>NC_141771.1:7678657-8337509 GCF_051362555.1 Lingula anatina | reverse complement strand
ATATATTTCAATTTCGAAGGAATCGGAGAAATATTACCTGTTAGTCTATGTGAATTAATTCTGAAGTGACAGTCTGTTAAGTATAAAGGCAGGTCTCCCAATACCAGGTGTTCAGCTTTCTGTTGGGTGCAATACATAAAGCAGTGCTTTTAACCACTTCTAGTTATTGTCATACATGCGGGATCATCTATTAACTGATATTGAATTATGAGATGTTTTTGGGGAAAGCATAAAGACAGAGAGAACCCGATGCAGATAACAGTTAATGGCGTTGCAGAGGATTCGGGGTGCTGAATGAATTGGGGGTGGTGGGTGTAGACGTATGACCACATACAACAACATTTTGCACCTTAAATGCTAAACTGGAGTCCTGAGAACATCATTAGATTGGTCATATCACTGCCGCCTATGCTTGGCGGAAGAACCCAATGGTGTTATTTAACCAGAAACTAATGCACACATCATAAATCCATTAATTGCAAAAAATGTGTATTAATATCAGCTTTGCGCCTATGTATCGTACACAGGAAAATAGAGACTAAGTGGGGTAAAAATGACCATTTATTATTATGACAGGGTTTCACATTTGCATTTTTATTAGAAAAACATAATGCAGGTGAGGGTAGGTTCTGTGGGGTAAAGCGGTATAATATTGAAAACTGAACGGATGATTCCTGTCCTCAAATGTTTTCTATTGATGGTAAAAGGGGGGGTGGTCAAGAATTTCAATGTGACGCTCGTGGTTTCCATGCATCAACATCCAAACATCAACATCACTTCACAAACATGAGCAGTAACAGTCACTTACATCAACAGAATCGAAACATTTCGGGAATTGAAGCGTATTATCCCATCGTTTATTACATTTCTCATAATTTAGCTCATTAATATTTTATACAACGCATATGTCTTATCTCTCATTGATTACTTGCGTTACCATTCAGCGAGCATAAGAAACCTCTCAAAACTCCCGTTGATTCCTTACCAATCGGGTTTACTTGTCCTGGGTGCTTTGCCTGCATGGTTCTGATACATCCAAGGTACTAATGCAAATGAACTGGACAACACCTAAAGATCAAAGTATAATGCATGCCAAAAAATAATGTTCTCAATTCACCATAATCTTGCTCCTCCGTACCTTACTGAGTATTTCTCATCTTTTAGAAATCCATCTGCTTCACACGCTGGACAATTGTTAGAAACTACACAACCCCTGCCAAATTAACTTATAAAGCCCCTGAATACTTCCTTATGTCTTCATGGAACAGTCTTAATTTAGAGCAGAAGAGCCCTAGTTTTGCATTACTCAAATATTCTCTCAAAACTAAACTTTTCTCTTGATCCCGATCTATGATCACTTTAAGGCTTGCTTGGATATAAAAAAATGCATCTTAATCGGGCTCGCATCGACTTTTCATTCAGATCTCAACTTTATAAGCATATTTGGCTATCTTTTAACACTCTAAACTGTCTATATGGTAAGGCTGAAACTCGACGATATTTCTTCTTTCGATGCCCCCTTAAAAAGACGAATTATTGTAATTTCTATAAAGCAGTCTAAAAGATACCCAGAGATGACTAAATAAACTTGAGAACGCAATAAGAGAAAATTAAACTCTAATAGACAATGTGTGACTTCATACTCTGAATTAGCCACTCGACCGCCCTCGGGTTGAATCCTTCCCACTGCCTATCCCCTCCTACAGCTGCCCTGCGATGTGCCAGGCCCTCCACCCCCCTGTAATTAACTAATTTTCAAAATTTATATTTCAGTTTTTATCATAAACATTTTTCTTTTCTTTTCTCCTTTATGAAGTTATCTTAAAATGAGCACATAAAGCTTAAATCAATTTGCCATCTCCATATGTGTATACTATTTATGATTCTAATAAACTAATTAATGTGTTACAAACTAATTACTGCTTTAACCTTTTTGGGGTGAGGGAGAAATGTATTTGAACTTTGTTGAAAAGTTGGACTGTTAATTGGTTTTTTTCACCTCGTAGATTCATCAAAACTTTTCATGTGTGAATGCAGTTTTATTTTTGCTGATTTTTAGGGAAAAGTGATTATAAGTCACCCTATTCTATTGGCACACCTTTATCTTACGTTTTTTTAATAATTCAGTAAACTGAGTAGATTGAGTTTGGGAACAATGTGTGTATATTATACTTGCGCGTTGAATTAAACATATTTACTGTAATTTTCATCAACGCATGTAGGACATTAGAGAAAAATTGGACCTCACCCCCTGCAAATACCAATTCAGAGATGGGGCAGTCTTTTCTCACAATTCTGAGAGTGGAAATTGGGTGTTTTCACAATGCACACATAACCATTAAAGATGAAACTGAATTCGAATGCGGGAATTGAATAAAAAAGAAAGAGCAGGTAAAAAGGCAAAAACAGTAGTATGAGTAGTTACTTACACCCCACACCTCAGTCTCTCCGTTATGTAGCAAAAGTTAAATTCAAAGACTTAACTAGTTTTGGTTTCAGCAGTGCATTGTGTTAAATTTGAAGGTTCTTGCCCGTTGTTGAGGAAAAATTAAGGTAAATTAGCACTGATATTTCGTTGTGTGAATGAGCAGGATATTTGAATTTGAAGATATCCCCAAAATATCCCCTTTGCCTGAAAAATTAAATCGGTTTCTTATGGATTATCTTATTTCAGGATTTAATTTTTTAGAAAAATAGCACTATGGACTATTTTGTAATACTTAAAGAAATTCCATTTCATTTGTCAGTGAAAAATTGCAGATATTTAAATGAAATGTCACAAATCAAAATATTTTTCAAAAGAATTAACTAATAAAACTGATTTTTACAGAACTGCCGAGTAAATACAATAGAGCCATAATTTGAAAGTTCCTCTGGGAACGTGTAAGGAGTGTCCGTCCTTCTTGCTCCTAATAGTACATTATAAATATACTTGAATCAGTAAAACACAGTGACTTAAAAACAACTACCTGTAGCTGAATAGATTGGGGGGAGAATAAAAACCAGTACAAGGGTAGCAGGTACATCGAAGACAGTTTGCTTCTTTTAATATCTATTTTATTCTTAATCATAATTTCTATTTCTATTTCTGACAAATCCTTTATTCGTTCAAGCTGTTTTATGGTTTTTGCCTGAGCTATAGACTAAATTGCTAGTTATTATTATTATCATAAGGGTTAATTATTTGCCTGTCTCTCATTCACTCCATGATGCTTCACGATGAGCAAAATCTACTTTCAAAGGCCATATGTTGCGATTTCTGTTTTTGTCAAGGCATTCTGATTTATCTTAAGATTTTAATTAGTGTTTGGGAGTTGAGGTAAAATATGATGGCAATAGGACAGACGTCGCATATTTAATGAAATGGTTGAGCCAGCTGACAGCATCTATTTGTCGCAAACGTTGAGCATAAAACCTTAAAGGCCTAAATAATTAAATGACTTTCCCCACATTCTATCAAATGCGAGATTTTATTTATTACACGTGTCAAATGAAATGCTGTATTTACGGGAAATCAGTATTTAATTTTCATTTAAATCCACTGACTGGCATCATTATAATATTTTTAGAAACAATAAGGTGTTTAAAGATATGAAGAGCTTATGAAAACCCTTCCTTATTTACTCCCTCGTGATCAGCTGTCTCTTCCAAAATTTCTTTACTTCATAAAACTTACCAAACACAAGCCGATAAACTTTCCTACCGTTTGCTATTTAGTTAGCGGTCAGTGAGCAACAACATCTATTCACATCAGTCTGATGAGTGCCTACGTCCAGGTTGACCGTAATCTAACGGTTTGCATATGAACGTTTTCCGGCTTTTTATTTTTTAATTTCTATCTTATTCCTAGTCACGCCTTTTTGTTTCGATTTCTGAACAATTCTATATTTGATTAAGCTCTTTCAGGGTGCTGTAAGAGCTATTGAAAGAAATGCGTTGGGAGTAAATTATTTGTTCTCCCCTCAGTTACTCTGTTATGATACATATGTTGTGATATACGAGTAGCTAAATTCAATTTCAACGACCTCGACTTTAATAAATGTTTGGGAGCTGAGAAAAAATATGATGGAAATCGCTAAGATGTCGCATCTTTAATGAAGTGATTGAGCCAAAAAGCTTCCATTTGTGGTAAACGTTGAACATAAACACCTCAAAGGCTAAATAATTAAATCGTTTTCTTCCTATGTTCAGTCAAATTCGAGATAAAATGTATTTTACGTGTTAAGTGGAAATCTGCATTTATGGAAAATGGACGTTTAATGTTCATTTAAGTTACGTTTCTGAAGGCATTATAGTGTTTTTAAAAGCAATATGATATTTTAGAATATGTCCAGCCTATAAATACTCCAGATATATTGTTTTTCTTATACTTAGCATTTCAAAGCGATCATTAAACTTCCTCTGTCAGCACCTCTTGATTTGCACAATACTAAGTACATGTATTACCTATCAGTATCGTTTTATCGTTTTATCTCAGATACAATTAAATATACAACGCTGTTTCAAATCAAGCTATAAGCTTTTACTGCGTTATCCTGTTTGTGGTGAGAGAGAAATTTACCCGTAAAGAAGAAATATCTCTTGTATTTTAACGATGCTGATGAGTTGGACTGAAAACTGTGTTTTTGTTCACCTTGTTGACTCATCCGAATTTTTTCACGTTTGAATGCAATATTTCTTTTCTGATTTTAAGTGATAAATAAGTCACACTATCTTATTTACACACCTTCATTTTATGATTTTGTCCAAAAAATACTCAGTTGAAAAATGTAGCAGGTCCGAATGTTTCGGCAAGCTGAGTAGATTGGCTTTTGGGACAATGCGTGTAGTAGGTGTATTAACACTTCAAAGGGTCATCAATTACGCCATTATGCAAGGTGAATAGGCTTGGCTAGTATCAAATATTAATTAATATATAAGTTATATAAATTGCGGTCACACTATTAGAACATACCTCAAGCTCAAGTGCAATAACGATCACTAGCATATGAATAATAACAACTGCATTTTTGGCAGAATATTGATCATTTTTTTGTAGAAACTAATTGCCATTTATAACTGAAATAGTGAGTCACTCTGAAATATGAGCCATAAAAACTGATATTTACGATCATTGCCAATTGCTTCATTGACAAAATTTAACAATGTGACATTCATCAGTCACTGAAGCGGCAGTTCACGTTTCCAGTTGCTATTTATTGAGTTGTTTTTTAATTAATTCTACTATTTATTTGATTATATTTTACCACAACCATACAGACCTCTCATTTCACTCGATTTTCAACCAACTAACCAATATATATATATATATATATATATATATATATATATATATATATATATATATATATAACGAATAACGTTGGCATCACCAGTTTTTATTTCAAAATCTCAATTATATTCAATATCCTATCCAACTATATTGTCTTTTCCTTACCTCCAGTGAGCGTTTTATTTTTCAATCCACATTTCAGTCTCCTGATCGTCACCAGCATCTTTATCTATTACATCCCTATCCACAGCACATTGTCATCAGTAATCCTCAGTCTCATCAATGAGTTAGTTAATATTTATCCATCATTGAAACAGCTAATATTTTATAGTAAACCCTTCGAATGATAGGCACTTGTGGACGTTGTTATTTCCGTAACTTATTTAATGTTAAGTACATTTTTCAATATCTAAAGTTAGTTCAACAATTGACATCAGTTTAATTTTTTGGCCGCCATAACTTTAGATATTGGATCCCACTGCACACAATCTGAAATTTCCATCATCTAAGATTTGTTAAATGTTAAAACGAAGCCAAAATTACGTGTTTCTGCTTAGTCTCTCTACATCTGCTTCCTCCCACTTGATTCTCACACGAGTTTTTTCACTGTCATCACTTCATTAATCACAGTACTTGCCTTTTATTATACAGAAGAATGAAACTTGCTCTGCCTCGACACCCTCGTCGTCATTTAGCATTTCATTTCATGAATATTTCCTCTGTTATCGCAAAGAACTCTTCGTTGAAGATACAGATTAGATGAAATGGTCGAATCAGTATGTATTAAGTGATGCATTAAGCCATATGAGCAACCTGTTACTGGGTTAACCTATTTGTGGTCAGTGAGAATATTCACCAGCAGCTACGTGCTGGTGTAATATGATGCTCTTATATTGTATGATGTATAATACCTGTGAAGCAGGTATCAGTTTTTCAGATATTCCCAAATGTTCCATGGGATGTTCAGATAATTTTCAGAGATGTAATATATCAAAATATTTTCTTAAAATGACTCAACAATAAACCTATTTTTTTACAGAACTGCTGAGCATCAGAATGTAGCAATTTTCCATAAATAATTCAGCAAGCTGACAAAATTGGGTTTGTGGCCACTATAACACCATAATACATAAGAAATAAACTCTGCAATAACTGTATAATTTCTCCAACAAATAATACAGTATACACGTAGGAAGAATGATGTTAATTTTACAGAGCAGAATGTCCCGAATACGGCCTCACAGAGACTGCTACTATCTGACAGAAATTGTAGCAACCTTTAATGTTAAATGGTTTTCCTCCTCACTCACGGCATTTCAAGTATTTTTTCTGAGTAATGTTTAACGTTTCTGCACACCCTCCAGGTTGCATCTACGCCAGTTTTATGAATCCACAGCATTTATGTATGAATAAGTATCCATTCATTTATTTCTGTTTAGGGCAAGGAGGGTTAACTCTGTTCTAATTTGCAAATAAAGCCAGGTTTAATCGTTCAAATGTGGCATTCTTTACAATAGCAGTGACTGTAAGTGGCTTCATTCATACACTCATCTGGTTTAAAAGATTCTCTTTTTTCTCTTTTTGGCATAAAAATACACCTCTTAGCACTTCAAGTCGAAAATACTTTATCGTGAGCGATATATATATATTGCTTTGTTATAGGGTAATGTTACTGCTGACTTTCCGACGTGGGAAACCGAGGGCGTATACTTAGGGCTCATCTCCACTGAAGTTGTCGGTCTATGTAGATCAATCCAATTTTCGCTGAACACAAGTAATTAAACAGACTGACAAGCCTAGTATATGTACTAGTATAATCACCAGATTTACTGTATTCTACCCAACGCCTGGTTGAAGCGTGTAAATTTGTAAAATTGATTGCATTCAGCGAGTGTCCCTGCGGAGTTGGACCGATTTACAGAGACCGGTAGTTCCAATGCGAATGAGGCCTTTGTCACGTGGAAAGACCGAGAATGCATTCTTAAACGCCCAGAAAGCGGGTTTGGTGTTATACGTTCGGTATACTGAGCGGGGATCTGGCACAGCAGTGATAATCTGAATTCAAACCAGGCAAATACAAGCACGGGTAAGATACTTTTTTTATGATTTTCTTTTATGTTGAATTTCTTCTGTTCAAATTGGTTAATCGTATTATTTTCGAAAGAACAATCGATACTTGAACAAAATGTTTACTTGTCGGTTTACCTAGAATGTTGTCGGCATGACAGTGTTGTATGAACGCAAGTTGCAAAGCTATGAATGTACATTTCTTTTAATATTCTTTTTCAGTTCAGACGCATCATGAAAGGCATCTTCTTTGTGGTGGCAAGCATAGTGTCGCTGGTCCATGTTCAAGGTAACTTTAACATATTTTTTTCTACTTTTTGTCCGGTTTAAAAAAAAAGCGCAGCGTTATTTTTGCGATTGACTTACGATGTTTGTATTTTTATGTACTGCGTTGTTAAGTTTTTAGTCTAAAAATTATATAGAGATTTAGGAAATGAACAAGGAAATCAAATGATATTGTTCAGTGTTAGCGGCGTATTCTTTTGTAGTGATGATTGCTGTTGCTAAACTAGAGGACATGTTTAAGATATTGAAAATCGTGGCGTTTATAAAGACACGTTGGAGTAAGTTTCTTTGAAAAGAACACCAGTGATCAGCGAAACGTTTTTTTCTTTAATCTGGACGAAAACATACTGCATATTATTGTTAGACTGGACAGTTCATTTAATTTCAAAAGGCATTGCTTTCTATTCTTGAGGTGAGATAGCAATCGTTATGGGCCGTAACTTATCTTTGAACAAGATTTTAGCGCAAAAATTAGCAGAGTTGACCACGAATGTATGTACTACAATCACGTGCCGTCATTTTGCTTTCAATGACTTTTTTCTGTTATAAGCCCCTAATTACAGATTTTCATTAAGCGAGGGTATCATTTTGCTTTATCAACGATAAAAATATGAATTAAAACTTTTAAGAAAAAATCGCTGACAGGGTTTTGGAGTACTAAATAGTGTCATTAAATAGCCGTTGAAACGGCTGTCGTGGGTGCTCAGGTAAAAAAGAAATATGAGAAACCGTTTTTCAGTTTTTTACCCCAAAAATGCAATTATGACGTCACCCTTAAGATGACATATGTGAAAATATTATCTGAATAGGTCTCTGAATACTGACGGTATATCTGTTACCCAAAATAACTTATTTAAGGCAGTAGAGTTTCGGGTGAAGGGTAACAATACCTTTAATTGGATAACTTTTATTAATTAACCCTTCAATGCGAGTTAGAATAAATAAGAACACCGTCATAAAATGAAATATTATAGCGTGATAAAATTAATATAAATGACATTTTAAATGCTACGGAAAAAAAAGACAAAAGACATCAGTAAAGTGTAACATTAGATATGCCATAGGATAAAATGAAATTGTTCAAAGAACCATGACAACTTTACCACGAATTCAAACTCACGTTTCTCCCTCGAACAGGTTCTGGGAACTAGAATAAATATTCTTCTTTGATTGGTTTAGAGTTACCTGTGATTGACAGTGTTGGAGTGGAAGGTCTATTTATCAGCACACGATTCAAACTACTGCGCATGCGCAAAAAGTGAGCTGTTTGAAATGGTGAATTTGACAGAACCTGTTTGGTTTACCGGCTGGTTGATTTTAATTTGCTCACTGGTGTCGTTTTGAGAAATTATATTAGATATGTTTTATTGATTTTATGTATTAAAAAGTTAATCCTTCGAACTTTCCTTAGAATAACATTTGTTTTGCCTTTATTTTATTTTTATTTTCCATTTGTATTTATATTGTTATATGTGGACCCAATGGGGACTTTCCACCCCTCCCCCACTCTTGATAAATAAAATTCTCCATGTGGCAGACTGAAAATGACATTTGCTCAAATTGATATTTTTTGTAATAAACATCTTAGAATGGCATACATCAAAAGACTTCTCGTGTATTATAGAAATCTTCAATAATAATAAATATATAATATACGATATTGTTGAGGACGAGACGGTGATAGAAGCAACAAGAACGAAGAAAATAAATAAATAATTTAATAGCGAATAAATGGTTACAAAAATTGAATGAAAATAAAATTAAACCAAATCGAAATGGATCGCTGTCGGTTGGACTGCTATCGAGAGATACCACTGTCGTAAGTCGCCGGGTTGACTGCTGGGTCGTGGGCAGATGAGTGGCGCAGGAGTCGAGTAGACCGATATCGAGCCGCCGGGGTGACCGTAGTGTCTTGGGCCGATGAGTGGAGCAGGAGTAGACCGCTGTCGAGCCACCGGGGTGACCGCGGAGTTGTAGGCCGGTGCGAGGTGCTGGAGAGAACCGCTGCTGTCGAGCCGCCGGGGTGACCGCGGAGTCGTAGGCCGATGCGAGGTTCTGGAGAGAACCGCTGCTGTCGAGCCGCCGGGGTGACCGCGGAGTCGTAGGCCGGTGCGAGGTGCTGGAGAGAACCGCTGCTGTCGAGCCGCCTGTCGTTGCTACAAGCTGTGGTCGTCGGAGTGTGTTGATGCCGCACTGCATCCCGCTGTAGAAAACGTCCAGGTTATATAGCAGCTGGACGCAAAAACTGCTCAGTTACGGTGTTGAATGCGTTCACCATTGGCAGAGTTCATTAAGTAGGGAAGTTGAGTAACTGTCGCTGACAGATATGATGATATATTTTTTTAGAATTTGGAGGCTAAAACCTCCCAAGCTGCCTGGTTCTCATATCGAGGCACGACGTTTTGTTCGTTTGCTCTACTTATCATCTCCTGTTTTTTTTTCCGTTCATCTTTTAGGGCGTATTCCCAGAGCATTTAGATCGATCTATCCCCGCAGGGAGTCTCACTAGATTACTGTCAGATAATCCGGCTAAATGCCCGTCCCGCCTACTACAAGCTGTAAGGGGGTAATTAACTTACGTGCCCGCTTGGCTGACAGCTATTTAGACAGCTATGAATCTCCAGAGAGTTAGGTCGATCTAAAGTAGATCGATCTAATCTCTGGGAATGGGGTCTTAGTTATATTTTTGGGGAAAGACTTGAGGACGAATTATGATGGTTTCTAGAAAGTGTCCGGGGTAGGGGCGGTGGCAAAAATGATTAAATTTTGGTGATGATCTACTTATTAGCTTCAGGTTGATTATGAGATAATTAAGTGTATGTCTTGCGGTGGAAACTTGCTGGGAGGGGGGGGGGGGTAAGATGAAAATCCCAGAAAATATCTTAAAGAAAGATTAAATTGTGATGGTGATCAATACACTTATGAATGGGAAATTAATTTATTATTCGTATATTTGTATTTGCAACATGATGCAAAAAACTGTAGACGGATATTGCTGAGGTTTTCAGAAGCTTTCGGGATTAGACCAAGTACAAATGACCGGATTGTGATCTATAGATTAGTAATCAGTTAATGTATTAAGTTTGTCTGTCTATAGGGGACATGATGCAAAATTGGAGGGATTCTGATGAAACATTAGGGGTAGATCGAAACTACGCATAACTTTAAATTTGTTTTTGATTCATCAATCAATAATGGGAATTACGCCAATTATTCAGTTAATTAATAAATTATGAAAATAATGAGCACACTTTGAATTGATCAATAATTAATTTACAAATAATTGATAATAAAGATTTGTGAGTTGCCGCGTGAGTTGCC
Organism: Lingula anatina; assembly: GCF_051362555.1. Lineage (NCBI taxonomy): Eukaryota > Metazoa > Brachiopoda > Lingulata > Lingulida > Lingulidae > Lingula > Lingula anatina. The sequence goes on along the minus strand of NC_141771.1, from coordinate 8,326,564 downwards.
GTGGAGGTCTGTGCTTCCTGAGTGTTTTTCTATTATTATTATTATTATTACAATTATTATTATTAAAAATGTAAAAGAAATATTAGAAGCGATTTATTGCATGCAACATACTTGAAAGGACGAACGCAACAGATACCTTGCATTAAATATAAATGTAAATGAAATTTAAAAATTTTTCTTTCTTTCTATTTTTTGTCACGAGTAAAATTCACCTGTCTGCATCTCCACGACGAATAAATTATAAACGTGCAACTCTAAAAAAATGAAAAAAAAAAAAAAAAACATTAGCCACACTTTAGCATGGATTGGAGGATGCACTTGAAGGGTCTGTGCATGGAGTCAAAATGCTTTATAACGATTAATTGCGGATCGAATGATGGCGTTCCAAAAAAGGTGCATAGATAAAAGGGTATAGCGCTTTTGTTTGGAGAGTTATCCCTCAGTTATTCATTTTGGAGGATATATCTAGAGAGAGCAAAATCTCTTATGACGCAAAGTACGGGTCATTGTAATTTTCTATCCATGTGACTAATTAATGTGAAAAATGCTATTCATTTTATTTTATTTGTGCTTAAAACTACACGGCATTTCTTCTTTCAGGCCACTATTGGACGGGTTGGTATGATCGAGACAATCCTGGTGGTAAAGGGGATTATGAAACTTTGTATGATCAAAAGGTGAGGAAAACTGATTTCAGCTGTTATAAATATACTGTCCACTGATTTCAGCTGTTATAAATATACTGTCCACTGATTTCAGCTGTTATAAATATACTGACCACTGATTTCAGCTGTTTTAAATATACTGACCACAGTGCTTCAAAATGCCCAAAGATGCACATGTTAGTATGGTCACTGTTCTCAGTTACATAAGACCATATTAGTCTTCCGTACGTGTGCAATAGATTACTGATACGCTGAACATAAATTAGGACAAAAGTCGCAGAAATCAGTTACAATCAATGCTAGTGGACACAGAAAACAGAGAGCCACGTTTGGGGGACTGAATGTCATGCTGACATATCATGTCACGGCTTTCCGATCTGTACAGGGGTCAAGTTATTGGGCATTGCAATTGGTACAGTGTCATGGTTTGCGCGGCCATTAAAGTATATAGATATAAAAATGCGTTTTTTTTTTGCTAGTAAGGGGGAAACTAGAAAGGAGTTCTATGTGAAAAATAAAACAAAATCAATCAATAAATATGTGATAAATTTTAAAACTGAAAATATGTTTGACAAAAATTATCAAAACGAGAAAAGGAAAGGAATATTTTTTGTCTGGCTTTCTGTGCAATTGAGACGTTTATAAAGTTTATGAAATATTCCATAAATACTTCATCTGTTATAATAATTAAGAAACTAGGTTACGTCTGTGGCGGATGTAAACCCATTGGGGCAGAGTGTCGCGTGAAGGGATCAACCAGTACGTTCACGCGCTGGTCCGGAACTGCTCCCGATACCTTAGCGATTCACTGTTTACCTACCAGAGGTTTGGCGTGTGTCAACTCCCAGCAGGCTGACGGATCCTGCAATGACTATGAGATAAGATACTTGTGCCCAACAACGTGTAAGTGCTATGGGAACTGTTAAATATGTAGGTGTGCAGTGTATTGTAGTGTTTATATATTGTAGTGTATTATAGTGTATTGTAAAGTATTGTAGTGTATATGTAGGTGTGCAGTGTGCCGTGTATTGCACTACAATAGAAATATCTAAAACGTGCGGTTTATCTACCGCCTCGTTACATGCACAATCTCCTTTCTATTTCTAAAATGGTGGTGTGGTTAACTGGGCAATAAATATATTCATATTGAATCCCTTTAATCTTCCGTTTAGCTGGAACATGGACAAGCTATTTAGATAGGGATAACCCAGGTGGCAATGGAGACTTCGAAAACGTGGCGGCTTTTAGGGTAAGGATACTCACGTGATGTCCATGTGTCGATCATGTATCATATATGGCACTTAATCTGTTTATTTGAATTTCTGTTTGATCTTTGTGCATACATCGATCTTGATGTCTTTACGTTATTATACACAACTTAGATTTTGTTCTCACTGAGATCTGTTTTTTCAGGGTGATGGCGTCAACCTTTGCAGTGGTGGTCGCCCGATGTGCGCGCATTGCCGCGATAGAGTAAGCTACCTCCATTATTACGCAACAGGAGACACGTACAATACCAACCATGACTGTAGCTGGGAGAATGGCTTGATTTGTACTACAGCAGTCAACGGGGGGACCTGCAAGGACTACGAGGTGCAGTTCAAATGCCCAACCATATGTAAGTCGCATTACGAACTGTTGAATGTGGACAGAACAAATGCACCACATAAAACCATTCCACCATTCATTGGTCCAATGAGACTGAGATCTACTACTAGTTCATTTTCTCCTTCTCGTCACTCCAGGTAATGTGCCTGTGTTCTAAGTGGTGCGATACGGTCTAGTCGGGTAGCTTTGCGCTAATTATATAAGTAACAGTAAATTGCGTATCCCAGTCCTTATTGCACCTCTCTATGCATGATTTAAAATTATATCTGCCAGGCACTTGTAGCTCGTGCTCATGCGCAACGTGGACTTCCTGGTTGGACAGAGATAACCCAGGCGGTAAGGGAGACTATGAACACGTGGCGCCAACAGGACATAATCCGGTTAGTATTACCCAGCAAACACAAAATGTTTTATAACGTTACACAAAATGTTTTATAACGTTACCTAAACGTTTTTTTTTGTTATATAAATGTATGTTATGTAAACGTTATATATTGCAGAGGAAAAATCCCTAATTTGGAACCTTGAATTTGCCATGTTTTGTAACCTTATTTCTAAAACGTAAAATAATGTACATGCAAAAATGGTCTGAAAACAGCACAATTCAGTTTTAATATGGTTGTTTCAAAGTTTTGATTATTTATTCAGTGTTTTTTTTTCACATTTGAAAAAAATATTTTTGACTAACTTTGGGGAGCATAGCTCTCGGAGTGGTGCTTTTTAGCTACAAATTTGTCGTATAAATTGTTTATCCCTTGGCTATGGCATTGACCAAAAGGGCCAGTTGGACAGGGGTTTTGTGCCAGGAGCGCGCATTTGTTTCTCAAAGAAGGGCAGTTTACGTGTTTTAAAAGGTGTAAAATGTTCGTCATATTTCAGTGCACATTAACTCCATCATATTTTCCTATTTGAAATCGTCATTGGCCACAAAGACAATCAAAACATTGACTTATATTTGCTCCCATTTTTTTATAGTTTTGTGAAAATCGAGTATTTAGCATTTATTTACAAACTTGGATAGGTCCTTATAATTTCCAGCTTGTCCTACGTCAAGTTAGCATTAATTTAAACGCTTCTTCATTTGAGAAGTCCTACTTTATTATGGATATGAAAATAAGACAAATAAACACACTGTGTCAAGTGAAATAGAATTTCACAATGACATAAATAATAATAATATTAATAATAATAATAATAAACAACTCTGCTTTCAGTTAAGTTTTACTTTTAATTAACGATTTTAAACTTTGTGTCGGGTTGTGCGTACAATATCCAAAACACTGTGACACCCTTGTCATGACTGTGACAAAATATGACATATGGTAACAAAGCCATACATGTATTTCGAGCACTAAATTTGTGTTTGTCCTTTACTTATTCTTCCGCTTGGGTCAACGAGGAGACATAAATATGGCGTATGGTAACAACGGCGTCCTTTTTCTTTTTCTAAGTGCTCCGGACATGAACCAATTGATATCCAGTGCCGCGTCAGAGGAACCAATCAGCCGTGGGATCAGGCGGGCCAGGTGATCAGGACCAAATGCACACCCTCTGAAGGGTTCGCTTGCGTCAACAGCGACCAGCCGAGCGGACAATATTGCTACGATTACGAAGTCCGTTTTCTGTGCCCATAACTTGCATCCGGGAGATAAGGACAAAGTGACATAGTGATCATGTTGAATGGCATACAATACTACTTCAAAATAGTATATCTGCGACCTACTAAACCACCTTATGTAAAATATACCTTTTAACATACTTTTGATTATTGTACTGCCTTTAAAAAACTTTGAAATAAGATAATAACAGACGATTAGAAATCTTCTGTTACCCAAAATGATGTTATACCATGTGAGATAGTAGTATTATCATTGTACCTTTCTATGAAATAAATCCATCTGAGCGAACTGATTTTTTTTTTTTTTTTTTTGTTGTTATATCACTATTTTTCATTAAAATGTTACTATTCACACGTACCTAATACAAACACCAAATGCAATTTTGGCACCAAAGCATTTCCATCGTTTATATCGAGATGTGTATGTATATAACCACTTAAAGTAACCTGGCTGAACATAAATGAAATGATATATGATATTAAAATGATATAATTCAATATTCAGTTAATTGTACAAAATAATGTAGACGCACTGATAAGTAGAACAGAATAGAAAGCTTATTTTTATTAGAGTTCAGAATTTAATGTCAGTTAAAATTAAGTCAGTCCATATTGCTGCAATAGTAATATATGGTTCACGATATCTCTTGAGCTTGACCCAAAAATAACAAAAATGATTATAAACAATGTGCAGTGTGCAATGGACGTCTTCCCAGCTACCATTGCACTTCCTATTTCACAGCCAGTGCGAACTATGATCAGGGTAATAATAATATCATTGTCTCGTTATTAAAAAGTTGTCTTTAACGTGTTTTCAGTCAAACGAAGAAACATTCCAGCTTACTGATAATACCAGAGCTCAGCTAGCACTTGGCTAGTGCATACCTTACCTGTTATATAGTGCCTTTAATAACGAAGAAGAAAACACGGAAACTAAAACAGCTGGTCAATAAAAATGTGAATATAATTATTAAAAAATTAATTAATTTTTATATAAATGTGTAACAACTAGAACGCATGAGTCAGTTGAACCCCCAAAACAACAGTTATCATAATTTTTATAATTAATACCGAAGGGCACGTGCGTCTTAAATAGCGCTGTTTACATTAATATATTAAAACTAAAACTGCACAATTAAACTGAGATTCATGTTTCACAAGAAACTGCATGTGTATATTCATAAAACTTAATGTGAGTATCTAAACAATGAACGTTGACTTAATACGTTATAACTCCTTGGTGAGACGGACAAAAAATCACGATGTTTCGACCTTACAATAATATTTCTTCTAAAAACTAATTTTAAATTGTCACTGGTATCACGTGGTGACAGTGTAGTTGGGAGCAAAACACACTCACGGAGTATCCAGGAAGACACGCAAGGTTTTGGCTCCATTATGTAGATGATACTTTTGTTATTAAATTGAACACTTTCTTCAGGCACAATTGCAAGTACATGTATATCAATGGGGTGGATGGCGACATTGAATTTACACAGGTTTAATGTCACAGCAATACTTGTATTGTCCCGTTTCCAGCCTGTCACGTCTCACTTGTTAACCTTCGGAAGTTTTAAACAAAAGCTGGTTTGAAAACGCAACAATTGACAGATTAAGTAAACTTAATAATGGCCAGCGCTTTTGTCAACCAAACAAATCACTTCCTACTTGAGAAGAATCACACTATTTACAATTGATAAACACTTCGGTATTTAAAATAAAACTGGAAATTAGTATCACGAAAATATGATTCATGGCAATGGCGCTGGTAAAAACGCAAGTGATAATAAACAAAATAGAGAAAGTAAACTGCCAGTGATTATCTCACTACACTTAAGATAAATATAAGTTCATTTAAATTCATTTTAGAGGAAGTAGCGTTCTTCACCTTTTATTCACTGTTCTGTTTCTGCCCACTTATTCGTATAAGAGCTGTCGGGAAACTTCGCTTTGCCCACGATATTTTATGTATTTGCATACATTTGTTTATACATTTACTCTTTAAAATAGATCCATGTGCATGTATATCGTCAATCGGGCAAAACCATGACTGGGTATCTTACCTTTCATTTTTGAGTAGAGAAACGCATTACTAATATTTATGCATGTAGGATGTCACTGTCGCTTGCACTTTCGTTACAATCTTAGACTATTTAATTCCAACCGAGCCGAGTACCACCAGTCGCGTTCTCGAACCTGCTGAGAGAGACAAAGATCCTTGTGCTGCTTAACTTGTGCTCGTGGTGAGTATCTGAACTATACAGCTTTGATTATTACTTTTTTTGTAACTTCTCTTTATTGGAAAATCTTTGGCAGATTTTAAGTATTCGTAATCATATTTTGTTGTCAGTTTTATCTAACAGCTAATATTTTGTAAATATTTCTGGGGAATGGGTGGACAATCCACTTTCCCATGGAATAGTTCATTAGTCTAAGCTTGCACGGAGTTCCCCCAGTAGGTCTTAAGCTCAAACGTATTTATTTGAACTATCACAGAAACAGTCTCTCTCTCTCTCTCTCTCTCTCTCTCTCTCTCTCTCTCTCTCACACACACACACACACATACTCACACACACACGCAGACACACTCAGTTTAGATAAGAAATCTGCTTTGCACCACTGAGGCCACTAGAGTACACTGAATTATACCTATAGTAGAAATAAAGCCACTACAACTGTATGCAATGTGAATCCATACACAAGCTGACATTTTCGGTAAAGCATCACTAAATTACTCTCTCTCTCTCTCTCTCTCTCCGAAGTAACCCTCTCTCTCTCTCTCTCTCTCTCCGAAATAACCCTCTCTCTCTCTCTCTCTCTCTCCGAAATAACCCTCTCTCTCTCTCTCTCTCTCTCTCTCTCTCTCTCTCTCTCTCCGAAATAACCCTCTCTCTCTCTCTCTCTCTCTCTCTCTCTCTCTCTCTCACTCACACACACACACACACACACACACACACACACACACACACAAGAACATCATCAATAACAAACAAACAAAAATAGACCTTTAAACAAACAAACAAATAAAACTGCTCTGCATCTAAAACCACTGAAATATATCGAATTTCATAAAAAAGCATAAATAAATAATACAAAAAATGGTTATATTTTCTTAAAGGATGTTGCCCTATTCATTAGCCTATATACATGCATGTTTCCCTAATGCACCGAAAGTGATAGTGATAGTCATTATACGCTTACATTTGGTTAAGCTCCTGATTGTTTTACTAATCCCGTGATTTTGTTTTATTTCAGGTTGTCATTTGGGGGACATTGGTAACCACCAAAGAAAATGACGATCAAGGCGGTCATCGGTTCCGTTTCAGTGTACTTCATCATTACGCTCTTCACGTCATATCTATGCCCTGTGCGAGCATTGCCAGAACCTCCGCCCCCTCTTGGTTCCGCAACGCTTAGCTGCTCCGAGAACTGCACATTAACGTTCACCGAAAACGGCAAAAGACTACTACGCCAACTACTTGGGATGAAGTTCAGATATACTGTAATCGTTCCAAATGTGATGGCTGCTAGTAACTCGACAGTAACTGACAAAGATCTAAAGGGGTTGGAATTGACTTACAGATGGATGTTATTAAATAATTTGACCGGTTGGCCTTATTTGCAAGTGTATCCATACTTCGTTGTCCTTTCACTGTGGACTCTCAAACATCAAGTTTATGATTTTGAGGTTGATATAGTCCAGAAGCCCGACTCTTGTTGGAAAGACTTAAATTTAGAATGCCGTCTGTACTGCATAACATCCGCCATATTGAGTAGCATTTCAGACGCAATGACGGACGTATCATTAAATGACGGAGACTTGCAACTGTGTGTAAAGTCATACCTCAGAAATTTGTCACTTCCATTGGAAGGACGCACTGGCTGTACTCAAAACATGTTATATAACCGCTCAAAGGAAAATGTGACTCTTGACTACGTGAGGACACCATACCTCGTGCATGCAGTGGCTTTTATTGTCCAAATTTTCTTTACTGGAACCCTCTTTTTCTATCTCCCTCTCTTGATACTTAAGGCAGTTCCGTCAAGATATTCAGTGTATCTTAGCGACGTTGCCCAGGAAGAGCTGCAACAATTTGAATACTATAACAACTTGACGCCTTTCAGCGAATTATTTTTTGCCCCAAAGGGTAACAGATGCCTCACCATTCTATATAGGGTGTTGGCCTTTGTGGTGGTTCACGCAATGATAACTTTTTTGGTATTGACCAACCTAATACAGTATCCATTTGTTTGGGAGGGTAATTGTGCGTTTACAGAATTATTTCAGATATCTACTTGGGCTTGGATATATTCACGCCTTGTATCATCAGCGTATACTTGTATACTCTTGGATATTCAACCTTGGGTGGGTTATCTTGGTTTCGCAGTCGCACTCACGGTCTGGAGCTTTGTGTTTGTTGTCTTTGTCACACCCGTTCACACCTACCGCAATCTGGCATCCGGTGCTTTTTTCAAGGACATCGGTGTCACATTTTTAGCCAATCGAAATGCAGGGTTTCCACCAAGTCACATTTGTCTCATGACATCCCTAATATATCACCTTGAACCGCGCATTTTCTTCCGCATTTTGAAGAAAGCCTTTAAATCCAATTTCTTGTATTCAGTGCTTATGCCCTTTATTTTGCCCTTTATGCCTGTAGGCTTCTTGTTTCTGGTCATGCTCGGCATGCAACTCAGCAAAATGGATTGTATCCCAGTGCTGAGAAGACTGAAACTTCCATACGCATTTATTTCTTTATTTCCTTTCCTGTATTTCGTCTTGCTTTTGATTGACACGTGCTCAACAATATGCTGGATAATCACTTTTACTGTAGCTGGTCTTGTCATTAATAGCGATCAGAACCTTCCCTATTTAGTGTTCATGGTCTCGGGGCTCTACTATCTCTATCTTCCATTTCATTCCATGCAGGAGAAATATCGCACACTCAAGACCATTGTGTTTAAGGCTTATGATGAATGCCGCGAAGCAAAACACTCCTATGATTCATCGAGTGGTACTGCTAAAGGAGAGGACGCTGAAACCATACGTCTCTTAGAGCTCACTTCCTCCAACTATTCTTCAGTAGCCAACGGGAGCACGCGAGACAGCCGATGTATTCAAACTGAGCGCCCACCAAAACAACCGTCCTATCTGCACGCTAGCGGGATCAGAAAAATGGAGAAGGCTCTTTGGATACAAATATACACTCGGATTCTTCCTCTGAAGAGGCAACTTGTGCGTGCTGTAGTCCTTTCTCTTCATTCAGTTCTGATTGTAGTTGTGATTATGTTTGCACTGTATGCTTATAATCAAGTCCAGCGTTTGACCACAATTGGGAAGTCATTTGCGTCCCTGGCGGCTGCAGCACTTCCAAAACTGCTGATCAACTTCATACGTGCGCCCACGGAACGAACTATACAGGAAAAACAATGGAAATCTATAGCAACTCATATGATATTTGAAAACATGCAAAATTTGCATTAAATCTCGCTTTGAACTTTGACAGCAAACTTTAACTTCAACTCTCCCCAGTCTATTTAATTGTTTAACGAATTTAATAAAGCAAAAAAAAAATATACGAAAAACAAAAAAGTTCCAAAGTACAAAGTGGAAAGGAGAAAGAGAGAGAGAGAGAGAGAGAGAGAGAAGGGAGAATGAAGATTTTCATTTTATCAATGTGTTGGATTCGCCGTGCAAACCTGAAGGTACAGGCACATAAAACCAGCAGCATACACGTAAGACACATGTATTGCCGATATTGATTGATGTATTGTGGACAGTGTGCACCTCTTTGCTCCCCAGGATATGTGGATGCTGAGGTTAGCAGTTTTATAGTTGCTTGTATAACACGGATCACGGATTTGCATCACGGACATTATCATATCTATAGAATGTGCTCTACTCAAGTCTGTTACTGTTGACTCAGTTTGCTGCCACATTTTAACCTTTGACGTTAACCTGTAGGTTATGCTTTGGTACAGAGAATTATTTTACTATTTAGCCAGTGAAAAAGTGCAACTTGCAATTGATGCAAGAGGTCATGGGAATTTCCCGTGCGGCCATGTAAAATTTCGCTTAATTGTGTCATGGTTCTAGTGTATTAATAAAAAATGCCTTTTAAGGTGTTAGAAAAAAAAAGAACTGTGCGTTGTCACCTTTAAATGTACCGTATGTGCCTTTAATTGAGAGGACACATACACACTCACACATATGAGTGTTATTACTTTCCGTGGTTTATTCACTAATAAAGGTAGTTCTGCCTATAATCATCGGATTATGTCAATCGCTCCAACTTATCTTCTCATTATCTGTTTCACAATCATTCTTAAATCTACAACTTCACGACAGTAACGCATTATTTTTCATTCAATGCAAAGTCTCATACAGTATGTGGGGAAACAAAACAGTCTATAAATGCAGAATGTACCATTACAGCCGCCCTAGATCAAGTGATATATATATATATCTATATATATGACTTTGCCGTATTCGCCCACCTTCAAAACTCCAGCGGCCATACTTTCCATGCGAAAGCGGTTACAGTTCTCGACAAAGAGGAGTTCAGTCAAAGATTGAAAAGGGCCATTCAAGAGCAGATTGAACAACCCATCGTCAGCAAGCACGGTGGAGATGCCAATTACCACATCTAAGGGGCTGGCCCTGTGTTATTATTTTAAATCTTTCTTTATTAAAATAGGCTAAAACCTTTCTTACATGGTACGACAATCCCCCATATCAGCAAGTCATGCGTTTTTAAATTTTCAATGATTCACACACACACACACACACACAGCTTCGGGCTGCACGTGACGCCATTTATGTTCCCATCGATGATTTTCACGGGACAAGTCATCGTCCACAACCATGTATCTTAATTTTTTCATCTTTATTTAACTCAGTTTAAGATTATTTTGCATACAAATAATAATAAGTAAAATAACAGTGTTCCCAGCACAATCAGAAGGTTATTATAACGTTACCTATTTACACGTTAAACATTATACTGGTACGAACACCGGTGTTTTCACTTGTATTCTGGGTTCAAGTAAAACTACCGGTGTACCAGTATAATGTTTAACATGTATATCGCGCTCTATGTACAGCATGTAATGAAAAGGCGTTATAAATTATGTATATGTACGATTGTTCTGAGTTATATCGTAAACTGTACATACAGTGATAAGGGAAAGATGAGTGTATACCGTAAAAGCATGAGATAGGTATTTAATGCAGGCGGAACGATTGCGCTGCAGAGAACGAAAAGGTGCACAGAAAATGGAAATAAGGTAGTGTTACAAATTTTTAAAATGTGTAAATTTAATTACGGGAAATTGCCCTAGTGGACACAATCGAATCGTCTTTAAAATTGCAATTGATATCGTCGCACCGAAGCGGCAAGGTGGGGGAATGATCTTTCTTAAACGATATGTGATTATAAATCAGGAATGTTTCACAACCCGTGATATAGCTACGGGAAGATTTGAGAACAGTTAAAAGTATTCAAAATAAAAGTCTTCCATGATGCATGCTGCATTACGTTGTCAATGTAGCAGTTCGTTTTAATTTCAAGTAGTTGTTTGAATCAGTGCAGTTTTATGAAGCCAAGATTTTTTTTTGACGTTGCTGGGTTTCTTGTAGCAACAGAAACCATTGCTACATGTATATCTTTAAAATAAGAGATAATCAAACTCGTTATGTCTATTGAAATAGTTAAGATTATGTATCCCCTTTTTGTTACATCCAGGATTTCCTTCTCGCTTCTACAAATGTATTTCACTGTCGTAAGCACGCCTGTATTCTAAAGCTAACGATGTACACTCAAAGTCTGCTGATGACGACCATGAATCTGCACCAGTCTCTCACGACGCACCATGCGAGGTGATATATTTAAAAGATAATAATAATAAATTACCATTATGTAAAATGTGGTTAGTTAAAGTTATGGACGGTACATTTGTGGTTTGGCGTTAGTTGAGAGATTGCCCACATTCACTACCTGTAATATTAATCAGTATTCTCCGCACGGCCTTCACTAGTAAAAATATGTCAAAGTGCTCATGAGGTTAGATCCTGAGTTTCATTTCCAGCTAGACAACGGTAACCTAGGTTTTCTAGATATAGGCCTACCCCTGTATCATTCAGCTGGTTTTGAATTCCACCAGCAAACGTAAAGCTGTTCCAAGCAAAGACACTGGTTCTCACCTCTATTTAGTTGTCTCATGTACAGGGTATGTACAGCCACAACTTAATAATCTCCGGTATTCCCACCAATTCTCTCGTGCTATTAAAAAGAATAAGATATGTAATTCATGTTCAAGGTAGATTAAATGTTTTCTACTCATTTCGCTTGTTTGCAAATAAAAACATATCTAATCAATGCAGTACGCAGCTGAAAATAGAACAATCTTACCTGCCAAAGATATTTAGATACATTTTCATAATGAGGATTGGCCATTTGATTGACAGATTGGATATTTTTTCCTCGGATGCAAAAGTCTAAAAAGGGGACGACCAAACACAACATGGATAAGTGGACTGCTTTATATTTAGACCATATGAATCTCAGGGTATGATGTGTTTTTTGTTCATATTTTTACATAGATGTTTACGTTGAAATTTGTCCAAGAGAAAATCTTATAAATTAAGATAAATTGTTTTTTGATGAATAGGTCCAGACACTAATGAATAAAACATGTCTTTTTAATTCAAATTGACTTCAGTTGTTATTTTCAATTGGTATCGAGGTTATATGACACAAATCACACTGTAGTAAGGAGTGTAAATGGATTTTAGATAGTTCACCTTAGGACTGAGACAAAGTTGGCTGTTACACCAAGACCAAACTCATTTGTCACGACGTACTCCGGCGTGGATACCACAGAGGTAAAAAGCAGCTTTCCAATTTACTGTTATGTATTTGTCTACTCGTGGCTTCATTTGAGTTATTGTAGCTGCCATATTGATTTTAGGTCTTAAATCTATTTACCTTTGACGCCTTTACTCCATTGTAATGTTCTGGCACAACCAGCTGGGCACGGCCCATACCCCAGTGTTACAAAATTTCGCGACCATCTGTACACACGTGGCTACCTAATTATATTTAAAGATTAATGACGGGTAAGGCCGCGGGAACAGTGGTGGGTAAACTACATGTAGAAGCCCTGGTATGGTATGAAGGATAAAATGAAAAAGAGGAGTGTGAGATTAGGAAAGAAGCATCTTGTTATAAAATACCGTGTATGTTCACAGCAAAAGTATTATTATTATTATTATTATTATTATTATTATTATTATTATTGTTATTATTATTATTATTGTAACATACAAAAATGATAATACATATATGTACCGTATAAGAATGCTTTAGTAGACAAATTGAGAGTTGGGACGGGGGAGGTAGGTCAGAAAGTTTTATTCGTAAGAAATTAAACAGGAGTGAAATATAAGACCGCATTCACAGCGAGTTGAGCCATGGCTCTACAAATCCGCGAATTAAATATGGCTGACGTACATGAAAGAAAAACCGCCTATAATCTTTCGATAGTCTCTCCGCCTCTCACACCCCTCCCCACGCGTCGTCCTCGGCGGGGGTACAGTCATTAAATCTCGGCTCCATTCGCCATTCGGAAGCTACCTGAGAAATATTAAGTGCGCATGCTTATCAATTAAACTCGAGGTGAAGAAAGCATGGCGGCTGGAGGCGATCGAAGGAAAAAAGCCATTCTTTTCTATTATCTTTCAAAACAGAGACGAAAAAGGAATGAATTGGCCCTTAGAGCACCAATGAATCGGCTACCTACGGAGATAATGTCACCAGAGATATTCACGGAGATACCCAGTCCCACATGGCGAACGGAGCCAAGATTTAATGACTGTACCCCCGCAGGGACGACGCTTGGGGAGGCGTGTGAGAGGCTGAGAGACTATTAAAAGATTGGGCGGTTTTTTCTTTCATGTACGTCCGCCATATTTAGTTCGTGGATTTGTAGAGCCATGGGTCAACTCGTTGTAAATGCGGGAAGAGGTGGAGGTCGCCAGGTGTATGTAGTTGTCCAGACTACCAGATAAATTATCTTCCAGTGTGACTATTATTATATTTCTTTCAGATATAAAATGAAATTCATGCTGTTAGTGTTTTCTTGTTTGCTGACGTTGAAGTCAATACAAGGTAAGACTTTCCATTCTATTTTACATTCCTCACTTTTACATACCCTCTGATAGTAGGCCCCCCTAAAATATTATACAAAATCACACTGTGGGGCTTTTCGCTTTCAACATTTTTGCAACATACTTTTACCTACCTACCTTTATTTCATGTCATGTATTGATTGACAGCATGTGACAAAGTAGTATTTGTCGCGTCGCCCCGCAAACACAGAGCGTTTTATAGCGTTACCTTAATATTACCTTTACGTTTTTTTTTGTTTTGTTTTTTTTTTGCTATATAAACATTATACCTTTATGTATCAAAATCACATTCTTTGAAATTTCAGAAATTTACGCTGTATGACTGAAATATTCACTGTCAAAAATGAGAAAATTATGATGACAATTTGTAATATTTACTGTCAACATTGAAATTCACCAGTCCGTATCCGCAGTAGAGTGTGGATAAATATCAGAAACTTAGAATCCTAATTACGAGTAAACGTTAAGAACTAAAATAAAAGGTCAATGACTTCAAGGGTTTTGAAGCTATTGCAATAACATTTTGGGAAATTTTAGAAAACAAAAGGTGTTTTTAATAAATCCTGAAGAGAGCACATTCCGAGGAAGAAGACGGCCACGGTCAGTCTGTCAGCAAACAGGAGGCCAAATTGATCATTTGTTTAAGTAAAATTTAAGTAGACTCGAAAGTCATTTCCTTTGTAGCGGCATTTGTCAACATGATTTTGATTGATGATAATATCATATCTGTTTCTTTTTAACACTTGGAACTTTCAGAGTTGACCAATAATAATGATTAAAATGTGCAATGTTTCATTTCAAAAGCTTGTGAACTGAGGAAGCTTATGAACTTTAAGATTTGTAGCTTTTTTAGGACCATATGACTCATACTTAAGGTTTAACGCTCTTTTGTCATAAATTAAGTAACAATTTTAGTTAAAACATTTCGCTGTGCCATCTGTCAGTTCATCAGTTGCAGAGTGACGCAGGTGGTAATCTCGAGAGCCCCCCCCCCCCCCCCGCCATTGCCAAGAATGGTACAGCGAATGCACAAATAATAGACTTTCAATGATTATATGTTTGTTCTAAATAGAATGGCTTTGACTTGTGATGTTCCCTTCATCTTACTTGTGTTAACAATTTTTTTCAGGCCACTATTGGACCGATTGGTATGATCAAGACCGAATTTATGATGTTCGGGAAATTGAATCTCTAACAGAACATAAGGTGATTTTTTATTAATATCTTTGATTAGAGGGAATGATGATACAACGCTATGAAAAATAATCTAGAATGAAGAGCACTCGGAAGAGAGCTCACCTCCCCCAAGAAAATTAATGGAATGTAAGAAAAAAATGTGTGAATACATATAACAGAAGGAGGGGTTGTGTTTTGCTCTCTGTGACATTTTGCGGTAGAATGCATTAAAAGAAGAAAGGCGCTAAAGCCAAGTGTTACTATTATTTAGAAACTAGGTTACGTCTGTGGCGGATGCAAACCCATCGGGGCAGAGTGTCGCGTGATGGGGTCAACCAGTGCGTTCACGCGCTGGTCTGGAACTGTTCAAGACAGATTGATGATTCAATGTTTACCCACCAAGGGTCTGTTCAGCCTGATGCCCTACCAACCCGATGGGACCTACAACTATGAGATAAGGTACTTGTGCCCTTCTACAGGTAAGTGACTGTTGTAAGGGTTTGCTGTAGATATGCTCTTTTAAAGGTACACACGAACCGAGCATTGGTGGAGCGTGGATTCCCAGTAACACGTGTAAACCACTTCTACTAGAGTCTTATATGATTCAAATAAATTCGACATGCCAATTAAGGGATAAACTGAATAGATCACTCGATCAGCCATAAAAGACCTTTAGACTGCTCCTTCACTGTAAAAACAGTGTTTAGCTCCGAGACACATTTCTAAGCGCCTGTTTTGTCTCATTTTTTCCACGCGTTTAGCATCTAAGCACGTTTAGCCTATTAACATGTTACACGCTTTGACGTGCTTCACGCCTAATAAATGTAGGGTGTATTTGTTTAACTTTAAGGTTGTAACGTTTTCAACTGTTTCAGTCACTACACACACGCGCGCGCGCGCGCGAAGTCACGGTCACCTTTAACTGCTATAGCTATCGCTATCTATAACAGGGTTCCGTGAACTGTCAACATAGTTGATTCACACCATCATCTTTACAGCGGGACTTATTCATCCTTGTGTTAGCTGACCTTGCGAGGAAGTTAATTGGAATATATTTCTGAAAAACAAGTTAGGAAAATTCACTAGTTTACTAAAGACACGAAACAACTATCACTTTTACTTTAAAACATTTTTTTCATATTTTGATAAAATGCGTTAAGGTATTGATGTTCATTTATTTTTTCCGGAAGTAATGAACAATAGAACATCAGGATGATGGTGGGGTATTCATTATAATGGTTTATTTAAGCTTTCATCACATGCTGGTTATTTTGGTAACGATAGTCCGAATATTTTTCAAATCGCACCGCTCTAGTCGCCGACTAACCCAAGCCCATTTTGGAATTAACCGCTAACTGTAGTTCATACAGCATAAGACGTGTATTGGTAATTAATAAAAAAAGTTTTCAAAACATTAAATAATGTTTTTCCAGAATGTTATAAAAAGCTTATAAAACTGCAAGTGCATCATTTTGCATGGAGTTAAAAACACCCATAACGTTACCATGACGTTATTCTATACCATCACCATCATGTAACCAGCTGATAACGTCGTAAAAACGTTGTTATTTGGATTATTACTTAATATGCCTATTTTAAACAATCACACGTTACTGCAAGGAAGGACACAACGCGTTCGAGCAGGCTGCTTCTCGCCTCCAACAGCCCCATATGTTTACAAGGGGAAGTGTTAAGCAAAATTGTTGAGTCTTGTAATAAACTTGTTATGGGATCGTGTATATGGGATTGTGAAGCATTTTTTTCTGTGACGAGCTTGAAAAGCTAAACATGTTGTTTAGCAGCTCCACGCGTTAAGGAATTCCACACCTATAGCAGCTCCATATGTTTAGCAGCCTCACGCGCTTAGCAGGGGAAGTGCTTAGCCAATGTGCTTAGCTTGTGATAGACTTGTTATAGAATCATATGCCGGTGAAGCTAAACACATAGCTAAACGTGTAACAATGCCAACGTGTCTAGCTTTTTCTTCTGTGAAACGTTTGAAAAGCTATACGCGTTTAGCATTTACACAGATTTCTAAATGCGTATAGGTGCCTAACGTGTGTTTTATGTATTTAAATGCTAAACACTGTTTTTACAGTGTTCCTTTAAATTTTTGGCTGTAAATTTAACCTACTTTCGTGACCTACTTTCCTGCCCCTTTGACATACATCTTAGAATGTCAGCAGAAAAATCCGTTCAAACATCGTTTTCGGGTAAAATAAAACAATGCCTTTTGGTAATTCTCTTAGTTATACTACTTGAAACTATATGCTGGCATTTGGTTGATTTTTGTGACAAAAATTGACTTTGTATGCATCTTAAAATACCTTGACCGATGTGAAAATTATGCCGAAACGCAAGGTTGCAGAAACTCTGTGAAAAAAGCCCCTTTCTTTCTTATATATATGCGCAAAGAAACTGAAGATATCCGTACAATTACCGTAAACACGAAGCAATAATTGGGGGGAAAGAGAATTCTCCGATATGGGTCTTGCATTATACGCATATACATGCAAAAATGAAATTTTTGGATCTAAATTCACAAACAATTTTGGTATTCAATAATAGGATGGGAGGGGGGGGGGAGAGAAAAACATTGTTTTCTTCCAATGCCAGCTCTACTTTGGACACTGTATAGCACACTTTTTGCAATTGAAGCCGTAATTATTTATAGTGCCATTAATTTTTTCTCTTTTTGATTTCTGGAATGACGACAGTGGTTGCCTAGAAATGATATATGTTCATTGTGAATTTCTTTATTCTGCTATTCAGCTGGAACATGGACAAGCTTTTTAGACAGGGATAATCCAACAGGTATCGGAGACTTCGAGAACGTGGCGGCTTTCAGGGTAAGGATACCCACGTGATGACCACGTGCTATTAACGTTGCTATAGCCGGTCTCTTAAATTCTGTAAATCTTTATTCACAAAATACCAATTTTCATTTAAAGTTTTGGATTTCCATGTGATTGGATAAGTACAGTGATAAGCAGAGGCCATATTAAGACATATATACGTAGTGTTTGTCGGTTTTTGTTCAAGATGCCAAACGTTTCATTTGTGTTAGATTGGTCTAGATATTAAAACAATTCTTTCCTTGTAGTTCGTACTTTTCTCTTAACAATTGGTAATGAATCTTCTGTACTCTTGACCATTAAATATGTGGACAAATATGAGCTATATACCTTTGAGAAATAAAGGTGGAGAGAAAATTATATGTAATCAGGCACCAGTTAACCGAATACCTTCTCTGTATAGCACTGTTGAATAACGGAATATACGGTGATTTTGTTGGAAAATGATCTTTGGGATGGTCCTAATATGACTGTCAGAGCATGGTTCTGTCAAAAAAGTCTCTTCACAGAAGATAATCAAACTCTGCATACGCGTAGCTTTTAAAATCTATAGAAAAATATCAAAAAGTATCTGAGTGTGTCGCCAACGTCTTTGTGAGCAGAATGCACCCATGCGCTGAACTGCCATATGGCACTCAAACGCCGCACTATTCCTTAACAGGCGAAACATTTCAGAGCCAGGTTGTCTCATCTGGGATGTTACTAAAACGAGTCTATTAGCAGTTTGCATTGTTTCTTACATGAGCATTAAAGTCATGTAATTTAGTTGACTATAATAGTTTTATTAAAAGTTTGTTATTGTTCTCTGTCTCAAATATGTATATACATGCACATGCACATTTATGCTAGACATTTCTTGTACACGCCTTATTCTAATAGGGTAACGGCAGTGTTACATAGTTATTAGTCTGCATATACGTCAACATCGATGTGCGCGGTATTTTCAAATAATCATCTTACAATATAGTACCTTTTTCTCAGGAAGACGGCATCAACCTCTGCAATGGCAGTCGCCCAATGTGCGCCAACTGTCGCGATACAGAGAGCTTAAAACATTATAACGCAACAGGAGACAAGTACGAAACCAACTTCGACTGTGGCTGGGAGAATGGCTTGATCTGTGCTACACATACCAACGGGAAGACCTGCAAAGACTACGAGGTTAAATTCAAGTGTCCAACCATAGGTACGTCGACTTATACTAGAACACTGTTGAGGGGGAATCCATCTGTTTACATCCCACAGATCCTTCACTGGTGTGCAGATATCTACCGGGTACAGTGTAATTAGTTTGCCCCTTACAATCGGCGAGGAAAAATGTGAAAAATGTGTGTGTGTGTGTGTGTGTGTGTCCAGGAAGCGAAATGAGGATGATAAAACATGCAGCCCCCCCCCCCCCCCCCCCCCCCCCCCCCCCGACACGCTTTCATGCTGTTCCATATAATGTTCAGTTTACTGGGTATTCGGATCACCACTTTCCTTAAATGAACTGGTCTAAATCTGGATTCATCGCTGCGTATAAAATGTCTATGAGACTAAGCATTTTACCCATTGCATAATTATTAGTATAATCAAGACCTTTATTTTTTCAAACTATTTAAAATAAAGAATCAGCAGGTAGCAGTTACATTCAAGAAAAAATCAAATATAGCACTCTTTCACATGCATGTAGGAAAACATCTCATGGACATGTCGGGCCACTAAATTCACATATTCTGAAAAATTCTGCTAGTTGAGGTCCAAGCAAACTTTTTCTGGCCGCGGGCGAAGGACCAGTGGCTAATGTTACAGACAGCTGTTCCATTTTTTCAACAAATGCACTTCATTCATATCAAAAACAAGTGGCAGCTCTACATTTTAAACAATAAAACTGCATTTTACATGCAATAGCTTCCGTCGTATATCTGGGGCTTCTGAACGTCCTATTCATTTTTGACCTCAAGCTCTATTTGTGACTACAGGCCTTGCCCCTGTCAAATGCTTAGCAACGAACGATCAAAACGGTATACACCAGTGCTTATTTCATTTACTGCTTTGAAATAATAATAATAATAATAATAATAATAATAATAATAATTCACTGAACATTAAAATGTTCACAATTTGTATTTTATACGATTCTCTCTGAACGATTATTTTTACATACATGTTTAAACAAAATGCACATATATTAAACTAAATATGGCATAATAACTTAGATATTCCATCTCACAGGCACCTGTCCTGAATGTGCAAAATGGACTCCCTGGTTGAACAGGGAACACGGCGGTTTGCAAGACAGGGAACTCGTGGGACCAGAGGGACATAACCCGGTAAGTATCAACCTTCTTATAATTAGTACTCAGGTTTTGGAGGCATTCGATAAAAAAAAGGGATTGGTGTATCTCATTGGTAACACACCTGGAAAAAGTGTCCGAGGCAAACAACGAAAGGCCTTCCTTTAAAATTTCGAAATTCCAATAAGACCACTTTGGGCAACGGCGAGAAACAGAAACCTTAACAAAAGCGCTTTTTTTTCTTTTCTCAAGTGTTCTGATCATGAACCATTAGACATCCAATGTCGCGTCAGAGGAACCAATCAGCCATGGGATCAGACGGGCCAGAAGATCAGAGTGAAGTGCACGCCCTCTGAAGGATTCGCCTGCGACATCGCCGACCAGCAGATTGAGCAGAATTGCTACGATTACGAAGTTCGATTTCTGTGTCCGTAACATGTCCCACTAACATTATATCCCCTCAGCATCCAGCGGACGATCGAGGAAGGGAAACAGACAATTCCGAATTGAACGACACACAGTAGAACTTCAAAAATAGTACATCGGATACATGTAAAGAGATCTGCTTCATGGTATTCACCTTGAACGTTTTGTTGACTGGCTATTCTTTGATTTAAATTACGGATCAGTTGCCATTTTGAAAACTGTTGCAATTAAAAGCAATGAAATTTACGTATGTATGTAAATGGAAGCGCGATAAAATGAACTTCATTGGTCAAATCTTTGTGTGCTGTATGTACATCTCAAAACATATAAAAGTGGGCTCCATTATTGTTGTGATATTACAATGTATACCTGGTTTTCTATTACACCAAAAATTATTAAAGGCATACACTGTGCGCGTTTTTAAAATTCCCATAGTCATATTTTCTACGTCTATATGTCCTGCAAAACTAGTTGTCTTCCACAATTCCGTCCTTGAAAACTAGACCTGAAGACTACTCAAATCAAAGTACGTAAGGTAAAAAAAAATCCATCAAAATTGTACAGAAAAACATGGCGTTCTAAATGAATGGCTAGTTATATAGAAAGACATCGTTAGATTAACAATAGAACTATCAAATTTAAATGCAGGGACGGGCCCACTAATATTTCGTGAGTGGTAGAAATTACTTTTTTCTCTAAGAATATTATTTTTGGCGGGTACATCCCGCAAAGAGTACCTTAAACTTTGAATAATAATAAAAAATAATAATAAAAAAAAAGTTAATATAATGAAAAAAAAATAAAAACAATTACTCTACTTGCATACAACAGCTAGAATTTATGATTCAGTCGAACCATCAAATTACGGACGACACAATGCTTCTTTTCCGATTAGCGTGCACAATGTGAACTTGAACGCAAAAAGGATTAAGCCTCATAATCGTTCTACATGACACAGACAGCAGAGTAATATATAAAACTCGTGCAATCTATTTTATAATACAGCAGAATTCCATTACAATTCTTTTCTTATGATGTGTACCATATTTTTCTCTTAAATTGAATATTCGAGATAGGAGTGAACATGCAGCGACACCTAGTAGACATTATGCAAATGAACCCAGCATAATATCCGTATGCATGTCTACAATGTATGTGTCAGGCGACCTTCGAAAAATAGGGTCCCCACAGTGCCTCGTTTTGGGATAGTTTGAACCACAGGTACACAAAAACAGCTACAATGGTAGCTTGGGGCAAAGAATAAAATGTTTTTTAACAAAAAAGCTTGACATTTCAAGATTTTGATACCCATGAATTACTATGCTTCAATGAAAAGTGATGGTTACCGCAAATATCTTACCAGTATTAGTTAGTTTTGTCAGGATTTTACGCGTGGTTAGGAAAAAAGCGCATCCTTGGTGGAGCAAGTCTACTAGTATATTTCCCATCAAAACTAATACATATTAAAAACAGGGATTTGAGAAAAAACAAGATAGAAGCTTTTTATTTAGGGAAACATTAATATATAAGAAATAGTAGGGGTTTATGGGTATACAGGGGATTCGATATAAACAGTTTAAAATCGGCATAGCAAGCACAAATCCTGATCCACGTTTACAAATGTTAACATAGTGGAAATCATTCCGTTATTGTAACGAAATCAAAAGAGGAAAGAAAGGCTAAGTCCGCACATTTTATGGCTTCCAAGTAAGCATTTATATATTACGTTGCTCTTTTGGTTTGTTTTTCAGTGTTATCAGAAAGACAGAGACGAGTTTAGGTGTGGTTGCACAGTTATATCGCATAAATCAACAAGTGTCCTTTTTTGTTTGGATCCAGGGTAACACCAGTGATAAGTCACGCCTGGCACCTTTCCCATTTATGTATTTTTTCAAATTTATAACACCGTGATCACCTATAGCCCCTTTTGACAGTTTGATTATATGTCTTAACTACCTGAGGGTAGTTATATAATATTCCGTTGTTAAATTGAACCAATCTTAGTGCTCTACCAGTATAGCGAGTTCTTCCAGCCGGTATAATGTGGTTTTCCTGCGTTGTGTGGTCCGTGATGGAAGATCACCTTTCTTGTATGGATTGTTTCCTTTGGGCTCTATGGAGTTATTTTACTCCTTCGTCTGCTCTTTCAACTTCCTCCCTGTGTTATTTTACTGAAACGTTCAGCTTTCTTTCACTGTCACTGTAACAGCAATTGCATGATCTCTATCTTAATTGATAACCTTGAACGATTAAATACGTGAAATATAGGCATTATAGATGCCTTTATAGATGTCTAACGGCCTTTCCTGTGCCTATAGACGCTGATATGGTGGTAATTGTGTAACACTTAAACAGTTGATGATTTGGGAAATATGCAAGCTAAGGCATACTCAATTTTCTTCATTCCATGGTTAATTTTTAGTACGGATATGAGTATAAACATACGCCGTATTGTGTCCGGTGAGTATACCAAGATGGCACTTGGAAGAAACAATTTTGTTTCACCTTAATTAATGCATTTTAAATTGACGTACCTATATGTCAATATTATGAATGTGAAAAAAGGATACAAAAGCGACTTTTTTCTTTTCTCAAGTTTTCTGACCATGAACCATTTGACATCCGATGTCGCGTGACAGGAACCAATCAGCCCTGGGATCAGACGGACCAGAACATCAGAGTGAAGTGCACGCCCTCTGAAGGATTCGCCTACGAAGTTCGTTTTTTTGTGTCCGTAACATGTTCCAATAACATTATATCCCCTCAGCACCCAGCAGACGAGGAAGTGAAACAAACAATTTCCAACTGAACGACACACAACAAGGGCACACAACAAAACTTCAAAAATAGTACTTCCGATACGTGTAAAGGGATCTGCTTCATGATATCCACCTTGAAGGTTTTGTTGACTGGCTATTCTTTTATTTAAATTAAGGATCAGTTGCCATTTTGAAAACTGTTGCAATTAACAAAAATACACTTAACGTAATGTATGTATATAGAAGCACGATGAAATGATCTTCTTCATTGGTCAAATCTTTCTGTGCCGTATGTATATGTAAAAACCAATAACATTGGACTCCAGTGCTATTGTTTAATGCATACTTGCATATTACTCTGAAAAATATTAAATGTAAATACTGTGTGCGTTTTAAAATTTCTCAAAGTCATATTTAAATCCTGCAAAGCTTCTCGTCTTTCACATTTAAGACCTTGTAAACTAGAAGACCACTAAAATAAAAGTACCTGATGTCAAAAAATCCCCATCAAAAATGTACAGAAAACATGGTGTTTTAAAATGGGGGAACATCCCGTAAAGAGTATCTTAAACAGTAATAATAAAATAAAATAAAATAAAATAAAATAAAATAAATAAATAAATAAATAAACAAATTAAAAATAAAAATAAGAATAAAAAAACGTGAATATAAGATAAAATAATTAATTATTATTTCATATAGTAGCTAGAATGTATGAGTCAGTTGACCTTTGCACATAGGGTCCCCCGAGCACCTTATTTTAGGATACACTGTAGTTAGAACCACAGATACATAAAAACAGTCATGATGGAGTATAATCAATATACATGTATGAGGAATATTTGGTGTCGATGAATGGGTAATAATGGATTCGATGTAAACAGTTAAAAAAACTGCGTAGCAAGCACAAACTCTTATCCACGTTAGCAAATGGTAACATACTGGAAATCATTTCGTTATTGTAACGAAGTCATGAGAGAGAAGAATCGCTGAAATCCACAGATTTTATGGCTTCCAAGCTTTTACAGATGACATTGCATGCTCATTGGTATAATTTTCAGTGTTATCAGAGTCCAGTTTAGGTTTGGCTTCACATGCAGTTATACCGCATAAATCAACAAAGGTTTTCTTTTGTTTGGATCGAGGGTGAGATGGCCGTGTAATGCATTTTACTGCGTAATCTTTTTAATATACGCGTATTTTGAAATTATGAAACAGTGATTATCTTTATATCTCTTTTTTGTTAAGAAAGAGAGAGAGACAGTTTGATTTATATGTCTAACCTACCTGAGGGTAGTTAAATAACTTTCTTTAGAAAATTGTACAATTATATAGTATCGCCTTTATGTAACGTTATAAAAGCAGAGGCGTACCTTTAAAACCCCGTGGAACGGGTTATCTGATAGACGCCCTTCAGTAGCTTGATGCAGAAAAGGTCACTGCGCTACTGCAATGCACAAAAACCAGAAAAATTGACGTGGAGACGCTGAACATGTAAGTTTTCTACTTTTTTGGCTTAATGTGAGTTCTGCATAATTAAAAGTTTTTCTTTTCGGTTGAACGATATGCAAAAGTATATGTAGCTGAACTCAGTGGCTGATTTAGAGGGGGGCAGGGGGGTGATTTCTGAAAAATACATCACACAAATATTCCTCTCTTGAAATCACAATTCTGACTAGCTAAATCATAGTTCTAAACCGTACCAAAGGGCAAGGTTTGCCCTCCAAAACACCAGATTTTTTGGGGCCCTTGAGCAGGCCCCGAACCCCACGCCAAGAAGGCGATGATCGGCTTCGCATCCGAGGCCTATCGATCCGGACTCTCCCCCCCCCCCCCCAACCTTCAGATAGACCTGCCTCGCCCCTGACGTATTATAAGGCAATACGGCTTACAATAAAAAGTTATGACGTGAAGTTACTGAATTTGCATGTGAATAATTTTAATAATTTAAAAATGTCTCCGACAATATGGTCCAAGCATGAGTAAATATCCCCTATATACAGGTACATATATATATATATACGGTATATATACGGTATATACAGACTTGACATTTAATATGGAATATTTTTTGCACATCATTATTCATCAGTTTTTTCTTATTTTTCAGACTGATAAATGAAAATAAGGATTAAAATGGTGTTTTAATAATTTTGATTATATCTTTGATGTCATTGTGACAGCAGTTCGTTAATGGAATTCGCCAGAGAAGCAAACAAAAACACATTGCCTATTCTATGTCATACGACAACCATTAAAAGGGATATTTTGGACCTCCATATTATCCAAATTATTGTCTGTAAAAGAGTTAAACGCTCCACAAAGGACCCTCATGTCAGTGTCTAGTCACAGTAACGGTCGCTGTTACGCCTGACTTCTTCTGGCTGTTTCCAGCGCTCTCAAGTGGCAAGGCATTCCTTGGGATAGGTTTTTAAAGTTCAATCTGGAATAACATTCCAGGCATCGGTCAAAATCTGCCCAATTTGGTCAAGTTGTGTTGTAGGACATGTAGGCCATTGATTCGGAGAGTAATGGCCTACCCACATATTGTCTATGTGGTTCAAATATGGCGATTTTGATGACCAAGGAAGCTGCTCATTCCCTTGGTTCTGTAAGTAAACTGCTATTAAAAGTGCTCTGTATGAACCGGCAATCTCACCGTGCAACCTAAAATTGTTCGTAAGTTGTCCCCTATCAAATGATAGCCAAGTGGTTCCCAGATTATTTCTTTATTTGATCTGGTTCAGGTTTTCGTCAATGACTACCATTGGTGTTTTGGCACCAATGTGGTATCCACTCCAAATACTGACGCTGTTAATGACCTTAGTCACTTTAGAAGCGGCACACGCTTCGTCGTTGGCCTCCTCTGGATGTCTTTAAACTCTGTTTTGACTGTTGAGCGGTACAGGTGAAATCTGACCTCAATAAAGAATGTCACGAGATTTCAGTGTTCGACCCAGAAACAGTCAAGGTCCCCAATTCAATAGAGAAACATACAATGATGTTTTGCTGTTTACAGTGGGTTCCTCGGATGTCGTCTGGTATTCCAACCTGCTAAAACAAGTTTGGTGTTCGCTAAGGGCCTAGAAAAATGCGTTTTGGTAGTAATTTACCCCTCATTCTGAACGGACTTGGTGGTTTTTGTTTAGTTGCAACAGCATATACCGAAAGACAGTGGGTCCTGTACCCTGGTGGTAAGATTTCAATACATTGGGTGTGGCCTCTGTGTAGGTACATCAGTCTGGTCATTACTCTGTAAAACTGTGCGGACCGTTTCGTTTGGCGCAATTACCTGGTTGGCAATGCCTGTCTTTTTCGCCCCATTCTGCCACAGATTAACAAATTTGTAAAGCACTGCATAGCTCATTTTACGCACTGCAAACCCGACCACTTGCATGCAAAATTTCAAATTTTTCTATGCAGTAGTTACCGACATATGGATACTTCTTTGACAGAACCATGCTTTGCCAAAGCCAAGCTTTGACCTGCCCAAAGGAGCACTACCCAATTAAATCACTGCATATTACATAATGCAGCAGCGCAACAAACCTGGTAATCAGTTAATTGGTAGCGACACACCTGACTACACACTCCTCCATTCACATATCGTATATGAGATCGGAGTTTGTGAAAAAAAAACGCATTTTCACCTAGGTATACATTAGAAACTGAAATATTCCATGTTAAATGTCAAGTATATATATATATATATATATATATATATATATATATATATATATATATATATATAATATTTATAAATTGAAAACAAGCCTCTTAGAAATTACTCAATAAGGCAATGTTGAATGGTGCTTTGCAAAATGAGAATGAACAATTACTTGTTATCACGCATGGACAATGGAAGGAAACAAGTAAATGCACGATCAGTACGGAGAAATAGTGTCTAATTGCTTGTGAATTTGTATGGATACTCTTCGATGCCGTGAATACAGCTATATAAAATAAAATATTAAAATAATTTGAGATAAATACTTGTAGTTGTTTCTGATGTTTTCAGGAAATATGGGACATTTGGTGTCTCGAAGAAAACTGTTGGTGTGGTGCAAAAAGCCATGGAAGCATATCTTAATCCTTTTCACCGTATGGACGGTAATTTGGATGCTGGGTCTCACATCCTCTGATACTTGGAAATCACTGCTAGAATCGTGTAGACTTCACTGGAAAAAGAGCCCTCTCCCCACACAATCCTCAATAGAGGACGTTTACAGAAGAGCAAAGATGGTAAAATCAGCTTGTAACATCGCCGCGTCTCCAGATGCAGACGTCAAAGCTGTAACAGAACTGTTGCGAAAAAGACTTGTAGTGCCTATCCAGTTCCTAATTGAGGACAAATATAAGGTTCTTTTCTGTCAAATTTTCAAGGCAGGGTCCACAAATGTCAAACGATTGTTCATTGTAGCCAATAAACAGAAAAATAGAACCTCGGACTTGGATTTTATGTCTGACAAAGCTCACAAAGTTTGGAAGGAAGAAAGAACCCTATACCAGTACCTCACCCCAGCTATAAAGAACTTTGAAGAAACCACAAAACGTCTGCTAGAAAATTACACAAAAGTTCTGTTTGTGCGACACCCCTTCGAGCGTCTCGTCTCCTATTATCGAATGATGTTTCATTTCACTTCCTTCGAAAGTGACGATGTCAGTGGGATTTCTTGGCACCTCTTCAATCGCGTTCGGCGTCTGTTTCAT
Organism: Lingula anatina; assembly: GCF_051362555.1. Lineage (NCBI taxonomy): Eukaryota > Metazoa > Brachiopoda > Lingulata > Lingulida > Lingulidae > Lingula > Lingula anatina. The sequence continues at coordinate 8,298,282 of NC_141771.1, read as the reverse complement.
CGCCCAATGATTCCGCGAGATCGTTCCAAAAATCTCACCCAACTGTTCCCATTCAGGGATTTCATTCAGTTTGTCATTGACCACGCAAAAAATACCAAAGATGGCTCCTGGAAAGTTGATGGCTATGTGGACACCCACTGGTTGCCTATATCAGAACAGTGCTTTCCCTGCCAGGTGCGCTATGACATCATAGGCAAATTGGAAAACTTTGACGAAGATCTTGACCAAGTAGCAAAACACATCGGCATTCGTCAGAAAATTCTTTATCCTTCTTCTATGAAACGGAAAACATACGGACACGTCAAAGAGGCCTTTAAAACGCTGTCGCCCCAGCAGATCACGGAATTAAAGAGAATTTACAGCCGAGATTTCAAACTTTTTAATTATGAGCATGATGAGTGAGGAAAAGGAGGATGCAGTGAAGTGAATTTAATACAACTCTCATATTGGCAACTAAGAGAACGTTTAGAAACCTGTTAGAAATGCTGTTCATGGTAACAATTTAATTAAAAATTTACACTATGATTAACTTAGATGAAAATAACAAATAATCATGTTTAAATGGGCAGTGTTATAACACAGCATACTGTAAAGTGTGAGTCATGATTCGTTAAATACTAAAATATTTAATTAGATAATTAGATAATTAGAAATGGTACAAAACATGATCAAAATGCAAGGATGGGTCAAGTTATGATTCATGAGTAGTGCAATTTATATTGATCCGATAATCCCGTATTCACCTTGTCCTACTATGGGTTTGACAAAACATGAATTTGCAAAAAGTTTTGCGTAAAGACGAAGAACTTGGCTATCAATTATAAAATTATAAATCTTTTATATTATTTAAAATCCTTAATAAATAAATTAAAAAGCACACAACGTTTTATTTCCTGTAACGAATCAGGATTACGAATAATTTTATTAGAGCAGTTCACATTCTTTTTTTTTTCTTAAATATTACCGCTCCTTATCGAGTTTTTCCTCAACCACGTTTTATTTCGCGGAAGTAATGCCTGAGGATACGTATGCTTCAAGATACCCTGAGAGCGATCACTTTCATGAATGTTCGCCACCGTGATTGAACTCACTTGCTTAAATATCGATATTAAACGTCATTTTAAAATAGATACCAATAACATTACCCCATGAAATAAAAGAGATATATTGAACAAATATTAAAGCCCACCAAGAATCTGACAGGTTACCTGTTATTACATGGCTTGGGAAGTGCGGCGGTGCGTACCGGTAATTAACAAGTTTTATTAATAACGAGCTCCTAGTCAACTACCATGCATTTAAAATGCATCAGCAATCAGTAGTTAAGATGGCAGTTAATTTGAAAGACTGTCAGCTTTTAAGATGATCTACCTGTAAACCACTTGAGGCGACCATAATCTCTAGCATCACATGTATTGTCACCGAAGTTAGTAAGAAAGTCATGGCATTTCCGAAGAACGTCAAAGACAAAGATAGAAGATTGTCAGCGAATGCCAGATCCTTTTCTGCCTTTTTGGTGCAACCCACACTTAGGCATAACGAAAATTGCTCAACTCCGCTCAACACAACTTTCTTAAACTTCTCTGTATTCAGCATGCAGCTCAGCTGATTCTCATAGACCTTTACCACGTACCCAGATCTGTTGCTACATTTTTGCATATTGAGGCGAGGTTTAATAAAACGCTTTTTATATACAGACACACATTTGTCTGTTCATATAGCCGTCACCTAGCTGCGTCTTTCGTCTCGTCGTAGCCATCGTCGCCGTGCACTTTTACCTATAGCACAATAGGTAGGAAATCATTTTACCTTTTGACTTGAAACTTACAGAACTGATGAATATTCATAATATGCAGGTCAATTTAAAAATTCAGCATGATCGGACCATTTTATTAAAAGTTACACTGATAATACATTTCAAGAAAAACCAATAGGCCTTTTGTCTTTAAAACTACAGGAGTGATCAATCTTATAAAAATAAAGGTCGAGATCGAAAATCAGCTTGATCGGACCATTTTTACAAAGTGTATGCTGTTTTTTTTTTTTTTTTTTTTTTTTTTTTGCTTTTTTCAGCACATATGCAACTGATAACACATTTCAAAATCTTGTGATAAGAAATCATGCGTTATAGGAACCTTTTCAATAAGGAAATATCATTGAGAGATAAATTAAAGCACATTTCGTTAATGCCAGTGAAATGCTGATTTTTATCTGCTGAACACCTAGATATTTAGTCATTCTACAGCAAATGTATCCTAAATTTATAACCTTAGACTTTATCAATGCATTAACTTGTAACATGAACAATAACATCAAGTGTTTAAATCCATTTATGAATGTTTTTTATCACAAATCCAAACAACCGCTTTTTACAGAAAGACATTGTTTGTTTGTTTTTTAGCACAGCATGCCTTTACCCGCCAATTATAAATGTGATAGACATATATTGTCAAATAATCAGACAGGGTGTGATTAGGACTTTAACATTCTTTTCTTCTTTTTAGTATCATTTACTATTACCAGCTCATGCAGCCTTATGTGGCTAAAAACTGCATACCAATTTGTCCATGTACCCATATTCCAAATACTACATGCTACCAGTAGTGCAAATCATTCGGTTTTATAGTTAACAATACTAGTATATATATATATAGTTATAGTTAACAATACTAGTATATATACATAGACAAAGTATATATATATATATATATATATATATATATATATATATATATATATATATATATATATATATATATATACTTTGTCTATGTGTAACAGGCATTATGTCTATGTAACAGGCATAAGGTGAAGTACATGTACGAATGTCTGTCTGTAAGTATGGATATGAAAGATTGTGTTAGTTGTGACGTCGTCGGTTGTTATTGTGCTGTGCTACATTAGGAAAACAGATTTTTAAAGAATCAGTGGTTACACTTCTTTGTCAAATGCACGTCCATATTGACATCAAACCAAATCCTCTGTCATTGTTTAGTCAAATAAAATAAAATTATGTTGATTGACATTTTAATATCATTAAAGTGTATTTGATAATTAAAATCATCAAAGTGTATTTTATCTCACAGGCACTACGTGGACATCCTGGTTCGACAGGGACGACCCCAGCGGTACTGGGGACTGGGAACATGTTGGGAAATAATGTACTATTAGATTAGCTTTAAATTCTGCTCTGTTATTCTTATTACCGTTAGCTTTATTGCCTTGTACTTAAACTAAATTATCTATTTCGGAGGTCTTGAACTTATGGTATAACTGCCACTACAGTTTCTTAAAAAAATGCAGTTCATTTTGGACAGTGCTGAAAATATGTACCTCCACCCAGTAGCTAGGGTATTCCAATTTGGACCTATGATTTTGAACAGAATTATGACACTTCTTTGTAAAGGATATCGCAAAATAACTATAAACCTATCATTTATTTTCAGTGCTCCAACAACGATCCAATCAAGATTGAGTGCCGCGTCAGGGGAACCAATCAGCGTTGGGATCTAGCAGGTCAGGTGATCAGGATCAGGTGCACGCCCTCTGAGGGATTCGTCTGCCTGCACGACGATCAGCCGAATGGGCATACCCGCAAAGATTACGAAGTCCGCTTTATTTGACTAGAGCTTAATTTGCACACGCAACCCCTAAAAATGTGTCTCTTAATCAATACAACGACATGTTCTACTATAGTAGTTTCCTGATGTCTCGTCGATTTAAGTCCGTGTTACGAAGTTTTCTTCTATTTTATTGTTTTATTATATCTATCCATTCACCCATCTATCCATCAAACAAAAGCATTTTCTCTCTTTTATCGGGGGTTTTTACCATGAACCATTTGACATCCAATGTCGCGTCAGATGAACCAAGCAGCCTTGGGATAAGGCAGGGCAGGTCACCAGGGTGAAGTTCACGCCCTCTGAATGGTTCACCTGCGAAAACAGCGACCTGGGCATAATTGCTACGATTACGAAGTTCGTTTTCTGTGTCCGTTACATGTCCCACTAACATTATATCCCATCACCATCCAGCGGACGAGGATGTGAAACAGACAATTCCCAATTGAACGACACACAACAGAACTTCAAAAATAGTACATCAAATAGCACATCCGATACATGTAAAGAGACCTGCTTCATAATATCAGTCTTAAACGTTTTGTTGGCTGGCTGTTCTTTGACTGAAATTACTGTTGCAATTAACTAAAAAAATGGTCATATTTTGTGTGTTTATAAATACTGCAAAGCTTTTCGTATTTCACAATTAAGACCTTGTAAATTAGAAGATCATTAAAATTGAAGTACCTGATGTCAAAAACACATCCCAACATGTGAAAACACGTGTTTTTTTAATGGGGGTACATCCTGTTACGAGTATCTTAAACAGTAAAAAGAAAACACAAACTAAAAAAGTGAACATAAGATAAATAATCACTTTCTTTACATATAGTAGCTAGAATGTATGAGTCAGTCGACCTTTGCAAAATAGGGTCCACCGATCACCTTATTTTTAGGACTCACTGTAGTTAGAATTGCAGATACATAAAACAGTCACGATGTTAGCTTAGAGGCAAATAACATAAAGCATTTTAACAAAGAGAATGTGACATTTTCAGGACCTTGATACCTGTGAATTACTGTGCTTACATTAAATGTGGTGGTTGCTGCAAATTTCTCAACAGGTTTGAAAGTGTTGACAGAAATTCACGCGTGGTTAAAAAAGGAACCCGCGATTGAGCAAGATATTATTCCCCAATCAATAGTGATTGTATGTTTAAAAGCATTGAAAAAACCAAGATAAAGGCTTGCTTCAACTTGGGGTATAATAAATATATTAGGAATAGTTGGTGTCGATGGGTAACAATGGATTCCATGTAAACAGTTTAAAAAAACGGCGTAGCAAGCACAAATGTTAACATAGTGGAAGTCATTTCGTTATTGTAACGAAATCAAGAGAGGGAAGAATCGCTGAAGTCCACAAATTTTATGGCTTCCAAGCCTTTATAGATGACGTTTCTCCTTGGTATGTTTTTCAGTGTTATCAGAAGGACAGAGACGAGTTTAGGTGTGGTTGCACAGTTATACCGCAAAAATTAACAAGGGTCCTCTTTTGTTTGGATCGAGGGTGAGATGGCTGTGTCGTGCCTGGCATCTTTTTAAATTCCGCGTATTTTCAAATTATGACACGGTGATCATCTGTATGTCTGTTTTTGTAACGAAACATAGAGAGACAAATTGATTATATGTCTAAACTACCTGAGGGCAGTTAAATAGTTTTCTTAAAGAAATTGTACGATTAAATATTATCGCCTCTAGGTACCCCTAGGTGTAGCAGGAAATAGAGTTGTTTTTGGAGCTTATTCAAGTCAACAGTCAAAGTGCGAATACATTTAACTTTGCATAATTGACAAAGTCGTCCCTTTTTTTTTGACGTAATAAAAGCAAAGGCGTATCTTTGAAACCCCGTGGAACGGGTTTTTTAACAGACGGCTTTTAGTAGCTTAATGCAGAGAAGGACACAGCACCGCACCGCACGAAAGAGACGTTGCACATGTAAGTTTTCTACTTATTTGGCTTAATGTGTGTTCTGCGACAGTTATTAGTTTTTCTTCTCGGTTGAACGATATGCAAAAAGTATACGTAGCTGAACTCATTGAAGAAGAAGAAGACGGCCTGGTCAAGCAAATGCTGTGAATCGTATGCTATGAATTCCATTTAGAATACACAGTCAAATATACTTAAAATGAAGTACAGTTTGTAAGTATCAGGCCTACCCAACTACCAGACTCGGCACATAAGGATCCTGAATTAACCGGTATATCGGACCACACTACCCGTTTTCAAGGTGTGTGTCAGATCGCATTTCGGAGTATCATACCCCAGAACAATTTTTGTAGGACGACCGCGGGCTCATCTTGTCGCTGTTCTGACTGATACTTCGAAATGCGATATGACACCCACCTTGAAACCGGGTAGTGTGGTCCGATATACCGGTTAATTCAGGATCCTTATGTGCCGAGTCTGGTAGTTGGGTAGGCCTGAGTATAGTTAACTATATAATGTTTCTTTTCGTTTCAGCAAAAACATGACAGGTATCTTAGTGATACATTGCATCCTGATGGTGGTTCAGGTTCAAGGTAACTACATTCTTTTCTTTTTCAATTGCACCGATTTCTCATAAACCGTTCTCGTGATTTTCAGTTATTAAAAAGTAAATGAAGAAGTATATGCGTCTGATCAAATATCCTCTTAAGATAAAAACAAGTCTTTCAAAACCTTGTGATGACGGGATAAGAAATCATGCGTTATAGAAACCTTTTCAATAAGGAAATATCATTGAGAGATAAATTAAAGCACATTTCGTTAATGCCAGTGAAATGCTGTTTTTTATCTAATGAACACCTAGATATTTAGTCATTCTACAGCAAATGTATCCTAAATTTATAACCTTTTTACTTTTTCAATGAAAGTTACTTGTAACGTGAACAATAAAATCAAGTGTTTTAATCCATTTATGAATGTTTTTTATCACAAATCCATACGACCACATTTTACAGAAAGGCATGGATTGTTTGTTTTTAGCACAGCATGCCTTTACCCGCCAAATATAAATGTGATAGACATATATTGTCAAATAATCAGACAGGGCGTGGCTTAGATTTTTACATTCTTTTCTTCTTTTTAGTATCATTTACTATTTGATTGATTTTAAATTAGTAGTATACAAAATATGTTGATAAATCACGGGCAGTGGTAGATATATGTAACATGTTTATGTTCCTTGGAAGTAAAAAGATGGATAAAGAATTGGGCTTTTTTCGACAACTTACAAGCCTTTCAGTTCGTCATTTAAATTACAGAAGTTGTCGTTTTGATGCTTAATTCCAGATTGACATATATAACCACATTAATTTCAATGTAATACCCTCTATCGATCGTATTCTGCATTAAGAAGAGCTTTATAGTTTAACAAATACATGTATTGTTACCACAGCTAGGTAACAGTCACAATCCATATAATTTTCCTCTTCTTTTAGGACATTACTGGACCAACTGGTTTGACCGCGACAACCCATCAGGGACTGGAGATTGGGAAACTTTATCTGGCCAAAAGGTGAATCGACTCTTACCTGTATTGGGCTATTTTTGCCCTTGGTTTTGGTATTTTACACTTTACCCGCCTAGTTAAAGAATAAGTTTTCTTGTGATGGTGGTGGTGGTAGGGGAACAGTGGGAGGAGGGTTACAATCCTTGTTCACGGTATACTGTATGGTACTGTATGGTGATGTTAAATATCATGTAATTTGAATGGCATCAGCCCTTAATTTTGAGTAAAGGACTTGCCAGCTCAGTCTTATGCATCTAAAAACTCCATTACCAATTTTTCCATCTACCCATATTCCAAACACTACATACTGCCAGTAGTGCAAATCATTAGGTTGGATATTCAACAATACTAGTATATTTACTTTGTCTATGCGTAACAGGCATTAGGTGAAGTGTGTGGAGGGAACTGCAACCCCATCGCGGCAGAGTGTCGCGTGAAGGGAACCACCACTGTGTTCACACGTTGGGCCGGTACAGCTCCGAACACCCTTATGTACCACTGCCTGCCCTCTAAGGGCCTGGTCTGCCGCAACTCCCAGAACACTGGGTGCTGCAAAGACTATGAGATAAGATACAAGTGTCCGTCTACAAGTATGTATATGGAAGATTGTGTTAGTTGTGACGCCGTCGGTTGTAATTGTGCTCTTCTACATAAGGAAAACAGAGATGTTTAGAGAATCAGGGGTTGCACTTCTTTGTCAAATGCACGTCCATATTGACATCAAACCAATTCCTCTGTCATTTTTTTAGTCAAATGAAACAATTAAAATTATGTTGATTGATATTTTAATATCATTCAATTGTATTTGATGATTAAAATCATCAAAGTGTATTTTATCCCAAAGGCACTACGTGGACATCCTGGTTCGACAGGGACAACCCCAGCGGTACTGGGGACTGGGAACATGTTGGGAAAACCGGATTTAATCCTGTACGTGCAGTGTTTGAAATAATATAGTAGAATAATAACTTTAAATTCCGGTTTGTTATTCTTATTCCCGTAAGCTTTATTGTCTTGTACTTAAATTAAATTATCTTGTACTCTTTTACGTATTGGGAAGTCTTGAACTTAATGTGTAACTGCTAATACAGTTTCTAGGAAAACGCTGTGATTTTAGACAGCGTTGAAAATGTACATATCACTCCAATGTTGATCCATGGTTGTTCAACAAATTATGTCATTTTTTGTAAAGGGTATCGCAATTCACTTTAAAAAACTTACCATTCATTTTCAGTGCTCAAACAACGATCCAATCAAGATCGAGTGCCGCGTCAAGGGAACCAATCAGCGTTGGGACTTAGCGGGTCAGGTGATCAAGACCAAGTGCACGCCTTCTGAGGGATTCGTCTGCGTGAACAACGATCAGCCGAGTGGGCAGACTTGCAAAGATTACGAAGTCCGCTTCATGTGCCCATAGCTCTGCCAATGCAACCCAAAAATGCGTCTATTAATTAATACATCGGCATGTACTACATGTGGTAGTGTCCTAATATCTCTTCGATTTAAGTCATGTGGTGTTGAAAAATTGACTAGCAAAGAATAAATTTTATTGCATTTGACATTTAAACCACGTAGAGATTGGTTTCAAATTACCATTGCTTTCATTTCGAAAAAAACACCCAATTTATACAGCAATAAATTGTAGAATTTAATCAGTAAAGTGTTGTTATTGTTCTCTTTGAAGTTAATAAAAGTTTTCTTCTAATATTTGGTTTTTTAATTCTATCTATCCATAGTTTGCGGTTTAGGCATAAATCGGGAGAAGGTGTTCACAATTAAACTTTGCAGTATTTGGAGAAACAAAAGACACTGAAAAGAACGAGTACCCATCACTTTCTGTCTTTTTTGTCCTTATTACGTCTGAACTGTACTGTTTTTATTTCAAGGATGTACGTAATAGGTAGACTCCAAGCCAGTGAGAGTTATGTGACATCCACTCGCGCTAAGCACTCGTGTATGCCACATAACTCTCGCTGACTCGTGGTCTATCTATTACTTGGAGGTAGTATTGTCTACTCTGTATGTGGGTATTTTAAGACAGTTCCTAAAGGAATAAAAAACAAACGGGCATTACTTTTAACGGAACTTTTGAAGTTATATAATAGTTCTATCATGGGGCATCATTATCAGATCTTTTGACATCCCCCAAAACACACACACACACTAAATAAAAACACCTACTCCCCTTTTAACAAATGGAAGTTCCCAAGTTAGCACTGTTACAAGTAGTGAAGTGGAGCCAACGAGAGCGAAAGTGTCACAGTATAAAAGCTGATCTCTCTGCGTGGATCTTCAATCGCCTTGGGCAGCTGGACGGAAGCCGGACCAAATCGGAGCGTGAGAGCACGTGCCGCTGTGAGAGAGAGGACACGCCCTACCTTTAAGGTAAATATGCCTTTTCCCCACTAAGACAAGCCTGAATATTTTTAATTTAGTCCCTTAAAATTATGCTGATACGTTTACTCATCTTATTAATTTGTTGGCGAGTCCCAAAGGAAATAAATCGATAATTATATAGAAAATGCAACTTTTCTGCCCTATGTTTTTACCATGCAGTTATGTGAAGGTACGCTAGATTGGCTATGGTACGTGATGGCCCGAATTGCTCAAGCATTATATCCCTCGCATGTTACGCTGATTTTTCACTTTGGTAAAAGTTACTTCATTGTCTTGTATAATGGAAATGGAAAAAGAATTCGTTTTAAAGTAATATATAGTCGCAATGTATTATATTGTGAGAGTATAGCTCTGTATGGGAATTTGCTCCTACTGGTATCAAAAAGATGTCGTTTATAAATATACTAAACGCTATGTCTGCCTTGAATAAGGGTCGGAACGCCATGCGTTTAGTATCTTTAAATCCACTTTATTGTTTTTTTTTCTATTAGGCGCCATAGGTGTTTTTTATTAATATCTTTATATGCCTTTTTACATATTAGATATCACACACTGAAAAATGATTGTTGAATTTTTCCATTTTACACTAGGTTCAACATGAAGTTAGTATTGCTCGCTCTGTCTTGTGCCCTGGCACTGTCATCAGTTCAGGGTAAGATAAACAGCTCTTTTAAGATATTCAAAAATTTAAGTAATAAAGACATAAGCCTTGTATTTTTTTCTCCCAGTGCATATTTGCAAAGTTACATTACACAGTAAATATTTGAGAAGGATCTGGCGCAGTAAGAGACAATGACTAATTCAGATATTAAAGAATTTAAGCAATAAAGATATCAGTCTTGTATTTTTTTCTCCCAGTGCATATTTGAAATCGAAAAAGGCTTGCTGATGTTGACACCAAAGATTCCAGTTGTCTACATTTTTAAAAGGATTGTACTCTTGATTTTCATTTAAATATAGACTACAAGTCACATTTCATCTCGTGTTCGACATCACTTCCAGGTCATTTTTGGAGCCCTTGGTACGACCGGGATAACCCTTCAGGCCTTGGAGATTATGAAAACTTGCATGCGCAGAAGGTAAGAGACAACTGCCATGAGGTTTATTTAAAGAGTTAGTAGCTAATACATGGTACAAAATACGAACATAAGCTGATGGTTTTAAATATTGTACAAGAGATATAAGCACGAAAATGTCTTAATGAAAATGAGAGGTTAACAAAAACAAATTTGATTTTTTTTGTTAGAAACGAGGTTACGTGTGTGGCGGATGTAAACCTATTGCAGCACAGTGTCGCGTAAAGGGGACAACTAATGTGTTTACGCGCTGGACTGGCACGGCTCCCAATAAGTTGGTGATTCACTGTTCACCTACCAAAGGACTGGTGTGCGTTAACTCCCAGCAGGGCGGGGGATCCTGCAAAGACTATGAGATAAGATACTTGTGCCCCACTACAAGTAAGTACTCAGAGCTCTGTGGGTCAAAAATCTGGTTGAATTGTTTCATTTAACAGTCCGTAAAAAACTTTAAAGCTTTGGATCAATTTAAGATATAAAGCTTTTTGTAACAAAATTATCGAACGCCTTTATATCCACTGTGTTAGTTGTGCGCGTTTTCACTGGGTGAGACTGCATAAGCTGTCCAGTGATTGGTTCGTGCCGCTGTAAATCAAATAATGCACGTGGTTGGTCCACACAGTGGACTAGAAAGGGTAAATTTGTACCCTTAAATTTGAACGTTGTCTTTCAATGGTCCGGTTAAGATAATTTTGTAATTTACTGGTGGACTTATTTTATCTTTGCTGAAGTGAAACTGCACAATTTATTCCTCGAATTTAATTTTATTTCCCTTTGTTTGTCAATGTATGCATTTTAATGGTCACTCCATTTGTTTACAGGTGGGTCTTGGACATCCTTCCTGGACAGAGATGACCCTAGTGGTACGGGTGACTGGGAGAGCACACGCGCCTTTCGGGTAAGCGTCCCCACGAGGTTATTACGTAATATTCATACCGTTGATCTTTCCTTAAACTATTGATTGTATATCTTTAAATGAATAGCGGTTGTATTAAGGTACATGTATTTGTTTATGAAACGAATGCAAGGTTTTAAAACAAAGATAATAAATTATTAAAGGCTACATTTATACTGTCGATCATTAATAAAACAAGAAAAAAATAAGACCATTAGAGGACTGAGTTTTTTCGATGCCAGTTATAACTAAGCACGGACATTCTTGACTTAAATACAGTTTGTACACATTTTAGCATTGTTTTCTACTTTGATTTTCCAGAGGTTTACCAAAAATAATCTTTGCGGTGGTCGTCGTACAATGTGCGCCCAATGTCGCGCTAAACGCTCCCGCTACCCTTATTATAAAACAGGTGACAGGTACAACACTTTCCACGACTGCAACTGGGAGAATGGGTTGGTCTGCACTACATCTGTCAACAAGAAGATCTGCAAGGACTACGAGGTCAGGTTCAAGTGCCCTACGATAGGTGAGTGGTGGTTGGGCAGATTCAGGGAATCAGACATTAAACAGTGATAGTCTGACTCAGCATCAGTTGTTTTCAGAGTTACCAAGGAGTTACGTCCGTTTACGGTATGTCTCTGTACGAACAAATTAGGAAAAAAATACGCAATTCTATCAGGGAACCGTGCATGTTCATTTGACAAATTTTGTTATATCTATTTGATAAATTTTGCGTGTGAAACGTACCAGGAATGTAAACCTAAGTAAATCTTGTTAACAGTATCAAAGTAATGTCTACTAGTCAAAGAAAGTGTAAAATTATTGTCATGGCTTGGCTTAAAGGGATAATAACTCTTCGCTTTGGCCAAAAAATGAATTTTCCTGGAGTAAACAACAATTTTCCCATACTAACCAATGGTTAATGACTCCATTTTTACATTCAAAGTTAGTCCCCAGTTTTTTTCTAAAGTTTTTTTTTTTTTTTTTTTTTTTTTTGTTATAATCTCTTAAGAGATTTTAACAAAGTATAGCCATCACTGGAGGTCACGTTGTCTAAAGACAAGCTCAGATATCAGAATAATAGCTATAACTGTCGCTTTAGTGGTAAAACAGAATATATTATATTTCTATGAGTTGTTCACAATGTTTTTAATGTGAAATAAAAATCTCATACGAAGAGTTATTATCCTTTTAATTTGCAATATCTGTTAGAAGTAAGACTGGAAAATGCTTAATTTGCCTTGCATATGTTTATATATATTGCATTGCGAAGTAAAGCATTAATTGAAATGCCTCTGCTTCAGGTAACAGTAATTGTAGCCGGTGCGCCAAGTGGACGTCCTGGTGGGACAGAGACAACCCTAGCGGTAGTGGAGACTTTGAATACGTGGGGAAACGAGGACATAATCCGGTACGCACTGGCACGTACCATATACATGTTCCAAGACTTAATTACCTCCGCCAAGGAGGTTATGTTCTCACCCCTGTTTGTCTGTTTGTTCGCCTGTCATCAACATAACTCAAAAGTTGTGGACCGATTTTGATGAAATTTGCAGGAACTGTCAGAAGTCGGCCAAGGTAGAGATGGTTAATTTTTGGTGGTGATCCGGATCAATAATCAATTAATAATCAATAATAATCAAAAATCGCTGCCTTGGCGGAGGTCTGCGCTCTCGGAGTGCTTTTCCAGTTTTAAGTATGTAGTGTATGTATTTTTACAATATAACCTCGACCCTTATTTCTTTACATTACATTTTTGCCACATATTCGTCGACCAGTTAAGTTGAATACAGTTAAGTTGCATATTTGGCGAGGCTAAGCACTTATCTAATTTCGGTTAAATTTATTGCAAAAGGGATTTAATCTATGAATCCAGTATTGATCGTCTCTTTGGTAAGTGAATGGAGGCAATACCGACGCTGGTTGTTCTTATCTAGTCCACTGCGACATATAATGATAAACTTTTTAATCCCCTGTGACGAATATTGCTGATTTTATTTTAGTGCTCCGGCCGTGAACCAATAGATATCCAATGCCGCGTCAAAGCAACCAAGCAGTGGTGGTATACGGCGGGCCAGAAGATCAGAGCCAAGTGCACGCCCTCTGGCGGGCTGGTCTGCGTGAACAGAGATCAACCAAATGGACAATTGTGCAAAGACTACGAAGTCCGCTTCCTGTGTCCCTGACTCTTGTTTACGGCAATAACCTTTACATTCATTGTGGGGGATGTATGATTGCAAATGTTACATTAGTGTTAAGACTTTACAGCTAAAAAAAATTAATATATATTTGTCATTATTGTTCTGATACTACAGCAAAGTACCGGGGTAACAATGCAACAGTTTGTATCTATAATTATGGCTTTTAGAGGCCTGCATTTCAAAGCATTTACATTTAATTAAAACCACCATGTTATACAAGGAACAGTAAAAAGGTCGAAATGAAACAATCGTATATTCCTCATCAAGGTAAAAGTAGTATTTTTTATTATGTTATAGTGATGTGCTAGGTTTTGTTTCTCTAAACGTCATGAAGTTTATTAATATACTGTTAAAATGGGACAGTAGATGGAAATTGTTGAAACTGCATGCCCTTATACGGTTCTGAGAACTGTATATCTTGTTTTTGTTATCAAAATAAATGATGCCTTTCCAGCAGGTGTTGGTTAGATCGCATGATTTGACACCAGGCATTAATAAATTATGCACGTTTACGATACTGGGTAACATCTTTGAAAGTCTGTCAAATTATTCCTATGCGTTGGTGCTTTCTTGTGAAAGGGGGATAATTTGTCTTATTATATCAGACACTTTTATGTTTCTAAACATTGGTGGTGATCCGGATCAATGACCAATCAATAATCAAAAATCAAAAAACTAAATCATTATAGAATGAAAATTGGGTGTAGACTTTGCTGCCTTCGCAGAGGTCTCCGCTCTCGGAGTGTTTTTCTAGTTGAATTTAATTATTTTGAAATGAGGTAGGCATGTTGGTTTACATAGTCCTCCTTGGAGCTGATTTTCACAAGAGAACTGTACACGATGGCTGCTTAAGGAAGACTAAAAGTTACTCCAGACCAACCTTATATTTTAAGGAATCCTCAGCCGAAAATACAGGAAATCTTTAAGCAAGGGCAGATTCTAGAAATGACCGATTCCTTTGCCAAGGATGATTGTTAAGTGATTCCTTTCAATTGAGATAAAGAAAGGTGTTGGAATATAAATTTCGTATAAGGTCGACTTTAAGTCTCCCTTAAAGCACTCTCCTGTCAAAAGACAATAGGTCGCGCCGTGCTTTACTTCGTGTAAAGTCATGTCATCCACGAATGCGTTTCACGCACCAGTGCACAGGGTTAATTACTCGTGCTTTAAGCCAGATAAAGCACTCGGCGCTGAGCTTTACGAGAAATTTCGCCTCGCCAATTATCTGCTCTATTTCTCGTAAAGCTTAGCGCCTCGTACTTTATCTATACCTTAACGCTAAAGGGAGATTCTGGAACAGGTGCTATAGTCTTTTTCATGCCCACCCTTCTTGGGCCCCTGCTTATTTAGACTATTCATATGATCATACAGTGCCTGGGGCAACTCCACAGTGGACTTTTCAAATGGCATAGATTATTGAAAACTTAAACCGCTATTAAAGTATGAACCGCTTTGGCTCTCATCGTGCTCTATAACGTCACAGGTGAAATCAAAATCTCAGTAATCACTCAGTTATTTCAGTGTAAAACAAAATGAAGGCAAAAGTATCTGAAGTCATCTAACTAGGAACCTTCCGGGCGGACTTTTGGGTGCATTGGGACCTGTGAAAGGGAGTAGCCCCTCCCACTCCCCCTGTTAGAAACCGGTTAAATGGCACGGCAAACAGTGGCAGAATTAGTCGGGTGTCAGGGGGTCCTGACCACCTTCGATTTCTGAAAAAAATCACACCAAAGCCACCCTCTTGAAATCAGAATTTTGCCTAGCTGAATCTTAGTTATAAGTGCCTCGTCAAGGGAACCAATCAGCGTTGGGGCCTAGCGGGTCAGGTGATCAAGACCAAGTGCATGCCTTCTGAGGGATTCGTCTGCGTGAACAACGATCAGCCGAGTAGGCAGACATGCAAAGATTACGAAGTCCGCTTCATGTGCCCATAGCTCTGACCATGCAACACAAAAATGCGTCTATTAATTAATACATCGACATGTACTACATGTGGTAGTGTCCAAATATCTCCTCGATTTAAGTCATGTCGTGTTGAAAAATTGTCTAGCAAAGAATAAATGTTATTGCATTTGCCATTTAAACCACGTAGAGATTGGTTTCAAATTACCATTGCTTTCATTTCGAAAAAACACCCAATTTATACAGCAATAAATTGTAGAATTTTATCAGTAAAGTGTTGATATTGTTCTCTTAGAAGTTTATAAAGGTTTTCTTCTAATATTTCATTTTTTAATTCTATCCATCCATAGTTTGCGGTTTAGGCATAAATCGGGACAAGGTGTTCACAATTAAACTTTGTAGTATTTGGAGAAGAAAAAGACAGTGAAAAGAACGAGTACCCATCACTTTCTGTCTTTTTCGTCCTTATTACGTCTGTACTGTACTGTTTTTATTTCAAGGATGTACGTAATAGGTAGACCCCAAGCCAGCGAGGGTTATGTGACATCCACTCGCGCTAAGCACTCGTGTATGCCACATAACTCTCGCTGACTCGTGGTCTACCTATTACTTGGAGGCAGTATTGTCTACTCTGTATGTGGGTATTTTAAGACGATTCCTAAAGGAATCAAAAACAAAAGGGCATTACTTTTAACAGAACTTTTGAAGTTATATAATAGTTCTATCATGGGGCATCATTATCAGATCTTTTGACACCCCCCAAAACACACACACAAACACACACACACACACACACACACACTAAATAAAAACACCTATTCCCCTTTTAACAAATGGGAGTTCCCAAGTTAGCACTGTTACAAGTAGTGGAGTGGAGCCAACGAGAGCGAAAGTGTCACAGTATAAAAGCTGATCTCTCTGCGTGGATCTTCAATCGCCTTGGGCAGCTGGACGGAAGCCGGACCAAATCGAAGCGTGAGAGCACGTGCCGCTGAGAATGAGAGGACACGCCCTACCTCTAAGGTAAATATGACTTTTCTCCACTAAGACAAGCCTGAATATTTTTAATTTAGTCCCTTAAAATTATGCTGATACGTTTACTCATCTTATTAATTTGTTGGCGAGTCCCAAAGGAAATAAATCGATAATTATATAGAAAATGCAACTTTTCTGCCCTATGTTTTTACCATCCAGTTATGTGAAGGTACGTTAGATTGGCTTTGGTACGTGATGGCCCGAATTGCTCAAGCATTATATCCCTCACATGTTACGCTGATTTTTCACTTTGGTAAAAGTTACTTCATTGTCTTGTATAATGGAAATGGAAAAAGAATTCGTTTTAAAGTAATATATAGTCGCAATGTATTATACTGTGAGATTATAGCTCTGTATGGGAATTTTCTCCTACTGGTATCAAAAAGATGTCGTTTATAAATATACTAAACGCTATGTCTGCCTTGAATAAGGGTCGGAACGCCATGCGTTTAGTATCTTTAAATCCACTTTATTGTTTTTTTTTTCTATTAGGCGCCATAGGTGTTTTTTTTTATTAATATCTTTATATGCCTTTTTACATATTAGATATCACACACTGGAAAATGATTGTTGAATTTTTCCATTTTACACTAGGTTCAACATGAAGTTAGTATTGCTCGCTCTGTCTTGTGCCCTGGCACTGTCATCAGTTCAGGGTAAGATAAACAGCTCTTTTAAGATATTCAAAAATTTAAGTAATAAAGACATAAGCCTTGTATTTTTTTCTCCCAGTGCATATTTGCAAAGTTACATTACACAGTAAATATTTGAGAAGGATCTGGCGCAGTAAGAGACAATGACTAATTCAGATATTAAAGAATTTAAGTAATAAAGATATCAGTCTTGTATTTTTTTTCTCCCAGTGCATATTTGAAATCGAAAAAGGCTTGCTGATGTTGACACCAAAGATTCCAGTTGTCTACATTTTTAAAAGGATTGTACTCTTGATTTTCATTTAAATATAGACTACAAGTCACATTTCATCTCGTGTTCGACATCACTTCCAGGTCATTTTTGGAGCCCTTGGTACGACCGGGATAACCCTTCAGGCCTTGGAGATTATGAAAACTTGCATGCGCAGAAGGTAAGAGACAACTGCCATGAGGTTTATTTAAAGAGTTAGTAGCTAATACATGGTACAAAATACGAACATAAGCTGATGGTTTTAAATATTGTACAAGAGATATAAGCACGAAAATGTCTTAATGAAAATGAGAGGTTAACAAAAACAAATTTGATTTTTTTTGTTAGAAACGAGGTTACGTGAGTGGCGGATGTAAACCTATTGCAGCACAGTGTCGCGTAAAGGGGACAACTAATGTGTTTACGCGCTGGTCTGGCACGGCTCCCAATAAGTTGGTGATTCACTGTTCACCTACCAAAGGACTGGTGTGCGTTAACTCCCAGCAGGGCGGGGGATCCTGCAAAGACTGAGATAAGATACTTGTGCCCCACTACAAGTAAGTACTCAGAGCTCTGTGGGTCAAAAATCTGGTTGAATTGTTTCATTTAACAGTCCGTAAAAAACTTTAAAGCTTTGGATCAATTTAAGATATAAAGCTTTTTGTAACAAAATTATCGAACGCCTTTATATCCACTGTGTTAGTTGTGCGCGTTTTCACTGGGTGAGACTGCATAAGCTGTCCAGTGATTGGTTCGTGCCGCTGTAAATCAAATAATGCACGTGGTTGGTCCACACAGTGGACTAGAAAGGGTAAATTCGTACCCTTAAATTTGAACGTTGTCTTTCAATGGTCCGGTTAAGATAATTTTGTAATTTACTGGTGGACTTATTTTTTCTTTGCTGAAGTGAAACTGCACAATTTATTCCTCGAATTTAATTTTATTTCCCTTTGTTTGTCAATGTATGCATTTTAATGGTCACTCCATTTGTTTACAGGTGGGTCTTGGACATCCTTCCTGGACAGAGATGACCCTAGTGGTACGGGTGACTGGGAGAGCACACGCGCCTTTCGGGTAAGCGTCCCCACGAGGTTATTACGTAATATTCATATCGTTGGTCTTTCCTTAAACTATTTTATTGTATATCTTTAAATGAATAGCGGTTGTATTAAGGTACATGTATTTGTTTATGAAACGAATGCAAGGTTTTAAAACAAAGATAATAAATTATTAAAGGCTACATTTATACTGTCGATCATTAATAAAACAAGAAAAAAAAGACCATTAGAGGACTGAGTTTTTTCGATGCCAGTTATAACTAAGCACGGAAATTCTTGACTTAAATACAGTTTGTACACATTTTAGCATTGTTTTCTTTGTTTTTCTAGAGGTATACCAAAATTAACCTTTGCGGTGGTCGTCGTACAATGTGCGCCCAATGTCGCGCTAAAGGCTCCCGCTACCCTTATTATAAAACAGGTGACAGGTACAACACTTACCACGACTGCAACTGGGAGAATGGGTTGGTCTGCACCGCATCTGTCAACAAGAAGATCTGCAAGGACTACGAGGTCAGGTTCAAGTGCCCTACGATAGGTGAGTGGTGGTTGGGCAGATTCAGGGAATCAGACATTAAACAGTGATAGTCTGAATCAGCATCAGTTGTTTTCAGAGTTACCAAGGAGTTACGTCCGTTTACGGTATGTCTCTGTACGAACAAATTAGGAAAAAAAATACGCAATTCTATCAGGGAACCGTACATGTTCATTTGACAAATTTTGTTATATCTATTTGATAAATTTTGCGTGTGAAACGTGCCAGGAATGTAAACCTAAGTAAATCTTGTTAACAGTATAAAAGTAATGTATACTAGTCAAAGAAAGTGTAAAATTATTGTCATGGCTGGGCTTAAAGGGATAATAACTCTTCGTTTTGGTCAAAAAATGAATTTTCCTGGAGTAAACAACAATTTTCCCATACTAACCAATGGTTAATGAATCCATTTTTACATTCAAAGTTAGTCCCTGTTTTTTTTTCTAAATATTTTTTTTTGTTATAATATCTTAAGAGATTTTAACAGAGTATAGCCATCACTGGAGGTCACGTGGTCTAAAGACAAGCTCAGATATCAGAATAATAGCTATAACTGCCGTTTTAGTGGTAAAACAGAATATATTATATTTCTATGAGTTGTTCACAATGTTTTTATTGTGAAATAAAGATCTCATACGAAGAGTTATTATCCCTTTAATTTGCAATATCTGTTAGAAGTAGGATTGGAAAATGCTTAATTTGCCTTGCATATGTTTATATATATTATATTGCGAAGTAAAGTATTTATTGAAATGCCTCTACTGCTGCAGGTAACAGTAACTGTAGCCGGTGCGCCAAGTGGACGTCCTGGAGGGACAGAGACAATCCCAGCGGTGGTGGAGACTTTGAATACGTGGGGAAACGAGGACATAATCCGGTACGTACTGGTGCCATATACATGTACCGAGACTTAATTACCTCCGCCAAGGAGGTTGTTTTCATCCCTGTTTGTCTGTTTGTTCGACTGTCATCAACATAACTCAAAAAGTTGTGGACCGATTTCGATGAAATTTGCAGGAACTGTCAGAAGTCGGCCAAGGTAGAGATGGTTAATTTTTTGTGGTGATCCGGATCAAAAATCAATTAATAATCAATAATAATAAAAAATCGCTGCCTTGGCGAGGTCTGCGCTCTCGGAGTGCGTTTCCAGTTTTAAGTATGTTGTGTATGTATTTTTACAATATAACCTCGACCCTTATTTCTTTACATTACATTTTTGCCACATATTCGTCGATCAGTTAAGTTGAATACAGCTAAGTTGCATATTTGGGGAGGCTAAGCACTTATCTAATTTCGTTTAAATTTATTGCAAAAGAGATTTAATCTATTAATCCAGTATTGATCGTCTCTTTGGTAAGTGAATGGAGGCAATACCGACGCTGGTTGTTCTTATCTAGTCCACTGCGACATATAATGATAAACTTTTTAATCCCCTGTGACGAATATTGCTGATTTTATTTTAGTGCTCCGGCCGTGAACCAATAGATATCCAATGCCGCGTCAAAGCAACCAAGCAGTGGTGGTATACGGCGGGCCAGAAGATCAGAGCCAAGTGCACGCCCTCTGGCGGGCTGGTCTGCGTGAACAGAGATCAACCAAATGGACAATTGTGCAAAGACTACGAAGTCCGCTTCCTGTGTCCCTGACTCTTGTTTACGGCAATAACCTTTACATTCATTGTGGGGGATGTATGATTGCAAATGTTACATTAGTGTTAAGACTTTACAGCTAAAATAAAGTAATATTTGCGATATTATTGTGCTGATACTACAGCAAAGTATCGGGGTACCAATGCAGCAATGCAACTGTTTGAACGAAAAGAATTATGGCTTTTAGAGACCCGCATTTCAAAGCATTTACATTTAATTAAATCCACCATGTTACACAAGGAACAGTAAAAAGGTCGAAATGAAACAATCGTATATTCCCCATCAAGGTAAAAGTAGTATTTTTTATTATGGCATAGTGATGTGCTAGGTTTTGTTTCTCTAAACGTCATGAAGTTTATTAATATACTGTTAAAATGCAACAGTAGATGGAAATTGTTGTTGAAACTGCCCTTATACGGTTCTGAAAACTTTTGTATATCTTGTTTTTGTTACCAAAATAAATGATGCTTTTCCAGCAGGTGTTGGTTAGATCGCATGATTTGACACCAGGCATTTAAATATGCACGTTTACGGTACTGGGTAACATCTTTGAAAGTCTGTCAAATTATTCCTATGCGTTGGTGCTTTCTTGTTAAAGGGGGTGAATTTGTTTTATTATAACAGACACTTTTATGTTTCCAAACATTGGTGGTGATCCGGATCAATGAATAATCAAAAATCAAAAAACTAAATCATTATAGAATGAAAATTGGGTGTAGACTTTTCTGCCTTCGCAAAGGTCTCCGCACTTGGAGTGCTTTTCTAGTTGAATTTAATTATTTCGAAATTAGGTAGGCATGTTGGTTTACATAGTCCTCCATGGAGCTGATTTTGACAAGAGAACTGTACACGATGGCTGTTTAAGGAAAAGTAAAACTTACTCCAGACCAACCTTGCATTTTAAGGAATCCTCAGCCGATATTATAGGAAATCTTTGAGCAAAGACAGATTCTAGAAATGACCGATTCCTTTGCTAAGGAAGATTGTTAAGTGATTCCTTTCAAGTGAGATAAAGAAAGGTCTTGGAATACAAATTTCGTATAAGGTCGACTTTAAGGCTTCGTTCACATGCAAAGTCTATTTTCTAAATTTTATTTTCTATTCGCGGTATGTCTTATGATCACGGTCTGTGCCCTGAATATCCCGCGGCGTAATTACTGGCAGCGCGAGCCAGTTACTATAAGTTACTTTAAGTAACTGGCTCGCGCTGCCAATAATTACGCCGCGGGATATTCAGGGCACAGACCGTGATCATAAGATACAGCGAATAGAAAATAGATTTTTAGAAAATAGACTTTCCATGTGAACGAAGCCTAAGTCTCCCTTAACGCTAAAGGGAGATTCTGGAATAGGTGCCTTAGTCTTTTTCATGCCCACCCTTCTTGGGCCCCTGCTTATTAAGACTATTCATATGATCATACAGTGCCTGGGGCAACTCCACAGTCGACTTTTCAAATGGCATAGATTATTGAAAACTTAAACCGCTATTAAAGTATGAACCGCATTGGCTCTCATCGTGCTCTATAACTAAAATCTCAGTAATCTCTCAGTTATTTCAGTGTAAAACAAAATGAAGGTAAAATTATCTGAAGTCATCTAACTAGGAACCTTCCGGGCGGACTTTTGGGTGCCTTGGGACCTGTGAAAGGGAGTAGCCCCTCCCCTTGGACGAATAACCTGTTAGAACCCGGTTAAATGGCACGGCAAACAGTGGCGGAATTAGTTGGGTGTCAGGGGGTTCTGACCACCTTCGATTTCTGAAAAAATCACACCAAAGCCACCCTCTTGAAATCAGAATTTTGATTTTGCCTAGCTGAATCTTAGTTATAAACCGTACCAAATGCCCTCTAAAATACCAAAATTTTCTGGTCCCTTCGGCGGGCCCCGGGCCCCACGCCAAGGGCGGGGGGGGGGGGCGGCTTCGCTACCGCGGACCCCTCAACCCCATCAAATAATCCCCATCATATAATCCATATATAATGCTTATTTAGAAATCAGGCCTGTCAGGTATTCTCTTGACATCGACGTACATGTCAGTTCATTTGATATCACCCCAGTCCATTTTAATAAGATTTAAGCCTGATGTATAGCATCTATTTTATGGCAATTTGAGGGTGCGAGTGGGACCTAGATTATGACACCCGACTTTCATGATAACCATATAGGCCCTATTCAAATAGTTTTGCAATCTTTGTAAGCATATTGATTTGCTCATTTGTTTGTTTGTTTGTTGTTGTTTTTTTTTTTTTTTTTTGTGTGTGATTTTTGTGCTGTGAAAAAAATATCTGAAATATTAACATGGGGAAAGGCCATTGTCATGTCGTGTTGAAAAATTGACTAGCAAAGAATAAGTTTCATTGCATTTGACATTTTAACCATGTACCGGTAGAGATTGGTTTCAAATTACCATTGCTTTCATTTCGAAAATAACACCAAATTTATGCAGCAATACAGGTATATTGTAAAAAATTTAATCAGTAAAGTGTTGTTATTGTTCTCTTAGAAGTTTATAAATGTTTTCTTCTAATATTTCATTTTTTAATTCTATCTATCCATAGTTTGCGGTTTAGGCATAAATCGGGACAAGGTGTTCACAATTAAACTTTGCAGTATTTGGAGAAAAAAAAAAGGGCATTACTTTTAACAGAACTTTTGAAGTTATATAATAGTTCTATCATGGGGCATCAGATGTTTTGACACCCCCCCAAAAACACACACACACGTGCGCGCGCACACACACACACACACACACTAAATAAAAACACCTACTCCCCTTTTAACAAATGGGAGTTCCCCAGTTAGCACTGTTACAAGTAGTGACGTGGAACCAACGAGAGCGAACGCGTCACAGTATAAAAGCTGATCTCTCTGCGTTGATCTTCAATCGTCTTGGACAGCTGGACGGAAGCCGGACCAAATCGGAGAGTGAAGAACACGAGAGAGAGAAGACACGCCCTACCAGCAAGGTAAATGGGACTTTTCCTCACTAAGACAATGCTGAATATATATTTTTTATTTAGTCCCTAATAATTATGTTGATACGTTTACTTATCTTAGAAAATTGCCATTTTTGTGCCCTAAGTAAGATGGCATTTATAAGTATACCAAACGCTATGTCTGCCTTGAATAAGGGTCGGGACGCCATGCCTCATTGGTAGGAAAACGTAGTCTCTTTAAATCCACTTTATTGTATTTATTTCTCTATTAGGCGTCATATATAGGTGTTTTTATTAATATCTTTACAGGCCTTTTTTTAACATATTAGATATCCCGCACTGAAAAATGATGGTTCAATTTTTTTCATTTTACACTAGGTTCAACATGAAGTTGGTATTGCTCGTTCTGTCTTGTGCACTGGCACTGTCATCAGTTAAGGGTAAGATAAACAGCTCTTTTCTGATATTCAAGTGTTTAAGTTATAAAAATATCCAGTATTTTTTTTCTCCCAGTGTATATTTGCAAAGTTACATTGCAAAGTAAATATTTGAAAATGATCTGGCGCAGAAAGAGGCGATGACTAAAATCAAAAAAGACTTGCTGATGTTGACACCAGAGATTCCACTTGTCTACATTTTTTAAAAACTCGATGATTGTACTCTTGATTTTCCTTTGAAATATAGACTACAAGACACATTTCAACTCATGTTTGACATCATTTCCAGGTCATTTTTGGAGCCCTTGGTACGACCGGGATAACCCTTCAGGCCTTGGAGATTATGAAAACTTGCATGCGCAGAAGGTAAGAAATAATTGCACTGAGATTTGAAGAGTCAGAATGTGATAATGGTACATAATACGAACATAAGATAATATAGATATTATACAAGGGCTGTAAGTACAAAAATATCCTAATGAAAATGAGTGGTTAACAATAACGTTTGATATCATTTTTCTTAGAAACGAGGCTACGTGTGTGGCGGATGTAAACCTATAGCAGCACAGTGTCGCGTGAAGGGGACAACTAATGTGTTTACACGCTGGTCTGGTACGGCTCCCAATAAGTTAGCGATTCACTGTTCACCCACCAAAGGACTGGCGTGCGTTAACTCCCAGCAGAGCGGAGGATCCTGCAAAGACTATGAGATAAGATACTTGTGCCCTACTACAAGTAAGTACTCCTCACAGCTCTTTGGGTCACAAATCTGGTTAAATTGTTTCATTAAATAGACTACTACCAATATGTTGTCTGTCAAAATGTTCTAAAACTTTATATCAATTTAAAGCTTTTTTTTTTTTTGTAACAAAAGTGCCAACGCCTTTATATACATTGTGTTAGTTGTGCACGTTTCACTGGGTGAGCTTGCGCTGTCTCATGATTGGTTCGGGGCAGTGAATCAAATGATGTACAGTCGAAAGAAAGGGTAAATATATACCTTTAATTTGAACGTTTTCTTTCAAAGATCCGGTTAATGTAATTTACTGGTGAGCTTATCTTTTCTTTTCCGGAGTGAAACAGCACAATTTATCCGTCGAATTTAATTTCATCTCCCTTTGTTTGTCAATATATGCATTTTAATGGTCGCTCCATTTGTGTACAGGTGGGTCTTGGACATCCTTCCTGGACAGAGATGACCCTAGTGGTACGGGTGACTGGGAGAGCACACGCGCCTTTCGGGTAAGCGTCCCCATGTGGTTATTACGTAATATTCATACCGTTGGTCTTTCCTTAAATTATTTATTGTATAGCTTTAAATGAATAGCGGTTGCATTAAAGGTACATACGAAACGAGCATCAGTTGAGCGTGGATTCCCAGTAACACATGTAAACCACTTCCACTAGTTTCTTATAAGACTCAAATAAATTAGACATGCCAAGGGGTAAACTGAATAGATCACTCGATCAGCCATAAAAGAGCTTTAGACTGTTCCTTTCTTTGAAATTTTGGTCGGAAATTTAACCTACTTTCGTGACCCACTTTTCTGCCCCATTGACATACAGCATAGAAGGCTAGCATAAAAATTCGTTCAAACATCATTTTCGGGTAAAATTAAACAATGCCTTTTGGTAATTCTTAGTTATACTACTTCAAACTATATGCAGGCATTTGGTCGGTTTTTGTGACAAAAATGACTTTGTATGCATCTTTAAGGTATGTGTTATTAAAATTGATGCAAGGTTTTAAAACAAAGATAACAATTATAATTGAAGGCTACTTTTATATTGAGGATCATTTAAAAAACGTAAGAGAAGGAAAATAAGACCATGGGATTATAGAATATTTGATGTCATTTAAAGATAGGCAAGTCCATCTTTGACTTACATACGGTTTGTTCACATTTTTAGCGTTGTTCTCTACTTTATTTTTCCAGAGGTATACCAAAAATAACCTTTGCGGTGGTCGTCGCACAATGTGCTCCCAATGTCGTGCTAAAGGCTCCCACTACCCTTATTATAAAACAGGTGACAGGTACAACGCTTACCACGACTGCAACTGGGAGAATGGGTTGGTCTGCACTACATCGGTCAACAAGAAGATCTGCAAGGACTACGAGGTCAGGTTCAAGTGCCCTACAATAGGTGAGTGGTGGTTGGGCAGATTCAGGGAATCGGACATTAAACATTGATAGGCCAACTTGGCATCTGTTGTTTCCACAGGCAGTCAGCAGTATGTCTGTGTACGGTATGTCTCTGTACGAGCAAATTATTTAAAAAAATATGCAATTCTATCAAGGAACCGTGTATGTTCATTTGACAATGTACATGCAGACACGAGAGAATGTGCCTCACCTTATATAATGGGACCAAAGGCATTAAAGCCAATATTTTGCGTGTGAAACGTATCAGGAATGGAAAACTACGTAAAAATGTCACCAATATGCAAATACTGTACGTGCATATATTGTATTAGTCAATATGGCGAAACATATTTGTGATATCTGGCACTAATTTCCAACATCTTTTAGATATTTAGGAATGGAAAATGTTAAATTTGCCTTGCATATGTTCATATTTCTCGAAGTCATGCATATATATCAAAATGCCTTACAGCTGCAGGTAACAGTAACTGTAGCCGGTGCGCCAAGTGGACGTCCTGGAGGGACAGGGACAACGGTAGCGGTAGTGGAGACTTTGAATACGTGGGGAAACGAGGACATAACCCGGTACGTACTGGTGCCATATACATGTACCGAGACTTAATTTTAAATAATTAGTGTATGTATATTTACTACTGTAGTATATTACATCGCCCCTTTTTTTGCATTAAATTTTGGTCACATATTCGTCAACTAGTTAACCTCAAGACAGTTAAGGTGCATATTTGCCGAGGCTAAGCACTTATTTAATTTCGGTTAAATATATTGCTAAAGCGTTTAACTCTACTATGAATCCAGTCTTGGTCGTCTCTTTGGTAAGTGAATGGAGGCAATACCGACGCTGGTTTTTTCTTATCTAGCCCACTGCGACATATTATGATACCCTTTTTTAATCCGCTGTGACGAATATTGCTGATTTTATTTTAGTGCTCCGGTCGTGAACCACTTGATATCCAATGTCGCGTCAAAGCAACCAAGCAGTGGTGGTATACGGCGGGCCAGAAGATCAGAGCCAAGTGCACGCCCTCTGGCGGGCTGGTTTGCTTGAACAGAGATCAACCAAATAGGCAATTGTGCAAAGACTACGAAGTCCGATTTCTGTGTCCCTGACTCGATCTTGTTTAGGTCAGTAGCCTTACTTCAATGTGGGGGATGTATTGATTGCAGATGTCATATGGGTGTTAAGTCTTTACAGCTGAAATAAAGTAAAATTTGTCATATTATTGTGCTGATACCGGAGTAACAATGCAGTATTAAGTCTCTACAACTGTTTGTATCAAAAAGAATGTGGCTTTTAAAGACCTGCATTTCAAAGCATTTACATTTAATTAAAACCACCATGTTATAGAAGGAACAGTAAAAAGGTCGAAATGAAATAATCATATATTCTCCATCAGGGTAAAAGAAGTATTTTTTGATTATGGTTATTGATGTGCTAAGTTTTGTTTCTCTTAACGTCGTAACGTCGTGAAGATTATTAATATACTGTTAAAATGTAACAGTAGATGAAATGTGTTATTGAAACTGCCCTTATACGGTTACGAGAACTTTTGTATATCTTGTTTTTGTTACCCAAATAAATTACTTTTCCAGCAGATGTTGATTAAACCGTATGTTTTGACAACAGGTAATAATAATAATAATAATAATAATAATAATATATATATATATATATATATATATATATATATATATATATATATATATATATATATTAAAATTATTTAGAACGTCTATTTTTTCATTTATGTAAAGTTGGGCGAAGTTTCGGCGAAATCTCCAAAAGCACGAATTGAAAAATCTTTTCATGTAGACTTAACATACAGTGTGTGAATACTTTAAAAAAGCACCTTATAACCCGTTACAGTATCTCTTTAAAGCCCTCGCTGTTTCACTAGATTGAAACCATTCTGTTCTCGCCTGGATCAGAGTAGTCTAAACCACGACGTCTTCGATCTTTTCAAGCTTATAAAAAGGTTGACTTATTGATTTGTGAACAGCACCTATGAAACAAACCAAAAACATTCCCAGTGGGTCTATTTGGCGTGGAAATCCAATCCTAATGGAAACTTTGGATCGACGCACCTTTTTCGCAGCTAGACTACCTACAATTACCTAAATTAACTTGAATTCCCCACATGTACTGCATCTGAAAAATGGGAAAGTCGATTTAAGAGCCATTATCTCCTCACGAGTAGCATGTTTCAAGGAAATCGGTCGTCGGTTTAACTTCAAATCAATATCTCTGCGGTTATTAATCACCAGTTTTAATGCAGTAGTTTGATTTTTTCTTTGCAATCAATAGCTCAAATACTTGTCCTCTTTTGACTTACAGGTAGTTTACAAAGACACCGTTAAAGAGCATATGGATTTAAAGTTTTGGTTTACAGAGAAATGAAGGTCATAATTAATATCTTAAACAGACCTATTAAGAAACTAGAAAAGCACTCCGAGAGCGCAGACCTCCGCCAAGGCAGCGATTTATTATTATTATTGATTAATGATTGATTATTGATCCGGATCCCCACCAAAAACTAATCATCTCCTTTTTGACCCACTTCTGACAGTTCCTGAAAATTTGATCAAAATTGGTTCATAACTGTTTGAGTTATGTTGATGACAAACAAACAAACAGACAAACAGGGGTGAAAACATAACCTCCTTGGCGGAGGTAATTAAAAATGAAGCCTACTACAAATGCCATAACTTCTCTCATAACGTAATGCAAAAATGCTACAAATTTAAGCTATTCGCGAAGCTACAGTTTATTATCATTATAAACGGGTCAAGTTGGCAAGAGAGGAAGTGAAATAATAATGTTGTTGGTATTGGCCTGCCGTTTTCATAGGTGAAAATGCGTGGACTGGCGCCTACTCGTCCAACCCCATCCCTCTCCATAAAGACCAAGTGCAGATTATTTCTTGAAAGACTCTAATTACCATATAGTTTTCAAACTTTCTTGCTACTGCAAGTGAAGGGGGGGGGAATTATAGTGTCTTGCTGAATCATCTAGTGGCTGTGCAATTTTTTATTTCTCTTTTTCTGATATTCATTTTCTATTTCACTTCGATATTCTCTTCATTTTTGTTCTTGATCGAAGCTTAATTTGTTCTTTGATATAGCACTTGAAATTAGCATCATAGGACGCCAGTCGCTTGTTTCCTGCTGATATTTGTCTTCAGAACCCAACGAACGGATGCTCATCTAACCTTGGCCTTACCGCTGTTTAAAACTGTGCACATTGAAAAAATAAATCACTTTAAAAGAGATGTAGATCAAGCAGAGTTTACATGTTTATGTCAGAGTTGATGTCTGTACTGAATCACCACAGTGTCGTCTAGTTATCATTTAACGGGTGTATGGTGGGAGTTATAGAGCAAATTGCTGGGAATGCACTGAAATTAAGTTCGGAAGTTGCGTCTTATACAGTACCTCGCGTAGACTGCTGCATTTTCACTTGCTAACGTAGGCATCATCTACATGTACGTATATGTAGTCAGCTGGAGTACATGCAACAGCGATTCTACGGTACTTCACCGACGAAGGCATATTTTGTTCATGTTCTCTTAGAATTTCCCCTGACTCTCCAGATAGCTGAACGTGTTTGTGACTGAAGTGCAGCACAGGGCATTTTTTCACTTCGTTCAATGCGGCGGAGGGTTTCCTGTTCCTATGTGTGTCACTAGTGTACGTGTTCCCTTTGAGTTCACAACCACTTGAGGTACTCTGCACAACTCTGGACTTCAGCATCGATCTATCACGCTTCCCCTATTTTTCTCGGCGACTTACTCCAGCACAGAACAGTCAACGGGCACACTGACAATGGCATGGTGCTGTCTCACAGTCGTCTCCTGCGTTCTTATCGGTTTACTCCTGCTGAACTGGATCGCACGGAAGCTCACCATCGGGGCCAAAGTCTGCAGGGAGAAATACATTGCCATTACTGGGTGTGATTCAGGTTTTGGGTGTCTTGCGGCAAAGAGGCTGCATCGAATGGGGTTTAACGTGTTCGCTGCATGCCTTACAGAGAGTGGAGCCGAAGCACTGCGGAATGAAGTGAGTGGTACAAGGCATTGCTAAGTGTTACTTATACAAACCTCTGATTGAACGCGATTTATTTAAGTCGGGGAATAAGTCTTAACTTTGATTTGAGTCAGCGAGATAACATTTACGTTTGTTGGCACAATGCTTGCTTTTTAAACCTCCAATTGCCAGTGTTTATGCTTGAAAGCTAGTGGCTCCAATGCAAACTAAATACTTTTCTTGAACTATTTGAGTAAACTTAAAATATCGTTGATTAGATGGGCGCGTGGCCATGGCACCAACACAAAGATTCAACACTACTCGAAAATACTTGCACATTCTGTATTTAGTGCGGCAAATAATTGCCTATCCTGTACGTCCTCTTTAAAATGAAAGGAGGGGACTGCAATATTATTGAGCTACTTGGATTTTTTTTCATTCATTAAGAACTGATGTGAGGTATTTTTTAAAAAGTTTTTCAGTGATGTAAGACGAATGCTCTGTTTTCCCATTCATTCTTCATATCATACTGTTCATTGCTCATTGCACGTAATGTGAGAACGCAGAAGAGATATTATGTGTCTTTGCAGGAAGCTCATGGGCCATTTATCAAGCCATTCATCATGGACATTGCTAGTTCTGAAAGCATAAAGAACGGTTTCGAGTTCGTGAAGGCCCACGTTCCCGGGGATATAGGTAATACGCGTATATTTATTCTTAAAAGACAGTTTATATCACTGAGACAAGCATAACGAAGTAGTGCATAGACTTGGTGGATCTCTACACACAACCAGTATAATGTTCAGTAAATGCATTCAATTCAACCAGCATGTAGAGCCATCATGAATTTATAGATCGCTTATTTACATTGCGTTGGCCTTTATGTTTTAAGCTGAATAAGTGTGACATTTTAATTGTGTTCTGGGGACGGTGCTTGTATTGCTTTCTAGGCATATATGCGACGTGTGTGCCTGTAAAATGCACTAGTGTGATCACGTTATTGTATCGTATTTATTGCAGTATTAATGTCAAATACAATATAGATATTAATGATTATTTAATAAAGCATTGACAATAAAGATATACCGATATTTATGGTGTACATTCTTTGCAAAGTAGGTCTGCTCATATTGATAATTCTGTATTATTCACTCACATCAGGTCTGTGGGGATTGATAAATAATGCTGGAATAGAGGGCAAGTATGGCCCCCTGGAGTGGCTGACCAGAGATGACTATCGCCATTGCATGGAAATCAACTTTCTAGGGATGGCAGAAGTTAGTATAACACCCGTAAGCCCTAACTGAACGATTTGTCAACGTGTTTTGTACTAAACGTACTATTTACCACGTTCATAATGTCTTATGGGACATAATTGTCAGTTATTTGCCGTTCAGATAACTATTGCAAAATATTTAACCGGAAATAAATCAATCACCACTAAAGTAATGTGTATGTAAAGTAATCCGAATTTTATTGGAGAAATTTGTTGTATAACCTATCACCTAGGTAACTACAGTGTTCCTGCCCTTGCTGAAGAAAGGTCAAGGTCGATTAGTAAACACCAGCAGTCAGCTGGCTCGTCTACCTATTGGAGACTTCCCGTGCTACGTCGCCTCCAAGTGTGCAGTCGAGGGTTTCTCTGACGCTGCCAGGTCAGTTTACACGTAGGCCTACGCATGAACGAAGACACCAAAGGTCGATAAGTTAACGCAAACAGAAATTGTGCTGGCAATGCCAAATGAGGCATGTGCTTGCTAATCAATGCATTGCAAATTGAAGCTAGGAACAAGAATGGATGAGATGCATATAAATGATACAGCAGGTAGAGTTAAGTCAATTTTCAAATCCCACGGCTGTATAGGCCCAGATAATTGATGGTAATACAGTCCCACCAGTGGTTGCATGATGTTTGGGTAAATCATCCCGGATATTAAAGGTATAATGTAGGCGTCTAAAATTTCCCCAAACCCGTATTTTCTAAGTCTACATATTCTGCAACACTAGCTGTCTAAAAACTACCTTAAAATTTATTAAACCCCTCAAATAAAAGTATGTTTACCCAACGCCGATACTTTCTTCTGAAATGTACCAGAAGATAAACATCGAATTCAAGAGCAGGGCCGGTACGTGAATGGAATGGATGTCCTAGGAATGGAAGTCCGGGCTCTCATATCAGGGGTGCATCCAGGATTATTTGAAGGAGGGGGTGTCTGCAGTGGCGAAGCCGACCCTCCCCCCACCCCCACTTGGCGTGGGGTTGGTGTTCCGCTGAAGGGCCCCGAAAAAATGGTATTATAGAGGGCGAATTACGGTGCCATTTGGTACGGTTTAGAACTATGATTCAGCTAGTCAAAATTCTAATTTCAAGAGGGGTCTAGAAATCGAAGGGGGAGGGGGGGGGATCAGGGCCCCTTGACCCCCCCCCTCTAAATCCACCACTTCATATGACTAATACAGGTTAGGGTTAGTTGGAGTATTGGGGTTAGTATATGAGACGAATGTCTCCTGTACAAAGTAATGGGAAGTGGACAAGGGATCCAAGGGGTCTTTCCTTCCTGTTATAACGTGTTGTCAATAATTCGTATGTATGTAAGCAGGTCAAAAATTGCTGTTTCATTAGGAAAATACATTATGGCGGGTAAATCCCGTATGTAGTCCCTACATGTACAAAGAAACGCCGGGGGAAGGGGCAATACGCTTTTGAATAACCCCTTGCAAAATTCTAGGATGAGTTGTGTTATACATGTTTTTTCTTATTTTTACTTTTCAGACAACAGCTGAAGTGCTCGAACATCAGCGTTCATTTGGTGGAACCTGGTTGGTTTAAGACTAATATCACCAGTGAGGAGAACTACTCCCACTTCATCCAGGCCGCCTTTGATGGAGCACCGCCAGAGGCGCAACAGGAATATAATAAAGATTTCATGCAGGACGGTAGGCATTTCGGACCGAGCTTGTGTCACTTAACTTTTGTCAGTACTTGTAAAAAAACTCTCTCTCTCTCTCTCTCTCTCTCACACACACACACACTAGTAACCCATTTTTGTCTTTGGCATGTAAGTTGTTGCGTTTACTAGTGCTTGTTATTATAAATACATCCATATGCACAATTACTGATATCGAATTGCTTTGCAGCAACTGCTCTCATACCCAAGATTAATCAAAACTAAAAAGAATTATAAAATGCGCTGTATGTACTGTAAATTGACGTTTAATATGCGTCTATGATTTTATTTTTTAGTGAAAACCCGTCTGTTCGAAGCGAGAGACGCCCATGCCTGCATTAACGTCGACTGGGTTGTCAACGACTACATTCACGCAATGACGTCATGGTATCCCTACGCACGATACGGACCGAATGGTGCTTTTGCTACTGCGGTGTCCTATCTTCCTGCACCCCTGTCAGATTATATCGTAATAAACACAATGAACCCAGCTATCATTCACGCCAAAATGGATATGATTAGGAAACGCAACCTACCAAAGGAGTCTGAGAATGAAAAGAAGGAGGAGTGAAGTATACGGATATGACTTGCAGCGTTCCATGATGTACGCAGCATTTGTATTCAAAAGAATTGATGCGCTTGTAACATAGACGTAGTTCATACTTGCAATTCCACCTGTACAATTTTATTAATATTGAATTTTGGAAGAAAACAAGATAAGGCTAAAATAGAAAGATTTAATTTGGAAAAGGTATGCATCCATAAAGATGAATTGCACAATTTATCTTCCATTCCGTTTATCGCCTCGCTTCCCCTTCATCCCAAACGTATTTTATCTCTAGGCAGTTTTACATTGCAGTAGAGCGATTTTGCTTCACCATAATACATTTATTCACCAGAATCAAAATGCGTTGAAAGAGTGATTATGAGGTACTTCCATAATTCTGGAGGTGGAAAAAACCGCGGGGAGGGGTGTGTGTGTGAAATAAAAGAATGGAAGTGAGGAGACAATTGAAGGGAATAATAGATTTATTTTTAATCCATGATGAAATCCGTTTTTGCGTTGTCGTTTGCAATACATATATTTAAGAGAGTTATCATGAATGAGATATGATAACCTGTATAGAAGTAGTGCATGCAGTACATTTCTTTTATTGGTGTACATATATATGTGTATGCATTTACTATAAAATAACGAGCACAGCAGTGGGATATTCTTTATATGAAACAAAAATTTACAATTTACCTGCAAAATATTAAACTGATTCACTTTTCTCAAAACATTTTATATTTATCCACAAACGTCGACTGAAGTTTCTGAAAATAAGCCCCTGGCTGTAGTTTCTACAATATCAGGATGGTCATAGAGGGTGAATGATACGTATGACAAAGGATGGCAGTCCTTCATTTTCATGGTTTTCATCAGCTAACAATGTAAAGGTTCTCCTTGTTTCTTTAAAACAAAAATGACAACAATAAATCAGCTTTTTGTACCATAAGTTTCCCATTTCTCTCATTTTACACACACACACACACACACACACATATTTGCATATATCTGGATCGGTTTTGCCAGTTTCATGTTTTAAGAACTTGAACAATTGGATGTTATATAAATCCCCATACTTATACGTACAGGATCAATAGCCACTGTCTTGAACGCAAATGCATGTACATGTACTATTAAGTCGGAATGTATATGCGGAATTGGCAATTAAAAGAATTATAAATACGCCCTGTGTAAAAAAAATTGCTGATATACTGATTGACTCTACTATAAATCTAAAATCCCTTATAAACCTTTTAACTTTCCCGGAATAAGCTAATATCAGCAGCTCAATTCGCAGCTGAGTTGACGAAGCGTCACAATATTAATCCCCTCATTTTTGTTTGCAGTCACTACACCACGATACCAGTGATTTAAAATCCTCATTTAACATCAATTATTCAACCTGAAAAAATATATGAAGAAAAGCACGCCAAATCATGACGTTGCAAAGGTTTCATTTGTAGAGCATGTGAGAGATGTATTTATGTAAACAGCTGCTAGGAAATCAATTAAATAAAGACTCAAGCACTACTATTTACTGTTTAAAGCATGAGTACACCGTAGAAACAGAACAACTCTAGTAGTCAATACAGGTGTCATGGTGTGAGGCAACACACAAAGAAATAAATAATGCCGGAGCCGTAACATGAAGAGTTGGGGAAATAATAACTATATAATCGTATTTGCTCCTTACACAGAGCATTTTCCGTGACTGGCTGGCGCAGTGAATGACTTGTTAGAAACGGAAGGTAAGGGGCATTTTCACTAATGATGTAGTAACTTGTTGATTTTAGTGATATTCACACGCTTATAGACTTTTTTCAATTGACTTGATGATAATGATGTGATCGCTCGTATACAGCACATACTTTGCGGAGATGTGGCTCGTTTGTGAACTTGGTGGGAAAATGCGTACCAGTTCTAGAAAAAAATGAAAAAAGAAAAAAAACATAATGGGTTGAAATTTTGTCTGAGAAACAAAACTTTTCCTCCTATAATTTGTGGATAGCCTGTAGTATTAACATCATTCTTACATTTGCCTGTTACATATATTCCATTCGTATTGTATACATCGACCATGTAAGAGGTGTATTTTCTTACACTTAATACATATTTGCACGTTGGACTTCACAGATCGCCACTGTTAGACCTACGGTAAGATAATTAATGCTGTGAATAACCTCCGTTTGAAAACAATATTGCTTGCAAAAAGAAATGTACTCTTAGTTCTTTTAGATTCATTATGAAGTACTTATTCATAGAATTAAAGGTTAATTGCTATGGACCGGAACCTGTGGCGTATAGTTCTGTGTTTAGAACCATTATTTTGTTGTGCATTGTGTTTTGTTTCATTAAAACCTATTTTATAACTTACATTTAATTGTTCTTTTACGATACTAAAGACTGGATTGTGAGTGGTTAATATACAAGTATGCTAACGGATTTCAATGAGGTATATTATACAAAGCGGTATTTCTGTATAACATTTCTAAATCAGCGTAACCAACAACATTTATATATATTTATTTTATCAGCGTCTCACCTCTCAAGTGCATTTAAACATACAGTATATGCACTGAAAGTGAGTTAAGAGAGGTATTCTAAAAAGTAAATTACAATACGCATATACCATATTTTAAAAAAAATATTTCCAAAGGAAAAAATAACTAGACATTGATATATACGTCTAGGCTGCATAAAAAACAGTTGATGATCTGACATAATGTAAAAATTTTGCACTTCAGTTAATGAATTAAAGTTTTTTCATCCTTATCCAATGGTTTTTTCCTTCGAACAATAAGAAGACTACATGAACCTCCGCCAAGGAGGCTACGGAATTTGATGAATTTTTCAAAAACTGTCGGGCCAAGTAGCAATCGAGTATATTTTGGTGGTGTGCCAATGATCAATTAAGTAGTAATAAGACTGCATCTGACTAGTTGAAGGTCTGCTTTCTTTAAGTGCTTTACTACATGTAGTTGTACCTGCATTTCACTTACGAGAGGTTTCAATTCAATTCAAGTGAAATGCAAGTGCAGTTGTCCTTTGTTCGAAGCGCCAGTCGTGGGATTAGTCAGTTACAAGCATTTGCCATCGTCCACTGTATGAGATCGTTTTGTATGTCGCATACAATGAAGGAGTGCTGTGACTGGAGTTAATGACAGATTATATGAACAAGTGTCTTTCCTCACTATTTGTACACCGTCTATGTTACAAAAGACTGTCATTACCTAGTGCTTTAATACATTCCCTTTACCTGTCTTCTATTTGTTAGTTAAACTCCAGTATTTTGAACGTCTTTCCATATTTTCTTCTCACCAAGACGTACATGTACCACCACAGCTGAGCATTTCACGAAGAGACTACTTCGTGGAACTCTGCCCCTCTTATGTAAGCTTTTGTTCTGTGAAAAAGTTTTGTTGCACCGACATTACATTTTCCACAAACGCATTTTTCTTTTTATAGAATCTTTTAAACTTATGTTGGCTTTCCTCCCTTCTGTTGAGCATTCTGCCACTTACCGAGGTACACCTATACACGGCTGGGCTCCTTTTCTACCCTGCCACTGCTCAAATGTCTTCATTTTCAACTGGTGTGTTTAAAATCCGCTGTTCAATGCATCCTTTATTTTACTTGACAAATTATAATTCTTAGATTTAGACGTGGTGTTAATCAGCCTATTAGTATTGGATATCATATTAGAAGGTGTGTGTGTGTGTGCGTGTGTGTGTGTGTGTGTCTGTGTGTGTGTGTGTGCGTGTGTGTGTGTGTGTCTGTGTGTGTGTGTCTGTCTGTGTGTGTGTGTGTGTGTGTGTGTGTGTGTGTGTGTCTGTGTGTGTGTGTGTGTGTGTGCCTGTCTGTGTGTGTGTGTGTGTGTGTGTGTGTGTGTCTGTGTGTCTGTGTGTGTGTGTGTGTCTGTGTGTGTGTGTGTGTGTGTGTGTGTCTGTGTGTGTGTGTGTGTGTGTGTGTGTCTGTGTGTGTGTGTGTGTCTGTGTGTGTGTGTGTGTGTCTGTGTGTGTGTGTGTCTGTCTGTGTGTGTGTGTGTCTGTGTGTGTGTGTGTCTGTCTGTGTGTGTGTGTGTGTGTGTGTGTGTGTCTGTGTGTGTGTGTGTGTGGAAATGACATTTGACTTGTCAAACATATACTTTGGTCCCACTTTCTCCAATTATTATTACCGGGTGTACAATGTATGAGGTGTGACAGGGGGCATGAATGTATACTACTTTATCTATTTTTTTCTTTTACTTTAATTTTCTGGATACAAAATTCAAAGGAGTTAAGTAGAGTTTATAGAGTTAGTTTAAGGAGTTTATACAATCATTGAAAATAAATACGAAAAAATCAGTACAAGTTAAACTAACCATTTAATTACACTGACTACACTTCTTTGAGGCTGGCATGTGTATATAAGGCGTGTGCAAAACCTATATAACCGATTGTTCAAACAGAAATTAATAGAGTTAAAAAGTGTCATTCCGAATAATAAATGATATCCACAGCTTTTGTTGCATGCTTGATTTCACATGCCAAATTTCAGGGTATACTGTAGATACGTGCTGATATTTAAACACCGCAGCTGTATTTGACTTACAAAAATCTGCAAAAACATACATAAGGAATATGGAACAATTGTGCGCTGTTAAATAGGCAAACATGCTCTGTCCGTGAATTGGATTATATTTATGGATGTAAGTAAATGAGAGTAAGCACCCTATAGTGTTTAAATGTATGCTGTACAAAAAAATCACTTTTTAGTACAAAATACACCAAATCATACCAACATGGTAACTATAATCATCTATTTTATATGCCTCTCACCGTAAAATATTTAGTAATATTCCAGCGCCATGAAAAAGGTCGACGACCCAGACGAGAAAAGGGTCTCCCTTGGAGAATTTGCCACTTCCACCAGCGCTCATGGGTTTGCCCGTGTTGCACAGAGTCGCCACCTGGTGATGAAGGCACTGTGGATAATCTTAATAGTGGCAGGCTTCGTCGTCGCTACTATACAGATTGAAATGAGATTTTCGGCTTTTATTCGCCGAGACACGGTAACCAAAACGTCAATGGTATTCAACACTTCCCTCAGCTTTCCCGCTGTTACAATTTGTAATTATAACAGGTACGTTATTGGCGATATGTCTATAGACTGCTTGTCTTATACTGTACATGTACCTGTATGTTTATAAAATCGCTATTTATATAAAGTCATTTCCACAACATTTCAATCAATCCTACTTTTATGCGTATTATACAAATTACGCTAATGTTATATGCTAGATTTTAGTTCTATTCACAATGCGGGGAAGAACCACAGAGTTGATTAAGAGCGAAAGCAACCAAGGAACCATTAGCACTACCAAATGTCTAACATGAACCACATTTAGCTAACACTATAATGAGATGACTTGTCTGCGGTCCTTCCAGACGTAGTAATACAAAACCGTATGTTAAGTTTAACATGTAAATTGAACTTCTCGTGCACTAAGTGTTTTACACAGATTTGGTGGTTTATAGTTAAATAACGGCAGTAGAAACAACATTTGATTCAGAACGCAAAATGGAATACCAGTCCTATGAATTAAGGGACAGGCAAATACCAATCCAGTACTAAATCAAGATCTTTCATTTACAGCTATCAGTGAATAGATTCGATTAAAACCTTGAATATTTCCAGATATGTAGGCAGACGACTGAACACTATGGACAGATTGTATTTAAATGGCGCTACACTGTATCTCGCTGCTCTATCCAGCAAGAACTCCAGGGCATACGCACATATTAACCTGGATAACATAAAGAATCTGAATATGACCGCATGGTACGGCAGTGGGTACACCTTTGCTAACTTCACCAAAGACAAAGGGTGGCTTCTTAATGAAAGAAACGCGCGGTGCACATTTAGAGGTGAAGATTGCAATATTACTGCGGTATGTATGCCTGCTGTGTAATGTTCTTATTTACGGCGTCGTAACTTAATTTGCAACGTACGTGTGTAGTTTCGCCGTGCGTCGCTTGGTGACTGAGATGTTTGATTGCACGCTCGACGAAACATCGTTATTTTGAATAATTATTAAACAAAAAAATAAGCTAGGGCAAATAATATCTTCAAATGTTAATGGATAATGCACCCACCAATGTATTAATATGGGAGCGACGAGTAAAACACAATGCTTACGCATTTCAGGACTTCAAACACGTATTTACCGAATTTGGAAACTGCTACACATTTAATAGTGGTGATGATCCATCGAGAAACTTGTTCCAGGACCAAGCAGGTATTGGCAATGGCCTCCGAATAGAAATTAACATACAGCAGGTGGGTTATATGTTTTCTACTCAAGTATTTAATTTATTTGTTTATTTATTTTACTTTTCTGGGCAATCACACACCCACACACACACACACACACACACACATATCTTCCTCATGGAAGAAGGACGAGATAATACTAGCAAAAAGGCTTGTTTCCAGTGCTCTTAATCAGTACTATAACATAAGACGGGTTGTTAGTTAACATTCAGACTATTAAAACAAAGGTTTCAGAAATGGATTTACTTATAATGGTTTACATTTTAAGTGATTCATTAATTGATTTTTCGTATGAAGAATGCATGGAGACATATTCTATCGAGAACACGATATACGAAGGTATACAGTACAGTTCATTTATTCAATT
This sequence comes from Lingula anatina, assembly GCF_051362555.1. NCBI lineage: Eukaryota > Metazoa > Brachiopoda > Lingulata > Lingulida > Lingulidae > Lingula > Lingula anatina. The sequence continues at coordinate 8,257,783 of NC_141771.1, read as the reverse complement.
GCTTTTATCCCCAGGAACAATACACAAACTTAATACTGAGAGGAGACGCCCCTGATGCTGGAATATTGTTCCATGTTCACAACCAATCAGAGCCAGCGTCCGTAGAGACAGACGGTAGAGCCGTCGGGCCAGGGTTGCACGCATATGCTGGTCTGACCCGATCTGACGTAAGTACCTGTGAATGTAGAATGGCACTTTTTATTTAGGGTTTACATTTATTGCCATCTGGACATTTATATTATTTTGGATATATTTTATAGCTACCACCAACATCATCGTTTCTTTTTTTCAAAATAATGCTGTGATTCAATGTCCATGATGTTACTTTAGGGATCTGTAGAAAAATCAACTTGCGTCAACATGCATGTAAAACCGTTGTACGTTGTTTGTGATACGAAAAAGAGTACGTAAAATTGAAAAAAAAAGTTTTTATCTGGCTTAAGTGGTTCTTTGAAAAACGGAATTCTTATCTGTTATCATAGTTTGCGACATTACACCCACCGTATGGACAATGTAACGAGACAGCTTCCCTGGAGTTCTACCCTGTCTATACTATGTCTGGCTGTGTCGTGGAGTGCAAGCGGAAGCATATTCTGCGGCACTGTAACTGTAGGCTGATGGAACATCCGGGTAAGTTTCTTCCTTCCTGCATTCCCACAGATTTAGATCGATCCATATGGATCGACCTAACCCCTGGGGGTTCACGCTAAATTGCTGTCAGCTCAAGAGGCTTAAATATCTGTCACGCCTACCGAATTGGCTAGGGTAAAGGTAATTACCCCTAGCTTTAATAGGCGTGACAGACATTTAAGCCGCCAGGTTTACAGCAATTTAGTGAGACTCCCCAGGGGGATAAATCTAAATATCTGTGGGAATGGTATCTTATTCTGTCCGATTTATTACAAAGCAGTATAAATGTGTTACTGTTATGTTTAGTTTAAAAATAAACAAAACTAAACAATATATTTGCCACTTAATCTTTTTGTTACCAATATTTCTAAAGCAAAGGGCATTTATTGGAATCCGACATGCTGAAAACATGAAAAATCTTTCGGACGATATAGCAATTTTTGTTCATAATGTAGTGTTCAGGCCTGATATAAATGGAATCACTGTTTTAATGTACTGAAAGTCGTTCAGTAGTATTTGTTATATGCTTTAAACTGAACTGTACATTATAAATAGATAAATGAAATGTCACCAGCAAGATTCAGTATTATAACTGAACTTGAAATTTGCAGGTTATGAACCTGTTTGCGGGTTGATACGTATACTGACATGCGTCAAGCCTCTATTGGGTAACGTACAGACCTTTTTTTTGTTTGAATAAGCTGCTTAACGTTTTCACTGTAAAGAGGAATGGTTAACAAATACTTCTCGAAATAAACAAATACGCATCACTAATTATGACGTTTTATAATACGCATCACTAATTATAAAAAAAAAAAAAAAACATCTGTGTTTTGTGCCATCAAACCTTACATCGTTTGTCAACCAAATTTTGCATTTACATGTTTATAGTCAACAGTTGTGAGATATATATATGACAGCTAGGCCTTTGCAATGTTGCGTTAGACCTTTTATTTAAATACATAGCCTAATAGTAATCCAAGCCATCTAAGCGATTTCCCATCATCACCACACTATGAATTAACTAACACTGCTGAAAAAAAAAAGATTTACAAGCCTGTTTTGTGTTTTAGACTTTTACTTCTCTTCATCACAGGCAAACACCAGTATAGAATAAATCTATGAAACTTAAAACTCTTATGCGTTATCTAATAAGCGCGACTTTGGGCAATGTATTGAAAGTGATAGGCCTATCCATGTACACTGGTTTTGATATTCCCAGGGGATCAAACGTTAACCATATACAGTTCTTATGATGCTGTGCTTTTGTCCTATAGGCCTAACGCTATTTAATGCTGTGTCTTTATTTGTACCTCCTGTTAAAACTATCCAGTCAACCTGACACAAGACTTCACTGGTATGTGCAGTTGTTCTGTGCCGTGTAGCAGCGTGGTATACCAGACTGCGCTCTCGTATTCCCTCGTTCCCAGCGAGAGCACAAAAGTGGAGGCCTCAAACACGCTCGGGGTGGCGGTAGATGATGCAAGGTATGTTCAGTTTAGGCTGATGTCCAAAATATTTGAAAATATTTACTTTATTATACAAATGATAGATGGTGGCATGGTGATACATCCTAGGCGTCACCTAGTAACGTCACTCATACAGTAATAAGATTTTAAACCCGTTACCTGTAGCGTGTATCTGCAAAATTACCAAATGCTACCGGTAGTACCAAATTGATATTCCCATTGGCAACTTACACTGACACGCTATATAGAGGTTATAAGAACTTTTTTTTTCCAGGAAGAATCATATCATCTTAGACGTGTATTTCCAAAGTTTGAATTATCAACAAAGCGAACAACTTCCAGCAGTGGAGTGGACCGCACTTATTAGTAAGTGTTTAACAAATACACCGTATGAAAGAAAATTTACGCTATTTATAAGGTTAAGTATATTTTACGTGGACAGGAGACAGTTCTCAAGTGTAAATCCAAGTGTTCCAAAATTGAGGGTCCGGGTAACAGGAAGACCGCCCTCCATTTGATTTTAACATCCCCCAGAAATGCACTGCGTGACGTCACGCCTAGCCCACTGCGCATGAGTGCATTTTTAATGAGTTGCTTGATTGCCATAGGAAAATGAATGGGTTCGTGATTCGTGGGTAATTCGTGATAATTGACAAACTAACGGCCTGATGACAGCAACGCTGTGCTATGCTTCAAGCAACTCCAGACCAAATATCGCTAGGGTTTTTAAAAAAATTCTGTTGTACACACGTACTAAGAAGTTTGCCGTGCCTTGCCTAGCCTAGCCTAGCCTCAGCAAAACGCAAATTGTTTAGAAATAGTGATTTTAGACGGTAGATTCACTCAGAAACAAAGGCAAACTAATTCGTTGTCGATAGCACCAGCAGATGGCAGCACCATACAGAGTCTGATCAAAAAATCTTCATGGCACTTGAAGAACTTTTACCACTGTACAATGCAGTCCAAAAAAGGCACTTGGCACAAATGTAAAACTGCCCGGTGCAAGGCCAAGAATTCATTCAGTATTTTCAATCATATTATCAGATTCTACATAAATTGACTGACAATATCACTATTTAGCTAATCTCTTAATCCAAAATTCCTATCATCATTTAGTAAAAATGCAAAATTCCTCTTTCAGATTGCTATTTATTTAAATTCAGGACGTTCGAAAGAAGCGCCCTTTTTGTTAGGGAAAGGTCCATTTTGGGTAAATTTTTATCTAGGTACACATAGGCTTCATTGTAAAAGGTCCAATTTTTCAGAAAAAGAACCCCCCTTTTGAATTTGCTGGCTACGGGCCTGACTTGACAATGGGATTAGCACTTATGACAGAGTCTGTGTGCGATGCCACTGTTGTGCTGTGATTGACCAGTTGAGTCACGTGAAGCCCTACTGTAGCGCCCTCGCGTATCGCGTGAATGCTGCGCATTTCTGGCCTTGATGGTTAAGGGTTATCCTGACCCAAGTGGGTCAAAATCCAGGTCTGCATGTTCAAATGAATGGAAAGCGGACTCTCTATCATGGTAAACTCCCATTCACAATACACCGGCATGTGATGAGTACCGGTACATGCAGGTCACATTAAGATGGTAACTTCATATTCCGTAAATGTGTATTTATATATAGTTTAATTCATAGGATATTACTATTCCAGGTGATATCGGAGGGCAGTTCGGTCTCTTTATGGGGTTCAGCTTGCTCACTGTTGTTGAATTTATAGAATTCGCGATAATGAGCGTTGTGACTTTGACTGCTGCAAAAAGGTCACAGAACAAGGTCAAAGGTCACGACACGATTCATAGAAAGGGAGACAAAGTGACAAAGTCTTCCAAAACAGGACGTATTAGTATGCAAGGAGATTTTGTTCAAGTGCATGAAATATTCTAAAACTACTACAGTGGCACTGCGTAATCTTATCAAAATAGCTTGCGTTGTGATGGTTTCCAGATGTACATGTATATAATTTCGAAGCTTGTAGATATTGTGTATAGCAATTTAAGGTTCTTTTTATTATAAATAGACAAATAGCCTTATGTGTAGCTTCACATACATACACCATTGAGAAGGTGTTATTTATACAAATTCCAGTTTGCCATCATAAAACTCAATGTCAAGGTCAAGGTCAATTAATTATTTTAGTACTGGACGAATCAAACAACACATTTGTGTTTTGTTCAAGAGGTAGACTGCTAAATGCCGTGAGATTTAATTAGACTATCGTGTTTCACATAATTTATTTTACTAATAACGTCAACAATATAACAGCAATTATGGTATCTCAATCCTATGTGTATAATTGCAATGTGACACTCAGACGAGCCTTATACCTGTAGTCGGGACCTAAATTTAATTGGCCATGGATAATAAATGTTATAGTGAGGAATGACGACAAAAGTCTGGAGCTTTCGAACGTTTATTCACCGACTCTCTTTTTCGCACAATATCACCAGTATTTTATAATCTATTTTCCATTCTCATGTTACAAAACGCTATTCAATATTTCCTTAATAGGTAATTTCAGAAAGACTTGTTTTTAATTTAAAATATTTTCCGAAATACTCAAGCTTGGACCTTGTCCATCTCGAGTTTGCATGAGTTTCACACGTGTTAGTAATGTGCAAATCTATTGAAAAATTATCAATCAAATACAACTATATGTGACTTTGAAATGTTCCATCCTTTCTTGCTTCGAGAACAATCTCTACACTTGTTGACACTTAAAGAAATTTAATTTGCACTCAATAACTTCCTACACATTTGATTCTGTTTTGATTGTTTTGTAACTATCTTCTGCTTTACAACACACTCCCCTTCTTCAAAAGAATTCGTCCCCGAATTATAAAACTTTACAACATAAAGCATAAAAATCGATTTAGTCATTTATGCATAATGGCACAGTTTCACTTATTTGGCTTCTCAAAAAATTACATGTCGACTTCTCTTATTTAAATATACAGCATATCGCCTAGTCAAATATAACGGAAATATGCAAGTGCAAGTCATGAGAAAGAATGATTGGGCCAATCCTCATTGAAATTACATCTCATGCAAGTTGAAAAACGTCGAATGACGGTGACAACTTTGATTTTACCGGGAAAATATCAAACGGATTTAAGTTAATTTGGTGGTAAGAGGGACTGTACATGTCTACAGTCACATTTTTGAAACAGGCGTACGCTTCAGAACACCCGTTGTACACCCGTTGCTTACATTTACAATCATAAACATTGTTCTGATAAAAAAACCCGTGCAAGCTGGAGTAATTTAAAGTATGTAAAACGTGAGTAAAGAGACATAACGGAATTTACCCCCCCCCCCTTTATTTGGTCACGGTAAATTGTGACAACGTTATTTTCACTAAAAAAGAATTAAAAGAAAATTATCTGTTATTTTTATCCCACGAAGTGACATAGACTGACTGCTCAGCCTGACCTACTCACCTTTTCCCTGTATTTGCATTAAATGTCGTTTGGATAAGCCTCTCCATCACCAGCATAAGTGACATAAGTTTCTTTGTTAAATCTTGAGCAATGTTAATCACTGTATCTGTAAGCGTAACGGTACGCCTTGCTTGGGATATTTATCCCCCATGCTTCATCTACGTTTCAAGCCAGTAGGTTTTGTCTAAATTGCATGGTTATTTAACATAATTCCCTTATGTGTACAATACAATGCAATTATGTATTTTAATAATTATAATTAGTAATACAATTACGGTTGTAAGCTCCGAGCACATCTTATTTGTACCTGTTAGCGCGTAACATTTTTTTTCTTTCCGGTTGGGGAAAATAATAAAAGTGTGTAAATGACGAGTGCCCATAATTAAGGTGCATTTGTGTGGTTTATTAACTTCTATGCAAATTTCAGGAACTTTGGCGCCAATAATTCTACAATTAACCAATCGAGTACACGTAACGGGGTAGCTTGGTTTATTTCATTCCTCATTTCATGCAATAAAATATCATTAGAAGCTGCATACACACTTGTGGACTTCCGTCACAGCACCAGAAATGTTATGTGACGTCAGTCTTTATAATGTTGATAGTTCAATTACAGATGACAGTTTGAAGATAACTGAACTTAAAAGAACACGCACCCGCTTTCTTTCTCTCTTCAACAGTTTGAATTTTTAAATAATGGCGTTTATGATCACGAAGCAACCTATCGGATTTGGACAAGAACCTAGCTAATTACCCATCGTGCCACTATGTGGTCCCATTACTTTACATATATACATTATTCTGATTTTTTAATGAGGAAGAAGGAAGATGCTGAATAGCTAATACGAGGAAAACATTTTCAAAGAATAACAGTCATTTACTTAAATGAATTGAATGAACATAAACGGCGTACCATAAAAATGGGACCGATTACACATACATAATAAAAAATGTAACATATGAAGGCAAAAACAAAACAGAAGAAGAAGAAAAAGTATTTTCGTATCATTAAATAACTAAGCCTTCATTGTTCATATTATTAAATAACTAAGCCTTCATTGTTCATATTATTAAATAACTAAGCCTTCATTGTTCATATTATTAAATAACTAAGCCTTCAGTAACAGGGACGGGTCCCGCAAACAACTCAACCGTTTCGTACGTATTGAATAAAACCTACATTGATGATGTGGCTAGACCACACATGAGGAACCTCTGTCATTTTCTTCCCTGTACGCTTATCAAGAAATAGTTTATTGTGAGGTATAACAAGACCATTAATCACCAAGTGTAAAGTTTGGGTTGTCTGTCTTTGTCGTTTCACCACATTCTGGCTCCATTTTATTCGTGGTTCGCAGTGTGATGTCGTTCGCACATGCAGTGTTGTCAATATATTTTGCGGGTTAAATTGTCTAGGGAAACCATTTTCAAAGGAGATATTAATGACACGAATTCCAATGAATTTCACTACAAGGTAAACGAGGAAATACATTATCTAATTAAAATAAAATTTGGTTTTCTAATGTGAAAACATTTCTTTGTGATCTGTATAAAAAGAGTGGAGGTAGCAGAGGAGCAGTAATTACTGACGCCCTGGAAAAAGGAAAACAAAGTCTGGAGTTGGTAAGTGGATTACGCCATACTGATGGCTTACATTTTTTATGATTATTATTATTATTATAATTATTGTTCTTGTTGTTGCAGTTGTTGGACGCCATTCTGGATTTTTAAATGTCTTTTATAAATACATTTCACGACATCGTATAATAGGAGACGTTATTTAAACCGAGTTTTTTTTTTTTTTTTTTGTTATATTTTTAAAAAAAGAAATGTCGAATTTTGGCACCAAAATAGCCTAAGTTCCAGTTTTTTGAAAACAAAATATTTGGTTGTAAGTTCGGCATTTCACATTTTCTGCAGTTTATTTTTTTCCTGTCAAACATGATATATAACGAAATAAAAAAAGCCGTTTCACTACTCGCATTGGTGCTATATTCGAAAAAGATAAATTAATGTTCTTTAAACTACTTCAAACGTCAAGTTAAAGTATATTTTCGTGTTAGCCTGTACTCTCTAATGTCTTTAATGTATAATTAAACGAAAGTTATAAAACACGTTTCACAACATTTTAAGGTAAACGTGCAAAATATCAATGTTTGTGTCTTATGTTGTCTTCAAATTTATCCCATACAATCATAGAAGTAGAGAAATGTAGCCTGATGTAACTAATATTTTATTGCAGTTATTTCTACCACCTCGCCAACTTAGCAAGATTCGTGTGTCAAGAAATGAAGTTTTATGTTATTTACCTGTGCCTCGTTGTTGCTTTGGTGCGGCCTACCTTATGCAAGGACGAGAAGGACTACGTGTCGAAAGATTCGTCCACACTGCCTAAGGCTGATTTACATGTAAGAGCACTTAATTTAATGAATAACACTTTATCCCGTGAACTAATCTTTTTTTCATTTCATTTTACATTAAAACAATTACTGGTATTTGTTACTTTTGAGCGAGCTTGGCCAACACAATTTTAGGTTTTGAACGTAGCTTGTAAACTTTTTGATAACACGCAATGTACATTGTATGATACAGATGTAGATATTCCTCGAAATTATACTCCCATATCTATATGTATCATATCTATATATATTCATTTTTCAATATTAACAATGGTATCAGGGAGTATGATAGTTTATTCTCTTTATTCCATTCCGGGGACATATTTCTAACGCAGCTGATGTCCTCTATTCAAATCCCCAGCCATCCCGGGATGTGGTGTACCCCAGTGAAGCGAATAATGTATTTTTCCTATTCAAGCTACCCACATCCCCACACCTCAATCGTCTTTTAAATCTTTATTACAACAATGAAAAATAATAAGAAAACCCACTGATTAAAATCCATGATGCGTTCCTAGGGTACAGCCCGTACGCGTCTTCACTACTATGCAGTAACTTTGCGCCTGCTGTCTTCAACACAGTTATCTCAATAATATTATCTTCCCAAGAAGCGTGTTAATGAAGGAGATGCGGTTATATGTTCGTTTTTTTGCTTCTATGTCGCTATTGCGCAGGCTACCTTACGTGTACGTTTCCCTGGTGCATTTCCGTCATTGTTTAAATGTTCTTCATCGAAAGTATATACTGGATTTTTTTCAGTCATACCTGTTTTGATTATATGTAATATTATCCGTAAAATCGTGTTTGTTTTTCTACCAATACCTGGGCCGAATCTGGGCAAACAATTTACAATCACGCTGCCCCTGCCGTCAATGGATTTGTAATGCCTCTGGGATGGTATGAAAGTAAAGCAAGTATATTTTTTTCATGCCTCTCCCCCCACATCCCATCATCATTGGTTTCAACTACATGTATCGTCTTCAAATACTGATCGCTGTTGAAAAGAGAGAGAGAGAGAAAGAGAGGGAGAGAGAGAGAGGAAATGATGGGAAGTTTATAATTTCGTTTCGATGCGGTTTCAGGGAACAACTCTCCATTACCACTATGAAAGCGAGGCCAAGCTGTTTGGTCCGGCAGAGGAAACATTTCACATCTCAGCTGATGTAGATGTGGAGTATATTGGAGGTATTTGGTACCATTTATCAAGATTATAATTTTTTTATTATGCACATGTACTTATAATCAATATATGTACGTGTCGTAACATGGGCTATTTAGTTGTTTCTCTACTCCTCCGGGCATTGTTACATTATTTGATAAAAATACGAATACTAACGCTGACACTTTTCAGACTGTAATTGTTTAAAAATATTCTGTATTATTTAATATATGTTTCCTTTTAAATGTTCTTTTTTGGAAATCTGCTTATAGATTTAATTGTATGAAGGACTACAGTTATACGTTAAAATTAATTTATCTCATTTACGTGCAAGATATTTGAATACAATTACTCAAGAAAAGTATTGTGCAATGTTTTAGGCACGTACGTAATGTTGATGCACTGCTTGTTTTCCAGATGGCTTTGGAAACTACCTTGATAACAACGCATCGTCCTTCCTCATGTTTATGCGCAATGTGTTTGTGCAAGTGATTAAGGGAAATGGGTGAGGCCCTGTTACCTAACTTAAAACTTACTTAATATTGCTAAATATTCTAAGCACTTTTGCAAAAAGTACCTACGAACATGAATAAACTTATCTACAGAACGAATTTTTTTTTTTTTTTTTTGGAATACATACTCTCAAAAATGTTTTTTCTTAACCATTTTAAGTCTGGACAAATCTTGATATCAATAGCATAATAGAATGGTGAAATAGCTACATATTGATGAAGGAGAACTTCATTTATTTCGTCGGTATAGATGTTTTTTTATCATTTTTGGTCCTCACATCATTTTATTTCTTTTCGTGTCCATCCCAATAGCACGACCTCCGAGTCCGAGGCTCCCCTGTCTGCTGACGATCTGTATGACCAGCCTACCTGGTTTGTTCAACTAGGGAACGGAACTATTGCCGAGGCTAGGTTTACCAAGAAAGATTTAGGTAAGGTGTGGTTGGGTTAAGAACTTTCCATGCGCCAAGTATTTCAACATCGATAAAACCACTCTAAGTTAAATATACAGCATGCCTTGGGAGATTTGGATGCCTCTCCAGCCCTTAAAAATCCTAAACCTGACAGAAGTTAGAAGAGGATGTAAGATTATTTGAATCAAACGATGTAGGTATCTATTCCATATGTGCAGCTTTTTTTCAATTGTTACTTATACATTGCTTGTCACATTTATTTTAGGAAATACAGATGTCATGAATTTCAAGCGCTCCATTTTATCAGCACTTCAAACAAATTTGGTTCGTGACAAAGAAAATGTCAAAGAGACAGACGTCATGGGGACACACAATTCACGCTATAGGTAAGTTAACTGGTTTTATGTGCCATTTATGTGCAAATTGCATGATGCAGGCAAAAAATAGAAATGGAAATGAAAAAATAAAGCGAGGAAGCAGAGAGCTGAAAAAATTACCCAAGAAAAAAAGCAGAACGCATGATCCGTCTCAACATTTTTGAAAATTATTTGTTCTTCTCTATTTATATATCTGTATATTTATTTGTTTTTGGCATGCGGTTTTCATCGTTTGTATCTGTACTTAACATACATGTATAATATGATATGTGTCATCCCACTATGTCTTTTTATATCATTATATTTTCATTTTTTTCTTTCTTTTACTTAAACTAAATGTGCAGTGTTGTTGATGTCATCAATTTCATTATCTATTCATAATGTAACCATTGCATAATTAATGTCAATCCTTCGACCTTAGTTTAACAGAGCTGCAGTTTGGAGAAATAGAAGTCAAGAAGCACGTTTCCTCCAAGGACATCTACGTCGACAATAATACTGACTTGGACACCGACGAAGTGGACATCGAGACTGATGAAGTCCAGCGTGTTAGTGGAGGTATACTGACCAGCGTCTCCGGACACGTGCAGGTGTTTCAAAAACCCGTAGAACAGGTGCGTATAATTTAATATATCAGCGCAATAACTTAAAGTAATGTAAAATGAATATTACGTGAAACATATCCTGCTGCTACTGGGCCATGCTGCTCTGTCAAATTCTGTACATCCTTTATCTACTAGACAAACTACATTTAAAGCCATGTTGATAACTGTTTGCCTTAGGAACGCTAGTCAGGTGAAAAAAATAAGTGGAAATTTATCATATAATTATCATATTATTATTAAACAATAATTGAATATCTAACAGAGTCTAGTGTTTTGAACTTTGCAGCTAGATGATATAGCACAAAATTGAATGCCCTCAGAATTTATTATACAGTGTATGAGATAAAATAATGCATAGCGTTGATGTACTTATTTCTTCAGGATGACACTACTGCCAACCCTGAGGAAGGGGGTAATATTGACCTTGGGGTATATTTGACCTCTAACGTGACCTTTACCTTGACCTTGCGTAAGCACGTTAAGCGTTCCGTTGAAGGCGTTCAAAGAATGGAAGCAGTGGCCAACGCACAATTCCAGAAACGGTCCTTGGTTGGACAGTATGACCAGGGTAAGTGCAGTAGATGTACAAAATGTCCTAGTTACATTGCTTCCTATCGTAACATATTCTTTTTGGGGAGGGAGGGAGAGAGAGACAAGTAGAAGACTGGAGCTAAAGGGGGACACATAAGGTCCTGTTTCCTTGACCTAAAATACCGTTGCTCAACGTTTTACTTCAGAGAAGATACCAAGCACACTTTCTGATTTTTGCATGCACCATTAATAAGTGTGTCTATTGAAAGTTTTTTCCTATATATCTTGATAACGAAATTATGTATCTACTTTATTTTACATACTGTCGTGTGCTACATTGTGTGATCCCTATTTCAGTGTCTGGTGTGTACCAAAGATGGACTATTCTGAGGAAAAAGTTCGATGAAGAAGATAAGCTAAGTCAAGATGTGACAAACTTTATGAAAGATCCAACAGATCCGTCAAAATGTATGTAATTTTGCGTTATTTTATTATTTAATTAAGAGACGTGCAGTTATACAGTTACCAACATTATTAAAAGGCTCAATATTTGTGGTTAAAAATCATAATCTTAGACATACTATACATCAATGAATATTTTAATATAGTAGATAACTATTATTTATTGTCGCACGTACATATTGGGAACACGGTTGAAAATGATTTTTGTTACAGTGTACGAAGTGAACGAAATCCTTTCTCTGGAAAATGAACTCGGGATGCCACACAACACTGCAACCTCTGCAGCCGCCAACACACCAGCCCTGGTTAAGCAACTGATACAAGTTACAAAAGAGGTTTGTCTTTAATAACACTTTATGAAATGTGTTAGTTTTGGTTTTCATTTGACACAGTAGTGATAGCCAGATAAAAACACCACTTTGTTGTATTCAATACCTAGGAAACTGACAAGATTGTTTCCGATTATTCATGAGATTATTATTATTATTATTATTGTTATTATTATTATTATTACTTTAATAGCTTAATTATTAAAAAGACTTTACTAATCTTTCTATTTTTAAATACATGTTTGAATACTTGCAAAAACAACATTTTTATGCTTTTCTACATATATTCTTTTCAGAATGGGTGGGTTTTTGTATAACGTTTTCTTAATGCAAAAATGTATACAGCAAATGGTTTCTTATAGGCGATATATGACTTGTACGTTTTAGGTGGTTTCCAAGTGTTCGGAAAATTGGGAAATTTGCAAAGAAATTTTGGATCTTCACATCACTGCAGGCGGCAAAGATGTCGAAAAGGTAACGTTTAGAATCAGCAAAGTATTATTTATTGCTATAACTTTGGAATAACTAGTAAACTATTTTCTCTTCTACTCTAGTTGACTGTTATCTTGCACATGTTTAATTAAATCTCTGAAAATGCACAAACGTATATAATGATCATTTACCTAAATATCAAACATGCCTTACATTTGTGGCTTGAAAAAGGATGACAGACGTTAAACTGTGTAGAATTTTAGACTAAAACTTATATAACGCGTAGCACAGACACATACCTTGTCTTTTCTAGATTCTGTCGGATCTGGTCCTGTCTCACCCACTATCAACCGAGCAAAAGCAGGAACTGGTTCAGAAGTTGTCCTTTATTGCCAAACCCACAAACCACATCTTAACCACAGTCAAGACACTCTGGAACACGCTGTCCTCTCAAGGCGATCCATCCCAAAGTCACGCCATACTTACCCTCGGCTCCCTCGCCTCCAAGGAAACTACCAGCAAGGATTTCCGTTCAGAATTGGTGGATCTTCTTCGAAGACATCTTCAATCAGGCGACAAAAATAACAACACAGAACAAATCAGTGACGCTCTTGAGGCTATAGGTAACTTTGGCGACAATAGACTTACACAAGATGTATTAGCAATTGCCAAAAAAGAAGGACAAGTGGAAGAGATAGAGATAGGCTGTATCCACGCTCTGAGAAGAAACTTCCACGTTGAGTCGGTTCAGCAATGGCTAGTAGATCTGCTGACTCGTCCGACATCCACCTGTGAATTACGCGAAGCTGCTGTTATGACCATCAAAGGCGAACTTGCCTACAGAAAGGCCCTGGATACCAAAAATAAGGCATGGCCCAATTCAGGCCTCACAGACATAGACACTATTCTTCTCAATGCACTTTTTATGGCAGATGCTAAATATGAATGCGCATTTTCAGACATTAAGGAGTATCTGCAACTTAAAGGTGTATCAATTGGTACTCATACTGAAACTTACGAGATGGTGAATTCCACACGCACCAAGAGAGGAGTTGACCATACTAGCTGCAGTTCTTGGAGTACCCACGGTTCACGGTATTCAGATTTATTAAGTTCAGGGCAGTTCTCGAGTGATAATTCCCTGTACCCAGACAATAAGCACTGCCTTTCCCACATCAGTTACGGTCCTTCGAAAGCTCATGTCTATGTCAAGTCCGGCGTCTTTGCTGGTATAGATAAAAGACGAGGACACTGTAAAGTGTACGGCAAGTCTGTAGCTAAAATCAAAGTCTTCTCTAAAACCCTCACACTCGCAACCGCTGAAGTCTATCGTTATAAGGCTAGCAGCAGTAGGACAAAGGTCTATCTCCACGTCTATGGGAAGACTGTGGTGAACATATATCAGTCCGGCCCACTATACAAAAACTACCCCATTTACAGACCATCACCAAAAACCATCACCGTGTTCCGGTTTTATATCTATGTGGCCAAAATCTCCGTCACCATTACCTTGGCTCCAACTGTGGACTTCAGTGTCAGGGCAGGGTTCTGTTCTCGTTCAACAGATCCCTGCTCCCATTGTCTGACGATGACGCTCAAAGCAGGTGTCCGTATTTCTGGTGGTGCATCTGCTAGTTTGGCTGTAAGTCTCTCTCTCTCTCTCTCTCTCTCTCTCTCTCTCTATATATATATATATATATATAATTTGTTTGAAACGAAAACCAGAGGGTTTCTATTTAAAGGTATATCTGTTACTATCAAGGCAGTATTTACTGTATATGTTTGGTGGAATAAACACCAAAATAAGGTATGCTAGTTCAATTAATTTAAGGTATTACAAAATTATTATAAACAATTTTTGTAGTGTAAAATCGGTTTTAACCTCTGAACAAAGCTCTGGCTGTAGCATTAATACTTGATATCATCGTCTGGATACTATGTAGATTAAGGTGAGATTATTCCAATACAGACAATTCGCGCATTCGTTCCAGGCACTGGTTCGCGGCGGGATTGACGTCGGTGTCACCCTCAATTACCTAATTGAAGGAGAGGGGAAGCTCTACCCTGGCATTTGTTTCTCGATCTACCACGGTCACGACCCCATGAAGATTAACATACAAGCTTGGTATCAGATACGTTCTAAGTTTAAGATTAGAGGCTGGCGATTTTGGGTGAGTTTTCAAGTGGTTTAATTTAAAGTTCAGTTCAATTTAATTTGATTCGGCACGGCTTAAATCGTTTTAAATAACTTAAGGTTTTTATAAGATTTGTCATGTTTATTATTTGTTTTATTATTGTTCTGATTTCGTTTAATCATTAATTCTATTATGACTCATTTCATATTAGAAGTGGAGATGGACCTGGGGAAACAGAAAGACGTGGAGACCATCGTCGCTGTCTTGGAGCCTGGGAAAATCTAGTAGAAGACTCATCGCTAGAGCGGGCAGATGCTAGGCAAGTTTGTTATATGAATTACACAAAGTTCTGGACTTAGTCTCAAGATATTATTATGTGTCTAATAGACGTTTTCGCACATGCATGTACGTGTACATGTGTGTTTGTGTGTGTACATGGGCGTGCATCACGGGTTTGCGTTAATCACATAGATATCTAGATCACAGAACAGACGCGGGCTGTTTCTGTTAATCTTAGCTTTTTAGTAATGTTTTTGAAACTAAGCAAATAACTTTTGTAGTTCATTCAGGCCCTGAAGGATACTGTCGGAATGATTTGTTTTTCATGCATACCACTTATTTCTTTTATTATATGGAAATATTTTGTATAGAATCCTTCGTTTTTAATGATAGGTCGCTTGATTTGTTTCTTATTATTTAACAACTGATGTTACGAATGCTAAATACAACAATACTTTAACTTGGTAGGCAATGGATCAATATTTTATTTGGTCGTTAATTAATCATTCTTCATTTATTTTTTAGTTATTTTCATATACAAGTGTCATTTGAGCATGCTTAAAATATCATTCATAAAGGGAAAAAATTGGATCAAGAGTTACAGATTTTACAATCGTGAATCTGTTTTATTTGATTTACATAATCATTCAGAATACTCTCTGTAGAAATTTAGTAAACGTTAACAATACTGATTTAGTGGGATTCGGTGAGTAATTGCATACCCAGGTAGAAGCCAGTACGACACCTATGGCCCCATTCTTAGATGAAGGACCCTTTTAATAAATAAGATATTGGGGTGGCTAAAAGTTTGAATTTTAAATATTCTATGAAGAATCTATTTTCTAACTTTTAGAGGAGTCAATTAGCAGATCATCATCTGCTCATTGTGTAATGTAGAATATCGTGAAGTGTTGGGTGAATGTATAGACACAGTGGAACAGTCAAATGGATTAACTATTTGATAAAATTATTTTAAAAATATATATTGGCAAGTATAAAAGATTAAGGCAAATTCATGAATTGCAAAACATTTTGTTGGTAAAAAGCGACACCTGGTGAGCGATTTCGGAGTTTACCAGGTTGTTAGGACTATCTAAAGATATGTCACGATCACATGACTTAAAGACAAATTCCCAATATACACTTTAACATGTGATGTGTATAGTACCAATATGTAGAATTTCAACACTGTATATCTATATCTATCTATGCATTTACACGTACTGATAGTTTCTCGTCGTCAATATTTTTATTTTATATATTCCGATTTAATTGATTTTATCTCTTGTCTAAATGAAACCATGCTATGGTTCACGTATAAATGTAATTAGGAGTGAATACAATAAATCCCCTTGCATCTGATACTTTTTTCTTATAATTTATTTTTCTCTAAACAGTCGGGTAACCAGCCGTACAGGATTTACTGCTAGCAGGGAGGAAGCATTGCCAAAAATATTTTACGAAAAACAGAAGTGATTTAAACTAAGCACGTTTATCTGTAAAAATTGAAGAAAACGGCTTTTGATTCCCTATGTTATGCCACTGTAAACTGAGATTATCTAAACAGAAATTCCAAAAATTAACACATAACAAGTAATTTATTGTGAAGGCCGATTTCCAACGCAGCATCAGAAATATGACATGACATCAGTCAAAAGTAGCAGTAAGTTCCGTGTTATTTTAGGTGACGTCAGTACAGATGGCTGGACTACAAAGAATCTCTCTCTCTCTCTCTCTCTCACAATTTAAATTTTTTAACATTCATAAAGCAGCCTATTGAATATTAAAGAGAAACTAGTTAATTGTCCATCAGATCATTCTGTGGTTTTTAATTTACATATATACATTGCTTTGGTTTACTAATGAGGAAGAAAGGAAACTAAAATAGCAAATACAAGGAAAACATTTTCGAAAAATACATAAATGAATATAAATTACTTCGAATGTTTAAAAACCCGATCAAAAGGAAAACATTATCTGATTATTTTACTTTATTCTCATTATTTATTCAGACTGAACGTTTTCCATTCAACCTTTTTTCTTTTAACCCTTCGTGTTTATTTGAACGTGCACATTGGACCCGTGTGTTGGATTTTATACTTGCTTCACCACGTCAGTGATTAAGCTTTACATATGAAAAACACCTTCATGATGTGCAGTTAAAATTGTATATCTTTCATATTGATTTTGGTTGAAGGATGTTTTGTCAAATTTGCTTATAGAATTTTTCCCCTTCAACGTGTCTATTCTGATCACATTGATTTTTTTTTTGTCTTTTTATATATATTCATTTGTCTATTTGTTTTTAAATTTTAAAAAGTCAACTCAAATGGTCAAGGAGTATAAGAATGGAAAAAGCCACACACACATAACAGATCAAGAAGGAGCCTTGAAGGAAAAACAATGAAGCATTTATAAGTAACAAAATATGATGTTTATAGTAAAAATAACAAAGCCTTTTTTTGCATGGGATCTTACCCGGAAATAACTTTCACGATCATTCACTGAGATAAATTGACAGTTAAGATGTTTTCGTTGTATTAGCACAGAGCTGGTTGTATGTGTTTTATTCATGGAGCGCCTCGTGCCTGTACAGTGTAGATCTCAAATGGGATGTTGTCTTAACACGTCTTTGCACGTCCCTGTGGGTTAATCTGTCCAAGGAAATCATTTTCACAGATAGCATTAATGAAGTGAATTACAATTAATATTGGTACAGGTAAACAAGGAAATGCATTGTCTAATTAAAATAAATTAGGCCTCTGTTAAATGAGTAAGTTTCTTAGTGAAGTGTATAAAAAGAGCGGGCACAGGAGCACACTAGATATTGAGGCCCTGCGGGAAAGAAGGCAGAATCTGGAGCTGGTAAGTGGTTATGGTTCCTTTTGTTCATTCATTCTTTCTTCCTTTATTCATTAATATTATAATCATTGTCGTTGCTGTTGTTGTTGCCCATATTTTCATCTGCCAGATTTTTCTTATTTAATAAATGTGTCATATCATTAGAGCCGTTTTCCTACTCGACTCTGTAAATATCTTCATTTGAGCATGTACTTTCAATTACGTAATCAACGAAAATCCATAAAACACTTTTTAAAAACATTTCGGGGACAGGTATGAATTTGGTTATTTTTTTCATCGTTTATATGATGCACGTTTTTAAATTATTTAGTATTTTAGTATTTTTTGCAGTCATTATTCCACATCGTTTACTTTCGAGTCACGTGTTAATCAAGAAGATGAGGTTATATGTTCTTTACCTGTACCTCGTTGTTGCTCTGGCGCGGCCTACCTTAAGCAAGAACCAGGAGGACTACGTGTCGAAGGATTCGTCTGCGCAGCATAAGGCTGGTTTGCAAGTAAGTGTACTTAGTCTTGTGAGGTTTATATCTTTTTTTTTTTTTTTTTTTTTTTTTTTTTTTTGCAATTTTCTGAAATACTTGTTAATTGTTTTTAGGCGAGTTTGAGTTTCACAACTTAAAGTTTAAAAAATATTTAATAACATGTAACCTATAATATTTTCATTTCTCAAAACTATACTCGGATGTTTTCTATTTTCGCTACTTTCTTCATTTTTCAATAATGTTTATATTAAATAATTATACGTAATACTTTTGTTAGCGGTCCTTGAACAATTTTAGAGACATTATTCTATCACAGTCCCTCCTTTAAAGTCTCCGGCTCCTCTGGGATGCATGGAGAAATGATAAATAAACTGTATAGAGTGAAGCGAATATATATTATATTATTTATTTATTTATTTATTTATTATTATTATTATTATTAATATTATTATTATTATTATGTATTCCGGGCTACCCGCTTCCTTTATGACATATTTAAATCGTCGTTAATTCTTAATTTTACAGCCTGGAAAAAATATGAGTGAATCCACAGACAGAAAAAAATAACGCGCATTTTCTTGGTTTTTCAGGGAACAACTCTCCATTACTACTATGAAAGCGAGGCAAAACTGTTTGGCCCGGCAGAGGAAATATTTCACATCTCGGCTGATGTAGATGTGGAGTATATTGGAGGTAACCGTAACACTTTAT
This sequence comes from Lingula anatina, assembly GCF_051362555.1. Lineage (NCBI taxonomy): Eukaryota > Metazoa > Brachiopoda > Lingulata > Lingulida > Lingulidae > Lingula > Lingula anatina. The sequence goes on along the minus strand of NC_141771.1, from coordinate 8,238,553 downwards.
ATGGATAATTAACTCACTCCGCATGTGCTTTATCTCTTAAACACTCCCCATTGAATTGATGTTTATTTAAAAAATACTACTGCGTTTACGTTCTGCATAATGTTTTTACTTTTTGTACTTTTTACCATTTGATTTCTTGTGTTATAATTAACATATTTTACTATACATTTATAACAGAAGATTTATTTTACTCATTTTAGTAACAGTTTAATAACTTATTCATTGAATGTACCAGCAAAGTATCTAAGTACATGTATATTATTGCTTTACGAACGGTAATATTAATGGGCATTTCTGGCAGCATTACCTACATGTACACAGTGTTGGGGTAATATGTTTTAAAATGCATTCCATGATTTCCAGGTGGCTTTGGAAACTACATAGACGGAAATGCTTCGTCCTTCCTTATGTTTATGCATAATGTTTTTGTGCAAGTGATTAAGGGAAATGGGTAAGGACCATATCACCAGCTTAATTACATCTCAGTTAATGTTGCAACACTTAACGTACTTAAGCATACGTGACATTTTTGTAGCTTAAGACGTTCTTTTAGTAGGGCATCTGTTCATCACAAAGTTGTTTCTTTTTCAATTTTGGGTTTGGATGTTGTGACGTGGCCTATCAGAATGGTAAAATAATTAATCAAAACCAAGCTCATGTAAATACTTAGTCGTATGCGTGGGATAATATTTTGGCACTGATTTCAAAAATACTCATTTCAGCACGACCTCCCAGTCCGAGGCTCCCCTGTCTGCTGACGACCTATATGACCAGCCTACCTGGTTTGTTCAACTGGGGAACGGAACTATTGCCGAGGCTAGGTTTACCAAGAAAGATTTAGGTTAGGCGTTTCGATCAGATGTTTCCACACGTTACACATATCTCTTTCTGGATATAACCTGTCTTTCCCCCTTCCTCGTAACATGCACTAAAATCTGGATCGAACAGTAATTACATGAATGCGTCACGTTCTTTAAAGTGGGTATCTGTTCTGTATATTTACATTTTAATCTGCTCTTAACAGAACTTCTTGCTATAACCTTTTACATTTGTTTCAGGGAAAATAAATGTCATGAATTTCAAGCGCTCCATTTTATCGGCACTTCAAACGAATTTGGTCCGTGACAAAGAAAATGTCATAGAGACAGACGTCATGGGGACACACAATTCGCGTTATAGGTAAGTTAACTGGGTTTTATGTGCCATTAATGTGCAAATTACATGATGAAGGGAAAACAAAAATTATAAGTAAGACAGAAAAAGATGAAAAACTACAGAAATTACGTACCGAAACAGACAAAAAAATGATAGTCTTTCAGAACGTTTAAGTTAAGCAATTGGATATAGTTTTTAGCAGTAAATAATTAATACATTTTAGTAAGTTACTCCGATATCAAATATTTATTATTATTATAATTATAAGTAGTAGTAGTAGTAGTAGTAGTAGTAGTAGTAGTAGTAGTAGTAGTACATGTAGTAGTAGTAGTAGTAGTAGTAGTTGTATCATTATCATTATTATTATTATTATTATTATTATTATTATTATTATTGTTATTATTATTACATGTATAAGACTTCAGTGTTTGTTTGTTTACTATACATATAGTATCGGTTGTCTTATTAAATTAATTTATGTGTCTTTTATTATCCCCAACAAAGAAATGACATGTATGTTTTCGTCTGCGATCTACTGTCCGCTTGCGTGCATTTCAGTGTCTGTCTGTCTGTCTGTCTCTCCGTTAATTTGCTTATTACCAGCCTATCTCAGAAGTGGTTTGATAAAATTTTCAACAGAAAAAGGAAAACATGTGTTAACTTCAGAGTGATCATACACTATTTAAGAATAAATGGTCAATACCTAGCTGTAAAAGTGACTGTCTGTCTGCCCGTCCGTCCATCCGTCTGTCTGTCTGTCTGTCCATCCGTACGTCTGTCTGGTTTTCCGTCCGTGCGTCCGTCTGGCTGTCTGTCAGCAACATTATGTAAAACTTTATGGAGAGACTGATGGAAATTTCAGGAAAGGTCAGGAATTGGCTATATTTTGGCAGTGATTAATTGAAAATTAATTCATTAATCAGTAATGAATTGTTAATAATAATGAGAAGTGGGCTGCATTGGCGGGAGTTTTATGCGCTCTAGTTTATCAGTGCTGTTGGTCTAATGAAGTTCATAACGTATCGAAATTCTAACCATTAAATTACCATTATCAATCCTAGGACAACGGAGCTGCAATTTGGCGAAATACAAATTAAGAAACACTTTTCATCCAAGGACATCTATGTAGACGATAATACTGACATGGACACCGACGAAGTGGACATCGAGACAGATGAAGTCCAGCGTGTTAGTGGAGGTATACTGACCAGCGTCTCCGGACACGTGCAAGTGTTTGACAAACCCGAGGTCCAGGTAGATATGATTTGATATAGCAGCACAGTATGTATAACGAGGTATGCTTCATTAATTAATTAATGTGAAGTGTGAGGGGAAACAGTTCCTGTAGCTATTGGTAGTTCTGCAGTTCCGTCACTTTTTGGAAACCCATCAAGATATGTTCTTGTACCGCATGTGACTACGTGTAAAACTGAACTTACACTCGATTGATTTTTTATCTGCCTAAATAACGGTAGCAAAATAAAGTAGAGATAAATAAAACTGATTTAATAAGAAAAAAATGAAGAGTCTGCCATCCATATGGCACAAATTTTATCGCAAAAGATGCATGGTTATAATTTTGCGTGTATTAAAATATAACAGCTTTAATATTTTTCTCCAGGATGACACTGGTATCAACCCTGGGGAAGGTGGCAATATTGATCTTGGGGCATATTTGACCTCTAACGTGACCTTCGCGTTGACCTTGCGTAGGCACGTAAAGCGTTCCGTTGAGGGCGTTCAAAGAATGGAAGCGGCTGCCAGCGCTCGATTTCAGAAAAGATCCTTGGTAGGACAGTACGACAAGGGTAAGTGTAGTACATGTAGCTTAAATATGCAAATTAAAATTAAAAAAAAAAATACTGCAAATGATTGATTGGATATTGCGTTAAGTTGCTATGAAGGTTGATTGAAAACAGCTTAAACATATTTGTATTAATTTTAATTACAAATGATTTAACTGGGTGTGGCGTACTGTTCTTTATTGCTCCTATTTTAGTGTCTGGTGTGTACCAAAGATGGACTGTTTTGAGGAAAAAGTTCGACGAAGAGGATAAGTTAAGTCAAGACGTGACAGCCTTCACAAAGGATCCAACAGATGCCTCGAAATGTACGCATTAATTCAAACAGTCGATCTCTTAGAACGATGGTTACTATCTAAACACAGTTGAAATATCTGTAAACTCTTTGACATTTGGTATAGCGACAACTTTGGATGAAAAGGATACTCAGAATCATAATACGTGCCCTTGCGTATTCAAATGTCGTACATGAGAATACTGCTTATTTATTTATTAAACATTTATGCTTATTTATCATTATGCATATATGTAAGGCGTATCAGTGAAAATGGATTTTAACTCATTTTGCTTGCTGTATGTTTCTGTTTGAATGACAACGTGGGGCTAGGAAGCTTTCTCTGGGGCTAATGCTCGAACTATCAATGTCAAACTTACAGAACCTCATAAATTGACCAGATTTTTGTTGCAGTATACGAAGTGAACGAAATCCTTTCTCTGGAAAATGAACTCGGGATGCCACACAACACCGCAACCTCTGCAGCCGCCAACAAACCGGCCTTGGTTAAGCAACTGATACCAGCTACAAAAGAGGTTACCGTTTTATAATATTTTTAACCAGCAATTAGTAGTTTCAATTTACATAGCAGTTAAAGCCCGATTTTCTGGGTGTCGTCATTAATATCAGGAAATCTTCTTAACATACATGTAGACGATTGCATTTTACAGTACCGATAAACTGATGTGATCTTTATTCGTAAATTATATTTTTCATAAAAACAGTAATGTTAGTCAGCTCTGGTTTAGCGTATTTACATTCCTTTTACTTTTTGGCAATATTTAAATATGTATGAAAGACAATTTATATATATTTAGATACGATGCTCTCAGGAACGAAATTATTAAACTTAGACTTTAAATGGGTTTTACATGGAAGTTTTGTCAATACACCTAAGGTAAACCACTTAACAAATACACCCATGTACATTTTAGATGGTTTCCAAGTGTTCAGCAAACTGGGAAATTTGCAAAGAAATTTTAGATCTTTACATCACCGCTGGTGGCAAGGAAGTCGAGCAGGTAACATGATATATACGCAAATATCACTTTTGTTATAAGTTTGGAGTGACTTTTAAACTTGATTTAAATTTAATATTTTCGTCTTCAGTGGTATCGGGTAAAAATGTTAACCATACTGTACAAAAGAGACATTGTGTGGCCGCACACAACGTGAAAAATGAAGGTGCAAATGAAGGTGAACATGTTTTAGTTTAAAAAAGGATGACAAACGTACCATTGGAGCCGTTAACGTATAATCATAGATTATAGATTTTTCATAACAACTATCACAAAGTCACACTTTTTTTCTAGACTTTGTCGGATCTGGTATTGTCTCACCCACTTTCAGCCGATCAAAAACAGGAACTGGTTCAGAAGTTGTCCTTTATTGCCAAACCCACAAAACACATCTTAACCACAGTCAAGACACTCTGGAACACGCTATTCTCTCAAGGCGATCCATCCCAAAGTCACGTCATACTTACCCTCGGCTCCCTCGCCTCGAAGGAAACTACCAGTACTGGTTTCCGGTCAGAATTAGTTGATCTTCTTCGACGCCATCTTCAATCAGGCGACAAAAATAACGACACGGAGCAAATCAGTGACGCTCTTGAGGCTATAGGTAATTTTGGAGACAACAGACTAATACCGGATGTTTTGGCAATCGCTAAAAAGGGAAAGCAGTCGGAAGAGATAGAGATAGGCTGTATCCACGCTCTAAGAAGAAACTTCCACGTTAAGTCGGTTCAGCAATGGCTAGTAGACCTACTGACTCGTCCAACATCTACCTGTGAATTACGTGAAGCTGCCGTGGTTACTATCAAACGCGAACTTGCCTACAGAAAGGCACTGGATACCAAAAATAAGGCATGGCCCAATTCAGGCGTCACAGACGTAGATGCAATTCTTCTCAATGCACTTGTTATGGCAGATGTCAAATATGAATGCGCATTGTCAGATATTAAGGACTATTTCCAACTAAAAGGTGTACCAGTTGGCAATACTTTTAAAACTTACTACACCACTAATTCGACGCGCACCAAGAGAAGAGTTGACCATCGTGATTGCAGTTCTTGGAGCACCCACGGTTCACGTTATTCAGAACTGTTAAGTTTATGGCAGTTCTCAAGCGATAATTATCTTTACCCGGACAACAAGCACTGCCTTTCCCACATAAGTTACGGCCCATCAAAAGCCCATGTTTATATCAAGTCCGGTGTCTTTGCTGGCACAAATAAACAACGAGGGTATTGTAAACTGTACGGCAAGTCAATCGCTAAACTCAAAGTCTTCTCCAAGTCGCTGACACTCGCCAGTGCAGAAGCTTATCGTTTGAAGGTTGGCAGCAGTAGGACAAGGGTCTATCTCAATGTCTACGGGAAGACTGTGGTGAATATATATCATTCTGGGCCACTGTATAAAACTTTTCCTGTTTACAAGCCATCACCAATAACCATCACCTTGTATAGGATTCATATCTATGTCGGTTATATCTCTTTCACCGTTACCTTGGCCCCAAGTCTGGACCTTAGTGTCAGGATAGGGAATTGTCCTCGTACAATTAATCCCTGTTCTCAATGCCTGAAGATGACCCTCACAGCAAGTGCACGCATCTCTGGCGGTGCTACAGCTAATTTGGCTGTAAGTATATAAACATATACATTACAGAGAGAGAGGTGGTGGGAATATGTTCAGACAACGCATTATATAACTTTGTAAAAATAGAGAGAGAGAGAACCGATATTTAAAAAAAAACAATTAACAATTGATTTTACTAGCTGTAACAACAAAATATCAAAAGAGCAACATAGTACTTTTAAATATACCGATATATTGTAGTTATTTGAAGAAATAGATGTTATTTCAGGTTTGCTTAATCAATTTAAATTACTAGAAAATCCTGGAAGAACATTTTCTACGGCAATAAAGAATTTGCTTAATGCTGTTTACCTCTGACGGCTAACTTGGTCATATCAGTAATGATTTATATCGATAACAAGAACTTTTAAAATTACAATTTACACCACCACATATGCGCCTTACATTCATTCCAGGCACTGGTTCGTGGTGGGATTTCCATCGTCGTTGCCGTCAATTACCTAGTTGAAGGAGATGGGAGGCTTTACCCTCGAGCTGGTTTATCGTTCTACCACGGCCACAACCCCATGACAATTAACATCCAAGCTTGGTATCAAATCAGATCTAAGATCAAGATTAGTAGCTGGAGGTTCTGGGTAAGTTGTGAATTACTGTACCTCGACCTCAGCTGTTTTGGTTTCTAGTTTAGTTTAATTTGATTTGGTTCAGCCTAATTATGATGTTTTATTTTAATTTCATTTATTTATTATTTTGATAACTGTAATTTGTATTCTTCGCGTTCTATTTCGTATTGCACTTTCATTTATCTCTAAGTCATTTATGTGGAATTCAAATCCTTACCTCACATTTCACATTGGTATGATTTTTTGTTCATTTCAGGAGTGGAGATGGACCTGGGGAAGCAGGAAGACCTGGAGTCCGTCATCGCTGTCTTGGAGCTTGGGGAGCTCCCCAAGGAAACTAATCGCTAGAGTTTGATAAATGAATTACAACTTTTCTCTGCTTTGATTAATAATTGCACATGTGTGTACGCGTACATGTGTGCACGTCGGCACGACTACATATGTTTTTACATAAAATTCTACATAACAGAATTACCGCATAATTTAACTTTTGCATAGCAATATATTCGGCAATACAAACATGAACTGTGTCGGACACGCAGGCCCCTATGAACACTGACGCGTATTTATGTTTTCCTTGGTATGAAAGACAAACAGCGTACTAGACATTTACATATCTATTTGAACAATGGTTTTCCAGGAAACTTCGTCTAATTTACCAAAATCACCAAGGTATACCCTATTCAAATGACCCGTTGGGAAAATAAAAATCACTTAGACCGTTTTTAAGTCTTTTGTTTTCATTTTGGGTTTCGTAAAGTAAGTCATATATGGAGTACTGTGCAGCTGAACCCCGGATGTTACTATAAGCTGTAGGGAGCACTGGTGTCTTGATCCATAATTATATCTGTAATCATGGTAAAATACAAAAAACCTCTGTGTTGTAAAACATGTATTTTTCAAACAATCGGGTTACTAATTACCCAGAAGCTGTATTTGGCTACAAATATCTATACGAGAAAAAAGGAGGAGCTGCAATGCATGTGGCTGCTTGAGATGTTTCTTGGATGAAAAAAATGCATAGTTTATAATGTTTGTATAACAAAATATCCCTTTACATTGTGGTTATAATACAGGTGTTTCCTGTCATTTGGGAATGTTTTATCAATACTTCGAGTGGTTATGACAAATAAAAGGAGATGTATCTCTACCACCCTAATACAGACTTGACATTTAATATGGAATATTTTTTTCGAAATAATTTTTTATCAGTTTTTTCCCATTTTGCTGACTGATAAATGAAAATAAGGATTAAAATCGTGTTTTAATAACTTTAAATTATCTCTTTGATGTCATTGTGACACCAGTTCATTAATGGAATTCGTCAGAGAAGCAAACAAAAACACATTGCCTATTCTATGTCATACGACTTCCATTAAAAGAGATATTTTGGATCTCCATATTTTTCAAATTATCGTCTGTAAAAGGGTAATACGCTCCACAAAAGACCCTCATGTCAGTTGCTAGTCACAGTAATGGTCGCTGTTACGCCTGGCCTCTTCGTTGCTGTTGCCAGCGCTCTTAAGCGTCAAGGCATTCCTTGGGGATAGGTTTTTAGAGTTCAATCTGGAATAGCATTCCAGGCATCGGTCTAAAATTGTCCAATCTGGTCCAGTTTTGTTGTAGGACATGTAGGCAGTTGATTGGCGAGTAATGGTCTACCGAAATATTGTCTATGTGCTTCAAATGTGGCGATTTTGATGACCAGGGTAGCTGCTCATTCCCTTGGTTCTGTAAGTTATCTGCTATTAAAAGAGCTCTATGTGAATCTGCAACCTCATCGTGCAACCTAGAATTGTTCCTAAGGTGCCCCCTATCAAAAGATAGTCAAGTGGTTCCGACATTATTCCTTAATTTGATCTGGTTCAGGTTTTCGTCTATGACTACCATTGGTGTTTTGGTACCAATGTGGTATCTACTCCAAATACTGATGCTGTCAATTGCCCTTGTCACTTTAGACCCGGCATATGCTTCGTCGTAGGCCTCTTCTGGATATCTGTAAACTCTGTTTTGACTAATTGGGCGGTACAGGTGAAATCTGACCTCAATAAAGAAAGCCACGCAGTTTCAGTGTTCTACCCAGAAACGGTCATGGCCCCCAATTCATTAGAGAAACAGACGACGATGCTTTGCTGTATACAGTGGGTGCCTCGGAGGTCGTTTGGTGTTCTTACCTGCTAAAACCAGTTTGGTGTTCGCTAAGGGCTTTGAAAAACGCATTTTATTGGCAATTTACCCCTCGTTCTGAACGGACTAAGTGTTTTTTGTTTAGTTGCAGCAGCGTATCCCGAAAGACAGTGGGTCCTGTACCATGTAGGTAAGATTTTGATAAATTGGGGGTGACCTCTGTGTAGGTACATCAGTCTGGGCATTACTCTATTAAACTGTGGGGACCGTTCCATTTGGCGCTATGATCTGTCTTGTTATGCCTGTCTTTTTCGCGCCATTCTGCCTTAGATTAACAAATTTGTAATGCAATACTTGACTCATCTTACGCACTGCAAAACTGACCGCTTGCATGCAAAATTTCAAATTCTTCTATGCAATGGTTGCCGAAATATGGATACTTTTTTGACAGAACCAAGCTTTGCCTAAGCCAAGCTTTGATCAGCCCAAAGGAACACTACCCAATTAAATCACTGCAAATTACATAATGTAGCAGCACAACAGACATGAAAGTCAGTTAATTGGTAGTGACACACCTGACTACACACTTTTACATTCACAAATCTGATATGAGATCGGAGTTTTTTGAAAAAAGAACATATTTTTACCTAGGTATACCTTCGAAACTGAAATATTCCATATTAAATGTCAAGTCTGTATATAAGGCTTAAACTGCCACGGAATACATATAACCTAGAAGGCAAAAAATGAAACCGGATTTTTTTTCTAATTTTTTTCAAAAGAATACAACCTAAGAAGCCAGTGTTTTAATCCGTATGGAATACATGCGTCAGGCTTAAAATACTGCCACGGTCGAGGGATCTTGTGCTCAATAAGTACAAAACACGTGAAACAAAGGAAAAGAATGTTCATGGATATCATCAAGTCACTGCATAAACAAAAAAAGCTCTTTTATATATTAAAAAAAAAAAAAAAAAAAAAAAAAAAAAAAAAAAAAAAAAAAAAAAAACATGAAAACAAGTTAAAATGATGATTTGGTTGTTTTAATCGGGTTATCACGTCACTAATTTGTTTTCTTCATGTTATCCGTCTTAGTAATGTGCAAGTTACATGGGTACATGCAACATGGAAAGTAAGCCTGATGTCAACAGAGGTTTAATTTCATTCATTGGAAAGTTTTAATTTTAAATACCCATTTAGATGTTTTTACGGTTATATCACATAACTCATTGTGTTTTATCCAGGGTCCCTGACATATCAGTTTACATGTCTAAAATAAAAGTCCAAATAAGCATTTATACTTGAAACATTTTTAAATACACGAGAGAAAACTCTCTTTCTTCATAACCATCTAAGGATACGTAGGTAGAGACGAAACTAATTACTTTAATGTTTTTCTATGAAAAACCCACACTATAGGTTATTTAAAATGTAAAAATGTTTTTCACGTTTACCATGAATAGCTCATATTTAAAAACTACACAACGTTTGAAATATTTGCACCAACGCTTTTATTGCGAATAAAGGGATTTGATAATTTGAACATACCTTTTCTTTGTTACACGCTTTTGGTGTTTTTTGAATTCAGGACTGAATCGTGATATTTTGTGTGTATTAATTAAATAATAAGTCACGATCATAAACGCCCACCAGGCGCTTGTATTCAAGCTGATTTTGTTTTATGAATTCAAGTCTGAATCGTGATATTATGTGTGTATTAATTAAATAATAAGTCACGATCATCAACGCCCACCAGACGCTTGCGTTCAAACAGGCTTTGAAACAACATACTTTGAGGCCTATATGTTTCTGCATAATTTGTTTTACGCATTTTCGTTTTACACTTGACGTGTTTTTTTTTTCTTGAAACACATGAGAGGAAACTATATTACTTGATAAACCGCAGGACATGTAGGTAGAGAGAAACTAATTATTTTTAAGTATTTAGCTGAATCTAAATATTTTTGATATGTGAAAACACAGTGTCGAACAATTTTAAAAAGCAAAACCATCCCAGTTACGTTTCACTTTTGTCTTCTGTCAGGCTCAGTTATCATCATGATATTTATTTATTTATTTATTTATTTATTTATTTATTTATTTATTTATTTATTTATTTTTTTTGAAATTATGCATGAATCTTAGATTTTTTTAAAATAATTAGTTTCCTCTCTACCTACGTGTTCTTAGACGTTTATCAGGTAATAGAGATTCCTCTCACGTGTTTCAAGAAAAAAAAAACAAGAAAAAAAAACACGTCGAGTGTAAATCGAAAATGCGTAAAACAAATTACGCAGAAACGTATATGCTTCAATAGATCATTTATCAAAGTCGGTTTGAATACAAGCGTCAGGTGGGAGTTTATGATCATGTCTCATTATTCAATTTATACACACAAAATATCACGATTCAGTCTTGAATTAAAAAAAAAAGTCAGTTTGAATACTAGCGTCAGGTGGGCGTTTATGATCGTGTCTTATTATTTAATTAAAACACACATATATCGCGATTCAGTCCTAAATTAAAAAAAACATTTAAAGTGTGTAACAAAGAAAGGGAAGGTTGAAGTCATCAAATCCCGTCATGCCCAATAAAAGCGTTGGCGGAAACATTTCAAACGTTGTATATTTTTTAATATGAGCTATTCATGTTTAACGTGAGAAAATATCTTTTATTATCACACTAAATAATCTGTAGTGTGGATTTTTCGTGGAAAAATACTTATGTAATTAATTTCGCCTCTACCTATGTATCCTTAGTCTGTTATGAAGAAAAAGAGTTTTCTCTTTTGTATTTAAAAATGTTTCAAGTTTAAATGCTTATTTGGACTTTTCACGGTGCTATCACATCACTAACTGTTAAGACGGTTATGAAGAAAGTGAGTTTTCTCGTATGTATTTAATAACACGTTCCAAATTTAAATGCTTATTGAATGTTTTCACAGTGCTATCACATCACTGACTGTTTAATCAAGAGAACCCGTCATAACAATATGTAGTTGTATACCTTCCCTGAATAAAAACATATCTCTTCATGTTTGCACTGTCCAGTGATTTAAGCAGTACAATGGAATATTAATAGAATTCAGCTGGATATGAATAAAATTAATTCGAAGAAATTAAGTTTTCTCTTTTGTATTTCAAGAACAGGTTTCAATTTTATATGCTTATTTAGATGTTTCCACAATAATATCACTTCACTCAATGTGTTTTATCCAGGGTTCCCGTAATAACAATTTACATTACTGTGGCCTTCTTTGAATAGAAAGATATCGATTCATATTTGCACAGTCCTTTGAGTTATAAACAAACAAAGGAATATTGAAAGTATTTAGCTGAATTTGAATACTCTTTGATATATGAAGATGCAGTGTCGAACAATTTCAAAAGCAAAAACATCCCAGTTACCTTTCAATTTTGTTTTATTTTAGGCTCTTTAAGTTTTAATCATTATATTTATTTATTTGCTTGTTTGTTCATTTATTTATTTATTTTTTGTAAGCATGTATGAATCTAAGAAAATTATGAAAATAATTAGTTTCCTCTCTACCTACATGTCCTGCGGTTAACAAGTAATAAAGTTTCCTCTCATGTGTTTCAAGAAAAAAACACGTCAAGTGAAATCGAAAATGCGTAAAACAAGTTATGCAGAAACATACAGGCCTAAAAGTATGATGTTTCATGGCCAGTTTGAATGCAAGCGTCAGGTGGGTGTTTAAATTATGATCGTGACTTATTATTTAATTAATACACACAAAATATCACGATTCAGACATGAATTAAAAAACAAAGTCAGTTTGAATACAAGCGTCTGCTGGGCGTTTATGATCGTGACTTATTATTTAATTAATACACACAAAATATCACGATTCAGACATGAATTTAAAACAAAGTCAGTTTGAATACAAGTGGCTGGTGGGCGTTTATGATCGTGACTTATTATTTAATTAATACATACAAAATATCACGATTCAGATTCAAAAAACAAAATCAGTTTGAATACAAGCGTCTGGTGGGCGTCTATGATCGTGACGTATTATTTAATTAATTTACACAAAATATCACGATTCAGACTTGAATTCAAAAAACACCAAAAGCGTGTAGCAAAGAAAAGGAATCATCAAATCATCAAATCCCTTTATTCACAATAAAAGCGTTGGCGCAAATATTTCAAACGTTGTGTAGTTTTGAATATACACGGTAGGCTATTCATGGTAAACGTGAAAAAACATTTTTATAATTATACTAAATAACCTATAGTGTAGGCTTTTCATAGAAAAATATTAAAGTTATTAATTTCTCCTCTACCTACGTATCCTAAGACGGTTATGAAGAAAAAGAGTTTTCTCATATGTATTTAAAAATGTTTCAAGTTTAAATGCTTATTTGGACTTTTCACGGTGCTATCACATCACTGACTTTTAAGACGGTTATGAAGAAAGAGAGTTTTGTATGTATTTAATAAAACGTTTCAAGTTTAAATGCTTATTTGAATGTTTCCACAGTGTTATCACATAACTGACTGTTTAATCAGTGAAACCCGTCATAACAATATGTAGTTGTATGGCTTCCCTGAATAAAAACATATCTCTTCATGTTTGCACTGTCCAGTGATTTAAGCAATATATATATATACAAGGGAATATTAGAAGAATTCAGCTGGATATAAATAAATTTAATTCAAAGAAATTGAGTTTTCTCGTATGTATTTCAAGAAAGAGTTTCAATGCTTATTTAGATGTTTTCACAATAATATCCCATCACTTAATGTGTTTTATCCAGGGTCCCCGTAATAACAATTTACATTTCTGTGGCCTTCTTTGAATGAACTTTCATATATGAAAATGCAATGTCGAACAATTTTAAAAGCAAAAATATCCCAGTTACGTTTTAATTTTGTCTTCTTTCAGGCTCTTTAGGTTTTAATCATGATATTTATTTGTTTGTTCGTTTATTTATTTATTTATTTATTTATTTATTTATTTATTTATTGTGTAATCATGTATGAATCTTAGAAAAATATTTTAAAAAATAGTTGTTTTCCTCTTTACCTACGTGCCCTGTGGTTTATCAGGTAATATAGTTTTCCCTCACTTGTTTCAAGAAAGAAAAAGACGTTAACTGTAAATCGAAAATGCGTAAAACAAATTATTCAGCAAACATATAGACCTCAAAGGATCATTTTTATAAGTCAGTTTGAATGCAAGCGTCAGATGGGCGTTTATGATAATGTCTTATCATTCAATTCATGCACACAAAATGCACACAAAACTCGTGTAACAAAGAAAAGGAATGACAATATCATCAAACCTCTTCATTCGCAATAAAATCGTTGGCGCAAAATTTTCGTTGTGTAGTATTGAATATGAGCTATTCATGGCGACGTAAGAAAAACCTTTTATAATTCTAAATAGCCTATAGGGTGGGTTTTTCATAGAAGAATATTAAAGTAATTAGTTTCGCCTCTTCCTACAGCTATGAAAAAAATTTTTTTCTAATGTATTTTTAAGAAGAAAAATGCTTCAAGATTAAATTAAAATGCTTACTTGGATTTTTTAACAAAGATTTCACATCACCGATTTCGAGGGTGTAATGTATTATTACAATTACTTTTTCGATGTGCGCATGCATATATATAATACACGTGCTGGAGAGCTTTTGTCACTCAGACCTTGGAAGTAAGAAGAGTTAGTTTGGAGCAGGTGAGTGAAATGGCTTCATATGTTTTCATTTATAGTTTGGTATCGATTAATAAGTATATCTATTTTATTTATATATCCATTTATTTATGTCTGTCAGTTTTATTTTTTGCTTTAATTGTTTGTTTTCTCTTAATAATAACTTAAAGCACCTGCTAGAAGACAAAAGTGAAACAGTGATACTTTTCTTCTCTCTTTTTTTTCTTTTTTCTTGAAAAGTTGCTCTGCAGTGCATTTTGATAAAATTGTTTGAAATTAACATTTATAAGCTTAACGTTAGGTTGTTTTAAAAGTGAAACAAATAGGTATCGACCTCATACTTTTTAATCTCATATACTTTAATATCAGACGGCATATACTACAAAACGATGTATTATAAGAGTCGATTCCCCACTCTAAAACTTTTGTCCCAGTGCAAAATAAAAATTCTCCTTCATAGAACGTTTAGAATGAAGTCGTTATAGACGAATCGTTTCAACAGAATACAACACGGGTATTAAATTGGCAGACAGCGAATGTACTTTTTAAGGAAATTGAAAGCTTTTACCAGGGATGTATCTATTTTAACAAACTTTTATAGGTGTGTTTTAGAAAGTGTTTTAACTTATGCAGTAACTTTTATATGGACGTGCAACTGTAGAGGATAAACCCCAACTAGAAAAGATTGTTGAAACTGCAGGTAATGTAATTGCAAAGGATCTTATCCCATTCACTCCATTTATCTCGATAGTGTTTTTAATAAAACAGCTCCCATCATGACTGATATTACTCATCCAGCTCAAAACCTTTTCATATTTTTACCCAGTAACTCTTGGCTTTTAGTTTTTAAGGGTACAGTAAGCGATTTTTATCTAGCTTTTATCCTTCAGCAGTAACTCTTTTAAACATTTAAACGCAATTTCATTTTAGTACATTTAAATAGTTTTATTCAACAATGGCGCTATTACAGGGCAAATGATTCCGGATTTTATTCATTTGTTATTTATTGGTTTAGTTAAATATTATCTTATCTTATCTATAGACCGAGGAGGAGTGGGATCATAGTTGTTGAGATAAAAATAGAATGGTGTCTAAAAATGTTTAATTGGAATAGTCATCACCATTAGATGTGTATATTATTATTTTATTATTAGAAAAATATCAAATAATTACTTTTGACCCACCTACGGATCCCAGACGGTTATGAAGAAATGTATTTCAAGAAAAAAAAAGCATTTCAATTTAAAGGCTTATTTGGTTGGTTTAACCGTGATATCACAACACGTATTGACCTTAATTCTTTCAACATACTTATTGGTTAATAAAAATAATCTAATTATATTTACATATAAAGATGGCAAACCGATTTAAGTGTTCTATTCTCATCTTTAAATAACCCAAATATATAACCTGTTATCTAACATTTATCTAATGATGAAGGAGAAAAGGAAAAAATGTTTTATAATGATAATTGCTGTAATTAGTACATTACAGGGGAGGTTGGAGGGTCTGGCGAATTGGAGGACAGTTCTGGGAAGGGGTAGGCAGGGATCAACCGGAGGGCAGTCGAGTGGCTATAGTTAAATGTCTGAATTTACATTGTTGATGAGGAACGTTGCCACAGTCTCGAAATTTCTGTCATTCTGACTTGAAGTTAATGTTCTGTGGCCATGAAGTGAAAGGTTAATCTTGTCTTGCTGTGTTCTAAAGTCTATTAGTCACCTCCGAGTGTACAAGTACTTTATAAAAGTTACGGTATTTCAACCTTTTCCGCATGAACAGTTGGGGGCATTTAATGATAGCCAGTTGTGCTTATATAGTTGAGATTTGAATTACAGGTCTACTCGATCCCGACTAAGCTGTTTTTCTTGCGTCCTAAAGAGTTTTAACGTGGAAGTAGATTGAGATCCAGCTAAAAGTTCAGATTTAAGAGAATACTTGAGTATTGCAACACTTAGGCCGTTCTTCCGTTCTAAGTCGAAGCTGTTTCGTGAAGACATAAGGAAGTATTCCACGTCTTTATAAGTTAATTTTGTGGGAATTATACAGTATCTAAAGGATGATTGTCTACACTGTAAAACAGATGGACTCCTAAAGAGCAAGATTATGAGGGATTGAGTACATCACTTTTTTGTATGTATTATCCTTCGGTTTTTCAGTGTTGTCCATTTCAGTTCTCTTAGTACCTTGGATGTACATGTATCAGAACCAGGACCACCCTTTTACTCCTCCATGAGTCTTTTTTACTGGACATTAAAACCCACATTTCTATATTAAAATGCGATGATTCCGTCAGATCTAGATGCTATAACTACATGTAGGTGTAAACAATCAGAAAAGTCACTAAATTATTTTTAAGAACCTCTTTATGACTTTTTTAACTTTTTTATATTTGACCTTTGAAACAAATAGTTGTGCTTATGTAAATCATTAACCTACGTCCTTTCTTTGAATAAACGAGTTCGTGGTAACCCTCGATACCAAATTTGCTAGTCAATTCTTGCCCAGAGATGTTTCCCGCTTCACAAAGGCCGATTATATTCATTATTAACTGTTTAAAACAAAGGGATAGGGATTTTAGTCTTGAGAAATTATAGGCATCCAGATTTCTTATATTAGAAAACCATATTTTCAAGCCGCGCTCGAGTATCGATACGGGTCCAGGGTTCGGATAAACGCCCCCTACGAGCAGCTTTATGCCTGGTAAAAGAGCAATGCAGATAGGAAAGAAGGAAAGTGCGGAGGATTTTATGGAAGTTAATTTCCAATAAGATTCTTTTTCTTGGAAAACAGTTTGAAACAAAAATAACAGCCACCCCCCCCCCCCCCCAACACACACACACACGATGGATCAGGCTAATCCCCATTCACATGACAGCCCCCCCCCCCCCAACCCCCCACAGCAACTCCCGTATGCTAGGCTTCTCCGCAGTCACGCTATGAAGCACACGTGGGGTCATTTTGGACGAAGTAGTGAATATGCAAAGACGCACAGGGTATAAGAAAATATTTTATCATAAATCCGGCTAAAAAAGGCCCAGAGGTAGGTATGCTTGAATTACTATAAATGGCCCTCGTAAAGTTAACATTATCAACTAATCTATAAATGTATACGCCTTACTAACTTTATGAATGACAGTATGCTTCATGGATCTACCGGCAAATATAGCGTCTCTGTGTTCAATAATACCGCAACGGCGCACCGCATTGTGCTAAGGATTTTTCGCCTACGGGGAGTAACTATAATTACATAAAAATGCATGTTGTCATATCCTGGCACACTGATAAAGCAGAAAGAAATATTATCTGTATGTCATGTTATATGATAATGTCGTCTCATTCAAATATATTAGGGCGATGTTTACTCGAGCTGATATATATGCAACAGCAGAACACACAAGCTCGTATCATCGGTCGACACTAGCAAACTGCATACTAATATAAAAAATAGACAATTAATGTATATGAAAATAGGTACAAACTGGCCACTGATAAGGTTAAATGCATGTTCTCTAGACAACCAGCCTATGGAACTGCATAAGAATTTAAGAAAATTGACCATCTCGGACACACCTTATAATATTATAACATCAGTTGATTGGATGATAACTCAAAATAACGGATCACACATACGCTGTACAACTTTTTTCAATTCATTCAGTGTTTAGTTCACGGAGAAGTAGTGATCACATAAGCTAGCATGGGTTACCCCTAGTATATGTAGTTAATCATTTGCCGTCAATTGCATACTACATGTATAACCTTAAGAGCAAGGCTTGGAGTCCCTAGAAATTTAAACAGGGCTTTTTCCCATTCCTTTTATTACGAATCAAGATCCCTCCTGAAGACGTTTTTGTATAAAACTAGTACGACTTATGGAGTTAAGGGGCTGTATTACTCTGCTGAGAGATGTCCTGCCCATTGAGAATATATCAAGAGGGACGGCTCGCCTCTCTCTCCCATAAGTGTTATTACAAAATTGTCTGTAACTTGAAAGATCCGAGTCAGACCATTTTTCGTTTTGCCGAGTATTTTCCCTTTAAGTGACCAGCAGCTCGTTATTGATCCATTTCCTCCAACCTTTGCAATAGGACTCTGTTTATTTGACTTTGGTCTTCGTACACCCTGTATCCCATACCCTTGAGAAGGGATCTGTTTCCAACTAAGGCGTCTCTGAAAGACTTGGATCTAAATCTTACAATGGTTGGCTGGAATATAGACACACATTTACACCTTTGGGACCTGGGGGGAGGGTGTGTGTGGACAGTTTCAGTAGCATCAACGCCCAACCTAGGGTTATTGGTGTTTTAGACATTGAATCCACTTAACTACCTATACACTGCTCTATTTTGTATGGTTCACTTTTCAATACATTGCCTCTTATTTGGAGCCTTCTGAGAGTTCTGGTTATCAATCAACGATACCTGATATAGTTCGCCCCTCATTTTTTTTTTAATTTTCGACACTAAGCATTTCAATTTCCTCAAGCATTTATTGCTAATGAACATCAGATCAGTTTTCAGGTCTGATGAGGACTATCATTGTTGATATGGCCCCGTCAAACGCCATTCTTATTTACATTCTTCGCAATCATGGAGATGCTGCTCAAAGTCAATCACCATGATTTTCATTCTTAGCTCGTACACTGGCTGAAGAAAGTCAGAAATTGAGGATCTGAAAAAATGTTATCTGGTGTGTCACAGGTCAGGCTGTTGTTATCGGGTGTGTTTGGCCTACCTCGCTTGGTACTGGGTTGACGTATATGACTTGACTGGTCAACTTCTAACTGACGTCCATCTTGAGTTGAGCTAGTACTAGTACCTTTCAAAAATTTAGTGATTGCTGATTGTGCCATCGTGTACTGACGGTTAATTCACTGCTATAGCTGCTTAGTGAGTTTATCTACTGAACGTGCACTTTTACAAGTACGATCTCATGCTACCCTGCCAGGTTTAAGAAATAGTGCTGAGCTGCCCCCGTCCCCTGGCTAATAGCTACTGCATGACGCTACTACGTGTGCTTTATCTAGGGTTTCTGTCATAACAATTTACAGCTCTATGCCTGCTAGATCAGAAAGTTATTTATTCATGTTTGCACGGTCCAGTGAATTGTAAACCGTACAAGGGGGTATCAAAAATATTAAGCCGAATTTAATGAACTTTGGCATGTAAAAATGCAGTGTCGAATTTTAAAATAACATCCCGGTTTCATTTTTGTTTTCTGCCAGGCTCTATGTTATCATCATATATGTGTGTGAGTGTGTTTAATATTGACCGTGGTAAACTTGAAGCTTGCTGGTTAATTTAAAAGGAAAACAATTTGACTCTACACTTTTGAATATAATATTTTCTTGCAGTTATTAATTCACCACATTTGTATCTTCCCCAGATACGCCTTCAAGAAAATGCAGTTATACTGGCGTATTCTTGACCTGTGTTTTTTTTTCGCTATGGTGCGGCCTGCCTTGTGCAAAGACGAGGGCTACGTGTCGAAAAATTCGTCCGCCTTACCTAACGCCAATTTGCATGTAAGCATACACTTAGATGTGTGGATTTTGTAACAATTTTATCTCAATTAATCATTATCGCTGTCATTATAATGATAATTCATTTCAGTTCCTCTCAATAGCTAAAGTGAATCAAGCAGTTCAGTTTGCTGCATCGTTGTCATTTCCTGCTAATTATCTGGTTCCCCCAAAATATACATACAGAGTTAAGAAAATGAATTACGCCTCCTCCCTTCGGCAAGGGTTTAAAATATTCTTGTCTTCCCGAAATTCGCTGTTGGTAGAAAGAGCAGGCGAGAAAGGGAGAAAGGCAGAGTGAAGTACGAATATTTAAACTTCCGTTCTGTGCATTTTAAGGGTAAAACCCTCCACTACCGCTATGAAAGCGAGGCCAAACTGTTCGGACTGGCAGAGGAAACATTTCACATCTCCGCTGATGTAGATGTGGAGTATATTGGAGGTATTTGGTACAATTTATCGGGATTTATTTTTTTACATATCCTTTGTTAATAACAAGAAGTATCTGTAATTTTACCCACTGCTTCATTCAGTGAAACTTAATTAAATGGCTACATGTACATTGGCGTTTTATTTTGTAATTTTAACTTGACAATTTGTTTGCATAATTATTTGGTGAAATTTTGTATATAAAAGAGAAATGAAAGAACTTATAACCTTATGCAATTATTGACATTATATGTTATTTCGTTGCTCATTTCCAGATGGGTTTGGAAACTACGTAGATGAAAGCGCTTCATCTTTTCTAATGTTTATGCGTAATGTTATTATGCAAGTGATTAAAGGAAATGGGTGAGAACCATGATATTTTACCTAATTAAATCTTAGTCATTTGTTTTAGCCCAGCCATTGCACCATGGACATCCAGTATGCATGTATCACGTGGCATTTAACACTTGCTCACATAAGATATAAATGAAAGTTAAGCTCATTTACCTCAATGATTTGCAACTGTGAATTTTTATTTATTGGTTTTGGGTCCTTATTTTACACATTCTCGTGTCCATTCCAATAGCACGACCTCGCAGTCCGAGGCTCCCCTGTCTGCTGACGACCTGTATGACCAGCCTACCTGTTTTGTTCAACTGGGAAACGGAACTATTGCCGAGGCTAGGTTTACCAAGAAAGATTCAGGTATGATAAAGTTTTAATATTTCTCCACGAGCTATATATCTTCTGGATAATGCCAAATTAATCTCAAATTAAAATCGTAACATTTGTCAAGTGGGAGGGCAAGATTCTCTCCCTTTTGATATCCCTTTCCACATACACAAACAAGCGCCTAAATCTTACAGTCAAAAGATGAACATATCATATTGTCTTTTTGCCGCTCAATTGAAAATAAACAAAGAAGGTATGGTCTCCACATAAATCTCAGACGTTGTTTTTTATGATATTTTTATGATTAATTCTTCCACGTTTATTTTAGGAAATACAGATGTCATGAATTTTAAGCGCTCCATTTTATCGGCACTTCAAACGAATTTGGTCCGTGACAAAGAAAATGTCATAGAGACAGACGTCATGGGGAAACACAATTCACGCTACAGGTGAGCGCATGGATCTTCCCTCTCACCTCACCACTTATTAATTTTTTTTTAAATCTTTATCTATTTATTATTATTATAATTATCATTATTATTATTATTATTATTATTATTATTATTATTATTATTATTATTATCTAATGTACTAGAGCAACAGAATACTGAGGCGCACTGTTACATATTAGCAATGGGTAGGACATCTTTCAGCAGAGTAACACAACCCCCTTTTCCGTAAGGCGTACTACTTTTATACAAGAAATTTCAGCGTCTTGCGGAGGGATCTTGATTTGCATTTTATGAAATGGTTATGAGCACTAACTAGTTTTTTCAACATCTTTTGTTACAAAGGGATATTTTTATCTAACATTTCTTCATAGATATAAGGAAAAATGGTGCAGAAATATCATCCTCTATGATATCGATACTGTTATGTTATTCAAGAATTTAATGTACATACGTCTCACTCTAAGCCAAAAACATCAGAAATAAGATCAGAGTTGCTTGTTTTATCATTAATACAATTATTCCTTTTTACTTAAAACAGACATGTGTGCCAATTATTTTAATTAAAAAAATAATATCTTTATAAAATTAATTTCTAATTAATTTTCATCTTAAAATATTGTTGTTCTTAATAAAATATAAAACAATTAATCGTGACAAAGATGACATTTGGGATTCTGAGAAAATTAGCTGTTATTTTTTAATGACCATATTTCAATTACGTATTGTTTGACGTTATTTTTACATCGTAACTTCAGTGTATACATGTGTATATACCAGCACGTTAAATGGTTTCTCTCGACCTATCTTACCCAGCGACATGTATGTTTTTATTTATCATATTTTTTCTTCCTTTCACTTCAATAATTTTAAATGGGTAGTGCTTTTGGCCTCATTACGTCCATTGCTTACTCAGAATTTAGTCATAATGTTATCAGTATCAATCCTTCAAACCTAGGACTACGGAGCTGGAATTTGGAAAGATTGAAGTTAAGAAGCACTTTTCCTCCAAGGACATCTACACGGCGAATAATACTGACTTGGACACCGACGAAGTGGACATCGAGACAGATGAAGTCCAGCGTGTTAGTGGAAATATACTGACCAGTGTCGCTGGACATGTGCAGGTGTTTGGCAAACCCGAGGAACAGGTAGACATAATTTAATATATATTTCAACGTACAACGTTGCTGTTGGTTGAAGGACATCACTTTTCTCTTTATTCTCGGTTTTGTTTCTCTGCATGGGGTTGGACATGGCTTGATATCTTTCTCTCAGTGACAAAGTTGTCACTACATGTATTAATGTCGCAGTTGAACCTCATCTCACTATCTGGAGCATCTCCAGGCCAGGACAGCTTGAAGTCCCATATCGGAAGCAACAGACGGCAGTCTATCTGCAGTGTAGCTATTTTTATACAAGCAGCCAATAATTGGTATTTTGGCTCCAGAAGCAATTCGGTTTTGTAAATCAATGGTCAATTCGCTGCAAATCAAGTGGGCAAATTCATGAGGTATGGAGAAAAGAACATTTTGATAAATTTGATATCTGATGATTTTTAGAAGATAATATATAGTTATCGATCATAAGTTACCAATTTAAGAGCAATTACTTTTGCAGGTCGCCTTAACGCTTGTTGAGTTTCCTAGGACAAAGATTGTACTTGCTTTCATTCTTTAAACTAAAACGTAATTTTCGTCAAATATTATTATAGCGCGCGAGGGCTATAAAGTCAAAGAAAAGTCCTAGAAAATTGGCATAAGTCGTTCACTGAATAACATTTTATTTCAAGCCGGAATACTTTTTCAAATGTAAATATGTGCAGCAGAAAGTTTACAATATATTTCTACTGACAACAATGCATTTAACTCACCATTTATGCCTATCTTTGAAATACAAAATTGTAAGTCACTATCTTGAATTTACAAAAGAACAAAAATTTGAAGTATGTCTTTCTCCTACGAATTCTCCGGATGGAGTGGTATGAAATGGCCAAACTAATGGTGGTATCCCTGAACCTAAAAGTTATCACTTATTGCAAATGAACGTTGCATCAGATAAGACGGAACACCCGGCACCTCAAGCACAATAAAGAAAAGCAATATAAACCTTACAATTGCAACATGTACACCCACTGAATATATTAATTGACTCCCAAGCAATGTCAAGTAACGCTAGTCTAAAACATATAGATCATAAAATATACTGAATATGATAAATGGAAGATGCACTATGAATTACATACTCGAAACATACTCGAATTGTGCATTGCATTTCCCAGAAAGCTACAAAGGAAATTACAAAAACCAAATACAAATAATACAAGTAATTATTACTTATGGATTCATTATTGCATAGCACTGATGCATTTATTTCTTCAGGATGACACCGTCAACTCTGCGGAAGGAGGTAAAATTGATCTTGGGGCATTTTTAACTTCTGACGTGACCTTCAACCTTACATTACGTAAGCACGTAAAGCGTTCCGTTGAAGGCGTTCAAAGAATGGAAGCGGCAGCCAATACTCAATTCCTGAAAAGATCCTTGGTCGGACAGTATGACAAAAGTAAGTGTGCTAGGTTGGAGCAATTAATGATTTCACAATAAAAAGATAAAATGATAATTCTATTTTTATCAAAGTTAATCTATTAAAGTATTTGTCGTTACCAAAATGAAGAAAAGATTCGGTAGTTTCTGTTATTTATATTATATAGTTTTTAGGAAGTTTTAATTTCCTAAACTGAAAGTACTGTTTACCTATGGTGAGAAAAACTGTTACCGTAACTAAATTTCCTGAACTTAAAATACGGTTGAAAGAAGAAAAAACAAGGTCTGCTATTTTTACTTCTTTGTGATGAGGTTATTTTGAACATATGTTTGTTTGTTTTTTAATTGCAAAATGTCAGTTTTATTATACAAATGGTTATGTACTGCACTATTACAGTGTCTGGTGTATACCTAAGATGGACTGTTTTGAGGAAAAAGTTCGACGAAGAGGATAGGTTGAATCAAGTTGTGGCGAACTTTATTAAGGATCCTACAGATCCGTCACATTGTACGTATTGTACCGTTATATATCATTTATGAAGGATAGTTTCTAACGAAACACAGTTTGAATTCCTGTCTATTAACTTAATTATATCACTTATTCTGGCTGAGAAAAACAGACTCATTTTATCCTACTGTATACTGCCCCGTGCTTATATGTATAATAGTTACCGTCCTCGACACTTTACTGCTAAAATCTATGTAGAAAATATGTGTGGGAAGTCGTCTATATTTCTCTTTTTGCTTGCTGTAAAGCATTGTTCAAAACGGGTGTCCCACCTCAAATTTCCTGCAATTTTATCAACAGATGATCAACTTACATGCTCAGTCAGGTTAATATCAGTACTCAATGATTGTTGCCCCATCCTCTGAAGATTATGATTTTGCAGATCAATCATTCAACGAGAATTGTGAGCAAGTGTGCTGTCATGATGAAGCCTGGATTGACCCACGTCGTCACCTCTTAAAGATGGGGTGAAACATCGGGTCTGAGGGGGAGGAGGTCATTAATTTGAATTTATGATATAAAATATTGATATCTTTACTGCCATTTTGTATTTTTTGTAACACTCATCATGTGAGATGTGATATCTGGAATTAAAAGCACTGTTAAACTACGTGAAAATGGAGGTGGGCGAGACCATCTTTTTGACCAATGCTGTATGTTTTTGCTGGAGGGTCAAGGGTGAGAAAAAGCTTCCTCCGAAAATATGTACATGTAAATGTTCTAACTAACAATGTCTTAATTATGGCCCCTGGTTTTTGTTACAGTATACGAAGTGAACGAAATTCTGTCACTGGAAAATGAACTGGGGATGCCACACAACAACGCAACCTCTGCAGCCGCCAACACACCGGCCTTGGTTAAGCAACTGATGCAAGCTACAAAAGAGGTTTGCATTTAAGAAATCTTTTCTAATCCTTTTTTTTTCAAAATTTAAGTTTTAGTTATCAATTGACATAGTTTTGAAAATCAGGTCAAATTTTTAATTTACCTTGCATTATGTTCAGAAAACTGCCTTACGCCAAGGATGTGATATTCATTAAGATACGACTTTTTTTAATGTATAAAATTTTCATCATAACGGTTCCAATGGCAAATGTATGATTATTAACTGTATAGTTAGTCAGGCTTTGTAGTGTCTTCACTTTCTTTTTTTATTACTTAAAAAGGTTTAAGTGTGAATAAAATTAAAAATCCATTAACGTGTTTTTTTAGTCTTTGTTTCAATTTACCTAAACCCTTAGCTGATGTTTATTTCTAGATTGTTTCCAATTGTTCGAAATATTGGGAAAAATGCAAAGAAATTCTGGACCTTTATATCACCGCCGGAGGAAAAGACGTTGAAAAGGTACCGTTTATTCAGAATATTACAGTTGGCTATAACTTTGTTCATGAATTTTTAACCTGATTTGTAGATGCGTTAATATTGACTTGTCTACAGTCATCTTCAACATATATTAAAAAAATCTCTGAACTACTAAGACAATCGTACCTGTAATTTGACTTTACAGTAATGCACAAAATGGTCAAATGATTTTACTCAAAGAGATTGTTTCATGTATTGCATTTTCTTATTTGAAAGGGGAAACATATGTAACGTATTTTTATAATAATGATCATTATATTTAATGCATTGTCGCACTTTAATTTTTTTTTAGACACTGTCCAGTTTGGTCCAGTCTAGCCCCCTTTCTGCCAATCAAAAGCAGGAACTAGTTCAGAAGTTGTCCTTTATTGCTAAACCCACAAAACACATCTTAACCACAGTCAAGACACTCTGGAACACGCTGTCCTCTCAAGGCGATCCTTCCCAAAGTCACGTCATACTTACCCTCGGCTCCCTTGCCTCGAAGGAAACTACCAGAAAGGATTTCCGGTCAGAATTGGTGGATCTTCTTCGACGCCATCTAAAAAAAGGTTACACAAATAACAACACAGAGCAAATCAATGACGCTCTTGAGGCTATAGGTAACTTTGGAGACAACAGACTAACGCCGGATGTATTGGCAATGGCTAAAAAAGAAGGACAGACGGAAGAGATAGAGATAGGCTGCATCCACGCTCTGAGAAGAAACTTCCACGTTGGGTCGGTTCAGAAATGGCTAGTAGATCTGCTGACTCGTCCAACATCTGACTGTGAATTACGTGAAGCTGCTGTTATGACCATCAAAGGCGAACTTGTCTACAGAAAGGTGTTGGATACCAAAAACAAGGCATGGCCCAATTCAGGTCAAACAGAGGTGGACAGAATCCTTCTCAATGCACTTCTTATGGAAGATGAAAGATATGAGTGCGCATTTTCAGACATTAAGGAGTATCTTCAACTTAAAGGTGTATCAGTTGGTACTCATAATGGCACTTACAAAATGGTGAATTCCACACGCACAAAAAGAGGAGTTGATCATGTTAGTTGCAGTTCTTGGGGCACCTACGGCTCACGCTATTCAGAATTGTTAAGGTCATGGCAGTTCTCAAGCGACAATTCTCTATACCCAGACAACAAGCACTGCCTTTCCCACATCAGTTACGGTCCTTCGAAAGCAAATATCTATATCAAGTCTGGTGTCTTTGCTGGTAAAAATGCAAGACAAGGATACTGTAAAGTGTACGGCAAGTCAATAGCCAAACTCAAAGTCTTCTCCCAACGTATTACTCTTGCTACCGCAGAAGCCTATCGTTTGAAAAGAGGCAGCAGTAGGATTAAGGTCTATCTCAATGTCTACGGGAAGACTGTGGTGAACATATATCAGTCCGGGCCACTGTACAAGAACTACCCCGTTTACAGACCATCCCCAAGAACCATCACCGTTTTCCGGGTTTATATCTATGTCGCCCAGATCTCCGTTAGCGCTACCTTGGCACCGAGGGTGGAGTTTAGTGTCAGGGCAGGGTTTTGTCCTCGTACAAATAACCCCTGTTCTCACTGTTTGACGATGACCCTCAAAGCAAGTGTCCGCATTTCTGGTGGTGCTTCAGCTAATTTGGCAGTAAGTTTATATGCATATTTATCCAGAGAGAGAGAGAGAGAGAGAGAGAGAGTAACTTTGATGCATTGTCATTTTGTGAGAGGAATTGATCAAGTGTTTTTTTGTTGTTTTTTTTTACAGTTAATACTACAGAATAATCAAACTGTACGCGTTGTAGATTTTTATAAATAGTTTAAAGTATTAGGCATATCAACATAATTGTGTATAAAATCGGGCGCTTATGTTTTTAACTCGGGTTGTATCAATAACTATTTCGTCAAAGTCATGAAACGTACTCTAAATATATTAGCAAGTTTCTTACAATGCACGCTTCCATAAATTTGACATACATTGTTTTCAGTCACTGGCTCGCGGTGGAATTGACATCGGCGTCACTCTCAATTACCTGGTTGAAGGAGAGGGGAAGCTCTATCCGGGGCTTTGTTTCTCGTTCTACCACGGACACGACCCCATGAAGGTCAACATAAGAGCTTGGTATCAAATACGATCTAAGATTAAGATTAAAGGCTGGCGATTCTGGGTGAGTTTTTTAGTGGTGTTTGATAATATCAGTTCAATTTTATTTTATTCAACTTGGCTGAAACTTGAGGTTATTCCAGGTTTGTCACAATTTATAATAATAATAATAATAATAATAATAATAAATTACGGAATAAATCTGAAAGTAAATATTTCCTTATGACCTTTATCATATTAGAAGTGGAGATGGACCTGGGGAAGCAGGAAGACTTGGAGGCCATCGTCGCTGTCTTGGAGCCTGGGAAGATCTGGAAGAAAACTCATTGGAAGAGCGGGCAGATGCTAGGCATGTTCGTTAAATGGATTACAAAAAGAAAAATTGATTTAATATGAATATATACGTTTGTATGTATTTGCACATGCATGTGCCTGTACATGTGGACATGTCTGTATGTGTTCAAATGCGTACATGACTAATAACATGACTTTTGTAGTCCATGCCCCCTTGTGAATACTGTACGTCCGAGTAACGTTTTCCGCTTTATTAAATACAGATTACTTCATTTTATTTGGTTATTTGGGTTTAATAGATTTATTCGAATCCATCATTACAAGTTTGTTTATTTACCATAATCATATTTTGCCTACTTTAATTATGATTCAGTGTGTTTCCTTCTTCCCTTCTCTAATCAATTTTAATGCGTTGATTTGGTTATTTACTGAGTTATGATTTGTTAATATTGTTTATTTTCATTCCTATTGCTTCTTTTGTTCTTTATTTAAACAGAAGCTTTCAAGCACACACTTTTACGGGAGACGAGGTACATAAGAAAATTATTCAGAATTAAGTATTAGTTTCTTAATCGTTTGCAATATTGACTTATTAAAGAGGTAAAGTTTATAAGCTCAACTGAAGAAGTATTGACCGGAGGAGCCCTTACAAGTACATCGCCCGATAAAGGTGCCTCTCGAGATATACTTATATTGGAGTATCACTAACTTGATTTAAGCCATTGTTCGACTAATCTATAATTGTTACCTTCAAAAGTTACTTTTAAGATACACTTCGTAGATTATAATTTTTAGTATAAGGTAACCTGGCGACCCATGAAGAGTTTGATAACTATATAACATAATGACACAGTCAACTAAATTTACAATCAATACATTTAAAATTATTGACAGGTACTAGCAATCAGTTGCAAGATGAAATTTGATTATTATTATTATTATTATTATTATTATTATTATTATTATTATTATTATTATTATATTTTTTGGCCTTTAACATGTACTATCGACATGTGCTTCAAAATCAAATACGGCATATCGTTCCACCTCCGTGAGTCTTATCTACCTACCTACCTATCTACCGTGTATCTATCTATCTAGTAAAAACAGGACGTTATAATTTCGTTAATATAACCAAAACATGTTATGGTAACGTTATAAAAACACCCTGTTTTCTGGGTATGCATGTTTATACCAGTGCAAAGATAATATCAATTCAAAGTTTTACTTATTCAGATTTTATTGACTTTCTCTTTCACCTGAATGAAACGGTGCTTCGTTTATTTGAGTGAAACTAATTAATTAAAAGATAATACATTTTTATATATTCAGATTGTATTGATTTTCCCCTTTTTCCTTAATGAAGCAACATTTTCAGAATCTGTAGCATAGGCAGAATAAAATGAATGATTTTACATCTGAAACGTCTTTGTTTTGTCTTTCTTAATAATTCAGATTCTACATCGCTTAGAATTTATTACAGGCAGGAAGGGTTCTTTCGTAAAAAATGTTAGAGTAGAGAGAAACCTATAATGCAAGCACGTCCACATCTGTTGAAATCTATTCAAACATTGTGCCATTCCATGAACGAATGCATTCCCACCTTGGAATGTTGTTATAACTGCTGATTTTTTGTTCATAGGACACTTACCAATAAACGGTTAAGCCACCCTTTCTTCGAACCCGCAACAGATAAACATGCATTTGTAAATGCATGTCTCATAAAATAATTTGACAAAGATGAATAAGCAATATGTCGTTTATGCAGTTATACAACAACAATGGTATCCTTTGTAAACATATTGATTGATCGTGGCTTTTGGCTGTGGACTATAAACCTGGACAGATTCCAGTTTTTTTTTTTTTTTTTTTGGGGGGGGGGGGGGGATATATGTGCACTCTTTTCAAAGTCACCACTGCACGATATGATGAAGAACACTCGTGCAAGTTAGACTTTTAAAAAGTATGTAAAGCATGACTGTTGACACATAGTCGCTTTCATTTTCGATAGATTCGACCAAGGTAAACTGTGATAACCTTATTTTGCACTGAAACAGAAAGAAAATATTGACTATTTAAATAATTTTCACCCAATTAACCCTTGACACTGAACATACTGTTTAGAATGGTAAAAGCAAGTTATCTGGATATGTATACGTTAACTCTTATCTAAACATTTCCCTTATTACCAACGGAAGTAACTACGGCCATATCTGGAGCTATATATGTCGATACATTTAAGTGTAATCGTTGGGCGTGTGTGTATATGGCTTATTCACCGCAAGATCTCATTGGCCGTACATGTTTTTAGCCCTTGCCAAAATGACATGTTGACATACCTTTCTTGATTTTGTTTAAAGTCCTCTGTTGTTGAACGTTTGGAACGCATTTTGTTTGAAATACTAAATAAAGACGGAGTTTGTACATCATGTTTACCCATGATCTTTAAGGTGCATTTCTGGTATTTGAAAATGCTTATTAATTTGAGGAAAACTTTATAAATACTGATGCGATTATAACTCTGTATCAAGTCACTTGGTTTATTTCCTTCTTTATTTCATACAATAAAATGTTAATTGTTAATTGATGCACGTGTTCTTGCGAGACTTTCGTTACAGTACCAGAAACGTGGTGTTAGGGACCATTCATCATGAGAAGAGCCGAGTGCTACCTAGGTCACAACCTAAATATGGTGGACCTACATGAAAGTAAGATCGCTTAATCCTGTAATGGAAAAAATGAGAAAATTAAAAATGTGCACATAATGAAAATCTGACTCCCCCATGAAAATTTGACTACCCTTCCACAAAACTTCATAAATCTTATTTTATTTTGAGGATGTGACTGTGATCTTGTAGTATGTGAAATGGAGGATACATTGGCGCTTTTTTGTAATTTGCAGGTGAAAATTTTCATGAAAAAATAAGAAAATTAAAAATGTCCACTTAATCGCCTATTGTCTCCCCTATGAAAAAGTTATTTAATATTTGATGATCATTTCAACACCTTTTCTTTTAGGATACTTTATGAAAAATATATTGGAAATATTTAAAGGTTTGATGATAAAATAGTGAAAGCATGAAAAAGAAATCATGAAAATCTTTATTTTTACACCCACGAGATTTGGACTCCCATGGAGAAAAGGACCTATTTTATATTCAGTCACCATACCACTGGGGGAGTCAGATTTTCATTATGTGCACATTTTTAATTTTCTCATTTTTTCATTAAAATTTTCACTGCAAACTACAAAAAATGTGCAAATGTATCAACCATTTTACATAATACAAGATCACAGTCATATACTCAAAATAAAATAAGATTTATGAAGTTTTGTGGAGGGGGAGTCAAATTTTCATGGGGGAGTCAGATTTTCATTATGTGCACATTTCTAATTTTCTTATTTGTTCATTAAAATTCTCACTGCAAACTACAAAAAATGTGCCAATGTATCAACCATTTTACATGCTACAGGATCACAGTCATATACTCAAAATAAAATAAGATTTATGAAGTTTTGTGGAGGGGGAGTCAAATTTTCATAGGGGAACCACATTTTCATTATGTGCACATTTTTAATTTTTCTTTTTTTTATGAAGATTTTCACCTGCAAACTATAAAAAAGGTGCCAATGTATCATCCATTATGCATACTACAAAATCATAGTCATTTACTCAAATAAAATGAGATTAATGAATGTTTTTTTTGGGGGGAGTCAAAATTTCATGGGGGAGTCAGATTTTCATTATGAAAATCTGACTGGGGAGTCAGATTTTCATAATGAAAATCTGACTGGGGAGTCACATTTTAGGGGAGTCAGATTTTCATGGTACACCTGTAAATGAATTGGCTACAAATATGTAATTTTTATGGTTCTGTGGAAATTAATTGTATATTAATTTATACATTTTATTGCTTTTATTGCTTTTATGAAATGAAAAAGCCTGACAGAAAACAAAAGTAAAACTGGTTTATGATTATTATTTTTGAATTGCTCTTTTGCATTTTGATATACAGGTTTAAACTGACCGTTTTTTGTAACACTTATAGGTATTGGTCCTACACCTTTGAAAGTCATAGAGAACTACCAAACGACATTTTATAGGAGAAGATTACCCAGGTATTAAGCCTGATAAATAATGTATGGTTTCATTCTTTTCACATCAAATATCACTTAGTCGCTACAATTCTTCTCTTAAGATTTTAATCAGGGTGTTTATAATTAATTAAATAATCAAAAACGGGCAAACCCACTTGTGAAGAAAACAGGCATCAAATGACATTTTTTGTGCTATGCAGGTTAAATGCATGCGTAAAAAAAATACTTGTTCCGCATTTAAGCGTTGGCGCAAACATTTCAACCGTTGTGTAGTTTTGAATATGAACTACTCATGGCAAACGAAAGAAAAACATCTGTATTATCAACTAAATAACCTGTAGTGTTGGTTTGTCTTAGAAAAATATTAAAATGATTAGTTTTACCTCCACGTACGTATCCCTAGACTGTTATGAAGAAAAAGAGTATTGTCTAATGGACTTCAATGAAGAAAAACATTTCAAGTTTAAAAGCTTATTGGGATGTTTTCACAATGATAACACAACACTGATTGTGTTTTTTTCCAGGGTCCACGTGATAACAATGTGCAGTTGTGTACCTTCCACGAATAAAAACACATCTATCCATGTTTGCACGATCCAGCTGCAGTGAGTTTAGCCATAGAAGGGAATATCAAATAAATTAAGCTGAACTTGAATAAATTAAATTCGAAGAAAACACAATGATGTTATGTATACTTATTTCCGATGCACATGCAAATATATAAAAACGTGCAGGAGAGTTTTAATCAGAGAGACTTCGGAAGTACATGTAAGAAGTGTTCTTTTGCAGCTGGTAAGTGAAATGTTTGTATTGATTATTCTGTATATCTACATTTTATTAATCCATGTATTTACGTTTCTTAGCTGCACTTTTGCTTTAATTGTTTGCCTTTAATAAAAGATTCAAATCTAATCACCGTATAGATTTTAAATAAATAAATAAATAAATATAATGATGCATCTATGAATATCTACTACTGTATAAAGATGTAAAATCTAATTCAAGCTTTCGGCACCTTTGCCTTCTTAAGGGGTTTGAAAAAAAAATGGTAATAACAAACTTTTAGGATCGTGACGTCGGTGACGCGATGTCACAAAAGCGTGCATGATGTAAACGTTTTCAACATTACGTAACAAAAATTAATATTCATTTAGGAAACATTTGTTCAAATTCAGGCTGTTTTTAAACTGTCTAATATTCTTATTAAATTTTTTGTTCAGCGATCCATCTTTGCCTTCTGTCGTTTAAGTTTCCTTTTTAACACATCACTGACGTCATGTAGCCTAGGTGATTGTATGTTAACATTTTTTTTTTCAATCCATGAAGACGTCCTATGGGTTGAAAAGGGGTTGAACGCTTGTATTATATATTTAATCTTTATAATAATTTTTATAGACCCTACTCTTATTAGTAGCTGAAATCACCTGCCAGAATTAGGCAATAGTGAAGCCGCGATATTTTCCTTTTCTATTTATTTATTTGTTGCGATTCTTCTTCTTATTATTATTGTTGTTGTTGTTGTTGTTGTTTTGCTTAAAAAAGTGCTGTGCAGTTTGATAAGTTGACCATTACTTGCTTACCGCTCCGTTGTTTCAAAAGTGAAGGGAACGGGCATTGGCCGCACACTTTTAATGTAATATAGTCTGATCTGATGAATCGATGTAATATAGTCAGACGGCATATTTTACGAAGGTTTTTACCACAAGAGCCACTCTTAAACCATTTGTACCATTTCAAGATCAAAAGGTGTCATTTATAGCATGTTCCTTGTAAAATGAAGACCTTGTATACATGTAGATGATTGTTTCAACAGAATGTAACGTGGATGTTATAAACTTAGCTGATACACATACCTACAATTGCATTCTCTTATACCTGTACAGCATTTCATCCGCAAAAAGTGTTGACACAAATGTTTTAAGCGTTATTTATTTTTGATATGAGCTGCTCATGTTAAACGTAAAAAACATGTTTGTTGTTATACTAAATAACCTATATTGTGTGTTTGTCTTAGAAAAATACTAATTTGTTCCGCCTCTACGTACGAATCCCTAGATGGTTATGAAGAAATAGAGTTTTCTCTAATGTATTTCAAGAAAAAAAATGTTTTAAATTTAAAAGCTCATTTGGACGGTTTTACCGTGATATCATAAGACGTATTGTGCTTTATCCAGAGTCCCCGTCATAACGATTAACAGTCCTATGCCTTCTTTGAATAGAAAGATATTTATTCATATTTAACCCTCAAGTGACCGAGTGGGGTCATTTACGACCCCAGCCATATGATTTAATGTGCCATCTCTTTATTTTTTATTCGAATTTTCTTTCCTTGCATGAGTTTGTCAGTCTACTAATCCTACACACTTTCACAGTTTTTTGTAGGGATCAACCAATTAGTGTGGCGTATACATTAAAAACTCTTGTGGGGTCATTTATGACCCCAAAGAGAAGCATTGGTTTTTACATATTGATTTTTAAATTTTATTCAAATGTTTTGCCCAAGCAACACTGACAGGAAAATGTCACATGCATGTGCTTCATGCAACCAGCCAGTGTGCCCAAAACATAGGCACAAATAAGTGGTTTGTGAAGATTGTGCTTGAAGTGTTACTTATAGTGCATCGCTGAATCTAATTCCAGTAGCTTTGTTGGAACTTGTTCTCATAACTGGGTCTCTCATGTTGACGGTTACAATTTTCGGGTATTTCTGAAATCTAAATAATTCTGTCGATATCATATTATACATATATTAACAAATTGTTTGTGTGGATTTTGTTTTATACACAGCTGTGGTAGTAACATACATGTAGGTTGATTGAATGTGTTCTGAGTAGTATGACTTCCTTACCAGCATTAGGGTATTCCCTACTCAGCAAGTCAACTAATTATTCTTATTGAAGTTAGCAGGATGCTATCTCAACAGAAATCAAAATATTTTTACTCAAAGTAATTTTGTAATGTACTTTTTTCATTTAGTGTGGCAAATAAAAAGAGAAATATTTCTGCAAGTGGAAACTGACAATGACTGTCTAAATACCGGTTTTTCTTAAAATCTGTACTTGGTTATTTCATGCAATAAAAGTATTATTACCAAATACTTATTACATTAGATCATTATAAAATACTTGTCTTAAATCCTGGGAGTAGTATGGGTGTTATAAAGCCTCAACAGCCTTTTATAATAAGGATCCCTGTACAGAGCACAATGGGGTCATAGATGACCCCACTTGGTCATTTCAGTCAGTAAAATAGCTTGGTCTCTTGAGGGTTAATGTAATTTCTATAGCGTTTCCTCAAATGTGTAATGTTAGTAATTGACAGCCACAAGTGAATAAGGAGTCTTTTGTTGAGTAACTTGAGTTGATTGACACATGACCCCTTCGTGCTTAAGCGCAGAATGTAATGTAAACGAAGAGAGCGATGTGGGAGGTTGAAGGGAGAGGAAGAAAATGCACTAACGTAGTAAGGAAGTAACAAAAGAATATGAAGGAATATGAAAGTTGCTTAGTTCTTACCTCGCGTAATCAGTAAGACAAAGTCAATACCGTCGTCACAAATGTATTTCAAGAAAAAACGTCTTAAGTTTAAATGCTCATTTGGATGTTTTAAAAGTGATATTATAGCACAGATTGTATTTTATCCAGACTTTGTCGGGGCACTGGTCTAGGCGCTGCGCTCGTTGTAATGCACCCTTGTCCAAAATGTGCTTAATTAGATGCTACATATTTCCCAAACCGAAAGAATTATGGCATAAATAACTATGTGTCTGACCAAAGTCGTTTATAGAGTTTTCACATAAAAAATGCACTTTGATTCGATCTGTGACTTTCATTACCAGGTCAAACAGGCTAAAAATCTGTAAAGATTCTTTTTTTTTTTTTTTTTTTTGCAATTTGTTTTATTTTAGCCAATTTTCATTCACTACACAGAACTTACCTATAATATTATGGACAGGTGTTACGTCTTCGTAGGTTTGGGGTCAATTGGTGCATTACCACGGGAAAAGCAGCCATTAGATGCCGAAACTGGAAACTCTAATTCTGGAACTGTATTTGATGGAGACCTCTTGCTTGTTGTATTTTTTTTTAGAACTCATCAAGCGCAATACCGTGGGTGGTGTCCGTTTTTTTTTCCACACGGTTTAGGAGTTGCACTATGTCAAAAAAAAGTCACAATATTCAGTGTCGAAAATATAATGTGAAAATTCCAAATTTAGCACAGATACGCCCATAGTTGCTATTGAATTTGTATTTCATTTCACCGCACGTTTAACTTTCCCAGATACGCCTTCAAGAAAATGCAGTTATACTGGCATATTCTAGACCTGTGTCTCTTTGCCGCTCTGGTGTGGCCTGCCTTGTGCAAAGACGAGGGCTACGTATCGAAAAATTCGTCCGCCTTACCTAACGCCAATTTGCGTGTAAGTATACACTTAGATTCGTAGACATTGTATCAATTCTGGCCTTCATTAAAAACTGTCAATGTCTTTCGTATATTTGGGTGAAATAAATTATTCCATTTCCTCTCAATAGTTACAGCGAATCAAGATGTACTGTTTGCTACATCGTTGTCATCCCTCCCAATTATCTGGATCTCCCTGATTATACATACAAAAAAGAACATATTTTATTCACCTCCTCCCTTCATCTTGGTTTGATATATTCTTGTGGTTCCGAAAAAGCTGTTAGTAGAGAGGGCGGGAGAGAAAGGGAGATCAGGATTAAAAATTAAAAATTAAACATTTTGTTATGTGCATTTTTAGGGTAAAACCCTCCACTACCGATATGAAAGCGAAGCCAATCTGTTCGGTCCGGCAGAGGAAACTTTTCACATCTCCGCTGATGTAGATGTGGAGTATATTGGAGGTATTTAGTAAAATTTATCGGAATTTATATTTATTCTACATACCCTTTGTTTATAAGACGAGGTATCTGATATTTAACCCACTGCTTCATTCATTGTAACTTAATTAAATAACTGCATTGTCGTTTTCTTTTGTTATTTTAACTTGACGATTTGACTAAACCAACCATATTGTTAACCTATTATTTGGTGAAATTTTGTGTCTGAAGCATTATATTAGACATGGTGAATTTTGAAAATTATACAATTGTTGACATAATGTGTTATTTCGTTGCTTATTTCCAGATGGCTTTGGGAGCTACATAGATGAAAGCGCTTCATCCTTCCTTATGTTTATGCGTAATGTTCTTGCTCAAGTGGTCAAAGAAAATGGGTGAGAGCCATATTATCTTAATTAATTTACTTTTAGTCCAACCATTGCACTATATCCACATGTCCAGTGTACACATATCATGTGACACTAAACAGTCGCTCAATTAAAATATTAATGGAGCTTAATAGGTTCATTTACCTCAAATATTTGCAATAATGGATTTGTATTTTTTTTTTTTTTTTTTTTTGGTGTTGGGTCCTTATTTCACACATTTGCTTTTCCATTTCAATAGCACGACCTCCCAACCCGAGGCTCCCCTGTCTGCTGACGACCTGTATGACCAGCCTACCTGGTTTGTTCAACTGGGGAACGGAACTATTGCCGAGGCTAGGTTTACCAAGAAAGATTTAGGTAAAGTAATTTTTTTTCTCCACACGCTACATATCTTATGGATAATGTCGATCTTAAATCAAAATCGTAGCACTTGCCAAAGGGGTGAGGCGCGTTCCTCTCCCTTTTGAAATCGCTTTCCTCATACGCAAACAAGTGCTTAAAACTGACAGTTATCAGACGAACATATATACTCGTCTATTTGCCGCTCAATTAAAAATAAACAAAGCAGGCATGTCATCCATATAAAACTCAGAACTTGTTCTCTAAAATATTTTGTGCTTAACTCTTTCGCATTTATTTTTAGGAAATACAGACGTCATGAATTTCAAACGTTCTATTCTATCGGCACTTCAAACTAATTTAGTGCGTGGCAAAGAAAATGTCAAAGAGACAGACGTCATGGGGACACACGACTCACACTACAGGTAAGCGCATGGTTCTACCTTTTCATTTTTTTTTCTTTTGTGAATGTACAACAACATCAGAATACTTTTGGAAGATAGAGGCAGACTGACACTACTGATACACATTTGCAATGAGTAGGATATCTTCCAGCAGAGCAATACAACCCCTTAATTCCATAAGTCGCACTATTTTTAAATACTAGACTTATTTAAAAGCTTCAGCGTCATTAGGGTCTTGACTTTTATTTTATTATTGAATATGGGTGCTTACTAGTTTTTCCAACATTTTTTTCCAGCAGTTTTACCTAGGATTAAAAAAATAAGGAAAACGGTTCAAATAATTCAAACATATTTATCAAATTACGCGTATCTCATTTAAACCATAAATACAATAATTCTTTTTACTAAAAACAGGCATGGCTGCCAATAATTTTAATAATGACTTTTATATATTTATAAAATAAATTTCTTTTTAATTCCATCTATAAATCAAATATTAAACAGGAAATTGTGCTAAAAATGGGTTATGAGAAATATAGCTGTTATTTTCTAAATCACCCATAAATCACGTTTGCATTGTTTTTTACATACTGTAGTTACTTCATTGTATACATGTGTACAGGTGCGTATATGTTAAATGATATCTCTCGACTTATCTTACCTATCAATTTTATTTATTATATTTTTTCATTCTTTCACTTTCCTTACTCGAAATGGGCGGTGCTGTTGCATTATGTTGCATTATGTTCATTGCCTTTCTAGGTCTACGGAGCTGCAATTTGGAGAGATTGAAGTTAAGAAGCACTTTTCCTCCAAGGACATCTACGCAGAGAATAATACTGACTCTGACACCGACGAAGTGGACATCGAGACAGATGAAGTCCAGCGTGTTAGTGGAGGTATCCTGACCAGCGTCTCCGGACACGTGCAGGTGTTTGACAAACCCGAGGAACAGGTAAATATGGTTTTTATGTCTCCTCCATCCCAGTGTACCACAAACTTTAATAGTTTCATTCGCTGCAAGAAAGAAGACAACGATATATCACTCTCTAGCTTATTTGTACTTCTTAGCCAAGCAATAAAAACATATTTGCTTACATCTGTTTCTAATATTGTAATTTTAAATGTTTAAAAATTATAAAAACGCAGATTTAGGGAAGGACAACTAGGGTAACCGTTATCATGCGGAATATGCCTCCTCTTCCAGTTTCATGTGTTTCTATCATTCTATTAATGAAAAAAAAATAGTGTAGTTTATCATTATGTCTGTTTTATAAACTGGGTGCCTGATTAGATAAGATTCACAGTACCTGTTTTGTTACGATATAATATCAGAACTAGGGCTGGTATAACGTGTACGATCCCAACCGGTAGGAATGTGTTAACTATACTGGTATGATTATTGTTAAGGGACAATCTCACTAGTAAGATTTCGAACCGCAGAGACCGTTACCGTTACAGCCGAACAGTTACCTTCGCTTCTTATGTGTGTCTAATTTAAGTCACCAGATATCAGCTTATAAAGCGCCCAAAATATAATAAATATGATAAATTGAAGATTCACCATGAATTACATACTCGAAACAAACTCAAACGGTGCATTGCATTTTCCAGGAAACTACAGAGAAAATTTCAAAAACCAAATACAAATAATACTGGTTATAAGTATTATTCAATATTGCATTCATTTAGGATGACGCTGTCAACTCTGAGGAAGGAAGTGATATTGATCTTGGGGTATTATTGACATCTGACGTGACCTTCAACCTTACCTTACGCAAGCACGTAAAGCGTTCCGTTGAAGGCGTTCAAAGAATGGCAGCGGCAGCTAACACTCAATTCCAGAAAAGATCATTGGTCGGGCAGTATGACAAGAGTAAGTGTACTAGCCTGGAGTAATTAATGATTATCACAATAAAAAGATAAAATGATAATTTTATTTTTATCAAAGTTTATCTATTAAAATATTTGTCATTACCAAAATGAAGATAAGATTAGTTTCTGTTACATACTTAGTTTTTAGTCTACTAGATACACAGTTTTTAAGAATGAAGTTTTGATCTCCTGAACTGGAAATACTGTTCAGTGTGAAAAGCTATTATTGTATCTTAACTTCTTGCACAATACGTTGCTTATTTCTGTTATATCTTCTTTTTTCTCTTCGGTGAGCTGGTTATTTTGAAACAGTTTTTTTTTTGTTTATCGCCAGCGGGTCGGTTTTATTCTATAAATGGTATGGCACTTCTTGGTCACTATTACAGTGTCTGGTGTATACCGAAGATGGACTGTTTTGAGGAAGATGTTCGACGAAGAGGATAGGTTGAATCAAGTTGTGGCAAACTTCATTAAGGATCCAACAGATCCGTCACAGTGTACGTATTAAAGCTTTATATATCCTTTAAGAAGGATAAGAATGAAACATTTTTTTTTTCTTAAATCAACAGCTTAATATTGAAATAGGTTACCTCCAATATTCCGATGTCTAACAGGACACATTCACCAGGGAATGGGCTATCCAGGTGAATAGCCTCATTCCCTAAGGAAATGTGAACAAGTGCTATGTCATGTAGAGCCCTGGATTTACCTCTAAACTCACTTCTTGCATATAGTGTGAAACATCGTTTCTGAGGAGACAAGGTTATAAATTTGAATTAATGGTATGAAATACGAATATGTTTATTGTCATTTTGGTATTTTTTTATTTTTTATTTATTATTATTATTATTCTATTTATTTATTTATTTTTTTTTGTACCACTAATCATGGTTGATGTGATATCTGGAATAAAATGCACTGTTTATGAAAATGTTCGCCTGTGAGGTGATCATTTGTAAATAAAAGTTCATGGAAATACATGTAGATATGGGACCACCATTTTTACCAGTACTGTATGTTTTGACTGAAGGGTCAAAGACGAGAAAAGGCTTAATTCCGCCGAAGATACGTATATTTAAAGGGATAATAACTCTTCGTTTTGGCCAAATATTGATTTCTCCTTGAGTAAACAACAACTCAGGATAGGAAACAATGGAAAAAGCATGCTGAGGCCTTTGTCCAACAGTGGAACACTATAAGCTCTAAATGATGATGATGATGATGATGATGAAACAACAATTTCCCTATACTTACCAATGGTTAATGAATCCATTTTACATTCAAAGTTAGTCCCTATTTTATTTTCTTAAATGTTTTTTTTTTTTTTTTTTGTTATCATCTCTTAAGAGATTATAACAGAGTATAGCCATCAATGGAGGTCACGTGGTCTAATGACAATCTCAAGCAGATATCAGAATAATAGCTACAACTACTATATTATATTTCTATGAGTTGTTCTCAAGGTTTTTATTGTGAAATATTTATCTCATACGAATAGTCATTATCCTTTTAAGTGTTCTAAATATCAATGTCTAAATGTTTGTACTTGTTTTTATAGTGCAGGAAGTGAACGAAATTCTTTCACTGGAAAATGAACTCGGGATCCCACACAACACAGCAACTTTTGCAGCGGCCAACAAACCAGCTCTGGTTAAGCAACTGATGAAAGCAACAAAAGAGGTGTGCATACAAGAAAACTTTTATAGCATTTTTTTCAGAATTTAACAGTTTTAGTAATCACTTGATATAGTTTTGAAGGCCAGGTCAAACATTTAATGCAATATGCATAATGACCAAAAAAACTGTGTAACAGGGGTATACACCAAAGCTGTAATATTCATCAATATACGACCAAAGTTTGATATTTTAACATATTGTTATAGTTATACTTTGTGGCATCTTCACTTTCCTTTTTATTTCTTGAAAGGTTTGAATATACATGTACATAAGGCAGCATTTAAACATTTTTTAATGTTTTGGGGATTGATGGTTACGTTTTTGCTTGACGTAAAATTAATAACTAAAAATCAATTAATGCTTTTTTTCTTTTAACTTAGCTAAACCTCAACCCGTTGTTTATTTCTAGATTGTTTCCAAATGTTCGACAAATTGGGGAATATGTAAAGCAATTTTGGATCTTTACATCACCGCTGGCGGAAAAGATGTTGAAAAGGTGCAGTTTATACTGAGTAACTTACGATAGCTGGCTATAGTTTTGTAAACTTGATATGTAGATGCATTCATACTCAATTGGTTCTGGTCATCTTCAATATGTGTTTTAAAAACATCTGAACTATCAACCACAAAATGGTCAAATTATTTTTACTCTAGAAGATTGTTTGTCACTCTTTTTAGAAAGGGGAGACAAAAAAACGAAACATATTTTTATAATAACGATGAGCATGAGTGATACTTTGTCAAAAGTTAATTTAATTATTTTTTTAAGACTCTGTCAGATCTGGTCCAGCGTCACCCCCTTGCTGCCGATCAAAAGCAGGAACTAGTTCAGAAGTTGTCCTTTATTGCCAAACCCACAAACCACATCTTTACCACAGTCAAGACACTCTGGAACGCGCTGTCCTCCCAAGGCGATCCATCTCAAAGTCACGTTATACTTACCCTCGGCTCCCTCGCCTCGAAGGAAACTACCAGCACTGCTTTCCAGTCAGAATTGGTGGACTTTCTTCGACGCCATCTTCAATCAGGCGACAAAAATAATAACACAGAACAAATTAGTGACGCTCTTGAGGCTATAGGTAACTTTGGAGACAACAGACTAACACCGGACGTATTAACAATTGCTAAAAAGGAAGAACAAGTGGAAGAGATAAGTATAGGCTGCATCCACGCTCTGAGAAGAAACTTCCACGTTGAGTCGGTTCAGCAATGGCTAGTAGATTTGCTGACTCATCCAACGTCTAGCTGTGAATTACGCGAAGCTGCCGTGGCCACCATCAAAAACGAACTTGCTTACAGAAAGGTATTGGATACTAAAAACAAGGCATGGCCCAATTCAGGTCAAACAGAGGTGGACAGAATCCTTCTCAATGCACTTCTTATGGCAGATGTAAGATATGAGTGCGCATTTTCAGACATTAAGGAATACATTCTTCTTAAAGGTGTACCTTTTGGCAATCTTGGTGAAAAGGCGGTGAATTCCACACGCGCCAAAAGAGGAGTCGACCATGTAAGTTGCAGTTCTTGGGGCACCTACGGATCACGGTATTCAGAATTGTTAAGTTCATCGCAGTTCTCAAGCGACAACTCTCTATACCCGGACAACAAGCACTGCCTTTCCCACATCAGTTACGGTCCTTCAAAAGCGAATGTCTACATCAAGTCCGGTGTGTTTGCTGGTAAAAATGTACAACAAGGATACTGTAAAGTGTACGGCAAGGCAATAGCCAAACTCAAAATCTTCTCCCAACGCATTACTCTTGCTACCGCAGAAGCCTATCGTCTTAAACAAGGCAGCAGTCGCACAAGGATCTATCTCAATGTGTACGGGAAGACTGTGGTGTACAGATATCAGTCCGGTCCACTTGAAAAGACTTTTCCCGTTTACAATCCATCCCCAATAACCATCACCTTGTACCGGATTTGGATATATGTCGGCCATATCTCCTTCACCGTTTCCTTGGCCCCAAGTTTGGACTTTAGTGTCAGAGCAGGGTTTTGTCCTCGTACAAACAATCCTTGTTCTCACTGTTTGACGATGACCCTTAAAGCAAGTGTCCGCATTTCTGGTGGTGCTTCAGCTAATTTGGCTGTAAGTATACATGTTATACGAACACAGCGAAAGAGAGAAAGAGAAAAAAGATTAAAGTTAATTTACTGAACTGTCTGTTAGAGAGAGAGAAATATATCACTGAAACATTTACAAATATTAAAACTGTACCCTTTGTAGATTTGTAAAGTAATTTATATATTGGGGATACCAATTAACAATTGTGTGTTGTTCTGTATACAATTGATCGCTGGTTGCTGTATTTTGTTAATTCTGGTTGTATCAATAACGATTTTGTCAAAGCCATGATATGTACTCTAAATATAGCAACCATAAATGTGAAACATAATTTTCAGTCACTGGTTCGTGGTGGAATTGACATCGGCATCACCCTCAATTACCTGGTTGAAGGAGAGGGGAAGCTCTATCCTGGGATTTGTTTCTCGTTTTACCACGGTCATGACCCCATGAGGATTGACATACAAGCTTGGTATCAAATACGATCGTTCGTGGTTAGTGGCTGGAGATCCTGGGTAAGTTGTGAATCGGCGTATTTTAATATGACATTTGATTCAATTAGACTTAAATTAATATAAATGCTTTTAGCTAATGTCAGGTTCATCATGCTTTATTTTTTGATAATAATAATAATAATAATAATAATAATAATAATAATAATAATAATAATCTGTTATAAATATTAAAATGTTTATTGCATTATGACGTTTTTCATATCAGGGGTGGGCCTGGGGAAACAG
Source organism: Lingula anatina (assembly GCF_051362555.1). Classification (NCBI taxonomy): domain Eukaryota; kingdom Metazoa; phylum Brachiopoda; class Lingulata; order Lingulida; family Lingulidae; genus Lingula; species Lingula anatina. Next base: position 8,194,001 of record NC_141771.1, on the reverse strand, counting down.
GAATACGTGGAGTCCGTCGTCGCTGTCTTGGAGCCTTGGAAGCTCTAGAAGACACCTTATTGGTAAAGCGGGCAGTTGCTAGGCATGTTTGTTAAATGATTACAGAAAAACTATCGACTTGATCTGAATATATAAGTGTGCACTTATTTGTACAAGCGTGTACACGTACATGTGGGTATGTTTGTATGTGTTGAACCTAGTGCATCACAGATACAGGGTATGCTTAATCCAAATGAAAAAGTTCCTGTTACAACAACTACAGGTTGCATATATTGTTCTTACATTATTGTCACATTATAGGAAAATTACATTAGTATTCCATGTAGGCCCCTGGGGATACTGACTGAGTAATGCGATTTTTGTCTTGTTAAATACAACTGATTTCATTTTATTTGGTCGCTTTATTAGATTTATTCGAATCCGTCAATACACTGAATGAGTTCATTTGTTTATCTTCATCATTGTTTATCTTCTTTATAGTACGTGTTTTCTTCTTTTTTTTCTAATCTTAAAAATTTGAATGTGTTTATTTGGTTATCAATTGGTTAATGATTTATCAGTATTGATTATTTTCATTCCTATTGCTTCTTTTGTGCATGCTTTATTTAAACACGAGCATATAACTTAATTTTTCAAAAGTGAGCTATCTGTATAGATTTCTTCAAATTTAACTATATTGATTGCTGTCAAAGTTTTTTTACATATTTAGATTTTATTGACTTACTCTTTTTCCTGAATGAAACGGCGCTTTCTCTATTTGCGTGAATCTAATTGATTAAAACAGAACACATTAGATGCTATCTCCAGTTCAGAGAATAGAGACCTATTTGTAGTACCAGTACGTATATCAATATATCTATTAGTATACTAAAATTGTATTAAGAATATCTCACGATCAATATTTTTTTAATTATTTTTATAGATTAAGAGTTTATTGATTTTCACATTTGCCTGAATAAAACAACATTGTCAGGATGTGCGTGTAACTGTAGCTAAGGCAGAATACAATGAATGCTTTTGCATCTGACTCGTCTTTGTTATAATTTGTCTTTTCTTGATAAAATCGTCCAGAATTTACTAATAGCAGGAAGAGTTCTTAAGTAAAAAATGAATAAAAAAGAAGCAAAAACATATCATAAAAGCACCCCTTAACTGTTAGAATATTTTTTAATCATTTTGATATTCCATTCCGTCAAATGAATGCACGAATCCTAAACTTGACATATGTAGAAGTGTTAGGACTGCCTATTTTTTCAAAAGACACCTATCAATATACGCTTAAGCTACTATTTATTCAAACCTACAACAGATATACATTTACATGCGTGTCTCATAAAATAATTTGAACGAGGGCGAATAAGCATTTTGTCGCTTATGAAGTGTCATAACGGCAAAAATATTCTCTGTAAACATATAAATTGATTGTGACTATTGACTATGACTTGATTGTTTTTAGGAAAATATGGTACTAAAAAAGACGGACTTTGTGAATTATGTTAACCCATGATCTTTAAGGTGCATTTCTGGTATCTGAAAATACTAATTATCAAGTCACTTGGTTTACTTCCTTCTTCATTTCATACAATTAAATGTTAATTGTTGCACGTGTTCTTGCGACTTTCGTCACAGTACCAGAAACTTGATGTTACATCCCTCATTAGTACAAGAGACTTGAAATTTAATTTGGAATATTTTTCCATATCATTTGCTTTGATCTTTTCTTACTGTTCCAACGTATAAATGAAATCAATGGCTTAAATATTGTTTTAATAACTTTTTATAATCTATTCGCTGAAATTGTGACATCAACTATTCAATTGAAATTATCTAATTAAGCAAAAAATAATAATAAAATAAAAAAATAAAAACATGACTGATTTTAAGTCATACAACAGCCATTAATAACATTATTTCAAGATCATATTTTAACATTATCTCTTGGAAAGAGTTTTAAGCTTCACAAAGGAGGCTCATACAGTGTAGCAGTGTCTGTAGTCACAGCAACGGTCAGTGGTGCGTGTTGCCTCATCTGCTATTACTAAAGCAGCAAGGTATTGCTTTATCCCGACAGGTTTCTTGGAGTTGGAACTAGAATAATATTTTAGGCATCGATCAAAGCTTGTTCAATTTGGACAAGTATTGCTGTAGGAACAGTAAGCCTTTGCTTCGGCATGTACTGCCCACTCACATATCGGATATATTATAGTCTAGCTATTTTGATTGCCGCGGTTCCTGCTCAGACCCTTTGTTCCACAAGTAATCTGTAAATACAGGTACTCTGCGTTGACGGATATTTTATCTTGTGAAATGAAATTGACTGTCACAGAGGGTCCCTCAGAGGGCGCCTGGTATATATATATATATATATATATATATATATATATATATATATATATATATATATATATATATATATTATTATTATTATTATTATTATTATTATTATTATTTATTTTATTTTTTTTGCTTAAACCAGTCTTAATATATATATATATATATATATATATATATATATATATATATATATATATTTGCTTATTTGTAGCAGCTAAACCGTAAATACATCTATATCCCGGTGGTAAGTTCTGGGTGCCTTGGGCGTATAGCCTCTATATAGGCACACCAGTCTGGGTGTACCTCTGTAAGACTGTGTGGAGCGTTCCCTGCGACACAATGATTGATATGGCGCATATCAACAATGCTGAAACACACTGTTTCGTTCAGTTTACGCCAAGTAGCATCCATTACTTGCATGCAACATTTCAAATTAATCTGTGCAGCCTTCATGTATCTATTTTCATAATTCACATAAGATGTGTTTTGTAGAAATAAATGACACATTTTTACCTAGACATGACTTTGAAATTGAAATATTATTATAAAATGTCTAGTCTGTAGTAAGTACGGCATTACAGGTGACTCCATGTATAACGGATGACTGCAGCTTTCAAAGCCCCCATCTCTCTCCCTCTCGCTGACAATTTGAAATTTTAAATGTTGGTGAATAATCTTCATGAGGCAGTGTATTGCATATTACAATGAAGCTAGAAAAGCATTCATGTGGTCTCTGATAAACATCAATTTACACATTTACATTTACTTGATTTTCTAATGAGGGAGAAGAAAAACTAAAATAGCTATTTCAGGGAAAACATTTACGAAGAACACATTAATAAACCTGGATGAATTACAATAAATTCAGCTGTTTATTTTCATCCTTTAAATTTGATATCGGTTGCATTATTGAATTATTATCGATTACTGATTATTTTACTTGCTCTTAGCCCCGAAAAATAAGATGTTTGATTAGATTTTATCATTCTATTACCACGCCAGTAGTGACGTTGTGACTATGAGAATGTATACTATAAAGTTCATATTAAATTTGGTTGAAGGTAGTACTAGTATTATTTGCCTTTAAACATTTCCATGCAGCGATTGATTACTCATGTTATGTTTAAAATCTTTCATAAAGAAATCCAATTTGTCATGGTGAATAAGAATAGAAAGAATCACGCATACACAAACAAATAATAACAAAACATAGCTTTGAAGTAAAAAAAAACATGTAGTGAAGAAACTTTATGTAAATTGCAAATAACTCAGCACCACACATATCTGTTCAGTAAGTATTAAATTAAGCCAACGTTGATGATGTGAATAAATCACCCAAGAGGAAATTTTGTATTTTAAGTACCTCAACAAGAAATGGTATTTTAGTGAGAAATATTTGGACATTCTCCATCTAACAAGTTTAAAACAGACTTTGGATGCTTTTCTGTGTAAACATGCAACTGGTTGTGTTTTATTCATGGTCCGCTGCGTTCCTTTTGCCTCGATATGGGAGGTTGCCCTTTCATTCTGCGGGTTAATCTGTCCATGAGAAACATTTTCAAAGAAAGCATTAATGTACTGAATTTAAATGAATTTCAGCTCAAGTAAACAAGGAAACTAATTTTGCAATTAAAATGGAAGTTGGCTCCGTTACATGAATACATTTCTTTGTGAAGTGTATAAAACGAATGGATAGCAAAGTGCACTAGTTATTGAAGCCGTTGGGGCAAGAAGACGCCTGGGATGGGTAAGTGGACAACGCTGTATTTTATTGATTTGTTTTTATTCTTTATTATCACTGTTATAAGATTTTAAAAAATATTTTCACAAGAATGGTGGTCTGAACGGTTGCTTGTTTGCTTGTTTCTTTTACATGTCTTATTTCAAAGACAAAACATAAAAAGCTTGCAACGTCGTACTGTTAGTTGTATATTTTAGGTGGAAAGTCGTTTGGTCGGTGATAGGGACCACAATTTTAGATATTTCATTAAATCCGATTAATTTTAATTAGGATCATAGTTTGGTCTATCTACATATTAAATGAGGGAAAACCAATTTATATGTTTAATTCTGTATTTTTTTAAATGTAAATATCATATTGCTCGAACTGATACAAGGTTCCAGCCAGTTGCAACCCGGATTGACAGAGATTCGTTTCTTATCGGTGTATGAAATATGGTTGTTTTTTAGGTAGTTTAAGCAATATGAGTTATTTCAATTCTGTTATACATCGCAGGTCTTTGCTCCATCGGCATTTAACCATGATTATTTTATTGTCGTTGGTTGCTTCTGTTGCCGTTGTTAAAAGTTAAAAGGTTACACCTCACTGTTTTGTCACTGTAACCTAGCTGTAATCAAATACAAATAAATAAAGATACAGTAAGTTAATGAGCACAGGTTAAATATCCTTAAAAATGGACGTGTGAATTTTTTTGCAAGAATGAAAACTGTCAGGGTCAAGGTCTCGGTTGATTCTTTAATTCTACAATAAAAGAGCACTCTCGCGTGACGTGGATAACAGATTCGAATTCTACTTCAGGAAGTTTTAAAGTATGCTGTAATAGAAATAATATGTTTAATATTTAATTGTAAAAGACGTAAGCACGTTCTCCAGAGATTTCGTAGCAAGGAAATATTGAATAGGCGATTGACAAAATAGAATGGAAGATTTTTATGATCACCCAAAGGGAGTTGCAAAGAATATAAGTAAATATGCAGGTAAGAGATACAGTATAAATAAAGTAGTGTTAAGTTGGTGAATAGAGCCACTGTCATTAAATTATTTTAGTAATGATTAATTTTATTATTAATAAAATCGGGTGTAATTCTGGACATTGAAATTGATAATTAATAATTTACAAAATATGATACCCCATAAAATACACAATTATCAGCACAATTTCTGCAAGCTTTTTAATGTTTTGTCTTTGAAATAAGCGATGTAAAATTTTGTGACCCAATCAATAATAGTTCAGAACCTGGTTATTTGTTTAAAAAACAAAATGTAAGTTTTCTTTTAGGTACTTAGTTATTAAGGTATTTCACTATCAAACGTAATGTATTATAACATTAGAGCTGCTTTTTTGTTAGTATTTGTTTCACTAGATGTATATTAGATAAGGACAAACAAACGTCCTTATACGACTACATGCCTAAAGATGCGTCTTCACCTTAATGGACGCTATCTAACGACTTTAATTAAATGCACAATATAACAAAAATTCGCAAAACACATTTCAAAACATTATAGGACAATGATAAGTAATAACTTTTGTGCGTTTTATACTGTCTTCGTGTTAATGTCGTACAATATTTTCTGATATATGTCGCATTTCCTTTCAGTTATCATCCCACCTTGTTAAGTTCCCAAGATACGTGTTTATCAAGAAAATGAGGTTTATTGTTATTAACCTGTGCCTTGTTGTCGCTCTGGTGCTGTCAACCTTATGCAAGGGCGAGGAGGACTACGTGTCGAAAGATTCGTCCACACTGCCTCAGGCTGATTTACATGTAAGAGTACTAATAGTCCCGTGAACAACATACTATTATTTATTTATTTATTTATTTATTTATTTATTTATTTATTTATTTGCCTGTCTGTTTGTTTGTTTATTTGATTGTTTTTATTAATTCTTGTTAAGTCAGTTGTCTCTTTTGGATGAGCTTGGCTAACACAACTTTTAACATGCCGGGATGACAAAACCATTAAGTAACATTCCTTGTATCATATATATATATATTTATACTCTTATACATGTCGCTGGTATATATTCGTTTATCAGTAATAGTAGATGTTATCAATCATTCAGAATCAATACCAGTAAGATATTCCTAACACAACTAGATCCTACATTCAAGTCTATGCACCATCTGAACCTTAGTGAGTAACGTTTTACCCCTCCTTACCACAGGTTTCAATCATCTTTAGACTTTATAGAAATTTAAACCCTAGACAGTGTAATAAGTAAACCAACATGCAAAAAATAAGTAACGCTAACGTTGCTGCGTTTCCAGGGAACAACTCTACACTACCGATATGAAAGTGATGCAAAACTGTTTGGTCCGGCAGAGGAGACTTTTCACATCTCCGCTGATGTAGATATCGAGTATATTGGAGGTATATATGTGTTTCAATTTGTTGTTTTTTATCTGTATTTGTTTTTCTTATTCAACTAGTTCTTTATCGATAATGTTTTTTACCACTCCCTCAGTCTTTGTAACATTGTTTGATAAAACGATCTTCGAGTTGATGCATGTACATGGTTTCTTACCTCATGCACAGGTAAACTAATCACATACATTTGTTTAAGGTCAATGTTATTGGAAGACATTCCATGCAGTAGCACGTGAAAGTAAAATTGGTTTTGTATGTTGATGCACTACTTGTTTTCCAGATGGCTTTGGAAACTACCTTGATAACAATGCATCGTCCTTTCTCATGTTTATGCGCAATGTGTTTGTGCAGGTGATTAAGGGAAATGGGTGAGGACCATTTTACTGTACGTGACGTGGTGTATTACAGTAATTAAAATAATATGTAAATTACAACGCTCCTCATTTATTTCGCTGTATGCGTGGGAATATATATATATATATATATATATATATATATATATATATATATATATATATCTTCTTGTATCCATTCCAATAGCACGACCTCCCAGTCCGAGGCTCCTCTGTCTGCTGACGACCTGTATGACCAGCCTACCTGGTTTGTTCAACTGGGGAACGGAACTATTGCCGAGGCTAGGTTTACCAAGAAAGATTTAGGTAAGACGACAAACGGGGACAATTTTTTCTTAGCTTTTCCATGCGACGCATACCTCAACCTAAATAAAACTTGTCTTCAAATTTTAAAAATATTGGGGTGGGTGCGCGTGCCTTTGCTCTCTGATAGACGTTTTCTCCATAATCACATTCTCACAAAAATATAGCATGCGCTGTAAATCTTATAGTAATTGGATGACCATGTCACATCGTTTAAAAGCATCGTTTAAAGGTTAAAAGCAAGTCAATTTACCTTTATTTATACATCTGGTACATCTAAACCTGCACTGAACTCCCCTAATTTGTTTTAGGAAATACAAATGTCATGAATTTTAAGCGCTCCATTTTATCGGTACTTCAAACGAATTTGGTGCGTGACAAAGAAAATGTCATAGAGACGGACGTCATGGGGAAACACAACTCACGCTACATGTGAGTGAATTACATGTATTTAGTTGTCCTAAGTGCACAATGTGCATGATGAAGGAAAAGCAAATAAAAACAAAGAAACTGACAAGAAAAAAGTTAATATTTAATGACATCTTTATAAGTTTATTTACCTTATGTTTATTAGTTAATATATTTATTTATTTTTTTTATTATTAATTTTTTGCGATGTTCTATTCAGCCTTTTTTAATAACCAAATATAAAATATGACTGCCTTTCAAATTCATATATATTATTTCGGCTTATCACACTTTGTTTTCTTTGTGTTGTTGATGTCATTCAGTTTATAACATATTGTAATTATGACCATCACATTACCATTATTAATCCTTTCATCCTAGGTCAACAGAGCTGCAGTTTGGGGAAATAGAAATTAAGAAGCATTTTTCCTCCAAGGACATCTATGAGGAGGATAATACTGACTTGGACACCGACGAAGTGGACATCGAGACAGATGAAGTCCAGCGTGTTAGTGGAAATATACTGACCAGTGTCTCCGGACATGTACAGGTGTTTGACAAACCCGAAGATCAGGTAGATATGCTTTGATTAATAGCCGCACAATAGGTATAACGAAGTATGACATATTTGATTTAAAGTTATATGTGAAGTGACAAGTGAGAAAAATCCGCTTACTACATCAACTGGTACTTCCGCCATTTTTGAAGCCTTTCATATCAATTATATGATAATCTGAATTCCGGGACAATCGATTACCGATTGGTTTATTATAAGAACGCCCGCCAAGTAGAATGGAGATCATGGAAAATAATTTAATACATTGTATGAAAAATTGAATATTTATCATGCATAGCAAGGTGGATATGTGCGCTTTATTAGCGGACTGCATAAAATTGTAATAAATATACGGAATGATACAAAACGGAATACAAACAATATCGGCTGTAAAAGCCTATAAGTATACATTGATTATAATACTTTATAGCATTCTTGTATTTATTCCTCCAGGATGAGTCTATCAGCCCTGAGGAAGGGGGCAATATTGATCTTGGGGCATATTTGACATCTAACGTTACCTTCACGTTGACCTTGCGTAAGCACGTTAAGCGTTCCGTTGAAGGAGTCCAAAGAATGGAAGCGGCAGTCAGCGCTCGATTTCATAAAAGATCCCTGGTCGGACAGTATGACAAGGGTGAGTGTAGTAGCTTGTGGTAATGTGCTCATCAAAAAAATAATAAATGGTTGATTAGATAATTCAATACTAATGAAGATTATTTGTCATATTTTGATATAATGAAAAGTTAAGTTCGCCAAAAGACAAATAATCGATTTTAAAAATCGTGTGTTACATTCGGTATCTATGAGGGTATATTCACAATAACAGCTTAGATTTTACATGGGCGAATCCAGGAGTTTGTAAACGTAGGTAAAATGATAAAAGAAACAGCACCACATCGTTCTGTAGATATTAGATAGTAGGCAAGCACCTTAAGCCTCGGTCACAACCGGCCGCAAGGGCCCTTCTCTCTTTTTCCTCCTCCCTTTTTTCTGCTCTCTAAGCTTCTTTCCCTTGCCTTTTGGAGGCATATTAGAAGCTAAATTTAGCAAAGTTCGAAATTTGTGAAATGTTGTACACGAGGCACAAGCGACGTTATTTGTCGAGACACGAGCGTGCATTGTAAACACGCCTTTTATACTCCTGGCGTGGGGGCGACGCACTTCCGCCGTACTTTCAACTATGTTCGTTGGATGTGAGGGCGTGCGTCGTACTCAACACTTAAAGGCCACTTGCTCTTTCATTGTTTACGACGTGCGTCCTGGACCACGCACGACTGCGACTGGAGCAAGTTACGTTTGCGAGCTAGTTGTTCACAGATCATTCATAGAATCTTTTGGACATTTCCAACATCCTCCGTACATGCTTACGGGCTGTCTGCAAACTCTAAATTTCGCAAGAAGGACTTGCGCGGCACGTGAGAGTCTGCGCAAAATGTGGACGCTAACAGGCCGTAAGATCCCATACGGCCGGTTGTGACCGAGGCTCAAGATGTGTACAATTAACATTTTATAGCCTCTCTACTTTAACAGTATATATATATATATATATATATATATATATATATATATATATATATTTGATTACACAGAATACATAGTTAACAAAACGGGCATGAGAAATAACGTACCGGATTTGTGAATTGGTTCCTAATTAATAGGTTATTAGAGACATTATTTCTTATATTTTAACAACACCTGTATCATCCTTTTGTCTCAAATTGCCGTGTACTGCAGTTTTTATTACCTATTTCAGTGTCTGCTGTGTACCAAAGATGGACCATTCTGAGGAGAAAGTTCGATGAGGAGGATAAGCTAGGTCAAGCTGTGACGAACTTTATGAAGGATCCAACAGATCCGTCAAAATGTATGTATTATTGTGTTAATTTATCCTTGTGGAGAGATTGTTTCTGAATAGAATTAATTAAAATGACCGTAGAAGACTTATATCAATAATTCTGATTATCATGTACTTTTGCTGATCGAGAGTAAGTGTTTCTTTGAGGCAGACAAAAAAAAATCGGACAGGGGGGAGCGAAGTCCACTTATCGCCACTCTCAAACTTATGGACGTTCACATACTGACCGGCTTTTTTTTTTTCAGTACACGAAGTGAATGAAATTCTGTCGCTGGAAAATGAACTTGGGATGCCACACAACAACGCAACCTCTGCAGCCGCCAACAAACCTGCCCTGGTTAAGCAACTGATACAAGCTACAAAAGAGGTTTGCCTTCAGTAATATTTTAAAATCTTTATGTAGCATGTTTAGTTATCACTTGGCATACATAGTTATAGCCTGATCAAAATATCAGACTATTGTCTTCAATATCAAGAAACCTGCTCAACAGAGATCATTTTTACACCACTGATGGTATTTTAATTAAGACTCAATTATTATTTAAATTAGCGTCAGTGGTCTAATAAAGAGACTACTTGTCATGGGTGCGTTTTACCGAACCATCAGAACATGAAGCTGATCCCTTGGTCAGCAATTTTTTGTGTCATCATTTTCCTTTCTGTTTCTGAAAACGTTTAAAAGCTGTGAAACATGTATATATATTTTTGATAAATTGCTTTCAGGATTGATGATTTGACTAGCGCGGAATGTATTTTATAACTAAAAAAGTCATTAATGGGTTAGGTATATAGACATTCTGCATGTACCTGCGCTGATTGTAAAACCGGCTAACAAATACATCTCTCCATTTCAGATGGTTGCCAGGTGTTCAACAAATTGGGAAATTTGCAAAGAAATTTTGGACCTTTACATCACCGCTGGCGGCAAAGAAGCCGAAAAGGTAATGCATAGAATACTAATTATTGATGTAAATGTATTACTTTGGAATGGCTTTTATACTTGTTTTAACTATCCTCCATCGTCAAAGGTCTGCTTTTACCTTTTATGGAAATTTACCTTAAAAAACATCACAAAGTCACAAGTCTTTATTTTAGACACTATCCAGTTTGGTCCAGTATCACCCCCTTTCTGCCGACCAAAAGCAGGAACTGGTTCAGAAGTTGTCCTTTATTGCCAAACCCACAAACCACATCTTAACCACAGTCAAGACACTATGGAACACGCTGTCCTCTCAAGGCGATCCATCCCAGAGTCACGTCATACTTACTCTCGGCTCCCTCGCCTCGAAGGAAACTACCAGCTCTGGTTTCCGGTCAGAATTGGTGGATCTTCTTCGACGCCATCTTCAATCAGGCGACAAAAATAACAACACGGAGCAAATCAGTGACGCTCTTGAGGCTATTGGTAACTTTGGAGACAACAGACTAACGCCGGTTGTATTGGCAGTTGCTAAAAAAGGACAGACGGAAGAGATAGAGATAGGCTGTATCCACGCTCTGAGAAGAAACTTCCACGTTGAGTCGGTTCAGCAATGGCTAGTAAATCTGTTGACTCGTCCAACATCTAGCTGTGAATTACGTGAAGCTGCTGTGGTCACCATCAAAGGCGAACTTGCTTACAGAAAGGTACTGGACACCAAAAACAAGGCATGGCCCAATTCAGGTCGAACAGAGGTAGACAGAATCCTTCTCAATGCACTTCTTATGGCAGATGTAAGATATGAGTGTGCATTTTCAGATATTAGGGAGTATCTTCAACTTAAAGGTGTGCCCTTTGGTAATCTTATTGAGACTTATGAGGTGGTGAATTCCACGCGCACTAAAAGAGGAGTTAACCATGTAAGTTGCAGTTCCTGGGGTACCTACGGCTCACGGTATTCAGAATTGTTAAGTTCATCGAAGTTCTCAAGCGATAACAACAAATACCCAGAAAACAAGCACTGTCTATCCCACATCAGTTACGGCCCATCGAAAGCAAATATCTACATCAAGTCTGGTGTCTTTGCTGGTAGAAATAGAAGACGAAGATACTGTAAAGTGTACGGCAAATCATTTGCCAAACTCAAAGTTTTCTCCAAACGGTTTACACTTGCAACCGCAATAGCCTATCGTTATAAAACTAGCAAAACTAGAACAAGGGTCTATCTCAAAGTCTACGGAAAGACTGTGGTGAACGTAGACACATCTGGCTCAGTGAACAGAAACTACCCAGTTTACAAACCGTCACCTAAATCCATCAACGTGTTCAGCTTTTTCATCTATGTCGCTAAAATCTCCGTTACCATTACCTTGGCTCCTAGGGTGGACTTTCGTATCAAGGCAGGCTTTTGTGATCGGTCATATGATCCCTGCTCTCACTGTCTGACGATGACTCTGAAAGCAAGTGCCCGAATTTCTGGTGGAGGCTCAGCTAATTTGCTTGTAAGTATATGCAACATGTATATGTATATGTGTAAATGATAAAATAATTGAGATTTCGATTATGATTATTATGGTTTATGATGAATAAGACTTCGAAAAGTGATATTTGTTCATTTTACAGATGCATTAAAATTTTAAAGAGGCCAATACAGTTATTTCTCCAAACATCTGCAATATTGTAGATGTTTGGGGAAATAAACGTGCAAGTAAAGATTGCTCAATCATTTTAATTGACTAGAATTATAAAAACAGGCGAATCGTGTAGCATGACATCGACCGCTGGTTGTTGTTGAAATCTGAGCAAAACGTTGATTGTAAAGTCGTGATATTCTAAATCTACAAGTGTATTTTTTCCAATATTTGATTCCAAAAAGTTGATTCCAGGCACTGGCCCGTGGTGGGATTGACATCGGCGTCACCCTCAATTACCTGGTTGAAGGAGAGGGGAAGCTCTATCCGGGGCTTTGTTTCTCGTTCTACCACGGCTACGACCCCATGAAGATTAACGTTGAAGCTTGGTATCAACTTAGAACTAAGTTTAAGATTAAAAGTTGGAGATTCTGGGTAAGTTGTGAATTGATGTATATGTACTTTGATTTTATTTCATACATGTGAGATTCAAATCCAATTCCACTCACATTGGCTTTACCTTGGTTTACATCAATCTGATAACTTAAAGAGATAACAACTATTCATATGAGATTCAAATGTCCACAATGAATACAATGTAAACAACACACAGAAATATATGAAATTTTAATTCCATTTGACCATCAAAAAGGCGGTCATTGCAGTATGTCTGAAATCTGTGCTGGCCATCGGACGACATGAACCTTAAGATGTACCTGTCCTCCTTAATAGTATGACTAAAGGGATTTTTACAAACACACACACACACATACACACACACACACTAAAAACAATCGACCAAATTTGAATTTCAGAACGGATTTATTGACCATTTGAAAGTATGGGAAAATCGATGTCTATCTCAGAAAAATCTGATCCCCCCCCCCCCCCCAAAAAAAAAAAAATGAAGAGTTTCTAATCCTTGTCTTGATTCATTTTGTATAATTTTATTACATTTTCATTTAACTTTGAGTCATTTCGCATTCCAATCTGATTTATTTCATATCAGAAGTGGAGATGGACCTGGGGGAAAAGAAGGACATGGAGTCCGTCGTCTCTGTCTTGGAAGCTTGGAAGCTCTAAAAGAAAACGCATTGCTAGAACGGGCAGTTGCTAAACACGTTTGCTTAAAGGTGTACCTTTAAGCAATATACCAGAACTACTAAATGTGAACTTTTACTAGCGTGTAAGTGAACAATTTCGCATGTTTACACTTGTGCATATGCGTGCATCACATTCTTTTTCGCATCAAACACAAGATATAATTACAACTGCAGGTAGCTTTTACATAGTGCATGTAATATTTTGGGAGCTTAATCATGAATTTTGTCATTTATGTAGTTTCATATGATTGGTGCCCATGGTATATTTTTCCACAACTTATTTCATTTTATTTAATTAATTGGTTTTCATCATTCATTAATTAATGTATTATTATTATTACTATCTTAAGTTAAATACAATGTGTTTTCTTTTTACCTTATCTAATTAAGCATGAATCTATTTATTTTTAGTTGGGTAACTAATGTTTGTTTTATTATTGGTTATTTTCAATTGATTATCTTTTATTTTATTTATTTATTTATTTATTTATTTATTTTACATTTAAACATTTCGTGCATGATAAATAAGCACGTTCGTCCACTAAGAAAAGACAAATGGACCACATGGTACAGTTATTTGTCAAATTTACTTTTAAATGATTATTCAGAGTGATGTCGGTATAAATTTCTTTAACGTTATTGGCTTATAAAAGTGGGGTAGGTTTTAATAATCTCTTTAGTAGCGAATCTGTATGGAGAGTATCTTTCCATAAGTAATTTTCATTTGTATTTATTCAGATTTTATTGATTTTGCTCTCTAATTTGCTTGAAATTGTTATTATGAAAGAATACAATAAATGCTCTAGCTTGCATAAGAAATCGTTGTGTTGTAACTCGTGTCTTTTAAATGATTTGAACTACCAGTTGCAAAGAACTTGGAGCTTCGAGACTAGGAGAAAAACAGAGATGTTAAATAATATAGGCAGTGGGCTCAACTATTAGAAACAAACAAAATACAAATCATAGTATACAATTCAGTCGAAAGAGGAGACAAGGGCATTCCCAAACTGCATGCTTCCTTCACGCAATATACGCTAGACACGTGTCTTATACTTTCATTCAAACAAAGTTTGTTTTTCATCCACCAATGGCCTTTAATTTCTCGAAGTATTCCCTCACAGCATCACTAGCATTACACCACTGCCTTATATGCGATGACCGCCAGAATGACTCCAACGCTACAAGCACTATTATCTCACCAATCATGCAGTAGAACTGCTGTCATAGCCGAGTTAGAAAAATGGTCTTAAACGCACTGCGTAAAGTCAGAGCAGAAATACACAGAAAGTTTTGACCCGCAGATCAAGTTAATCCGGATGCCTTTTTTACAAATAAACCATATCACAGTGGGTTATAAGAGTACACCTCTCGTACCTATTGCTGCATGAATCTTCGCTAACACAATTTAGGTTTCAGAGCAGTTGCGGATATAATTATGATGTAACAATATAATGCAATGGCGGTTATAACCCCCTTTTGCATAAAACATATCTAGTATGAATGCTGGCTTTGGGCCGGTGAATCGTTTTAGTATATACAGAAAAATGCTACTGTGACTGTCTATCTGCCTTCAAGTCCACGGGACTTCTCAGGACTACAGTTTTCCGCAGATAGCAGTGCTTAAAACGTGAACTTAATATAACATAGACAACTTTCATACCTTAATATAAACACCATTTTTTAAAGTCTTCTCTTTTGATGCTTACTAAGTTTTTTCGTACAATAAATAATTGAAAAGCGTAAAACGCAGCCGTTAAGAGACGTGAATGGAGTTAAAACATCAGAATTTAATAACAGTAGCTAGCTGGGAGAGGAAACACATCTTTAGTATTACGTACATTTCAAGGTCTGTACGTGTGCTGAAAGACCGTCTTAAATACTCCACTGCAAAAGATATTACAAATCCGTGCATGTCCGGTACATTTCATCTCATTCTATACTGAATTGTTTTGAAACTGCCAAAGAAAAATAAGTAGGACATTGGTACTTCCCCCTCGTGTGTGCATATTAAATCATCATTTGCGAACCGCACAATTAAGTGCATTCAAAATAACATGTACGAATGAATATTAAACTTTAATCAGATAAATGATTTGCTAGTGTGCCGCCAGGTAGATTTAAAGATAAATGCGGTGGCCTCACTTACAAAGATACAACCTTGAAACCCTATAATTCAAAGCGAGGACACTACGAGGAGCCTGTCTCAGTGTCACACGGCATTGGAACATAAAAGACGTTGTTTTTTCAGTCAAGTGACACTAAGGATTACATGAAACCACAGTGAAGGAAATAAAAAGGAAATAAGTTAACGTAAGCCTAATGATTTATAGTTTTGGGGGTCAAAGTCACCTTGATTTACAAGACAAGTGATTTCGACACAAATCCGCTCGTGATTCCTGGAGGGTGTGTCACCATTATTAGGTAAAGTGAAACCGTATACAATTCTCTCTCTCTCTCTCTCTCTCGAAGCATACAGGTGTTCTCATACAGGAAGTTTTACATTGGCGCTTTCTCTTAATTTAATACGATATATAAGTAAGACAAAAATGTGTAGAGACCATGGGAGAATGAACAGAATCGCCTTTAAAAACCCTTTTCCACTACTTAGATTTTTCTAGATTTTTAATATGTTTAAATTTGGATATTTAAAGCTTTCTAAAAAAGATCATTACAATTTTTTTGCAATTAGTCCTGGGTTAAGCCATTTTTTTCGCTCAGTTTACTAGTCTAACAATGTAACATCCAGGCAACTGATCACAGTGTAAATGGAGGACGTGAGAAGTGGAGCACTGACCTACCTGGCGTGACCATTGGAATACCCCAACACCAATTACATTTTAATATGAGACTCCTAAGTGAGTGAGATACGTTTTTTTGCCGATCGGTTGACATATATAGGAGGGAGTGTTGATCCGCCAAATTGCCAGAAGGTTTGGTTATTCCATGAGAACCATTTCGAGCGTTGGACAACATTATACCTAAACAGGGAGATGGACAAGATATCCTTTAACGGCCAACCGGAGAACACCACACCCAAGGAAACGGGGGTGTTAACACGCCTTTTATGTATAAAACGTTTCCTGACATTTAAGAACTTGACTGCAACATTAACCAAGAATTCCTTGAATAAAAACATTGGTTTGTGATATGATTTTCTGTGTCACTTTACTCATTGCACTAAGTTTCCAGTAGTCTCAACTTATTTCGTGCGAAGTATAGGCGATATAGTGGTCGCGCAACTTGCTCCTTGTAAATAAATTGGACTGCTTGAATTAACACTAAGGTTGCCAGGAGAAACCCACTTATCACTTTGGTAGACCTGATGAACAGAGCACCGTAGGCTGCAAGAGCTATTTCATGGACCGTACAGTGAAACGCGTCATTTTGTGTTTTTTGATGAGTCCATACTAACCATAAACAACGATGATGAACAACAGAAGTATATGGAGATGATCAGCCACGGCCTGTCTGCCAGACAACTTACTTTTTTTTATAAGGCAAAGAAGAAAAAATATATAACCACCAAAATATTATACATAAATGATCTTGAGTAAAATACGTTGATTACACGTGCGTCTGGTTGCGCAGAGTTGGTAACAACAACGGGCTGATTTGGTTACGCGGTGCCATTACCAGATTACCACGCGACAGAGTAAGAACATCGCCATGATCAACAAGATTTCACTGGCAATAACCAAGGCACGGCTTTTCTTTTGCGCTGGTCGTTTTTCTGGTTTGCGATCACCATCTACCTTGCCGTCATCCTCATCAGCTCGGCGCGGGCAGTGCTCTGTGTCCTGTGAAGTACGGCGCACGCGGAGTCTTCCTTCTGGTAGAGATATTTCTTTGGACTTCAGCTCATCCTCATAGAAAGACCGGATACACGCCAATTCTTTCAAACCCTGCCCATAATCTGCCAGAACTTCGATGAAAGTCACCGGTGTTTTAAGGATAACTGTGACGTTGCCAGTAACCGGGTCGGTCATGATTTCGCACAACTGCAGCGAGGGGTGGGCCACGGTGCCAGAGGGCTTGACCTCGATTTCTCGTCGGAGGGTCTGGCATTGGAAAGGATCGGAGGGCGACCAGCCAAGGGGTTCGAACTCAAGTATCAGTAGGTAGTTTGCTTGGGTGAAGTTGTAGAGAACGGGCTGACAGGTCTGTCCATCCGCCAAGAAGCCAGGCGGACACATCAAACCACTTTCGAAGTCCTGAATTACAAAGACATCGTTATGGGTATTGTTATTTGTTAATGGAGTATATTCGCAAGTCATGGTACTCAAAAATTCCCTAACTACATGTATTAATAACCCTTATTGTTATCTATATGATTCGAAGCACGTTTCACGGCAAGATTCAAACGTGTACAGTGTGAGATTGCACGTTTAGTTCCACTAGTATTCGGCCACATTGAAGTTCAGGCAAAGACGGTACGGTGTAGCCATTCATAAGTCTTGGTTAAATTAACGTATACGCCTGTTGCCTAGAAACAGGCACCTGTTGCCAAGATTCAGGGACCTGCTGCCTAGATACAGGTACCTGTTGCTAAGGTACAGACACTGAGCTTACCTGGGTTCCGTCTGACTCTTGTTTCTCCTCGATAGCGCCAGTGTAAAGGAAGGCGCTGAAAGAAAAGGCGTCAAATGCAAACTGCCCAGTCGGATCTGTTGCCGGATTTTCTGAAATATAGTCAGCACAGTTAACAATCATCTTTATCAAATGGGATAAACTTCACACATATTTTCATATTAAATTGAATGCATGTAACATACTGAAAGGTTGTTTTTTTATGATATTATGTCGGTAACTGAAAGAGCGTTAGTCCACGTGGCTGTGACATTTGAACAGAGCAATGAATGTTTATAAGAAATTATGAGATTGGTAAATATCCATGAATGTTTTAAGTGCAAAATAAAAAAAAAGAATTCTGGCGGCGCACTTATCTATTCCTTGATGGGGAATCGCACAAAAGGAGCCGGAACCGGTGTAACGAAACCGAGGGTCCGTGTAACAGGAAGTCCACCCTCCACATAGTTATAATGGTTAGGGTTAGTCTGACCTAAGTGGGTCAAAAGCTAGAGCGAGGCTCACCTGTACAAATGAGTAGGAAGCGGACTCTCTGCTATGGGGGAATTTCTGTCACGTTACACCGAATCCGATTTTTATACTTGCTTATAGGAAAATACACGTTCAATATGAATAAATTTTTGGGAAAAACGTGAAAAAAAGTGTTGGAACAAGTTGCAAATTTACATAAAAAGCTAAGCTATATTCTAACAATTTCTAGTCATACTTTTAAATTGTAGCCGTTTTGAATGTCAAAAAGTATCTAGTTTAAATATGATTTAGCTTAACATGTTTTTAATAGAAATGATAAAGAACATACAAACGATATCGATGCCTTACCCCTGCACCCAAAATGCTTCAAGCCACTGTAGCACAGCAGGCAGTGGTAGTTCTTATACAAGATTTTGGTTGAAGCAATCTGTACTGGGTTTGTGTAAGCCTTGCAAGCCTTCTGTAGAGGTGTGTCGTGTTTATAGTTGGACCATGTGACGCGGCCTTCAACAATGTCATAGGTACATTCCGGGTATTCACCATCCGTCAAGCCAGGAAAGCATAGCAGCGCTCTGCTGCTAAGATCGGGTTTAAAATGTCCATTGCAGTTGTATTCATTTTCGCGTATTTTCTCGATAGCGCAGTCGAATGACCTGCATTCCAAAAGGTTCAAAACTGATGTATACCGACAAGAAACGTATAATTCCCACTTTTTACCGAGTTCCACCCCGTGGCACAATGCGCAGAATCTGTTTTTATAGGCAATCGAAGTGCTCTCATCAGTCACAGGTTGGTTGATGGCCACATCTCTCTGCGTATTGATATTGGTGTAGGCGGCCGAGCACAGCTCCCTAACGACATCGTCTGTCCACTCGTGTGGACACTGGTCCACCATCCAATAATGTCCAATGTGTAATACAGGACCTTTGGTAACCTCGGGGATGTTATTTATGAACCCCGGTGTGTAGCAGGATAATTTATTCGCAATCGAACTTGCGGTGTCCGCAAGAGATGGCGACTGGGCTTTCTTCTGAGGGAGGCTAATCGACGCCGGTTTCGCATTTAAACTACGAGACGATGCTTGGTTTACATCTGTTCCAACTTCAGTGTTATTCTTTCTGCTGCTTACATTGAAGTCGCCTTCATTATTCACATCGAAGTTGATACTTTTGGAGGCATTTTGCTCTACGTGAGTAGCTGAGATGTTAACTGCGTCACCAGGGGTAGATGTATTGTCGAGCCGCGTTGTCATTTGCAGCGGGGTAGACCTGTCGTCCGTAGAGGTGTTGCACCTGTTAGAGACACCAAGGCAGCAATCATTGAAGACGTGGCATAATGCATCACAATAACAGTACAGCTTGAAGTGAAAGCCGTGCGTTTTACCAGTGGTGGTTATACTGCACTGCCAGCGCAGAGGTGTCATTGCCAGACCGTCCACTGTGCCAAGTGAGAGCAACTCCTCCGAGGGCCACTCGGTCGCCATGTTGGTATTGCTCTCTGATCCCGACGGATCCATCATGCCGTGCGGCGAAACAGCAGCGTAGGGATTGGTTGAGTCCTCCTCTCTAGTCGTCCCTTCCTGGGTTTCGTCATTGGATTCATTTGCGGGTTTTCCTTCCAATGCGCCCCAAGGATACTCTGCCGGGCTCTGGGAATATGGAATGGTTGCCATCTCTGTATTTTTGTCCGTTTGGGTGTTGTTCTGGGAGGTATCGTCGGGGCGATCGACTCCTACCGATTCTGTGGAGTTTGCTGTCGTCATTGCGGTTAATCCAGGGACTGAAATATCGAAACGCTACCTTGTTTATTTCTTCACCTTTGATTACGGTAATTCTTCGATCTTTTCGATAATGCGATCTTTTCGATTTTTTAATTTCTCTGCAAATTGAATTTTTGTAAATCATAAAATTCGATGAATTGCAACTTTTGCACTATTCTAATTTCAAAAAATTCGATAGTTAGTATGGGTTGACTTGCTAAGAAGATCGTTAAAATCTGGAAAGCCAGTGCAACTGTAGCCGTCGACAATAAGAATCTTCGCGCTAATATCGTCAATTAGATGTTATCGCGAGTCATGCAAATCTGCGTACCTGAACAAAGATCACCTCATCTGATACGTGCGGGATTTGTGAAAGCTGATTAATTAACTACTCAATTAACTTGAAACTGGCTACACAGGTAACATTTGAATTCGACAGTGATGGTATGGTGGTTCGTTTTGAAGGTCAAATCAAACATTTGAAATAGATACCAAGGCCCACAGACTTGCGAAAATTGATCAAATAGTTCCCGTAAAAAGCGAAGAGATTAATCAAAAGCTCTATATGTAGTAAAACGCAAATATCTCTACCGGATATCTGCGTTTATGCAGTAATTATACTGAATTTGTAATAAGAAATACATTGCTTCAGTGTAGCTGTCGTAAAAGAAGAGATAATTTATAAAAGTCTGCTGAATAATTGAATTTAAAAATTCCGAATATCCAGGTGTTAGTGTGACATATTTAAAAAAGTGACAATTCTATATTTATATTACCTGGTGAGCACGTTGTGGCCCCTTGAATAGGAATGTCATTGGTTAATATTCCAAACGAGGTTAACTTACCTGGTGACATTGAGCTGGTCGGTAAGATAATTATAGCTGGGGACTTCAGAAATCAAAGTGGTTACACGAAAGATTATGGAAAGATGGATTATATTAAGTCCCTGTGGAAGATTGGAGCTTGATAAAGACAGAAAAGTTGTTGAGTCTGATGAAATACCTGTGAACAGCCTGGTTACTGACATAAGGCAGGATATGCTATTTATATCATTATTGCTTTACCCTTTGTCCTCCCTTGACGTCCTGGTCTGTACACAGTTTAAAAGTCCACTAATTCTAGTGTTTTTTAATGGAAACTTGAGAGAAATTTCCACAGATATTTAATTATTAAAACAACCAAAATTTTATACGCACATTGCGCACACGGTACCCGAAAATGATTAATTTTCGGACATTTAAAAATAAAGCCGAACCATAGTCTCACTCTTTCTCTCTTCTTCTAGTTTGAAAAACTTAAGTAATATTTACAGATCACTTTATTTGATTGATTTTTATTTCTTTATTTTCATGTTTGTGCTAGGAAAAGTCAGGTTTGTAGTCATAATAACGAAACCCTTATGGAAGCATGCAATAACTGGGTTACATATGTAGTAGCATGTAACAGGACAGAAGAGATCGGATTTTCAGAGGAGAACGATTATTTGTTATACCTGGATTTTTAAACAACCATTATTTTGTTCTGTGTACAATCTTTTACTGTTGTATGATCTAACTCAACATATTTTCATTTTTTGTTAAACCAAATTCAATTTAATGTCGGTAGGTAAAACACCAGTAACAACTGGGAAACGTAGGGTCCCAATCGTTCATAATTTGTTTTTTTTTTTTTTTCATCATTTTGTCTGCTTACTTTTATTGTTATTATCTAACAAAAATATTTCCATTTTAATCAATATTCAATACACGGTGTCTATCATCGCACTGTCTGTATGCTGGCTTAATTTGGAGGTTTTTTAAACACTAAATCGAGGACGTATATTGCAGATACAAGAGGTCAATTTTGCATATTTCTTTCATTGAAATAAATGAACATTTATTGATGTTTGAAATAAATGAACATGTTTGCTTAGCATTCGGAACCCTAAAAGGACCGTTTTTGCAAGATGTATGTTCTTGATCAATTTCGCCAACTGATCTTTGTTTTTAATAATTGTTTAAACTCCTTCAACTTCTCTTTGTCAGGTGATTTGAAGATAAGGAAACAAAGTACCTCTCCGCAACATTTGGGATGCTTCCTGGCATATTTCTGTTTTCCAGTGCTATTGATATCCCTCCCATAAAGAAAAAGGAAAAGCATAGCCTGATGATGGTTATCGGAAAATGTCCGAGTGTCTCCTCGCTATTTTCGATGCGAAGGGTCACTGGACGATGTCGCATTTCGATATAATCGATGAAAATGGATTTTCCACCAGGAGAATTATTTTTCCCCATCGAAAAGATCGAAGAATTATCGTTTTATTGGGCAATGTACATGTATTTAGTTTCTAACTTAAGATATAACGATATAACAAAAGTGCAGACCCTGTATGGATACATGTTTAAGTACAGTCGTTCAGGTTGACTCAAATCAATCCATAGTCTCAAAAGTTATGAATTTGAACTTAAATTAGGTTTCGTTTTTGTAAGGATGTCTTCAGTTGGTTATAATTTTTCTTCAATACACTCAAGAGGAATATTGTGTGGCTTTCTTGGGCTGGCGACCTTATTCTTCATATCTCCTTACTTGAGACTCTGTCCATATAATTTTGACTGTTTATTGTTCTAATTACAGACTTCTGAGTAATTTTTTTTTATCACAACGCGACGATTATGCCAGATATAGTGTACGATGAAGTACGCTTGATGCATGCTTTTATCCTGTTAAGAGCGGGTCGATATACATAGCAAGATAACCCTCACAGTACTGAACAAGAGTTCTTTTCACATTACGGGGAACATTTAGAACTTACTTGTTAAAAAATGATAAAACAGCCAAAACAAACGTATAAGTGCAGGGTCGCCACCGACCAATGACACTTATTGGACAGAAAATTTTCAAAAAAAACTTCGATTTGGCAGAAACAACTCGGATACATGATGGCTACCCGAAAGACATGGTGCCATAAGACATTGTTAGTACATGTACCATCTTCCGCATGTATTTATTGGAACTTGCAATGAATTGCGTTTAAAATAGATAGACGAGTGCCATTTCTTTTTTGTACAGGGGTCTTCACAGGCAATTATACTAAATTATACTAAAATAGCTAACTAAACCCCATTCCTTGATTTAGCAATGGTGTTTCAGGGCATATCTGGATATATTTTATCATTATTTTGGCTACTGATATTTGGAGGAAAGTTTGAATAATATTATGAGAGGATTAAAACGATACGATTTGGATCAAATCTCAAAATTATAACGAAACAAAAGACAAAACAACCGCTGAAAGCGTACATGTCATAAGAGGCGTGTGGGATGCCGAAAACCGCAAAGTTCAAGGAGAAAATTGTAAATAACCAATCGCATGTGGACAGGAGCGTAAGCCTTTGACAGACAACAAATACCCCCTGTATGTCCAATTGATCCAAACAAATATAGGGACTTTAGTTCATGGTCTTTCCGGGGATCCTCACCAGTCACAATCAACTATGGGTACGTTCCTGAGTCAGACAATACTACAGACAGTATAGCTATTCCTTGAAATTTAAAGTTGTTGGATCGTACATGACTATTAACAGTACAAAATGTAAAACAAGAAGAAAAGTATAATAAAATGCATAAAAACTGTGTAATATATGTAAAGTGTTCTCAGATAGTTAGGTCCACGCCAGGGCATTCATGTTCATCCCGTGATGTTCAACACCTTTCGACATAAAGAAATGAGCCGTATATCCACAGCATTAATTATTTTTATGTTAATTTCACATTATTCCACATTATTATTTATTTGATAAATTAAATGATTAATTGGTTGGATTGTTTCGTATATTTTAACCATTAAATTTAACTCTGTTATCACCACCCCAATACAGCCCATTCCCAGCCTTTCCTGAAAATTTACCAAAATCCCTCCGTAATTTTTTTTAATAATGTCGATAACAGACAAACATACTGAATAGTTAACAGACAAATTAATAGACAGACGACTATCAAAATGTAATCACTTTTAAGTTAGTCCATATCTGACCTACGTCGAAAATTTAATCAAAAACAATTAAGCCTTAATTTTTGAGGTACATGACGAATACTTACAAAAAACAAACAAACAAACAAACAAACATCCATACAAACACACATACAAACAGACATACAGACATACAGACAATAGGAGGTGAATACATAACCCTGAGATCCTTCGCGGAGGTAAGGAAACATATAACAGTTTACCCAGGTTATATAAACAGTGACGGTAATATAAAGTCAATAAAAGATAATTAAAACTGTAGCAGAATAAAATGAAACATGCGAAAACGCAAATGTCGATGAAATATCCAGGTTATGACGAAATAGGAGACACAACAGCCACTGAAAGTGTAATTTCCGGTGACTGGGATGCCGAAACTCGCAAAGATCAAGGGGAAAACTGTATACGCCCAGTCGTACGTCAGCATCTATCCAATTGGCCCAATTTTGGACGCAACATACACCCAACATGCCGTAAAGGGCATTATAAAATATACCGGTACTTATGCATGAAGTGTATAATGCTTGAAGGTTAATTTTTCTGCTATGAGATCGTCTGATTATATGAAATTATTTACGGCAATACCAAGAAGGGCATTTCGTTTCGTTTCTCGTGGCGTGGTGCTTGAGGTAAAATCTAGAATGTATGAAGATGTTTATATGACACAGAAAGAGAGGACTGTTACTGTTACATGTACTAGTGTGGGTACATGGTCATAGGCATCCAGTATACCGGTACTTACATGTAGACGAAACTGGGATAATAATAATAAAATGAATTAGTGAAAAAGTTACCCACTTTTAATGGTTTGTATCTGTTGTAGGGAAAGGACACAAAATGCTGAGAGCAGCACAACATATATAATTATTACTGAAGTATTACTAAAATAACTCAGGTATCAGAATCACTTAGATATTACTACTACCTCAGGAAAAAAGGCACGATACGGAAAAAGGATATATACACTAATTGTTGATTAATAAGCAATTGAGTTCATTGCACAAAAACAACAACATAATTAGTTTCACTATAGGGGAAATTCCGATAAGTAATAGCCTATTTTCTCGACTATCCTCGTCAAGACCTGGAAAATTGCGCTGACGGAATACGTGTATATTCCAAGTATTTTCAAATAAAAAACACATGACAACCCTAACCTTGGCAACTGCGGATACACTGACGGTAATATAAACTCTATACAATAAGACTGCAATAATGACAACAGTGAACAATAATGAAGCAATTTAAAGCGACTTTCGAGCAAAATTCAGGGTTATGCTGAAATAGGAGAAATAACCGGTGGCGTGAGAACACCTGGTGGATAGCCAATATATTCCAGCACCCTGGCCACCCGAAATACACAATTTCTAAGGCTGAAGATTTGTTTCATGATCTATTCAACAAGAATCAATTGCAATCGTGTCATTTTTGCCTAGGTAAAATGGTATTTCAAGGTGAATTGTATATGAAGATGTACTAATTGACTAAATTTTTTACTGAAATTGACACGGATACACTGTGCTGTACAAAAGCATAATTGGGGTAACACTAAATGCTACTGCAGTCTACCAATTCTAGTTTTAAAAACAGCAAACTCATAACCTTGGGTGCGGAATCTTGAACAGCATGGGATCTCTTTGCAAATGATGAAATGCAAGCAAAATCGATATTCAAAATATTTAAGTCTCTGCCGCCCTCATAAAATGTTCAAACTTTTTGAGTCCAAGCAAACTGCTGTTAGTCATTGGAGTGACCATATTGTGCGTGCAATTGAAAATACCGACTGCAGTTGATAATGTTATATCACAATGGTTACTATCGGGTATCTTTATCATGTGTTAAAGTTATACAATTTTAACAGCAATATTGAATATGTTTAATATAATATGTTAAACAATATGTTATGAATTTGTTAAGAAAGAAAAGAACTGTGGAATACATATATACGTTTGATTGTCAGTAAGTCGAGTCGTTTCAGTTATTTTTAACCCTGGGAACTCAGTTGAGTTCCATTTATCTACGTCAAGATCTAAATCCTTAATTCGTCTTCTACATGAAATATTCTCGTAAGTTTTTTATACATGTAGATAGATAGATAATTTATTCCATATAAATATATACAATAAGCGTAACGAAAACAAATTCATAATTGTACTTAAGTTGGTGGAGTTAATATGGCCTAAATATATGTTAATAAAACTATAACAAAATGGAAGCATTAGGAAAATAAGTAGTTAACAGCATCTTAACAGTGACCAACCTGTAGTTGACCGGCCACCAATGACCAGCATTGCAGCCAAAACAGAAAGGAACCACCAGCCGTCGCCAAACTTCGTCATCGCTGTCCTTTACAACTGACAATGGTTATCACCGTTGAAGGGTAAATTTTCTTCTAGCATATCTGCAAGCAGCTGCTTTTATAGACGTTAAGAAAATGCGTCAAGTGACATTTCACGTATACTTTATAATACGTGGAAATAAGAGCAGCACGCTTCAGGAAGCCATACATGGATCCACCCTGGCGTTGGCTTTTTAGCAAATTCTGATACAAGACCGCTGAAAATTTACATATTGAATGGTTATATTGTGACCAAATGAATTATCAAATTAAAATAGTTTGTAAAACATATTTTTCAGTAAATTACGTCATTCCGTGATTTCGTGCTTTATTGCATCCGACGGATGCCGTTCTGGTTCAACTTGCTGGTGAGCAGAAAAAAAATTAATCTTAAATAAGCAATTAGATACGATAAAATACTATTGAGACTCTGTACATTGTAGATACTCATTCATCTCACAAACAAAAGACAGAAAAGTATTGAGATTACTCTCCCGCAGTATCAAGTCATGGCATGCGCGTGACTTAAGTCTTTATTCAACAAATATACGGGTTTTTCAAAGCATTTAGTTACCGTGACATGTACAGTACCTCCCAACCATTTTGTAGCCTTATTATTAGTCTAATATCAGCTGAAATGCAAATGATGTTATCTACATTTACACTTTGTTTTAAAAGAGATCTATGGTAAAATTAATATATTTCTTATCAGAAAATGTACATCATCCGGCACAGTGAACATGTGTGACTTCTTTTACTGAAGTGGGGCTTTTAGTATAAAACATTATGGAAATGGAAAGAAGACAAAATATTTTGAAATACCATTTTGTCATAACCGGTACCAATATAGTACAAAATCTTTGTACATTTTTACATGAGAACAGTTGCTTTGATTCAGAACTTACAGCTGATGCATGCAACTGACATAAAAAATGAATGGGAGTATATATTCTTCACATCTTCCCTGTGAGCTGCAGTTTTTCTTTCAACAATGACATCTGAAATAAAATACCGTTGATTCCTTGTTGTACAAAAACCCTGAGAAGTCGTGTCTGCCTGTCTTACCGAGATGAATGGATTAATTAATTACCTCAAAGCAATGTTTGATTTATATATATGACAGTCTGATATATATATATATATATATATATATATATATATATATATATATATATATATGACAGTCTGATCACGGAACGGGGTTTTCTACTCAATGAAAGAAAAGAGATATATTGAAATATTATTTTAAAGCCCACCAACCTGTTATTAACTGACTTGGAAAGTGCGGCGGTGCGTAATTAACATGTTTTATTGTTAACGAGCTCTTGGTCAGCTACCGGGTACCATGCAACAAGTAAGCTTCTCAACGCATGACAGATAATTTGAAAGACTATCAGCTTTTGATATGCTATAAACCACTTGAAGCGACCATAATCTCGAGCATCACATCTATTGTCACCGAAGTAAATAAGTCACGTACGGAAGACCGTCACAGACAAATAAAGATTGTCAACGAGTGCTGCTTTTCTGGTGAATCCCACGGCAACACACTGTGGCATAACGAAAATTGCCCAACCCCGTTCAACACAACTTTCCTAAACTTCTTTTTCTGTATTCAACAAGCAGCTCCGCTGAGTCTCAAATTTTAACTTGACTAGAATTCTTAATATATATTTTGTAATTACTTTTCTTGAACAGACACGTTGCTAACAATTAATGATTAAAGATGTCTTTTGAGAAAACTACTTTCACAAAATTAAGTGTTTAGACCGGTGTTTTACGTGCCTTTAGTTATGTACATGCTGAAGTATATGAAAAAGCAGTTTCTATGAGCTTC
This sequence comes from Lingula anatina, assembly GCF_051362555.1. Classification (NCBI taxonomy): domain Eukaryota; kingdom Metazoa; phylum Brachiopoda; class Lingulata; order Lingulida; family Lingulidae; genus Lingula; species Lingula anatina. Next base: position 8,165,421 of record NC_141771.1, on the reverse strand, counting down.
AACTTGTCTCTTACATCTCACAAACCAGACATTCGATCTTACATCACGTTGCACACGTTTTAAAGAAACCACACATATACGAAATACAGTTCAAGCTAGTCCAGACCGAGCCCTAATGTTCACGTCTAGAAGCCCCTGGTGCATGGACATGCCTCCTATTAGATAAGCTGTTGACGCAAGCTGCATTTTCTGGGGGATTCAGTTGACGTGCATCAGCTTCCAGGGACATGCGATCCACAGTTATTAAATGTGATTGAAATACCAAAGCCAACACGACCCAGCTGTCTGGCAAAAAAGGCGTCCAGAAGACGAAAAACTACAGTATATGCAGCCTTTCAGAATAGACAGTTGATTAAATAATCACAGAAAGGATCATTTATTTATTTTAATAAATATTAAAATATGTTCTTTTGTACATGCATGTCGTATCTGTAAAGATAAGAAAGGTAACATTAGCACTTATTATACTCGATTTTCTCGCTTCTCTACTGCAGTAAACGGACAGAGCATCTTGCAAGCTGCAAAAGTGCCCCCTACTGGTAAGTAGGTGCTCAGTTCATATGTACCTTTAAAGCAATCAAACTGACCCATGACTGCGCCCGGAGCCATGTTAAATACTTTTTTATACAAAATAGGTTTTCCAGTGGCCAGCCCTTCGTATTTAGACTGTTTTGATGCCCCTATTTAATAAATACTGCTTAGCTTAAAAATAACTACATGTATTTGGTGCTCTTTCTGATCTATGTGATTTTATCATGCTTTAAACACTGAGTAACTAGATTTATGAAGACGGTGGAAGGAGGTTGAGCACAACAAATAACACAGACACGAAAAAATTTCCCTTTCTCCATTATTCAGCTCTGCTTATTGTAATTTGACCGATTGGTTTTCACCATACCGTACGATTAACATGAAACCTGTCGACAACAAGCGATAAAGTTGATTTGGAACTGTTATTATGTTTTTTTTCCGCTGCGGTCTGATTACATGTACGCTGACAGTCTGAGACCGTGGCATTAGCATCGACAAAAAAATGGATGATTTGAAAAATAAATTTGATTCTGTTAATGCACTATTCCTTGTTAAGATAAAACGCGGTTGTTTTTGTTGATGTACATTGTAGGTGTTTTCAGGAAAGTTTTTTTTTAGATGTTTTCAAATGTATGTCATGTGTACGAATATCACGCAAAACTGCAGCCTAATAGAACTGCACCTGCGTTAAGTCGGCAAAAATGTTCAGATTACTTGAGAATTCACCGTCGACACGCATAAAACATGCCAAATTTGGAAACAGCAACGTCGACACTTCAAAAATAAGGCAAAGACACTGCAGATAGACAAAGATACAGTATTTAAACCCATTATACTGGCTCTAAGTGTTCGTGTTAAGTGTGCATTGGGTAATATAATGTTTTTGATTAACCAGTTTTGCCTCCAGTCCAATGTGAACATACTAAGCAATACGTTCGTGAATTCTGTTGGCACATGTGTCAATGGTTGTTACACCGCTTACCTACCAATCACAGAGAAATCTTTGATATTATTGTGTTAGTTTAATAACATATATCAATTTTTTTCTGATACTCTAATATATTTACTCCAGTTCTATTCTGTTATACCTTATGCTCATAGTAGATATCTACCCATTATTTCTCGCCAACTGTTTGCCTGACTCAATTTTGGAAGCGCAAAAATAATAACACAGAACAGCACAGTGTGAAGCTCTACAAGACAAAAGTGTCCGCTGATAATAAGCTTTCAGACTTGATAACTTGTTTACTTATTGTTGTCTACTTTTCTCTACACAGAAGTTCACGTCACGCAAACACAAGCCAGTCACCTGCAGGCGCTGAGTTGAAAAACTAATTGTTCTTTGTTCTTTGTTAATGGGGAGCAACCCATCCTTTATCTGTGAAATGACCCCCTCCCCCCTCCCCCCCCCCAAATGAACCGCATGACAGAAAGCGCGATGCCCCTAAGACTTGATTGTCACAGTGATTGATGATTGATGATATACTAGTAGATTGATGATATACTAGTAGCTCTGATAATTGGTAATAATAATAATAATAATAATAATAATAATAATAATAATAATAATAATAATAAATGGTAATCAACACAAAGATAGAATTGGAAACCAACGCATCCCATTCCGAGTATCAAGGATAGAGAGAGAGAGAGAGAGAGAGAGAGAAAGAGAGAAGGAGAGATAGGGAGCATGTCACTGAGTAGATAAACAAAGTGTTTTTTTTTTTCATCAACAAAGTGTGTGCTTGAAAGCTTGTGTTTAAATGAAGTACAAAAGAAGCAATAGAAATGAAATTAAACAATACAAACAAATCATTACTTAATTAATAACCAAATGAACGCATTAAAAATTGATTAGAGAAGGAAAGAAGAAAACACGTAGAATCATAATTAAAGAAGGCAAAATATGATTATGATAGACAAACAAACTTGTTTTAATGGATTTGAATAAATCTATCAAACCTATAAAAAGGGAGGGCGAGGAATGATCTGTATTTTACAAAGCGGAAAACATTACTCGGACGTACAGTATTCACGGGAGGAGGTTGCATGGACTACAAAAGTCATGTTATTAGCCATGCACGCACTTGAACACATACAGACATGTCCACATGTACAGGCACATGCATATGCAAATACATACACACTTATACAGACTTGACATTTAATATGGAATATTTCAGTTTTAAAGGTATACCTAGGTAAAAATGCCTTCTTTTTTCAAAAAACTCAGATCTCACATAAGATATCTGACTGGAGAAGTATGAAGTCAGGTGTGTCGCTACCAATTAACTGACTACCAAGTCTGTTGCACTGCTGCATTGTGTAATATGCAGTGTTTTAATTGTCTGGTGCTCCTTTGGGCTGGTCAAAGCTTGGCTTTGATGAAGGATGGTTCTGTCAAAAAAGTATCCATATGTCGGCAACTACTGTATCGAAGAATTTGAAATTTTGCATGCAAACGGTCTGTTTTGAAGTGCGTAAAATGAATTAAGCAGTGTTTTTTAAAATTGTTAAGCTGTGCCAGAATGGCGCGAAAAAGACAGACATTGCCAGACAGATTATTGTGTCAAACGGAATGGTCTGCACAGTTTTATAGGGTTATGCCCAGACTGATGCACCTACACAGATACCACGCCCAATGTATCGACATCTTAATTACCACCAGGTTACAGGACTCACTGTCCTTCAGGATATGCTGCTGCAATTAAACCGAAACCATCCAGTCCGTTTTGAATGAGGGGCAAATTGTCACCAAAACGCGTTTTTTCAAGGCTCTTAGCGAACACCAAAATGGTTTCAGCAAGTTAGGATATCAGGCGACCTCTGAGGAAGCCACTGTAAACAGCTAAACAGCGTAGTCTGTTTCTCTAATGAATTGGGGACCCTGACCATTTTTGGGTAGAACACTGAAATCGCGTGCCTTTCTTTATTGAAGTCAGATTTCACCCGTACCGCTAAAATGGTCAAAACAGAGTTTACAGACATCCTGAAGAGGCCTACGACAAGACGTGTGCCACTTTTTAAGTGACTAGGGTCATTGGAAGCATCACTATTTGGAGTGGATACCACATTGGTGCCAAAACACTAATGGAAGTCATCGATGAAAACCTGAACCAGATCAAATAGAGGAATACTCTGGGAACCACTTGACCATCATTTGATAGGGGCACCTTAGGAACAATTTTAGGTTGCACGATGAGATTGCCGGTTCACACAGAGCACTTTTAATAGCAGATAACTTACAGAACCAAGGGAATGAGCAGCTACCTTGGTCATCAAAATCGCCGTATTTGAACCACAGAGACAATATGTGGCTAGGTCATTACTCGCTGTATCAACGGCCTGTATGTCCTACAACAAAACTGAACCAAACTGGCCAAGTCTTAACCGTTGCCTGAAATTTTATTCCAGATAAAACTCTAAAACCCATTCTAAGGAATGCCTTGTCGCTTGAAAGCTCTGGTAGCGGCAAGATGAGGTCCGACGTAACAGCGACCATTGCTGTGACTAGACACCCACATGAGGGGCCTTTGTGGGGCGTGTAACTCTTTTAAAGACGATAATTAGGAAAATATGGAGATCGAAAATATCGCTTTCAATGGTTGTCGTATGACTTAAAATAGGCAATGTATTTTTGTTTGCTTCACTGGCGAATTCAATTAATGGACTCATGTCACAATAACATCGAACAGATTATCAAAAGTTTTTAAAACACGATTTTAATCCTTATTTTCATTTTTCAGTCATCAAAATAGGAAAAAAACTGATTAATTATGATTTGGAAAAAATATTCCATATTAAATGTCAAGTCTGTATATTCGTATTTAATCAATTTTCTTTTTGTAATCCATTTAACAAACATGCCTAGCACCTGCCCGCTCTTCCAATGAGTTTCCTTCCACATCTCCTCAGGCTCCAAGACAATGACAATGGGCTCCACGTGGACTCCACGTCTACCTGCTTCCCCAGGTCCATCTCCACTTCTAATATGATAAAGGTCAAAAGGAAATATACAATTTCAGATTTATGTCGTAATTATTATTATTATTATCATCATTATAACAAACCATTATTATAACTCATTCAAGACAAAATTTATTATCTATGATGTGTGACAAAAGGGACTTTACAAAGCTTTACGTGTACATAGGCACCGTTCACATGAAAAATCTAAATTCTAAAAATCTAAAAATCCATTGGCGGTATCTAGTGATCACGGTCTGTGCCCTGAATAACCCGCGGCGTAATTAACTAGCAGAGCGAGCGAGTTACTTCCAAAGCTGTAATTAATTCTCGGCTACTCTCGGAGGAGATTCTGGCACCTTGACGCATGCGCAGTAGTATCTCTTAACTGTGGAGTTCATCAGATTGCACTCATATCTGTCGTGTGTGTATATATGGACCTCATCTTCTTCGTCCTGTTGTTGCATAAAATCGACAAACACATTTTTCAAAGCACCTTGTTTTTAGGAAAACATGGTACTAAAAAAAGACGGAGTTTGTGAATTATGTTAACCCATGATCTTTAAGGTGCATTTCTGGTATGTGAAAATACTAATTACTCCGTATTGAACGAATCAAGTCACTTGGTTTATTTCCTTCTTCATTTCATACAATTAAATGTTAATTGTTGCACGTGGTGTTGCGACTTTTGTCACAGTACCAGAAACTTGATGTAACATCACTCATTAGTACTAGAGACTTGAAATTTAATTTGGAATATTTTTCCATATAACTTTCTTTGATCTTTTCTTACTGTTCTAACGTATAAATGAAGTCAATGGCTTAAATATTGTTTTAATAAATTTTAATAATGTATTCACTGAAATTGTGACATCAACTATTCAATTGAAATCATCTAATCAAGCAAACGAAAATACATAGCTGATTCTAAGTCATACAGCAACCATTAAAAGCATTAATTATTCTAATATCTTATATTCAACATCATCCCTTGCAAAGAGTTTTAAGCTTCACAAAGGACGCTCATAGCAGTGTCTAATCACAGCAACGGTCAGTGGTGCGTCTTGCCTCATCGGTTACTACTAAAGCAGCAAGCTTTTGCTTTATTCCAACCGGTTTATTGGTGTTGGAACTGGAATAATATTTTAGGCATTGATCAAAGCTTGGCCCAGTTTTGTTGTAGGGAACAGTAAGCCTTTGCTTCGGCATGTACTGGCCACACACATATCGGATATATTACAGTCTAGCTATCTTGATTGCCGCGGTTCCTGCTCAGACCCTTTGTTCCACAAGTAATTTGTAAATATATGTACTCTGCATTGACGGATATTTTATCTTGTGAAATGAAATTGTTCCTGATTATCAGGAAATGGGAAGCTTTTGATTTCCAAAATATTCTATGACCTTGGCCCCGAGAACAGATGCTCCCACCGACTCAAGTCACTCTATTGAAGCGACACACGCTTAGTCGAAGGCCTCTTTAGAATATCTGTGAACTCGCATTTGACCACCTTTGCGGCACAGCTAAACTCTGACCTCATAAGCAAAAACCATGTTTCTAGTGCTGTACTCAGAAACGTAAATGGCTTCTAACTCATTGCAGAAATAGCCGACAGAGGGCCACAGAGGGTCCATCAGATGTTGCCTGGTATAGTAATTTGCTTAAACCAGACTGGCGATGGCAACAGGCCTTGAAAAACGATTTTTGTTTATATCTACATGTAGCAGCAAAACCGTGAAAAAAATGGATCCTTTGCCCCGGTGTTAAGTTCTGGATTTCATGGACGTGGCCTCTATTTAGGCACAGGAGTCTGGACGTACCTATGTAAGGCTGTGTGAAGCGTCCCTTACGACACAATGATCTGTCTGGAGCATATCAACAATGCTGAAACTCTGTTTCGTTCAGTTTACGCAACGTAGCATCCACTACTTGCAAAAATTCAAAATCATCTGTGCAGCCTTCTGCCGAAATATTGGATTCTTTGACAGAACCATGCTCTTTCACTGTCTTTATAGTCAGACCAGTTCAAAGAAATTACCACACATTAAGTAATGCAGCAGTGCTTCAGACAAGGCAGTCGGTTACCTATTATTGACACACCTGACTACACATCTATTTTCATAAATGCACTAAGGATATACTTTGTAGAAATAAATGACACATTTTTATCTAGACATAACTTTGAAATTGAAATATTATTATAAAATGTCTAGTCTGTAGTGCGGCATTACAGGTGACTCCATGTATGACGGATGACTGCAGCTTTCGAAGCCCCCATCTCTCTCCCTCTCGCTGACAATTTGAAATTTCAAACTTTGGTGAATAATCTTCATGATGCAGCGTATTACATATTACAACGAAGCTAAAAAAGCATTCATGTGGTCACTGATAAACATCAATTTACACATTTACATTTATTTGATTTTCAAATGAGGAAGAAGAAAAAATAAAATAGCTATTACAGGGAGAACATTTACGAAGAACACTAATAAACTTGGATGAATTGCAGTAAATTCAGCTGTTTATTTCCACCCTTTAAATTTGATATCGGTTGCATTATTGATTTATTATCGATTAACGATTATTTTACTTGCTCTTAGTCCCTCATAATAAGATGTTTGATTAAATTTTATCATTCTATTACCACGCCAGTAGTGGCCTTGTGATTATGAAAATGTATACCTATAAAGTTTATATTAAATTTGGTTGAGGGTAATACTAGTATAAGAAATACAAAGAAATACAATTCAATTTGCCATGGTGAATAAGAATAGAAAGAATCACGCATACACAAACAAAGAATAACAAGACATCAGGAAAAAAGCAAAAAAAAAAACATGTAGTAAAGAGTGTAAATATCAGCAAATGACTATAAGGCTGCGTTCACATGAAAAATCTATTTTCTAGAATTCTAAAAATCTATTTGCGGTATCTTGTGATCACGGTCTGTGCCCTGAATACCCCACGGCGTAATTACGGGCAGCGCGAGCCAGTTACTTTCTAAGCTGTAATTAATTCTCGGCGCTGCCAGTAATTACGCCGCAGGGTATTCAGGGCACAGACCGTGATCACAAGATACCGCAAATAGATTTTAAGATTTTTAGAAAATAGATCTTTCATATGAACGCAGCCTAAGCACCACAAATACTGTTGAGTAAGTATTGAATAAAACCAACGTTGATGATGTGAATAAATCACCCAAGAGGAACTTTTTTGTATTTTTCGTACCTGGGAGCTCATCAAGAAATAGTATTTTAGTGAGATATATTTGAATATTCTGCATCCAACAAGTTTTTTGTTGTATAAACAAGCACCTGGTTGTGTTTTATTCATGATCCGCCTCGTGTCTGCTGTCCTCAAATGGGAGGTTGTATTTTAGTTCTGCACGTTCCAGTGGGTTAATCTGTCCATGGGAAACATTTTCAAAGAAAGCGTTAATGTACTGAATTTGAATGAAGTTCAGTTGAAGTAAACAAGGAAACTAATTATGTAATAGAAGTTAAAGTTGGCTCCGTTACATGAATTCATTTCTTTGTGAAGTGTATAAAACGAGTGGATAGAGAAGCACGCTAAATATTGAGGCCCAAGGGGCAGGAAGACGTCTGGGGCGGGTAAGTGAATTACGCTTTATTTTATTTATTTATCACATCCTTTATTATTATTGTTTTAAGTTTGAAAATTATTTTCACAAGCATGATGGTCTAATTGATTGATTGATTGTTTGTTTTTATTATTTTGTGGTAAGTTTGTTGGTGATAGGGACCACAATTGTATAAATTGTCTTAAATGTTAATCTTGGTATAATATTGTACCGGTGTATGAAATATGATTGTTGTTTGGAAGTCTAAGCAATATGAGTTTTATCGATTCTGTTATAGATCGCAAGTCTTTGCTTTATTGGCATTTTATTATTATTATTATTATTATTATTATTATTATTATTATTATTATTTTATTTTATTTTATTTTTTATTTTTTTATTTATTTATTTTTTTTTTTTTTTTGCGAGAATGGAAAATGTCAAAGTCGCAGTTTGGGCTGATTTTTTACTTCTTCAAGCAAAATGTACTTTCCCATGACGCGGATAACAGGTGCAAACTCTACTTTGGGGATTTTTAAAGTATGATGTAATAGACATTTTTTTCATATATAATTGTAACGGACATAAACACATGCTACCAGATATTGCTTAACAAAGAAATGTGAATAGGTGATTAACAAATAAGAATACAAGATTCTTATGATCACCGAAATGGTGTTGCAAAGAAAATAAGTTAATTTGAAGGTAAGAGATAAAGTATTAGAACATCAGTATTGATATTAAGAGTACAGTCGAGCAAAGTTAGTAAATAAAGCTAAAAAACCGTCATCGTTGCCCCAATAACGTTATTATCATTAAATTATTTCAATAATGATTAAATTTTATTATTATTTTAATTGGATGTAATTCTTGACATTTAAATTGTTCATGAAAAATGTACAAGATACCCCACAGAATAAACGATTTACAGCACAATTTTTGACATTTTTATTTATTTATTTATTTATTTATTTAATTTATATTTTGTCTTTGAAATAAGAAAATAATGTAATATTGTGAACCATCGTAGGCCAGAACCTGGGTATTTGTTTAAAAAACAACAAAAAGGTTTTCTCTTAGGTATTTAGGTATTCAGGCATTTCACTATCAAACATTATGTATTTTAACATTAGAGCTGCTCTCTTATTAGAATTCGTGCATGTATATCAGATAAGGACAAACAAATGTCCTTATACGACTTCGTGTGTGAATTAATTAAGATATAAGGTGTATGTCTCCATCTTATTAAATTAATGCACAATATCAAAAAAAAATCCACAAAACAGAAAAGATTTAAAACATAAAGCATTCAAAACATTTATAGGACAAATGTTAAATATGCTTTATGCTTTATACTTTATTCATACTTTCTGCACCAGACTGAGCTGGTGAAAATGTACATAGATAAGGTAATAGCAGCAATAATTATGATAATAGTAATAGTAAAATACATAGATAAATGACACCAAAATTACATTTATAGAAATGTACCAATGTTTTCTACTATGTGAACTAAATCTTCGTATTTATAGCAATTATTGATAGACATCATGAAGTGGAAGATGTAGCACAGTTTCTTTTGTTAAAAGCAAGGTTAAGGAATTTTATATTTGTTAAATAATAACTTGTGTGCGTTTTGTATTGTCCTCGTAATAATGTGGTGCATTATATTCTAGTATATTAAGCATTCCCTTTCAGTTAATACCCCACATTGTTTACTTCCCAAGATACGTGTTTAACATGAAAATGAGGTTTTATGTTATTTACCTGGGCCTCGTTGTCTCCCTGGCGAGGTCTACCTTAAGCAAGAACGAGGAGGAGTACGTATCGAAAGACTCATCTGCATTGCCTAAGGCTGATTTATATGTAAGTACGTTAATAGTCCACTGAACCGCACACTAATTATTTATTTATTTATGTATTTATTATTATAATTTGTTCGTTTTGTTTTGTTTCTATTTATCCTTGTAATGTTAGTTGTCATTTTTGGACGAGCTTAGCTAATACAACTTGATTTTTTAACGTACCAGTGTGAAAAAAACCATTTAGTAACATTTCTTCTGTCATATAAATTTAATATATAATATAAATGTCAATGATATATTGATTTAGATTTAGTAAATGTTATCAGTCATTCAGCATCAATGCCTAACACAGCCAGATCCTATACATTCAAGTCTGTACAACCTCTGCACCTGGGTGATAACATTTTACCCCTCTTTACCACACATTGCAATCATCTTTGGACTCTAATCCCTGGCAAAAGTAATGAGTAAATCCATATGAAAAAAGACATGACGCTAACGTTGTTGCGTTTCCAGGGAACAACTCTCCATTACCACTATGAAAGCGAGGCCAAACTATTTGGTCCGGCAGAGGAAATATTTCACATCTCCGCTGATGTAGATGTGGAGTATATTGGAGGTATATATGTGTGTTTCAATTTGTTGTTTTTTTCTGTATTCATTTTTCTTATTCAACTAGTTCTTTATCGATATATCTTTTTCACCACTCCCTTCATCGTCATCATCATTTAGAGCCTATAGTGTTCCACTGTTGGACAAAGGCCTCAGCATGCTTTTTCCATTGTTTCCTATCCTGAGCCTCAGATTTCCAGTTTGGCCAAGGTTTCTTCTTCCAAGACTTCCAGTAGTCATCTAATTCATCCCTCCATCGTTTGACCGGCCTTCCTCTTTTTCTTTGTCCATACCTTGGGGTCCATTCTGTAAGCCTGATTGTCCACCTATTGTCCTTCATTCTTTTGACATGTCCTGCCCACCTCCATTTCATTTCTTTAACTGTGAGCAGTGCGTCCTTAACTTTGGTCTGTTCACGTAACCATACATTCGTTTTCCGCTCTCTTGGATTGATGTTCAACATAATTCTTTCCATCTTTCTCTGAGCTACTTGTAGCTTGTGTTCCATGGAGGCATTTAGTGCCCAGGTCTCTGAACCATAATAGTTGTAATATTATTTGATAAAACGACCGCCGAGTCGATGCATGTATACATGCCGTTATATATATATATATATATATATATATATATATATATATATATATATATATATATATATATATATATATATTTTTTTTTTTTTTTTTTTTTTTTTACGTAATTTTCTTTTTAAGATACTTGTTAACGGTAATAAGTCAATAGCTTTCTTACCTCATGCACAGGTAAACTAAGCACATACTTTTGCTTAAGGTCACTGTTGTTGGAAAACATTTCAAGGTGTAGCACTTGAAAGTAAAATCGGTTTTGGATGTTGACGCACTGCTTGTTTTTCAGATGGCTTTGGAAACTACCTTGATAACAACGCATCGTCCTTCCTCATGTTTATGCGCAATGTTTTTGTGCAAGTGATAAAGGGAAATGGGTGAGGAGCGTTTCAATCAACAAAAGTCAAAATAATATGTAGTTTACAAAAAAAAAAATCATTAAGTTCGTTGTATGCGTGGGGATATATACTGTATATACATATTCATGTCCATTTCAATAGCACGACCTCCCAGTCCGAGGCTCCCCTGTCTGCTGACGACCTGTATGACCAGCCTACCTGGTTTGTTCAACTGGGGAACGGAACTATTGCCGAGGCTAGGTTTACCAAGAAAGATTTAGGTAAGACGGCAAACAGGGACAACTTTTTTCTTAGATTTTCCATAAGCCACATACCTCAACCTGAATAAAACTTGTCTTAAAATAATAATAAAATTCTCTCGGAAATATTGGGGTGGGAGCATGTGCCTTTGCTCTCAGATAGCCCTTTCACCATAATCACACATAGACTGGGTTCCCATACTTAGATCGATCCATCTGGATCGACCCAACTCTCTGGGGAGTCTCCCTTATTGCAATCAAATTACCGGTTTTCTGTCTGTCACGCCTATCGAATCACCTAGGAGGCAAAGATAATTACCTCCTAACAGTTTTACTAGGCGTGACGGATATTTAAGGCGGTCAAGTTGACAGCAATTTCGTGAAACTCCCCAGGGAGATAGATCGATCCAAATATATGTGGGAGTGGTCCCATAGACACACGCACATGCTCACAAAAATAAAGCATGCGCTGTAAATCTGATAGTCATTAGATGGCTATGTCACTTCGTTTAAAAGCATACTTAGGCTTCGTTCACGTGCAATGTCTATTTTCTAAATTCTATTTTCTATTCGCGCTATCTTATGATCACGGTCTGTGCCCTGAATATCCCGCCGCGTAATTACTGGCAGCGCGAGCCAGTTACTTATACTAACTTATAGTAACTGGCTCACGCTGCCAGTAATTACGCCGCGGGATATTCAGGGCACAGACCGTGATCATAAGATAGCGCGAATAGAAAATAGAATTTAGAAAATAGACATTGCATGTGAACGAAGCTTAAGTGAGTTTCCCTTTATTAATACATCTGATACATCTGAACCTGCACTAAGCTCCCCTAATTTGTTTTAGGAAATACAGATGTCATGAATTTTAAGCGCTCCATTTTATCGGTACTTCAAACGAATTTGGTGCGTGACAAAGAAAATGTCATAGAGACGGACGTCATGGGGAAACACAACTCACGCTACATGTAAGTACATTATTAATAAATTGTCCTATATATGTGTGCAATGTGCATGATGAAGGCAAACAAAAAATAACAATGCAACTGACAAGAAAAATCTCATTACATCTTTATAGGTTGATTTACCTAATGTTTATTTATTTATTTATTATTAATTTTTGCGTTGTCCTTTCCATGCTTTTTTATAATAATCAAATGTAAAATAGCCTTTCAAATTCATATATATGATTTCTGTTTATCACACTTTGTTTCCTTTGTGTTGCTGATGCCATTCAGTTTATAACATATTGTTATTATAACTATAACATTACCAATATCACTTCTTTTATCCTAGGTCAACAGAGCTGCAGTTTGGGGAAATAGAAATTAAGAAGCATTTTTCCTCCAAGGACATCTATGCGGAGGATAATACTGACTTGGACACCGACGAAGTGGACATCGAGACAGATGAAGTCCAGCGTGTTAGTGGAGGTATACTGACCAGCGTCTCCGGACACTTACAGGTGTTTGACAAACCCGAAGATCAGGTAGATATGATTTGATTGATAGCCGCACAATAGGTATAACGAAGTATGACATATTGGCTTTATAGTTATGTGAAATGACAATTTTGGAAGCCTTTCATATCATCTACATGATATTTTGGGACAATCGATTACTGATTGGTTTAAGATCGCCCGTCAGGTAAAATGGAGATCATGGACAATAAATTAATACAGTGTACGAAAAATTTTATATTCATTTTGCATAACAAGGTGGAAATGTGCGTTGTATTAGCGGACTACATATAACTGTAATATATAGACGGAATGGTACAAAACTGAATACGAATAATAACGGCTCTAAGTAATCATGAATTATTATACTTTATAGCATCGTTCATTTATTCCTTCAGGATGAGTCTATCACCCCTGAGGAAGGGGGTAATATTGATCTTGGGGCATATTTGACCTCTAACGTGACCTTCACGTTGACCTTGCGTAAGCACGTAAAGCGTTCCGTTAAAGGCGTTCAAAGAATGGAAGCGGCAGTTAACGCTCAATTCCAGAAACGATCCTTGATCGGAGAATATGAGGGTAAGTGTACCAGCTTCTAGTAATATGCTCATCAAAATAAAAATAAATTTTTGAAGTTAACATTTTTGACATTAAATTTTAAGTTTGCCAACAGACAAATAAATTCCAAAAAAAAATCGCCAGCTGTGTCTTACAGGCGATAGCTTTGAGAATTTACTCAAGATAACAGCTTAGATTTTATATGGGCGAATCCAGGAGTTAACTATCGAGGGATACAGGTATATAGGAATTAGTCCCACTTCGTTCTGTAAATAAGATAGTAGGCAAGCACGTTAGTATGTATCGATGAAAATCACTTGATATTGTTCCATGCTGACGGTAAATCATTTTACGAGAGGAGAGGGAAAGAAGGGTGTGCAACTTAAAAGCTAAGTGAGCGGCTTCTATCCATCGTAGGATCTACCCGTGCTCTTTCTTTTTATTATAAAAAATATGTTACTGATTAGCCTATGTTATAAGGGAACTACAGTTCTGAGAAAGACTATAATAATAATAGTTATAATGATAATAATAATAATAATAATTTTATTAAGCACTAAATGTGTACAAATCACCTTTATGGGCTCTTTACTCTACAAGTATGTTTTTATACCAGCTAGGGTATTTGTTTTTACAAAATACATAGTGAACAAAATAGCAATGAGATATAACATATCTGATTTGTGCACTAATTTCTAATTAGTGAGTATTTCTTTCATTTTATAATACCTGTATCAACTTTTTTTACACAAGTCGGCGTGTACTGCACTATATTTAACCTATTTCAGTGTCTGGTGTGTACCAAAGATGGACCATTCTGAGGAAAAAGTTCGACGAGGAGGATAAGCTAGGTCAAGCTGTGACAAACTTCATGAAAGATCCAACAGATACGTCAAAATGTATGTATTATAGTGTTAATTTATCCTTTTGGAGAGATTGTTTCTGAGCAAAATCGATTAAAATGCCCGTAGAAGACGTGTTTATCAGTGCTTCTGGTTGAGAAAGATACTGTCATTCGCTATCATGTACTTGTGCTGAGAGTTAGTGTTTCTGTGAAGTAGATAAATGTATTACAATTATGTGCAGAGCACACATGTGGAAAATTCGGAAAAGGGAGAGAAGGGGATACCTGTAAGTCCACTAATCGCCAATGTCAAACTTATGGACCTTCACATACTGACCGGATTTTTTTTTTTTTTTCACTACACGAAGTGAACGAAATCCTGTCCTTGGAAAATGAACTCGGGATGGCACACAACAACGCAACTTCTGCAGCCGCCAACAAGCCGGCCTTGGTTAAGCAACTGATACAAGTTACAAAAGAGGTTTGCCTTCAGTAATATTTTAAAATCTTTCTCTTACTTGTTTAGTTATCACTTGACATATATACAGGGTTGCTACTTAATATGGAATATTTTTATCATTGTTGTTTTTGAGTGATGATTAATTTTCTTTTTGGCTTGATTCATCATAAAAGTATGCCATTAGGTACAGTAATCTCTTGTTCACGAGGGGCCTTGAAACGGGCGTTTGAAAGACATTCTGCCACTCTTTTCTGAGGACACTGGTTGTCTTTGTACGACCAGCACCACGCACTCTAAGGAGAAGGCGATCCTGTCTTATTGGTGTAATACGTGGACACCCTGGTGAAAGTATTGGAGTAGGTGCCCCTGTTGTAGCTATTCTTTGGAGGACTTTACTAACGGTTCCTGAAAAAATGTTGAATTGTCTGGCAATGGCTGTCCGTTTCTGACCATTTTCCCTGAGAGCAAGAATCACATAGTAAGCTGCGTTGCTTAGATGTCGAACCATATCTTCACTAAGGTACCTGTTAAGTTTCAAAGCGATCCCTTTGTTGCTTCTCTAAACACACTCCAAAGATTGGCCAAATCCATGCCTTTTTATACAAGGGTAGAAATTGTCGAAAAGACCACCCCTCACATTTCTGACCACAGAACATGCAACTACATGCATCAATTGTTTCAAGAGTTACGTGGTAATTAGGTAACACACCTGGCTACACATGGAGTGACACCTCAGTTTTAGATTTAAAATAGTTAGAGGGAAATTAAATATTTTGTAAAGAATTTACTCGCCAAAAATAATATTCCATATTAAGTGGTAACCTAGACTGGTCAAAATGTCACACTCTCGTTTACAATATCAAGAAACCTGCTCAACAGAGAATATCATTTTTACACCATTGATGGTATTTGAATTTAGACACAAATATTATTTAAAGTAGTGACAGTGGCCTATTAAAGAGACTATTTGCCATGGGTGCGTCATACCGAAGATGGAGCTGATCCCCTAGTCAGCTTTTTGCCTGTGTCATCCTTTTCCTTTTTATTTCTGAAAACGCTTAAATAGCTGTGAAACATCATACTTATATATTTTGAAATATTGCTTTAAGGATTGACGATTTCACTATGTTTTTACCTAAGGTGAATCTATTTTCTACCTAAACAAATCATTAATGGGTTTGGTATAGAGACATTCTGCTTATAGACATCCTTCCATTTTAGATGGTTTCCAAGTGTTCATCAAATTGGGAAATTTGCAAAGAAATTTTGGACCTTTACATCACCGCTGGGGGCAAAGAAGCCGAAAAGGTAACGCGGAGAATATTAAGTATCATAGTAACTTTATTACTTTGGAATGGCTTTTGTACTTGTTTTAACTATCCTCCATCCTCAAAGGTCTGCTTTTACCTTTAAAATGTGTACTGAAAAAAGCGGAACTAATCTACCATCGTGATTTTGTTTACAGTAGAGCCTATTGAACAAAGTGACAAAATTCCATTTTGGGGGAATTTTATACGGAAATTTACCTTAAAAAGTACCACAAAGTCACAAGTCTTTATTTTAGACACTGTCCAGTTTGGTCCAGTATCACCCCCTTGCTGCCGACCAAAAGCAGGAACTTGTACAGAAGTTGTCCTTTATTGCCAAACCCACAAACCACATCTTAACCACAGTCAAGACACTCTGGAAAACGCTGTCCTCTCAAGGTGATCCATCCCAAAGTCACGTCATACTTGCCCTCGGCTCCCTCGCCTCGAAGGAAACTACCAGCACTGGCTTCCGGTCAGAATTGGTGGATCTTCTTCGACGCCATCTCCAATCAGGCGACAAAAATAACAACACAGTACAAATCAGTGACGCTCTTGAGGCTATAGGTAACTTTGGAGACAACAGAATAATACCGGATGTGTTAGCAATTGCTAAAAAGGAAGGACAGTTGGAAGAGATAGAAATGGGTTGCATTCACGCTCTGAGAAGAAACTTTCACGTTTAGTCGGTTCAGAAATGGCTAGTAGATTTGCTGACTCGTCGAACATCCACCTGTGAATTACGCGAAGCTGCTGTTGTGACCATCAAAGGCGAACTTGCCTATAGAAAGGTACTGGATACCAAAAACAAGGCATGGCCCAATGCAGGTCAAACAGAGGTAGACAGAATCCTTCTCAATGCACTTCTTATGGCAGATATAAGATATGAGTGCGCATTTTCAGACATTAAGGAGTATCTGCAACTTAAAGGTGTGCCCTTTGGTAATCTTATTGAGACTTATGAGATGGTGAATTCTACGCGCACTAAAAGAGGTGTCAACCATGTAAGTTGCCGTTCTTGGAGCACCCACGGCTCACGGTATTCAGATTTATTAAGTTCAGGCCAGTTCTCAAGTGATAATTCCCTGTACCCAGAAAACAAGCACTGCCTTTCACACATCAGTTACGGTCCTTCGAAAGCAAACATCTATATCAAGTCTGGTGTGTTTGCCGGTAGAAATAAAAAGCGAAGATACTGCAAAGCGTACGGCAAGTCAATCGCCAAACTTAAAGTTTTCTCCAAACGGATTACACTTGCAATCACAATAGTCTATCGTTATAAAACTAGCAGAATTAGAACAAGGGTCTATCTCATAGTCTACGGGAAGACTGTGGTGAACGTAGACACATCTGGCTCGGTGAACAGAAACTTCCCAGTTTACAAACCATCACCTAAATCCATCAACGTGTTCAGCTTTTTCATCTACGTCGCTAAAATCTCCGTTACCATTACCTTGGCCCCTAGGGTGGACATTCGTGTCACGGCAATCTATTGTGCTAAGTCATCTGATCCCTGCTCCCACTGTCTGACGATGATTATAAAAGCAAGTGCCCGAATATCTGGTGGAGGCTCAGCTAATTTGCTTGTAAGTATTTGCAACATGTATATGTGTGTAAATGGTAAAATAATTAAGAGTAAGATTTTGATCATGATTACGATTAAATGGTTCAGACTTTGAAAAGTGACATTTTTTTTATTTTACAGACGCATTAAAATATTAAAGAGGCCAATACAGTTATTTCTCCAAACATAAGCAATATTGTAGATGTTTGGGGAAATAAACGTGCAAGTAAAGTGTGCTCAGTCAATTTAAATGACTAGAATTATAAAAACAGGCGAAACGTGCTGCATGATATCGACCGCTGGTTGTTGTTGAAATCTGAGCAAAACGATTGTAAAGTTGCGATACTCTTAATCTACAAGTTAATTTATTCCAATATTTGATTCCACAAATTTTTCATACGTTGATTCCAGGCAGTGGCCCGCGGTGGGATTGACATCGGCGTCACCCTCAATTACCTTGTTGAAGGAGAGGGGAAGCTCTATCCGGGGCTTTGTTTCTCGTTCTACCACGGGCACGACCCTATGAAGATTAACGTTAAAGCTTGGTATCAACTTAGAACTAAGTTTAAGATTAAAAGTTGGAGATTCTGGGTAAGTTGTGAATTGATGTATATGTACTTTGATTTTATTTCATATATATGCGATCGAATCCACTTTCACTCGCCTTGGCTTTACCTTGGCTTACATCAATTTGATAACTTAAAGAGATAACAACTATTCATATGAGATCCAAATGTCCACAATAAATACAATGTAAGCAACAAACAGAAATGTATATAATTCAAATTCCATTTGACCATCAAAAAGGCGGTTATTGTAATATTTCTGAAATCTGTGCTGGCCATGGACCACATGAACCTTCATAGGTGGCTATTCTCCGTAACAGTGACAAAAGAGATTTTTTACAATAAACACTAAAAACAATCGACCAACTATGAATTTCAGAAGGGATTCATTAACCATTTGAAAGTATTAGAATTGTTTACCCTGTTTACCCCAGGAAGAAAACCTTTTATCGCAGATTTCCCCCGTAAAATAAGAGTTTCTAACCCTTTAAGGATAGTCTGGATTCATCTTGAATACTTTTAATTACATTTTCATTTAATTTTGAGTCATTTCATATTCCAATTTGATTTATTTCGTATTAGAAGTGGAGATGGACCTGGGGAAAAAGAAGGACATGGAGCCCGTCGTCTCTGTCTTGGAAGCTGGGTAGCTCTAAAAGAAAACGCATTGCTAGAACGGGCAGTTGCTAGACACGTTGGCTTAGAGTTCCCCACTAAGTTTTAATATACTACTGGGTGTATAATTTACTTGCGTGTAAGTGGACAATTTTGGATATTTACAAGTGTGCATGTGCGTGCATCAAATTCTTTTTCACATCAAAGACTAGATATAATTACAACTGCAACTAGGTTTTACGTAGTACATGTAATATTTTGAGACCCAAATCATGCATTTTATGTATTTTATGTAGTTTCCTATAAATGGTACCCGTGGTAAATTTTTCCACAACCTATTTCATTTAATTTGATTTGCTGGTTTTCATCATTTATTTATTTATTATCTTCAGTTAAATTCAGTTAATTACCTTATCTTATTATTTATTAATTGGGTAACTAATGATTATTTTATTATTGGTTATTTTCAGTATTTTTGTTCATGATAAATAAGCACGTTCGTTCTCGAAGAAAAGTATATGGACCACATGGTACAATTTTTTTTCGGATTTTCTTTTAAATAATTATTCAGAATAATATCGTATAAAATTCTTTAATGTTATTGACTTATTAAAGTGGGGAAGGTTTGAATAATTGTTTAGTAGCTTATCTATCAGTTTGGAGAGTATCTTTCCGTCAGTAATTTTCATTTGTATTTATTCAGATTTTATTGATTTTCTCTTTTGTTTGGCTGTAATTGTTATTATGACAGATTACAATAAATGCTCTAGCTTGCATAAGAAATTGTTGTGTTGTAACTCGTGTCTTTTAAATGATTTGAACTACCAATTGCAAAGAACTTGGAGCTTCGAGACTTGGAGAAAAACAGGGATGTTAAATAATATAGGCAGTGGGCTCAACTATCAGAAACAAACAAAATACAAATCATAGTTTACAATTCAGTCGAAAGAGGAGACAAGGGTATTCCCAAACTGCATGCTTCCTTCACGCAATATACGCTAGACACGTGTCTTATACTTTCATTCAAACAAAGTTTGTTTTTCATCCACCAATGGCCTTTAATTTCCCGAAGTATTCCCTCACAGCATCACTGGCATTACACCACTGCCTTATATGCGATGACCGCCAGAATGACTCCAACGCTACAAGCACTATTATCTCACCAATCATGCAGTACAACTGCTGTTATAGGTCAGTTAGAAAATAATGGTCTTAAACGCACTACTAAACGCCAGATTAGAAAGAAACAGAAAGCTGTGATCCGCAGACCAAGTTAATACGGATGCGTTTTTTAAATAAATAAACCATATCACAGTGGTTTATAAGAGTACACTTCTCTCACCTATCGCCGCATGAATCTCCGCTAACACAATGTAGGTTTCAGAGCAGTTGCGATTATAATTATGATGTAATAATATAATGCAATGGTGGTTAAAACCCCCTTGTACATTAAACATATCTAGCATGTATGCTGGCTTTGGACCGGTGAAACGTTCTAGTATATACAGAAAAATACTAATGTGACTGTCTATCTGCCTCCAAGACTACCAGAACATCTCGGGACTACAGTTTTCCGCATATAGCGGTGCTTGATGTATAATTTTCGTGCTAAGTAAACACAAGCTGGCAAAATAGCATGCCATTATATGAAAAATGTCTACCACTCTTCTGTGTCAAAATACTCGATTCATGCAATCTTTTACCTAGGACATAATTTTGATGTATTCCTGAAAAAAATGCAGATTAAGTACAGAACAAGTGAAGGCGTGATTACGAGTTGCAGGATTAATCTCACAGTAAGTTATGTATGCCACTATAATACTGAACGACTGGCCATTATTTATTTATTTATTTATTCATTTAATTTTTGTCTCATCAATTTATATATTCCCATTACGGTTATAGAATCACGCTTTTTGCGAATGGTATATCGGTTTAAGTGGTTATGACAAATAAAAAAAGAGTAAGAGCTACTCCCACACAATCTTTAAGTCGACCTGATTCAAAAGAACACGACATGGATAGTGAACCTAATACCTGTATAACACTGACAACTTTTTTTATACTTAAATACAACAGCATTTTGTTTTAAGTCTTCTCTTGTGATGCTTACCAGGTTTTGTCATCCAATAAATAATTGAAAAGCGTAAAACGCAGCTGTTAAGGGACATGAATGGAGTTGAAACATTAGAATTTAATAACAGCAGCTAGCTGGGAGAGGAAACACATCTCTAGTATTACGTACATCTCAAGGTATGTACGCTGTACTATAGTGCTGAAAGACCGTCATAAATACTCCACTGCAAAAGATATTTCAAATCCGCGCATTCATCTCTTTCTATACTGAATTGTTTTGAAACTGCCAAGAGAAAGAAAAAGGACATTGGTAAAGTTCCCTTTCATGTGTGCATATTTTATTATCATCTATGAACCGCACAGATAAATGCATTCAAAAGACTAGTTAGAATTCATGTACAAATGAATATTAAAAATTAATCAGGTGAATGAGTCGAGGATGTTTGCCAGTGTTCCGCCATGTAGATATTAAGGTAAAATGCGATGGCCTCACTTACAAAGATAGACCCTTGAAACCCTATAATCTAAAGCGAGGACACTACGAGGAGCCTGTCTCAGTGTCACACGCCATTGGAACATAAAGGCGGAATTTCTTCAGTCAAGTTACACTAAGGATTACATGAAACCACAGTAAAGGAAATAAAAAAGGAAATAAGATAAGGTAAGACTAATTATTTTTTAGTTATGGAGGTCAAAGTCGCGTTAATTTATAAGACAAGTAATTTCGACACAAATCTGCTTGAAATTCCGGGCTAGTGTGTCCCTATTATTAGGTATTGTGAGACCGTATACAACGTTCTCTCTCTCTCTCTCTCTCTCTCTCTCTCTCTCTCAGGTGTTTTCGCAGCTCTACATTGGCGCTCTCTATATATATATATATATTATACCTAATTTATTGTACATGACTGAAAAACTACTGGTACCAAACAAAATATATAACGCGTAACCTCTTTATTTTTTGTGTTGAAAATAGCTAACGCTACGAGTACTAAAAAACTACATTATATTATCTATACTTGGTCAGTAAGAAATTAAATTTGGATTTAAGTGCCTCTGTGTGGAAATGTGTTCGACAATGATCGCACTGCTCAGGGTAAGGGAGCGCGGATAGAAAGATTTCTTATCATGACCGTGACTCAGAATGTTCCTAAATCAATCAGTGAATATATTGCCAACAACCTTAACGATGCTTTATTACTGTTCTGGAAACACATTTACAAATTTCACTTTCGGGTATAGAGAGTTCGTTTTAACATCAACCTGTTTAAAAGACTTTAGCCTGACTTCCTGTTTTAAGAAATCTGATTTAAAACAAAGAAATTGACACAGTTGGTGAGTATGTATTGTGGATCAAAATCAGTCATATTTGCTATTAAATCTATTTGCTTATTCCAATGCGGGTTTTTAATCCACACCAGTGATGTTGGAGTCATATATTGAGATATCATTGCAGCTTAACGTACATATGATTCAAACAGTTTTTCAAGCTGGTGTACTGATCTTTGATTATTTATGAGATGGAAGCATGCCTTATTCATATAACGATATTGTATCAGTCTTGAACGACCGATGGTGGCAGTGATTTATTCCGAACAATTTACGTGCAAGATTTTCTTTTGCTCTCATATAAGAGCGAACTAATTTCTATTTTAAAACGTACATTTTCTCTTGATATTCCTATCTATTTATTTATTCATTTTTGTTCAAAGCCATTTGCAGTAGCATTTAATTGAGGCTCGACACCAATAGGAGGTTGTAAAACCATAAGTATTTATCAAAACCAATGACCTATGACAGATATAGGTTTAATATTAAAGCAAACTTTCTTTGAACAAAGACTTCGATCTTAACCCCTATGACAGCTTGTGCCATTTAGATTTTTGCGGAGTCACGTGTGTCTCATTGAACTATTTTATTAATGCCATCATTTGCTCTTAGCCGATATAATATTTCAATATTGACTCGATATTCGCGTCTCGGAGAAGTTCTAAGCAGATTGACTAAAGCAGAGTAGATTATCCTTAACAATAGGGGTCCTTTGTTAAAACTATCCGCCATATGGGTGAAGTGCTAGTTTCCTAGGTCAAAAATCTTATTCGATCGAAACTGCTCTTTTCTGCATAATTAAGCCAAGGCTTGACCACAAACCCATATTTGCTAAACCATTCATTCTTAATCATTCTTGATTTGCGAGTTCGAAAGAAAAATTTTGGAAATGATGGCCATTGTAAAATGATTCAAAATAGATTCTTTCCCGACATACCTATCTATACCTATTTATTTTCTCAGTCTTTCTGCCTTTGATTTCTGCTTTTTATATTCTCTGGTCGGACTCACTGTTGACTGCAGTTTGTGTTCAAGTGAATCATTCAAACTAATGACTAAGAAACAAAGTACTAAGTATATGGGCGTTGTCGTATGTGAGAAAAGGGCCATCCCGATTTCTTATAAATATTGATATCTGTGATGTGTGGTATTGTTGTACATGTAGCAGTGCGGAACCTTAAACATACTGCATGAATAAATTACAAATATCTTGAGATGATAAGCTAACAAATCCCATAATGTTACCACATAAATTTGATTTTTAAGTGCCAGTCTGTGAATTTCATTTTGAAAATCCTAACAGGTGCAAATTATGTTGACGTGACTTTTAGTCATCTTTTTATTTGTTTATCTGTTATTTGTTTTGGAATCATTGAATTTTTTTTTTTTTTTTTTTTTTTTTTTTTTTTTATTGACACAATACTTCACAAATACAGCATATATGTAGTACAAAAAAGAAAACTACAGTCACTCCCACTCTCACACTTAAGAGAAAATATACTATGTTATATTAATTAAATTTTTTATGGTACGTTAAACATTCAGGTTGATAAGAAATTGATAACATTTGAAGTGTACCAGAGTGACTTATCTATTTTTATCACAATTTTTTAATTTTTATTTAAATAAAGGCTCCTGCACACACTCACACATACCCAACCTCACACACACTAGCACGCACACCCTATTTATATACAAACAAATATATACAGATTTATATACATGTATAATTAGAAGTAAACTAATAAGTAATAAAAAGTAAAAAAGACAAACTGAAACAATAACTATATGTTTTGATTTGCTATACTCATTAAAGTAGATTTAAGTTCCGGTTTAAGTAGCAATCTAGAATTTAATTTAGTACTTTTGAAAATAAAAAATTTAGAATGAAGAATTACAAGGTTTTTAACTTTATCGCTACTTCCAAAAATGAGATCAGATGGCAGTATTTTGAAGACATTTCCTGTAATTTGACTTAACCATAGTTCAACCTCTGTCCAGAAAAGCTTCACTAATTCACAGTCCATAAATAGATGCTTTATCGTTTCAGCCTGTTTGTTGCACAAACTACAAAGAGGATTCTCGATCATATGGTATTTAAACAGCAACTCTTTGGTACCCAAAATTCTGTGGATTATTCTGAAATTAAACCATTTCAATCTTATTTCTTTAACTTTAACCAGGGCATTGGTATACGTTAGTTGCCAGTCTATTTTGATACCTAACTCTTGTTCCCATTTTTCTTCACATTTTGGTCTCTGACCGAGACTTTTTATGCAAATGTCATATATGCTTCTACATCCTTTTTTATCGTTACATAATGTTTTAACTGGGTTAGAGATCTGCGGTAATGGCAACATAACGTTAGCATTCAGAAGTCTAAGCACAGGGTAGGCACCAAAGGTTGCTTGCCTTAATCCATAATACAGAGTAAAAGGAATCTGAATTTCAAACTCTTCTACAAAATAGTCAAATGATAGGAATTTCCCTTCGCTGTTAAATAAATCTTGGATAATATGGAAACCTTTGTCATACAAATTCTTATAAAAAATTCTTCTGCCATCTGATAATACAGCAGGATTATACCAGATTGGAGTTCTGAGAATGACATCGAGACTATTACTTGCCATTTTTTCTGAATATTCTGAAAAGTATATTAAGATTTCTCTCCAAAAAGAATTGCGAATTTTAGATATTTCCTTTGCATAAGTTGGTCCAAACTGAGTCAATCTCTGAACATCCGATCCAGTGGCTTCAGCAAAAAGTTTATTTGTTATTTTATCAGAGGTTATCAATCTGCGAATCCAGGAAATTTTTAGCGCCCTCACAAAGGATTCTAAATGTATCATACGGCAACCTCCCTGTTTATAGTCCTGAATAAGTGTTTTACGGGCAACTTTTTCTGTTTTACCGTGCCAAATAAATTTGAATAGCATATTTTGTAAATTTTGCAGCCACTCTTTGGTAGGGCTCGGAAGAGAGAGCAGTAGGTGTGTTATTTTTGAAATAATTAAAGACTTCACTACAGTAATCTTACCTAAAGTAGTAATATTTCTTTTTCCCCACCGATACATTTCTAATTCTATTTGCTGAAGCTTGCTGGTATAATTCAACTCATTCATTTGTTCTAAATCAGCTGTGAAAACTATACCTAATATATTAAAAGGGTTGTTAGTCCATTTAAGATTGTTATCTTTACAGATAATTTCTCTACTGTTGGCCTTTGAACCAATCCATATGGCTTTAGTCTTACTAATATTGGGCTTAAGCCCCGAGTACTTGGAAAACTGAAACAGTAAGTCGAGTGCACTCTTTAAACTTTTCTCTGAGCCATCTAAAAAAAGCACTGTGTCATCTGCGTACTGAGATAGTTTTACTTCCACCCTCCCCAAGTTTATTCCTGTTATGTTATTGTTTTGTCTTATAAGAATAGCTAGGATCTCAACACATAAATTAAAAATGTAGGGTGATACAGGGTCTCCCTGTCTGCAGCCTCTGCCAATTTTAAAGAAATTAGAGAAAATACCATTTTGTATTACACATAATTCAGGATCATTATATAGAACATCTATCCATTTTTTAAAGTCATCACCAAAATTAAAAAACGAGAGAGTTTTTTTCATAAAATCCCAAGATATGCTATCAAATGCTTTAAGGAAATCTACTGAGAGTATCATTCCTGGGATTTTTTTATCTTTTGTAATTTGCAAAACATCATAAACAATTCTAGTATTCTCACCAATGAACCGTCCTTTCAAAAATCCCGTTTGATTTTCATGTATAAGCAAATGTAAAACTTTTTTTAATCTATTTGAAATACAAGCAGAGAGGATTTTATATGAGATGTTTAAGAGAGATATCGGCCTCCAATTTTCTAAAAATTCCCGTGGTTTATCCCCTTTGGGTAAAATTGAAATAACCCCTTGTTTCTGGGTAATGGACAAGTGACCTTTAGCAAACCCCTTATTATATGATCTCACAAGAAACGTTCCTATATCATTCCAGAAAAATTTAAAAAATTCGACAGAAAAACCGTCGGGGCCAGGTGATTTGTTGTTCTTCATACTTTTTAAGGCTATTAGAGCTTCCTGATAAGTAATTGTTCCCTCTAATTGCCTAGCCGTATTGTCATCTAATATGTTTATTTTGTCTTTATCGATTATATTATTCCAATCAAAAATTTCAGAGTAGTTATCTTGTTTCGAGTAAAGATGGTTATAGAAATCTCTGATTTCTTTCAAAATTTCTGCTTGATCGGTAATAATACGGCCTGTCTCCCTTATAATTTTCTTTACAGTTTTATTTACAAAATTTCTTTTTTCCAGGGATAAAAAATATTTAGTTGGTTTTTCCCCTTCCTCTGACCATTTTACTTTGGTTCTTATATAGACCCCTCTAATATGTTCATGTCTCATTTCTTCTTCCTCTAGTTTCAGAGTCTGGAGCTGGTTTTCTAAATTCGATGTGGGGTTATCTGTATACATGGAATATAATTTCTTAATTTTTTCAGCCAGGGTCTTCATTCTTATATTTTTCTCCTTTTTCTTTGCTGAACTATAGGCAATGGTATAGCCTCTAACCTGTAATAATATCTGTTCAAAAAATGCTTGCTCATCCACAAGAAAGTCCAGATCATTGTCACTAATTTTACATAACTCTGCTTTGTTATATGGACTGGCACAATATTGATATTTTAGATCCTCTATTATTTTCTTTACTCCTCTTATATACTCAAAATCTTTTAGAAGGCTGTTATTCATTTTCCAGAAACCTTTCCCTTTTTTCTGCTCAGAGAGAGTAAGTTTCAGATGTATCATTGCGTGGTCTGTTCGGTATCCATAAGTTATCTCAGTTTGATCAACAAGATTCATGAGTTCGTTAGAAATAAGGAAAAAGTCAAGCCTAGCTCTTTTTACAGGGTTATTAGAGGACCAAGTGAATTGTTTCCTCTGTTCATGTTGAGCTCTCCATGGGTCTATCAAATTGAATTTAGTTTTCAGCCGTAAGAGAGCATCTCTCGCTTGGGGATTATTAACACGTCTGTAATTATAATAATCTAAATCACTATCTTGAACTAGGTTAAAGTCCCCCATCATTATCACAAAGTGACCCTCAAAATCTTCTATGATATTTCCGAGGTGAACAAAAAATTCCGGGTCATCTTTGTTTGGTCCATATAAATTAATAAGTAAAACAGAGTAATTATTTTCAACTTCAATTTCGATAATCAAATAATTTCCATCTTTTCCGAACAACGTTTTCATTATTTTAAATTCAAAGTTATTGTTGAAAAGGATTGCCGTACCTCTTGAATTTGATTTGCCAGGGCTCAGAAGGGTTTTATATCCCCACAAGGAATGTACTTTTGATTTGTCCCTATCTGTAAAGTGGGTATCTTGGATACAATATATTGAGTATTTCTGTTGTTTCAAATAGTTCAGGACGTCTCTTCTCTTTTGAGTACCTCCAAGACCCCTACAATTCAAACTAACGATATGCAAACTCATAGATTAAATAACAATTTTGTGAATTATAATACTTTCAAGTAATCCAGTACGCAGATGACATCCATAGATTGTGTATATCTATGGAATATATGGCTCATTATATCGGTGTAAAATATTTTGTAGAGTAAGCAAGTCCACATCACAGTTATACATGCAGATATCATGATAATATATTCATTCATATCTGGTGTAGTGCTCCAATTATGCATCACTTCACAAACATACAACCCCATACATACATTAACCCACATGTCATTTGACCCTAAACATTGCTTGATCAGGATGCTCTCACCTATGAGGTTTGCATACATCACACATTCATACACATGACACACACTCACATAGACAAAAATTTTGTTCGTAAAACAAAAAACAAAGTAAGATAACATAAATACAATCATCCCACACATTTCGAGTATCAGTACTTGCAGCATGTTCTGAAAATTGAGGTACCTAATGATCCCACAGAATATCAAATTGTAACATTGATAATATTTTGCATAATGTTATGGATGAGCACCAATTCAAAAAATATTTTTACAACATTAATATTTGAATGTTAGGGATCAGCACTCACCTTATCTTTATTGGTCTATGTAAAGGATATTCTGTACATACCAGTGAAAGCATTATGTGGGTTATTCTCCTTCCCAAAAACAAGGTTTATTGGAAGATAAGAAGAACCTTATGATTATTTCTCTATTAATCGTAAAGCATGAGAAGTAGTAACAATTGGGATCTACATGTGTACCTAGAAAATATGGAAGAAGAAAGTTTATAAACATAAAGTGATAAAGATAACCAAGCAATTACATTGCATTATATCTAGGCACTCTAGGCTTTACATGTTAGAAAACAAAACATTAGTCATTTTTTCTCCTAATTGGACCTTTTCTTTTGTTTCAGTTTCTCCTCCAAATTATCACATATGTCTACCTTTATTCTGTTTCCATTTTTTAACTGGCAGTATACATTGCAGTTAAAGAACCATGCACTTTCAACGTGCTCATGTTGTTTTAGTTTGTTCAAGAGAGTTAAGTTTTTTAATGTTATGTCATCATACAGACGTGCACCAGATTTCAGTTCTCTCTTTTTCCGCATGATTGTTCTCTTGATATCTGTGTTTCTAAGTTTTATGATCACTGGTCTTGGGGATCCTTGTTTACCGGGTATGCGATGTATTGCCTGGATATCAGTAGGCTCAATATTCAGTTTGGCTTCTTTTTGCAGCATATCAATAAAGATTTCTCTCAGGTTTTCCTCCTTTTTTTCTATTATGTTCAAGGCCCTTATATTAGTTTTCCTTGAGTACTGTTCATTATGATTGCAAGAGCGCATGGTTTCTTTACTGTAGTAATCATTTTGTTTTAGCAGTTCATTCATTTTTTTCATTTCTTGGTCTTTCTTTCTCATGACTTCTTTCAACTGCTCATTTTCCATCTGAAGACTATCCACCTGATCTTGCAGTTTTGCAGCACGGGTCTCAGATTCCATTTTTAGACAGTCGAATTTCTGCATAAATTTTGCATCCATTTCTGATACCATGTTATTAAGAAGTCTTTCAACCACCCTTGTTACTGTAATTTCCAAATCCTCTTTTCTAATAGTTTCTTTAATCTCATTTTTTATTTCAGACAGCTCATGCATGAGCATTTGTAATTCTTCTGCACTGGAGTTTGCCACCTCCGAATGAGGTCTTTTAGGTGCTGAAGTTATTGTTTGTGTTTTGCTCTTTGTATTGTTGCTTGTGAGAAACCTGGACATGGTCCTGTCATCAGCCTTGGTAGGTTTCTGGGCCATGATAGCTTTGTAATCAGTAGGAGCTAGTGAGATGTCACAATAGTGCACAGTGTATAGAAAGGCCCATTACCTATATGACTGTTACAGCTTCAGGGGGCCAATTATGTCTTTGACAATGACTATTGCTGAGTAGCACTCTTTTATATAGCTACACTAGAGAACTGCTCAACCACCTATTTTCATGCATATACTTGCGTAAGTCCAAGCCTCCAGATTTAAAGTTCTTAGAAAATGTCACTTGCCTTTCATGATCTATACCAGTGATGCCTACCACTACTTTCCAGAAACAATCATGAACATGTCTGCAAGACCTTAAATCTCAGGCATCTACATTTCTCACAATATTAGACACCAATGATTCATTGAATTTTGATAAATGTATATCGTGTATCTGTATGTATTGGTCCACGCCCAATCATGCTAGCAGGTTACAACCATGCTAGCACATGTTTGTATTTAGATAAATAATTATTTGTTGCAACACACCTCTTCGTGTGGAATCGATAGTTATCATCCCGTATTTATTTCAGTTTGATTCAGGGAGAAAAATTACCTTCTTACATCGCCAAACAAAAATAACAAGGACCTGGGTTTTCAGATATCCAGTTAGGGAAAAGGTAAAAACGCTGAAGAGACCAATTCACTGCAGAAAAAGTAAGAGAGCATGAGATTCCAACAGGTCCTGCTTGGTCTAATTGTAGCTTTTGGAGCACGTAAAGGTAAGTGAAAGTTTATTTTATATAAAACTTCAAAGCGTATAGTTGAATGTACTTTGCTAATTACATCAATCTAAACGGCTGTGTGTGACAGAATTTTTACGACTGATGTTTGGAAACAAGCCTAGTATACAGCCCTGTATAGGGCCTTGTATGTTTATTCCTTGCGTAATAATAATAATAATAGTTATTATAATAATAATAATAATAATAATGTGAAGAATGGCAAAAAGGAAACGGATAAACGTATTTTTACAAAATGTGTATATTCACTAATCGTGAAATCAGAACAATGAATTTATATGAAATTCTATGTAATATGAATTTTATTCTCTTAAGTGCACTGCCAGACCGTAACGCTGACTCCGCCCACTGTTATGACGTCACCAGGAGTTGACGTAACTCTCCACTGCACCTTCCAGGGCACTTGGCTATTTGGCTACAATTTGCAGTGGCTAAAGGACGGTGCTCCTATCGCTGGGAAAAGTGGAACAGTTCCACAACCCCCGTTCAACAATGGCCAGTTTGTTCTGACCTTTAATGCTGGAGTTGACATTCAATACACACTGAATATAACGGGTTGGTCTTTAATACGTGATCATACTTTTTTAAAGAAGTCAAAAACAGGGAAATCCCTTTGTCTGCATGCAGGCCTAACCATGCTTTCACTTATTTGAATTTTTAAATATCTAAACAGATCTGAAATATTCTAAAATCGATAAAAAATAAATGTTAGCAATCCCCATGGTAAGATGTAATTCAATGAAAATTCTCTCAATTATTCTAAAGAAATTACAATTGAAATGAAAAATATTAGTAATAAGCGTAATCATGAAGTACGAAATCCCGCTTTGGCTTCAGGAATTCAAGCAGCAAACGCAGGAACATATCGGTGTGAGCTGACCAGTTCTTCCACTGTAATCAGTAGCGGGGAGATCCCTGTAACTGTGGGTAAGTACGGGACATCTGTCTGTATTGTGTTAGGTGAGATACGTTTGATGTAATGCCACAATGTCAGATAACTACGTGATACCTACCTGCTACCCAGCATTGTGTTAAGTGAGATAACGTTTGATGCAGTGATGCACTCTCAAATAAGACTGTTTGGAATCTTTAAGTACCCGAAATAAGGGGAAACACTAAATCCGTTCTACACACAAAAGACAAAAAAAGCTTTGTGAGTCACTAAAATTGATAAATGGTAAATTTGTTCCTCATAATCAATTAAGAGATTCAACAAAAAATATACACGACGATCAATTTGTATCGTTGAAGTGTATTATATGCCACAAAAATTTTGATTTGGTGTCCATGAGATCGCAGACGCAAGACAATAATAAAAACCTGTTAATCGGTAAATGCAGCAACTTTTTCGTCTTTTTGAAAGACTTTAATTTGTCATGGAAAGTTTGAAATTATACAAGTATTTCATAACACAATGTTTTAGTACATACGTTTTCCCTATCTTGTCTACAGACATAGACGAATGTAGTGACGCAGCGTTGAACGACTGCGCAGCAAACGCCACGTGCACCAATACAGTCGGAAGTTACACTTGCGCATGCGTAGAGGGATATTCTGGAAATGGCACTTATTGCGAAGGTAGGCTGCAGATTAGCAAATTAAACTCTGTTCTGTTGCAGATTAGCAAATTAAACTCTGCTCTGTAAAGAGCCTAGAGGTACATTACTTTTGTGGAAAAATGAATAAATGTGTTTTACTTTTTGTCGTTTTATATATATATATATATATATATATATATATATATATATATATATATATATATAAAACGTCAAAAAGTAAACACATTTATTATTTTTTTATTCATATATATATATATATATATATAATTGCGTTTATTTAGTATTTTACATAATTATGCTATTTTTTCTGCTAACTTGATTCTTTAATTGTCCCTTTAATTGTCTCCTTTTAACTTCTATTATCCTTGGTACTGTACTTTATTTATAATTTGTTAATCCCTGTTCTCGTTTGTTAGATATAGACGAATGCACTACCACCAATGTCACTACATGTGCCGCGGAGGCGACATGCACAAATTCTCCGGGCAGCTATAGCTGCGTCTGCAATTTGGGTTACTCTGGCAACGGATCAGTATGCACAGGTAACCTTTTTAAATAAGAAGTAATGTCTACAGATTAGATAAGTTTTGATACGTGTTGAAAACATACCTGTCACTTAAAACTCGGTTTTCTGATTTCATTTATATTATCACTGGCGCATATATTGTGACGATGCTACAAGTTTACTCTGGCTGAATGACATCGATTTTATGCTTAGTACTGCTTTACACTGGACGGCGTCCTTTCTGCGTCCTTTCTGCGACCATGAAATTTGGCATCGCTTTGGTCTTAATAAGGAGGCAGGAGCATTGGTTTTGTATCAGAATGAATGCTCAATGATCGGCCAGTTGTCGGCACGTAAAGTATTATAATTTTTTAACTCTTAAATGGGGCCGTACTGCTGGACGCAGAAAGAACGCCGTCCAGTGTAAAGGGGGCTTTACATACATATTTTGATTAATTTTCGTTTTAGTGAACTCTGTATTAGAATTCTGTAAACAGTGCACTCACTACCTGCCCGCATGCGCTATGACCACAAATGGATTGTAGATTAAAGTATTGCCACTATTACAAATATTTACAGATATAAACGAGTGTCTAGTTTCCTCCCAGAACGACTGTGCCGCCAATGCCACGTGCACTAACTCCCTCGGTAGTTACACTTGTGCGTGTGAGCCCGGGTTTACTGGGAATGGGACGTTTTGTGAAGGTAGCTAAGTACAGTGTATCTATACATCATTCTTAAACAATGGAGTTATGCAATGAAACAGAATCCTCAGATACATTATATATATTAAATGCGCTTGTGCATGTATCAAACGAACCAAGCTTTAAGACTCATTCATTCCATCTTAAAAAATTCACGAATGCGTTGGCACAATAAAGAGCATACACAAACAAACACACAAACTATATCATTATCACTTTATTAATTTTAAAACATTCTATGAACATTTAGATGTGGACGAATGTCAAAACTCAATGCTTCACAACTGTGACATCAATGCCCAGTGCACCAATAACCAAGGAAGTTTCAGCTGCGCCTGTGTATCGGGATACACAGGAAATGGAACCACGTGTATAGGTCGGTAGTTTAGTACCATTCACAGGGACCTCTGGTATAGTATACAAAACTGAAAAAGAGGTCGATACAATAATTTTGTAACAGTCTTCCAGCGGGCCCTGCGAACAGTGCGGTAGTTTAGCGTTTTAACCTACAAGCAGCATCATGTATGTCTTTTGAGAATAATTCTTAGCGTATTATGATTGGAATACATTTTGCAGTAAGTGTGTTAATGAATAAATTTCAGACACGAATGAATGCCTGGATGCTAATCTCAACAACTGCGCACCCAATGCAGACTGTACTAACACACCGGGGAATTTCACATGTACCTGTCGTGTTGGCTTTAACGGGGACGGTACTCTCTGTACAGGTAAGCATCACAAAACCTGTTCAAAGAACACTATTTACAATATGATCTTCTTCACACGCTTTATATATATATATATATATATATATATATATATATATATTTTTTTTTTTTTTTTTTTTTTTTTCTATAGGTATTAAGATAACTGAAGGCACTTCCCTTGCCCACCCCCCAATATCTCACTCAGCTCCCCCCTCTCTCTCTTGCTCTCTCTCTCTCTCTCTTACTGACTCCATCTGTTTTCTGCTCCACTATATACTAAATCATATTGCTCTTATTAAAAACCTACATGTACTTTCCATGCAATAAAAGATGTCGACGAATGCCTGGATGCCGCAATGAACGCATGCGCAGATGGAGCCACCTGCACCAACACGGAAGGCAGTTACAGTTGTGCTTGTCAGAATGGTTTTACCGGCAATGGGTTGGCTTGTACAGGTAGTTAACCAATTGCAGCTAGCAGTGAAGCACTCCTTTCGCACAAAATACTGTTTAATTCAGTAACATAAGGATAAGAATAAACGTGTAGGACTACATATTTTATGTTATACACGCGAAGATTTGGAATATTTATTGATAATATGATACTTGTACATCATTTGCTATGGTCCTTTCTTTGAGTTGTGGTCAACTGCCAGTCGTTAAGAGAGGGCAGTTCATTCCTTTAAAGAATAACATGCATGGCTCTATAGATGTCATTTTTTTCTTTGTTAGATCTATTTTCTTAAATGCACATGTTGTCATGGGTATACGTGATACACTGTAATCGAGGTGTATTATTCTTGGTGTGTCATTCATCTCATCTCCTTCCATTTTTATTTATTTATTTTTTCCTGCCACTGATTGCTGTATAACACATGTAGTAAAGTAAATGTGTTGTTTTTATTCAGATATCGACGAATGCGATTACCCTGCGACAAACGATTGCGCAGACGATGCAACTTGTACCAACGTGCCAGGGGGTTACACTTGCGCGTGCAATTCGGGTTTTGGCGGGAACGGAACAGTCTGCTCTGGTGAGCGTGTTTTCATACACTTTTTGATAATATTTCGGGGTGGGGCTTTTAATTGAAATAAAAAGAACAGCTTTGTTATTTTGTTACACAGCTACATATATCTCCAATAGTTCTTCTTTCAAACCGAAACCAAAATACCCAGAATCTTGAAATCCCTGTGGTACAGGGGCATTCTCCAAAACGTTTCATCAGAATAAATTGTAAAAAATATTCACGTGAAGAAGAAGAAGAATGGGTGTTAAATAAGAATCGTAAAAGCAATTTTAGCTAGGCTTACATGTACCTTTTTTGATGTCGCATTTCAAACGCCGAAAATTAGTGAGTTCAGCATAGTTTCCTTATACGTAAATGAGTGCCTTGAACACATTTCCAAATCACACACTTACTTATGAGCTACGACATGTAGATCTACAACCTGAATTTGAATCGTTGACTTGCAAATACCAAGATTAGAATTTAGTTTTAAAAAAGATGGGTCCTGTGGCACCGTCATATGATAACGTTTTGATTTATATTTAAGATATTGACGAGTGTCAGGACCCAAACCTCAATGCATGCAACGGTAGAGCATGTAACAATACGGCGGGGAGTTATGTCTGTAGTTGCCCAGATGGCTTTACGTGGAGTGGAACACTGTGTGAGGGTAAGAAAACGGCTACAGTTACAATATGTTACAAGAATGGTGTTCTCTTCATAGTTGAAATTTTATAGAACACAAGTTTTTACACGTGCAAAGAGAAGCATTAATTTATTTAAGCGAATTATATCATAACAAAATTTTGGAAAATAAGTAGTTGTATTAACAGAATTAACTGTATACATACATGTATTTCAGATGCTGTTAAATTTGTAATAAATGAAATTATTGTTTTTTTTTTTTTTCAAAAATCGGAATTATTCAGCTAGGATTAATGCAGATATATTCTGTAGCATCTTATCGTTTGGCGTATGTTTATGTATGTCCCCTCAGAAATGGTACTTATCATATACAAGTATTTATACGACATAGATTTCTACATGAAATACGAGATGTTAATTTGAAGAATGCTTTTTAAATCCAGCTCAGTGCCGTCTTCAACCCCCCTCCCCTGTCCCCTCCCCCACGGACAAGTTCTTCCAGAGATTTTTCGTAGAGGAATAAAGAGAGGCGCAAAACCCTATCCAATACCCGTAATCTCTCAGTGTATTCCTGTATTGTCCTTAACAGATATCAACGAGTGCCAAGACCTGCTCCTTAATGACTGCGAGGACTACGAGTATACTGACTGTATGAATACCAATGGTAGCTTTACCTGTGTGTGCCAGGAAGGGACGGTGGAAGGCAATAGCACGGGGAACACCACACAATGTATAAGTGAGTGCAAGTTCTTGAAAGTACACATAATGTAGGCGAATATTGGCAAATGATAAACCATTTCATTAATTGTGATCAGCTTCGCAAATTGTGTTCCCTTTCGGATCGCAGTTTTCTTTGCATTTCTAAACAGTACTTAAAGAGACTAAACGAAATCTCTTCCGACATTTGTACATATTGTAGAAACTAAACGAGTCCAGCGTAATATGCCTGTTATTGATGGGTCACAAATATCCATCGCAACAAACAGTTGCGTTAATTGATATTTTTATATTGCAATATATTGGTTACCATGTTTACATTTCTAGATTTAATGATTTCGTCGGTATGGAGACTTTTTGTTATCACTGAATTTAACTCTTAGTGTCGCACTAAAAAGACAGTAAAACAATCCAAACCCTTTAATTTTGCGTTTCTGTTCCTAATACAGAGGTAACCGCGTGGCCGCCACCAAGAATGCACGAAGCACAATGGGTCATCGCTGTCGCAATCGGTGTTTACATGGCAGTCGTGTTGCTACTGGCAGTGATCGTATGCGCTTTTCTAAATACGAAAAAACAGAAACGGAAGAACCACAATCTCCGACATTACAGCCACTCCAATCAGGCCTTCGATGGTCATGTCTACTGACCGTGGTCAGTTACCTTCACGGACAGTACTTTGTACTAGAAAAAAACCGTGGACAAACTGAAATATGTTGCAAATGATTCACTGTTTTCTCTTTCCACCAAGAAGGAATAATTCATATACCTTATGTAATAGTGTATATTGAAACATAAATACATTATATTATTTATTATTAGTGCATTTCCGTATCATTGTACTGTCGTGATGTGCAAGGGTGCATTATCCTCAAGTTAATAACCATTGTAGATGTGCATAGACTGTTGCAGTTGTTGTAATTCCCATTTAACATATGAAATGAGGAAAGATTTACTAAACGCTGTGTATCTCTAAGTGTAGTGGTCTGACTGTACATACTCAGTATAAAAAGATTTATGATGCTTTTTAAAAAAATTAAGCTATATCATATGACTCTTTTAACTATTGATGTCCTAAAAACTATAATAACAACAGTATCTGTTAGGGTGGAAATCTGACTGTACATACTCAGGTTAAAAAGATTCATGACTGCTTATAGAAATCAAACTGATTTATATAACTCCTTTAACTAAGATTTATTAATTTGTATTTTCAGATTTAAGATATGGATTAACCATAAGTTATATTTGTTTTTTTTTTTTTTTTGTTTTTGTTTTTGTTTTTTTACTTATTTATTTTGGTAGTAGTAACCAAGTTAGTTTTACAAACTCAACAACTAAAAACTTGTGTAACAGTTTTACAATTGGCGAATCTTGACAGCACAGTATACACACCTGTTTTTAACGACCAATTTGATTATAAATTCTTACAAAAATAATAAAATCAGAAAGTAGGATTTTCTGTAGTCTGTTTTAATTACCAAATGCATTGTGACAGCCTAGACACCAACTATATACAAATGTCATTAGATAGCAAATTTATGATATAAATCTTCCTTTGGGCTATTTTTTTTTTTTTTTTTTTTTTTTTTTTTTTTTTTTTTTCAGATAAAACAATGACTATATTGTAGATTCAGTTAATTAGCTTGGACGCAGCATTCGCCAGCATAATTATATGGAGATGTTCAAATAAAACTATGTGTATGAAAAACACGGAAGAAATCCTTAACTGGTCATTACCAATGTAACCTTTGTATTGTCTTCAGGTAAATTTTCACACATATAAGTAAATGGTTTCATCAAGGCTAAAGTATGATGAAAAAAGGTCATCACAAAAGCACCATTTCAAATATAACATGCCGTAGACATTTAGCCCTCCTGGCCTTGGGTAGAATACAGAAAATTAGTCATTATACGAGTACTCTATGAACAAGAGGTGTGTTAACTGTTAAACTATTGCATTCAGCTGTAGTCCCAACAGAGTCTGATCCATGTACGCAGACCGATAGTTTCATTGGGAATGGGCCCTTAAGGGAGCACAAATCGTCAGTTTTCCTATTCAAAGAGATACTGGGGCAGTAAAAATGTAAATAATAATAATAATAATAATTCTATTGTTAGTGCTCTTTTGTTTCCGTCATAGTCTCAGTCATAACCTATATTTCCTCATAGATTGATATTTTGTGTAGTTAAAACTATTGTAAACGGAGACACTGTGCGAAGACAGAAACTGCTGTTCTCCAAGTACAAAACACATCGTATATCATATACATGCAATCATCTTAAAGCATTAAAGACAAAGCTTCAAAGCTTGAAAATGTCAGCGGATTTTTATTCAAATATCTAGTTCACATCAGTTTATTTGATCTGGCTCTCCTGCCTTGAGCAAAACAGACTGCGCCTGGGAGCGGGTGGCACTGCAGAGAATAAGGTATGGAGTGTTTTATCATGGAGAGCAATAAAACCCACAGTTCACATACACAGCTTTTGTAATATAAAACTGAACTCAGATCTATGTCATTTAATTTATGAGCTCGTTGCAATGAGCGCTGAACAATTATTAAGCCTCCATGCAAGATAAACAATTTTAACAGCTTTGTACGGGAACGCCGGGAAAAGAACACTGAGTAAGTTAAGAATGCTTTAACTATGCAACTGGCAATGTAACATACGCGAAGAGTAGTCTGACTTTACGCTGTTGTGAGTTCAGATGATTGTTTTTAATCTAGCTGATGGGCAAATTCACCAAATGCAACCGGGCGGATTCATCACATCGATAGGGGGCGCACTATTCAAAACAGGTCGACGTCAAACAGTCGCCGCTGCCGGGAACGTTTCATAATGGTGTCAGGGAGATGCTTGTGCTTAAAAATCACGGTACTTGTTTCTTTATTCTCCATAAACTATGTCGCATTTGATATTCTTAAATCAATTATAGATGACAACTACGCCATTCGCAGATTCCATCCATACTTGTTTAATACAACTGTTACCAATGATTTTATGGTTGACAGAATTGACCGATTCAGTATCGATTGGAATGGATCTCAGACTCTAACGTTCGTAAAATTAGGTAGGATGGCCAATCTGATGTTTGAATATGCAGCCGTATTAGGCATTGCGCAAAAGAACGGTTTATCTCCGAGAGCAGCGAAGATCTTATATCCGAGGGATTGCTACTTGATCAGTGCTGGATACGAAAATGAGCCAACAGACCGGAAGCGGAAAGTGTACCAACCTAATTACCTAAGCTTTTCTCCCGAGGCATTCCATCTGGAAAAGGGTGTTAATCTGTTAAATAGTAACCTTCAGTCCTGGAAATATTTCGGACATGTGGATGATATCGTTCGCAAGGAGTTCACGTTTTTCAAGATTCACGACACATATGCCCGTGACTTTCTACACACGGTCGGGGACTCGCTGAAGGGGGACATTTTCGTCTCCATCCACGTTCGGCGCACCGACTTCATGGACTACCCAGATCTCATTAACGTGGCAACGGTGGACTATTTTAACCGGGCAATGAATCTATTCAGAGAAAAATACTTCTCGGTGAAGTTCGTGGTCGCTAGCGATGACAAACCCTGGTCCAGGGCCAACTTGACAAGTGACAGGGGCGACATCTATTTCACCGACGACAACGCCACCAAGTGCCAGGACATTGCCGTGTTGTCGCACTGTAATCACTCTATCCTGTCCGCGGGGAGCACCTTCGGCTGGTTTGGCGCCTACCGTTCTCTTGGGCATGCCATCTACTACAAGGGCTGGTTAAGGCACGGGGGTTGGTACAACCTGAAGCTGGTGGAGGAGGACCACTACCTGCCCTGGTGGACTGATATCCCGGGGTGATGTTATCCTGGATGAAGACTGCTGGACTGATATCCCGAGATGATGATAAAGTGGACGCGTTGTCCATTAAAATGGCTTTTTCTCTTATGTACTTTGGTAGGCGGAAAACTGACACTATTACGTGTGATACAATAAACCAACCATAGAATTTGATAAATGGGGGGAAATTATGTTTTTTCCTTGGGTTACCTTTCGTGTTGAGCTACTAGTACATGTATTTTGCATTTTTATTTTACTATAAGATGATATTTGCTGATATTTCAAGATTGATGTAAAATATTCTGTTTGTTCATTTAAAATATGAATTTACGAGCTTTGAAAGGTCACCATGTGACAAACTCTTTATTGGAAACAAAGGAATGATTAGGTATTGATTTCCAAATGTTGCAGAGTTTATGAATAAAATACTGAAATAACTGCAGTGAGAAATAACAACAATGCCCCTTGACCCTGTACAAAGGAATATACGTGAAGTTACTTTTTATAAGCTCAATCATTTCCCTTCAAGACTGATTTCAAGGCCACCACGTTATCCACTACGTTGTAAATTTACCTCAACCAGCAACCTTTTTTTTCTCAACAAAACCAAAAGATAATACCGGAAAGTGTTTCTATTAAAGACCTTGTGTTGTCTATACTGTATATGTTAATGCCTATATTCAAATCCAGACACTTGCCTAACGTTTTGGAGTTTTGGTATTGATTATTTTGACAAGTTCATAAACGTCAAAATTAGCATGAAAATGTATTTCATTCAG
The DNA here is from genome assembly GCF_051362555.1 of Lingula anatina. Taxonomy (NCBI): domain Eukaryota; kingdom Metazoa; phylum Brachiopoda; class Lingulata; order Lingulida; family Lingulidae; genus Lingula; species Lingula anatina. Next base: position 8,124,468 of record NC_141771.1, on the reverse strand, counting down.
AACAACTGAGCCACTCTCTGCACCAAATTCGTTTATATGATTTAATATGCGCTACTCGATGGGTGTCAGAATTCCAATAAAGTCAAGGAATGCTGATGCAACGTTGGACCATAGGGTTTGATATTAACGAAGCTCAAGGTACATTCCAAACCCGCAAAAAGATGCCTTTCTCCTAAAGTTGGTGAAAGCAAGTGGGTGCGATACAAACAGATGCCAATTGACATGTGTATTCTGTATGTAAAGTAGGCTATACAGAGAGAGTGTAGTGTCCAAACACGTCATAAATATTGTAGAAATGGTGCTTTCTAGAACAATACATAAAAATAAATAGAGTACATATACATGTACTTGTAGCATAAAACTTCAGAGCACGAGCTGTACATTAGGCCTAGGTTATTTGGTGTGAAATTAAAAAGATCGTGTTTTTCAGAAAAAAAACCGACACTATCAAATTTTTAAGGATTTTTAAACTGGCATCTCATAAACTGTGACACTTTAATACTTCGGTTTTGTGAACATATCGGTATATGGAGCAAAAGTTCGGTTGATTTCATTGGATTTTGACTTCGAATACTTGTTTCAATTTTCAGGAGAACAACTATAAAACAACAATCTTACGTTTAAACCATACTGAAATTTCTTTAAGAGCCTTTATGAAGCAGACAAAATAGAATCACTTTTTGGTGCAATCTACATGGTCTCACTTTCAATGATACACAATGCCAACAGTGTTACTGGGTATCTCGCTCCAGCAAACAATTAAATAATCGATATATTATAACTACTTTAGATACATAATGTCCCATGTTTATTCTTTTACTTTCTTTTGATATAACAGAACGAACATTAGTCAGAGTCACTCTAACAAGGGGTGCTAAGCAGCCTGTATAAGTCCCAGGTCTTTTAATGTATTATTCCGAACAATCCCCGCGTTTCAGCTTCACCTCAAAGTCCAGCCAGGTACATCACCGATCAAAAGCCATGACGATTTCACTACATCGGAGATACTCTACGCGTGTACCTTTCAGAGTCCGCGAAGTCATTGGCATAAGCCAAAGCACCACCAAGCTTTTTCTCCTCAGGTCCATCAAAGGGCCTGGCCTCGTTCTGGTGCACGGAAGGATGGTCGCCATTGACATGAGGCCGCGGGATCTTCAAGCTCCGTGATCGCTCTGAATGGTGTTGTTGGACGTGAAGTTCATCGACGCTCAGGCTCAGGGGCCGTCCCATGAAGTCATGGCGTCCAACGTAGCGGTGTTCGCTGGGGTCGAACGGCTCGGAGACGGGATAGTCCACAGAGGGCGGGGAATGGGGGTGGCCATCGTAAAGAGATGTTTCGGCGTAGTGGCTCGAACGCATGTGGCCCGCGGCGTAACGCATTCGTTCCCCTGTGTAGTTTGCGTAAGGGTTTTCGCTAGCTCGCCGTCCGGGGACGCTCCTTGTCGTACCGTAGTAAGGGTTTTGTTGAACCAGTCCGTAGTCCGACCTCTGCGTTATGTCAGACTTATGGCGCTCGATTCTACGAACGCCGCCCTCGTCGCTTCGCTTTGTCACGGAGCCTGGCGGTGAAATCGCCTTCCAAAAGGCGTAGGTTTTGGCGGTCTGAAGGGTGTAATCTTTCATCCACGTCGACGGATCGGTTGGATTGGTAACCGAGGACTTGCTTTTCTTTTTCTTTTTTTGCTGGCGGCGGCGATGGCAGAAAAAGACCACAACGACGCCAATCGCGATCAGAAACACGGCAAGACAGCCCAGCAAAATAATGATGGTGGTCTCCGTCATTTCTAGTGAACCTGCTTTCTTGGGTTCATTGGCCGTTTCACCTTTCTCTGCAATGTTTGTATGTTAATTTTATTAAGAGTCCGTATCCTTTACTTTCTTATCGACTATATCCACTTGTTTGAAACATAACTTAAGTTTTTCTTTTACTTTGAATTACTGTGAATCATTATGATTGATCATGCCTTTTATTGCGTAGCTAACTTTCACCCCTTAAATTCTAAAAAGCGTTCCTTCATGCGATTGCTCTGATGTCTGTTAGTTTCCATTGAATAAGGACTTCCGTGGCAGTGCGTGCTTAAAACTGCCATTTAGACAGTCTTTATCTCTCTACAATTTACAGTAGTTTCTTTTTTCATCAAAACTGAATCTTGCTAAGACTCCAATGGGGAAACTGCTCTTACTTACCGTTCGTATCTATATTAAAAATGTCCCACAAATTTTCGATTGTTGTTGTGGTCATTCCTGGTACAATTGTGGTGGTGGTAGTTGTCGTCGTCGTGACGGCAAGGTCTGGATCTTTGTCTGAAATCAATTAATAATAAACTGACAATTAAAAAGGAGAAATTTGCAAGTTACATGTACTCTAAACGGACTCCCAGTCAATATAGGCAATCGAAAGCAAGGATCCAGGAATATAATATAATATTTTTAATGTACATTTGAATGTGGTATCAAAAAAGCCATCGTTCCACTACTACCATAACCAAAAGTTTTATTAAGAAGGGCTGACCTAAAGGAGTTACTCAGCGTGTTTATGTCAGATATAAGTTAAAATCCAGGCTATTTGAGTGAAGGAGGCAAAAAATTATTACATTTACTTTTGGGACACTCAGTGCGTTTAAGAAGACCATCCTCACCTAAACAGATGCCTTTCTTGGCATGGCTGCAACACGAGTCCACGGTGCGGGCGGTGCGATTGTAGTCCAGTTCTTTGTGGATCCTGAAAAAGGTGGATGAAATGGACTTTACTGTGAGTTGCCACACTGGCCTTCTTTCCAAAATAAAGTTACCTGCATGGACCGTAATACAGATTGACATATTTCATAGATTATGACACAACTGTGGATAAGGCATGTACTGGTATCACAGTTATGATAACAAAATAAATAAATAAATAAATAAATAATCTTCTTGAGGAGTTAGTATGAACTGTATGGAGGTAAAAAACAACAATTACCATACAATATGTACTAAAACATTGTATTGCGCATTGATAATAAAATGCACGGCTGGGTTCACAATTACTGTGAATATGCCTTCTGTATGCCCCTACCTGCATGTCGAGTCTGTGTAGTTGTAGGTGAAGGCAGCACATTCGCCAATCTTAATGCACTCTTCCCTGCAGCTGAACTCCGTCTGATTGGCCACGAGATCGCCGCCCGGGTGGGTTATGTCTAGATGGGTCTGGAAACAGGCGGCTGAAATTGGAATATTCAGGAAATAAGCGGAGAGATGAAAAATGTGTATGTTAGCCATAGTTTTTATTAATCAATTAATTAGTTAAAAATAAATGTATTATTTTTAAGTGGAATCAAACTTTCTGCAAAACTTTAATACTTTTATTTCTCATCCGATTATATTTTCTAAAAAAATTCTCGAAAGAAAATGATTGGCGTGGCACTTTTCATTCTGTACGTACATTCGCATTCTTCAACCTTCTTATAGTGAGTGCAGCATGGGTTGGTCGTGTGAATGTATGGGTCCGTTCTACTGTGAAGAAAGCACACATTTTGAAAAGAGTCAAAGTCACTTGCCGCGCAAGCGCTCTTTCTCATACATTCCGCCTTGCATTGCGCAGCCGTGAACGTTCCAATCTGCTTGAGTCCGTTTAACTGGGAGCTGCCGAAGTAAGTTCGCATGGCTTGTACCCGTCTTGTACATGCTGCAAATAAAATGGGGCAGATTGAATTAATTGGCTGAATTAATGTTGGACATAACGCCAGACGCTCATGTAACAGAATCAAGCAGAAAAAAAAACATACAAACGCTCACATATTAACTAGATCAATTTAGAACTTTGCTAGAGACGAAACTCTAGAAAAAATTTGAAAATGTTGTCAAAGCAGTAGGGTGCAATACCATTTTATTTATCTGAAGACCTGTAATACATACCTTTTGTTTTTAGGAAATGCATGTAATTTTGCCCAGTTAGAAAATTTGTGAAATAAATGATGTATTACGTTTCTGCCACCGAAAAATAGCTCTTACTTTTAGGTAACTGTGTCGTTGATACTCCCTTTTCGCTCTTAAATCTTTCACGAATATCTTCTGGCAGATCCACTGAATAAAAATACAGAGAGAATAAATCGGAGAAGTGTAGTTAAGTGATAGACAAACTAACCCTATGTGAAATAGAAACACGTTTATGCTTACCGGTACTGTTCTTTTTTTTTAATATAGAGAACACTTTTATAAAGTATCATGTACTGATATATGTAAAATGAACATTTAATACATATTTTATAAGATTTTATCAATGTGCGTTTGACATTTAGGAAATAATTAGTAATTAGATGATAATATTGCAGCAGTGAAATAAAAATAGGTTGAAATACATTAAGATTAGGGGCTCTACTTCAAACAATAAATGATAAAAGGGACGAATTGCTGAGAAGAACCCACGTTTGCACTTCGTCTTCTTGAAATGCTGACAGCACTTGTCCCTCGTGTGACTAGTTTCAGACGACCAGAGGTGGAGCATGCACTCTTTGGTCTCCCTGTTGAAATCCATCGCCTTACAGTCGGCCTGCAGCAGGCACACGGCCTGACACTCCATCTTGGACAGACTTTTCACCTGGTAGCCGCCATTTTGTTTGGCGTCATAGTACTGCTGTAGGCAGTCAACTTAAATGAACACATACAGTTTATTTTATTACTTTATGCAACACAATAGCCTTATTTCTAATATAGGTTTGATCTGGTTAAATTTGTACTTTAATCAAGGCAGAACCAGGGCAGGGCAAAGAATTAAGTCACGTGCCTCTCCCTAAGGTTTTGTATAAAGCCCTTTTTAGTTTATCGAGTAAAAAGAACCAAAAACAAGCCATTCCCATCCCTGGCCTTACACCTAGGCCTACATGTACATGCATCTTTCACATTAAAAAATAGTCCGCTGTTTTATATTTTGCATATTTATCTCTGAGTAATTAAGTAATGTGTTTTCTGAAAACATCTTAAAATAATATTTTGAAGGCAGTGCTACGTACTTTGTTCGCTATCTTCTGTGGTATCAGTTGGGACTACTTTTGTCGTAGTAAATACATCAGCGTCCTTTGGTTTGCTCTTGCCTCTCTCACTATGCAGAGGAGTACGGATGGCAGGTGTCGTCTGTTTTGATATCATATTTGAAGCAGTTTCCATTCTGTCGATGTCGTCCGTTTCTTCTGTCGTTGTCATTTTAGCGACTGAAACATCCGTGGTGGGTTTAATTGTGTTCAAATAAAAAGTTGTAGGAGATGTAAAAGGGATTTCTGTGACCGATGTTTCATTTTGTCCGAACATTTTTTCATATTCATCTGATCTAGACGTGTCGGGATTTTTCGTAAAGGCTGTTCCGTTTGGAGCAGTCCGCATTTCGGTAACATCTCCGCTATTGTTTACCCCGGAAGTCACTTTACTATCACTTCCTTCCTGTTGAGACAGACAGGGGACTTTCCGGAAGTGATAACAACACGTGTCATTCTTCACATCCTCTGCGTTTCTAAGCGCGTTGTACTTTTCACATGTTTGAGTTACCCTGTGATAGCTCACTGCTGCACAGTTGACGTCTCTGAGACAGAAGTCTTGGCATTCTTCCAAAGATCCGTGGGTCCCGATCACTGGGACCCCGCCCTCTTGTTTTGCATAATTGCGCCTCTCCAGACATACTGAAAAGTGCACAATAATATCATTTTGACCCGATGAAGTGGATTCTATTTGAAGTTGAAAAATAATAGTTCCATGCTGTGTGAATTTCATTGGAAAAAATGGTGCGTTTGTAATGCTTTTCATTACCAGATTACCTATTTTAACAGACTTAACTTTTTTTCATGACACATGAATATGCACCTTTCTTGCACACCAGGCAGGTAAGTCTTTTTTCTATCATACTAAACAAAATTTATTTGGATACATATTCAAATTTGACAGATGGCAGGGAATACACACTTGTTCATTCCCTGCTATTTTTTTTATTCAAAAAGAAATTGACCGGGCTAAATTCTGAGTTAACTAAATGAATTATGAAGACGACGTTTAATAGGTGATCGCTTAATTGGCCATTGATAACCTTTGCATAAACACAACAATGAAGATTTATGTTGTGTAAAAAAAAAGCTCTAAAAGATTAATTTAACCCTTCACAGCTAAAACAAACGATGGCTCTCCGTAACGATTGGCGACCGCCTCTATGAGCGTATCGCTTCCATACAACAGGGGTAGCGTGAAACGAGTTTTTGATTTTTCAGTAAATTTTTTCTTCATAGGTAATGATTTTAAAAATTCAACAACCTTACCTTGTGGATCCGAGGCCAATACAGTTGCTATACAAGAAATAAGAACCCAGATAAACATCCCGCACACTGGCTGCATCAAATTCCAAGAACTCCCTTCACAGCCACAGTAATTTCACCGCCATATGTGAGAGAGAAAGGTAAAAAATTGAGAGCGGCACCCGACTCTTTAGAACGATAAAACTGCCACGCTGTAGGCGCTACTGTACCGGTAGTGTGTGATAGCAGTGTCTCCCCCCAGGCCATCGAGCTATATTAACTATACACACACACACACACATTTCAACATTTCAGAAATTCAGCAGATTACCGTTTTTTCCTTGCAACCCACATAACCATATCGTGCGCACATATGAAGAAAAGAGCACATGCTCACAAACACACACACACACAAAGAAAGAAAAAATTATAAAAGCATTATACAATAACAAATAAAAAATACGATTGCACCGGTAATATCAATGTGCTTAACTTATCTCGCTTGCTTGGATAAAAATGCCATGGTTGAAATACAGTGTGCCGAACTTGACGATTGTTGCCAAGAAAAAGGGTGATATAGCGCACTGGTCGGGTGTCTTTGGACACTTTCTAAACACAAGTTCATGTGGCCCACAGCATTCTGAATGAAAAAGGTGCTATAATAACATAGTAAGATAAAGTAAAGCCTAGATGACATTTGAAATGCGATGCTTGTAATACTCTTTACTTACAGCGTCTGAGCGGAGTCGTACGGATTGAAAGCCATGTAATGTTAGCATGCGCGGCGTAGCAAGTACCTCCTTGCGATTAAAAGAAAATCGTACGGACAATTTCATCGCACGGCGCCCGTGTAAATGTAATCTAGGCTTAACATGTACGCAGTAGCGTGATTTATCTTTCTAACTACTATGCAGCGTAACTGTGCACTATGTTTCATTTTAACTGCCACAGAACTATACAGTGAGTTCTACATTTGACACCCCCACATTGTACTTCATTATGAAAACGCGTCGAGGCGTTTAGAATGCCAAATAAAGTCGCTTATTAGAACATCGATCTTTTTATTGAAATCGGAAAGGCTAAACTGATCTTTAGAAAGATTTGTGCTAGAGAATATCTTTTTCATTGACACATTTCTGTTAGGAAAATGGCTGTTCATTCAAGTCGCTCGCAAATGACACCCTGAAAACCTACCCTCTATCATGGCCGCAGATTAATTACGTGCTCTTCTCTCCAGCGCTCACAGTAGAGCAGTAGAGAATCGTGTCATGAACGAGCCAGAGACAAATCTGTGAACATGTAGTGACCCTGGAAGAGGGTACAGAAAACCAACGTTTTGTATTGAAGATCTGTGCGTGTGATTTGGTACAAAAATCACTTTCAATCATTCTTATGCTGACAGTTGTAATTTTATTGATTTATATGTATTTTTTTACTATAATAATATAGGAAGCTTATATTCATGTTAGTTTATATCATACATAAATACACTCACAGAACAAAAGACAACGGAAATGGAGTCATCATAAAATACATCTATACTCTGCCCGAGGCAATGAAACCGTTACTCTCAGCAGACATTAACAGAGGTCACAAAAAGGGACCACTTCCTCTGGTGCCTCTGGGCCTGAGCAGTATTAATACGGTGAGATTCAATATAAAATTTGATGATTGCACTGTCTATTTGTATTTGTTGATGAACCGAAATGTTTATTATTATTATTATTATTATTATTATTATTATTATTATTAGTCAATTGTCGGTTTTATGTTGTGAATGGTGAAACTGATCTAAATTAAAAAATGCATTTAAAGTGGATCGAACAATAGAAAAACATAATGCGGGTGTCCATTTGATTGTTCAGGTTCAGTAATTACCGAAAAAATTATATGTACAAGTAGTTCGACAGCCTATCTCTCTCTCTCTTTTTCTCTCTTTCTCTCTCTCTCTCTGTCCTAGTGCAATTACTTCCCAGTGCACAAAACCTGGCTGTGGATTTTGTTCTCAGCAAACACAATTTGGCATATCTATGCAATCATCACTACCGGCTGGGCTTGCACCTTAAATACAACAGGCCTTTTGCAGTTAGACGTCTGGATGTCGACTCCTTTTTTTTCTGAAGAGCTTACTCTCCAGAAAACAAAAGAATGCTGGAGGGCAAGCTCTTCAGTAAAAAAAAAAGACATCTAGTGATCTAGCTGCAAAGGCTCACTTGTGACTACTAAATAGAGACTCAGCTATTCATGGCTTTCAAAGGTTATTAATTTCGATTTTGTCTGTGACTTATGTACCGAGTCGAGACATGATTTCTCCACGTAATACTAGTGGAAAACAAAGAAATGCATTAACTCACTTTATATCATAAAAAGAAAAAATAAAAGTTGAATGATTACGTGTATTAAGAGATGCAAATAATTTGAATAAATAAATAAATACTAAAATCTACGCTTAAATCTACCTTTGTATACAGATTAATACTGACATGGTAACATCTGCATAATACTGTATAAACACATTGCTGTGTCTTGTTTAAATTCTTAAGAATAGTTTATAATAAATATGGTTAAATATAACGATAAATACACTAATTTTGGCACTCGATGAAGTTACATTTGAAACCGAGACAGACATTCTGATAAAACTATGCAACAATAAAAACCAGTACACTACAATAACATGATTTTGGTTAGACTGAAACAAATATGTGACTAGTCATATATTAAGTTGACAGAGCAAAACAACCTCGGTGATATTTCTACTTTAAAAAAACTCTTCCTAGCGAATTCAAAACGAAGTATCTGCCAGCATTTATACTTAATAATTTTCTAAATTAAACAATAAATAATTAACAATCTAATGATATACCAAGCTCTTAATGCCGTTTAAAATATTAATATCTACCAGCATGAATATGATAGATATAGACAGCTGTTAGCAACATTACGGCGAAATGTTGACATAATTTTATATCAGTTAAACACAGTGACGATTTGAAATGTGCTTTTCCCTCTGCAACCATAAGTCGACTTTGAGGCCAGTTTTTCCGCTGTTGCTGCCATCGATAACATGCAAAAACAGCACCATTTCCATTTCTACCGTTTCTGAATTATCTATCGCGCCACCTGATAATGATACAATAAGTGTTCATACTTACTACACTGTACCTTTACTGCTGCCTGGTGTGTAATTAACAAAGCTGTTGAATCTTCTATCACATCCAGCAATGCTGCGACAACCATCGCTACCACAACCATCATTGTTACAGTTTCTTCTGGTACAGCTACTGCAACTTCAATTGACGCCAGACCTACCGCAACAATAACTACTACTTCTACTACTTCTACTTATTTTTCATTTTAATCTGCCAGCTGTTGAAATAACCAGAGCAATAATTTACAACATACACCTCTGAGACAAACATACCAATCACTTTTGGTGATTATATGATAAAATTATGGCTGGATGTAGAAATAATAATAATAATAATAATAATAATAATAATAATAATAACACAGCACTCCCCCTGCGTAGGTTAGCTTGGTAAATAAACTATACCAGTGTATTTGATTAGCATTAAAAATTAAACTCTAAATGAATTAATTAAAAAAAAAATTCACGTGGCATTTAAATTCACCCGTGATGTTCAATCATGCAGTCCCCGAACTGTTCATTCAGTAAATAGTCTGGCGTACTGAGAACTTCTTGCATAAATGTGATATACTCAACAGTCAATTTAAGGGTCTGTATTCGAGACATTTTGTTCTCGTAGGGGAAGCTAGGCACGTGAAGGCGAAGCTGATCGAAGGCAGAGTTAAGGTGAACCATTCGCCGTCTTTCACGCATGTTGGCTTGAAGTCTTTGCGGGCGAGTAATGCGCCTCTTCCGCTTGCTACTTCCTCCGCAAGATTGTTGGTTCAGCCACTCCACGACACTATCATAATTCTTCGATCCGTCCCCCGAAATCTCCCCCGGGGTGGGATACGTGTCTGCACTGGGGAGGTTAGAAGCCTCTTCGCCAACCTTTGAAGATAACGCAGGTGGTTCTTCTGATGACTGAAAGTCCAGTAGCTGAAACGATCTCTCGGGAGAATGAACTCCGTCGCCTCTCGAGCAGGGGCTCAGGGAGTTGCTACTTGGAGAGTACACGAAGCGTCCGAATTCTTGCAAAGAGGCCTGAGTCTGAGCGCACGCGGAGTCGCTGAAATCTGACCAATACGTGGCGCTGCAATCGTAACTATCAAGAAGAGCGCTTAAACTGTCTTTGGCGCCAAAATCTTCCAAACTGAAATGGCCTTGACCTTGAGGACGAATGTCGTTATTAGACAACATACTGTTTGGTTCTCACTGTGGTCACACTAGGAGAGTGGTTAACTCAGTGTTAACCCTGTAAATCGCGATCGGTTTGGTATTTGCTGACTTTTGTGTACAAAAATCTGTAAAGAAAATATTTATCCGTCTTAAAAATATGTGCTTATACCTTTAAAACTGAATCAAGTTTAGATACAACAATGCTATTGGGCAATAAGGCTTAGTTGCTAAAGTCATTGCTTACTGTAAAACGTGTCGTATTTATCGAATATAAATTGTTTTAGGATTGTTTATATAAAATATTAGTGCATATTATGAAACAGCCAGCGTTCGCTCCATACAGCACGTTTTATATATTTAATTATTCAGAGGAAACGTCACTTTGTGATATAACTTATTATCTTCTTTGTAATAAGTTGTCATTGAGAGGAAATGTTGGATTGAATGATTTATAATAAATACAGGTACATTCTTAACAAGACATGATAGCCAGCAATTTGCATTAATTCACAAATACAGTCAAATCTGCTAGCAATGCAAATATAAAAAAAATCATCACAGCTATTATGGTTCAACACACAAAAAATTTTCATGTTCACCACAAACTGCTAAAAGCTTAAAGTCAAGGTGCATTTTACCGATCAATCTTTATAGGACAGGCAAAAAAGAAATGCCAGCATTAAAATTTAAGTTACACACTATCTTTCCCATTGTGAGCTAAGTGGTTTAATTTTGGTTTATAAATACTCTTCTTTAGAGGTTTTGAATCAATGAAGTCACCCCTTCGCATTTACCCTCTACAGTTCCCCATAAATACATCCGCAACTCTACGTTATTCGTGTTGGCATGTTCTTCATTGTCATCCCAAGCAAATCGTTTATCGAGCTTGGTTTTTCTACTGTCTTTTTTTCCTACCACAGTATTGGTATACTTTTGAAATGTCATAATCAATGTTCCATTTACCCATACTAATTTTACTTACCGGTAATAAACGTCGTGTTTTCTTGGACGGGAAGCACAACTGTTTAACTTCTGATGAATACGCCGTGCTAACAGGTATACTTTGTAGAGCTTCGCCGGCTCACGGATCACTCCTCGTGTCCACGCGATGCACTCATTTCATTAAACGCTCTGTATCTTCTAAAATTACGTCTTATCTCTGAGCCTTAATCAAGTCAACTGCGCTTTATATACCGTGTGTCATGGTTCATTACGCCGTGTCACCTTCGGTGCCCTAATCGTTCAACCCCGTTAACTTGTTGCACGCGCTAGGCCCATTAAAATGTCACGGGCCACGAGCAGCTGTCCCGGTGACAGACAGGTAACGGCTTCTTTACGGTCAACTTTAAGCGGTCATTATGTGGGGCTTGGAGCTGGAGGCGAGTTGGGGTGTTAAAGAAAGACCTTAAAAAAATTGCTACATGGTGAACCTCCGGTCATAAATGTGACGATTAAAAATGGACAAGATCGGGTGATCAGTCTTGGCATTTCGGTAATGCGCCTTGACTTTTGCTGGACAAGGCGCTGACCCCCTAAACCAATATTTCTATATTCTGATGAATGGTGATCCGCAAGAGCGTACAGACATATTCTGATTTCGTTATGGGGAAACTCAGTTTCTTAGCACCGGGTTTTTGCAATGTGATATTGCTTAAGTCTAGAAATACGACCATGCCAGCCAGTTTTTGTTCAATAAAACCAACTGCATTCCACTCCACATCCAACTGCAGCCGAAATAAAAAGAGATCTTAAAATGACGATAGATCAAATATATTATCCAATTTTTTTATTTTAAAAATTTAGACTTTTTAAAATAACCATGGAAAAGGCGTTTGAATTAGAAAAAAACTTTCGAATCGGGTATCGCTCAGGAAGTAACTGTACTTTCCATTACAGTGGCCACACCTCCGTCGCGTGCTCTACCTGTCAATCATTTTGTACCACCTCTTTCCTCCTCCGCCATGTGGAGACCTAGATCACACTTGTTAACAACCGTGTTTCTCTGAAGCATAAAAGTCTGTACATTAAAAATGATTAAATTCCGCACGTGTTCGAAATTACTTTAAATGAAGCGCCCTGGGCGATGACAGCTTTCCCGTTGATGTACTTGAATTTTCAAGATATCTGTTGTGATTCCCTATAGTATTAATGTATGGACATGGCGATTCGATTGAAGAAACATTTTTCTTGCAGACGGGTTTGAAAAAAATCTTTAATTTCACAACTCGAAACCTTCATTCCAAACACACATTGAATAATCTGGTGGGGATTTTTTTTAGATACTGATCATTTCAAGTCATTGTGCGGAAATTATTTTATAATGCTTTCCTACTGTAGATTCTCTATTTATTCATTTATTTATTTATTATTATTATTATTATTTTTTTTTTTTGAATGAAGTTTACTTAATCATTCATCATGATTCTTAGGCATTTCTATGATTTTCGCAAAACTGAGATCGAAATGATAAATATCCGATGTTCTTATGGCGTTCTTATGATGATTTCATTCCTATGATGATCATCATTCCTTTTAGAAAAAGGTCTAAACAGTTATTTTTGCCAATAATTGAGTGCACTGTATTGTTTTGACTTAGAAATACCATAGGTAGCTGATGTATGACAGACAGAAAACAAAAGGAAGGGAACGTTTATCTATCAATTTTATTAAAGAATCGATCGTCTGACAAACGCTTGGAAAGTTTATTGAGGAAGTGCGTTCCACTTGATTTGAACGCATCACCTGGAATGTCGTTTTTAATTAGTGGTAGTAATCACTTAACGGCATCATCATCTGTTACCGCGTCTCTTTCTCACCTGGCACGAAAGGGGCGTGCATCTTCCACCGCTCTTTTGTTTTAATGCAAATATCTTTTAATCGCTTAGCTTAACATCTCAAAAAACATAAATTTTTGCAAAAATGGTCGGGTGTCAACCGAGGAATTGAACGGTACAGTGTCACTACATCGGACGAATTTATCAGAAGGAAAATAATAAACCATGCATATTTTGCGTTTTTTAGAAAGTTAATGATTCGGGTGTGACAGCGCGTGGTGTTTACAAAGTATAATTTGAAGCAATTAAGACAGATGAAACGACATTAAGCAATTCTGATAATTGTAAAATTTCTTTTTGATATTTCCCTGAAGTATATTGGTAAAAGTTCGCCTTGCTTACAATGGATCTAAGGTCAGAATGAGGAAGATTCATTTAGCATTTAAACAGTCCAAATCATCATCGTATGTTGCTGGGCTGTTCACGCTGTTTAGCCTTTGCCTTTTTATAGACTTTGGTGTGTGCCTTTCCGAATTCGCTCGTAGCAAAACGCCTGAAACAGCATTTTTCAAATACTTGTAAAAATGCACTGATATACTTTTGTGAGGCAAATAATTGAAAACCGCAGAATCCAGAATAACAACCTGTAAAGCAAGGTGAAATTTGTGAGAAGACGTCTTCAAAGGGGTCAGAAGAGGAGAAAAAAAACGTAACCAAGAAACGGTGCTATTTTAAGCATGTCTTTTGGCCATGGTGAAAATATTTACAATCCTTATCCTGGAAGTTACGCGACGGACCAGTATGGAGTGGGACATTACAGCAATTGGGGCAACCAGTTATACGGAAATGAGTACAATAACCAAACTTTTTCTGGGCAAGAACATAACAGTTACAGTATGAATATAACCTACCCCGATACCACTACAAATGCCATTTTGCAATGGGGATTCGACTCTGGCACAACCAACACAATGCCTGTCTCAACTAACACAGCCGTTACAGAAGAAGTACCAACAACAGCGGGGCAAATCCCGTATAATTCTGCAATCACGCACACGGACTTTAGCCCGCAATTTCAACTCGGGGGGCAGAATTTGAAGCCACCAACGACACGCCGAAAGAGAAAAATCAACAAAATTCAAAGAGTGGCCGCAAACATGCGCGAGAGGCGGCGCATGACCCATTTAAACGCCGCCTTTGAAGAGCTAAAGGAAGCAGTGCCCACCCTCCCCCACGAGAAAAAACTATCACGGATACAAACACTGAAACTGGCCATGTATTACATTGAGTTTATGACGAGAACTTTACACGGGACGCCTTATCCGCCCTTTCCTACGACACGGTTGACAGAGAGTGGACTGCAAGGTGCTTCTACAACTAATTCGGAATCCTTCGATGGGTATAAAGAGTGGGAGGAAAATATAGACGACGAGCAACTTTAGTTTTTTCTTCATCAAAGAAAGAGCTACATGTAGCTCCCGCAGCACAAAAGGCATGTTTAATTCACACGGGGCATTCCTTCTTTCAAGTCTAAAAGTTGTCCGGCAGTATTTCGGTAAGAGCTCGCCTGCATTACAGATTATGGATTGGAAGTCACTTATTATGGCATTGTTGCATGAAATTGAATGCATGTCTGCATTTACTACTGGTAAATCTGTCACAGCGACTATAGAGCCACTCATTTGCTATTATTTTACACTGGATTACTATAATGCATTCTAACTACATCCGATACGAGTTGGCAAATGAGTTGGTAAAGGATAGGCATATACAGAGTATATCGTCTATAACATGTATTAACAATACTTGCATCTATTGTGAGTTTTTTTCTTAATTTAATCTACCTCTCTCTCTATGCTTATAAACTTTGCTTATAACTCAAGGAACTTGGGCGCGATTACAAAATTAGTTAAATTTCTTGGTGTTCCTGACATTGGTATCTTTAAGTTCAAAAGTACTGCTGTAGAACAGTTTCATTAGCTATGTTATTGTAATAGACTTGTGAAGATTCTTTTGTCTATAGCTACTTATATTTGTCTGATCTTACCATCCAATAACTTATCTGCTTGCAGTCAGACTTCATCAGGGAATGAGGTTGTGACAGGTGTGACAACCCATCACTCCCTCTGGTGTGCTATTTGGTCAGATCACCCTCCCCCCTTGCCTGCCCCTCCCTTAGGAGTGGGAGGTAGAGGTTGGGTAGATCACGAAGAGGACACCTGTCACAACCTCATTCCCTGATTAAGTCTGACTGCAAGCAGATGAAATATTGGATGGCAAGATCAGACAAATAGAAGTAGCTATAGACAAAAAATCTTCACAAGTCTAAAAGTACTTCTGATTTAAGAGTGATTCCCAAAAGTTTTATATTACCGAGACCAAATAATCATTCAATTGCTTGTAAGTATGTCCTTTAAACACATTTTTGAAGATATTGGTTTGGAGCTGCGCAGGCAGGTTCATAGTGATTTGGTACGGAATAGAAGTGTAAGAGAGCATGCTACAGTCCCGTAGCCAGCAATTTCAAAAAGCGGTGTTCTTTTTCCAAAAAAGTGGACCTTTTAAAACATATATCAAATATTATACCCAGAATGGACCTTTTCCCGATAAAAAGGGGGATTCTTTCGAAACCCATACCCCCCCCCCCCCCCCCCAATCTCTTGGCTACGGGCCTGTGCTATTAACGGCAACTGGCAAAGCATTCAGTCATTATAAGTCCAAGTGTGAAATGAGAAATAGCAGACTATTATAGAACTTTTTGTGTGGCACAGTAGCTGTTCCGCACGTGCTGCCGATGGATTTATTCCCCGCGCACGTGTTCAACATAAGCCCGACGCGATAGTTCTTTGGAAATGCGAAAGGAATCCGAATTTTTATAATGTTTTTTACGTATGTGACTACAACAGACTGTGTATCTGTGTCAGGGTCGCAATAAAAAAGAATCGGTACTCGTAACTGGTTATTATTTTTGTGCTTTAAATTCCTGTATCAAATATTGTGTTAAATATCCGTCAATATTATGTACATTGTTATTCCCCAGTATACAAAGCTAGAGTAAAATATAGTCCATATGGCTGTGAATTCAAATCACCTAGAAACCGAATGGGCTGTAAATTGTATAATTTGAAGTAAGGCTATTTCATATGTTTGTTCATATGCAATTTCAATCTGACCACTTTCTTGAAAGTTTCCTGTTTTAACTGAAATTGTCCCATATGTTAAAAGAGAGTTGCAATCTTTTCCCGCTCAGCTGACTTCTCTTGATATTATTTTAACGAGTTTAGCTGCATCAGTATAAAATACAACAGTGCCACACATTAACTTTCTCCCTGACTTGCACAATAAATCTCGTTAAATGAGTCATAATTGTAACAAAATATGTTCCCTTAAAAACCATTCACTTCAAGCAACAGTTTTAAAACGCCGCAAGCGCAAAATTACCCTGTGAGCGAAAGATTTCGGAAAGATTTTTAAGGACAAGTGAACGTCAAACTTTGGCCTCCTTCTTGGTAAAGGATTGAAACGGCTTGTCTGAAACGAGCACTTTGTAACAGTTTGGTTTCTCTTCGTGATCTGTGGACAAGCATCCACCCAGCAGTCGATTTTCATTTTATACATCTACTTAATATGGCTGATTCCTTGCTGAGTTAGACTTAAATAGCGTTTAATAGAAGAAATGGTCATGATGTCAGGGACTATGGGTCGAACTAGTGTCTTGATAACAATCACGGCAGTGCTTTCAGTGTGCACTCTTTCTTGGACACGTATTAACAGTCAAGAGGTGAGTGAAAAGTTTCTTCATTTATTGGTTGGTCAGTGTTTGAGAAATGTATAGGGTTCCTTATACGATCCATGCAATACGTATATGAACCAAAGTTAAATGGTTTTCGTATCATGATCAAGTGGAACTGAGACAGTTTGAAGGCATCTTAAAATAGAGTAAACCACATCAAAGTATATTGTCAATTTTGTATATACAGAATGTATTTATTAATTCATTTGTATTGTTGAAGTACGGATTTTACTCATATTAAGCAAAATACAATTTTACCGAATTAGGGGACCATTTCTTATCAATTCATACCGGTGTGTTTTCAGATTGATAATCTCACCACTCAGTGCAAAAACTATCAAGATTTGACTCCAATGCTGATTCATCTGCAAGCCATCTCGCAGCTTCTGTCCGCCCAAAACATGCAACTGAACGCTCAAAACGGATTACTTCGTCTCCTGCAGCAGCAGCTTTCTTCACACAGCTCCACCACGGAACACATATCCCAGAATTCCAACGCCGATATGGCGGCAATTCAAAAGCACGTGCTCTTAGTAGAAGAGAGACTAGGAATAACTTTGAAGCAAATGAATGCAGATATGATGATGTCCTTTGAGATACTTGAAGAAAAACTCAATAAAACTTTATCTTTGAATATCAACAAGAATAAAAACATCATCAAACCCATAGGAACTACAGAGTACCATACTTCCTTAAAGGAGGGCCAAGAATCCTGTGTTAGTGTGTGTACCAAAAGTAAGTATTCAGTGGAAAAAGTGAAAATACAACATGACAGGCCTAAGCATCTTTATCTTTTTTTTATTTTTTTCATTAAATATATATATAACACTTTATTTTTGTCTTTGGTGACAGACGTTATGGGTCTGTATAGAATGAATACTGGCTGAAGTTCATTACACTATATTTTTGCACCATGCCTTGTAATTGACCTCTAACGTGCTTTATTTTTTGTCCATTAGCTCCAGTTTTCCATGTCGAATCAGAACATGGACAATACAAGCTGACGTTCGCCAAAGCGCAAGCGCAGTGTGAGCTCTTAGGCGCGACTATAGCGACACCTATCCAACTGCAGGCGGCTCATGATGACGGTCTGGACGTGTGTAGATGGGGCTGGGTGTCAGACGGGACGCTGCGCATGCCTATACGTTATCCGCGCCCGGGGTGCGCCGATGAGGAGTCAAGGGCCGTTGTCGTGGCAGACGCCAGAAATGCTACCTCGGTAGTGCCACTGAATGGTTTGGCGGACGTCTTTTGTTTCAGACTTCAGATATAATAACTGTTTCCCATTCTCTCATTCTTATGTTTCAATATACTGTAAGAGGATATGACAGTTCTACTTACGCGCTCAGTTGGGGGTTTTATATTCAAGCCGTATGCTGTGGAAACAATTCGACCAAAACCATCCCTAATATTTTGTGTTTACCAGTGGGACATCTACTCCATTTGTTTTGAAAAGGCCTATTTCAGTTGTAGTCACATACATGTACACTGATAGCAATACATGTAGGCCTACAGTGCATTTAACATCAAGTCTAATGCGCAGTCAAATTTAGATTTATCTACAGAACTGGGACAAATTAGCTCGTGGCAATATTGCTATATCATTAAGCACACTTTCGTTCAGTCATATAGGCTATCTGGAAATTGTCTGCAATTAAGTCTCTGTTCAAAGCTCCTTTTTAAGCACAAGACACCTACAGCTGTTTTTGAATAAAACCCAAATGCGATAGAGGTGCCGTGTGTTTCTTTTTCTCCGTCTTCTCTGTGCTGACATTTAACACTTGGCTGAACGTAAGCCTATTCTATGGAGCATGTTTTGATAGCGTTTTAGATACTTTTCCAGAAATATTTGACTTTAACTTCGCCATGTTTCATTATTTCCTTAATAAGTCTGGATTTTTAAAAACATTTTCTTCAGTTGGCTATTTGAAAAGCATTTGTACGAGTGTCAATTTGCTCATATGCTGTACCTCATTCGTCAAAAGGAAAACGGCTTAAAATTCTCGAAGATAAGAGACATAGGAAGGTCTAGAAAGCTCACTTACAATCTTATTTATATGCTTTATTATCCGATAAGTAAAAATATGTTGGCAACGACTCAAAATTGCAATAGGTTTAATCTTTGTCATTACCCATATGCATAATCAATATTTCATTTAATAAAGCACTCTGTTTTCCAGAACAGGTCATGCTAAGTGATTTTCCTGTGCAAAGCACCATCTGTTCACTTTTCTTGACAAAATCTTCAAATTAATCTCAGCAAGTATTTCCATGTACTGGTAACTGTATGTTATGAAATAAACACAATCATGGGGTTTTCCTCTGAGTTTCTATCACTGAGAAAGAAAAATGGCCATAATCGTCTGTTGTTGACTTGGAAATAAACCCCGATAGATAACAAAAAGGACAAAGTTATTAAATACAGGTATTTATTAATTATGTAGCTTACGAGTTGTTCTAATTGTCCTATACGCATAAACAGTATTTTACGGCCCTTTTATCCTTAACAATAAGATATGTAGAATTATCATAAATTTGTTGATACAAGTATAATATTATTCTAATTCATTATAACTGGTAGAACAGTACTTCAAACAGAAAATACGAACAAGAGATAAATAATAATTAAGATTGTCTTGAATAATGGTACTGCAGGCCCGTAGCCAGCAATTTCAAAAGGGGGGGGGGGTTCTTTTTCTGAAAAAGTGGACCTTTTCCCAGAAACACTTCATGTACTTAGATCAAATTTTAACCAAAGTGGACCTTTTCCCAGCAAAAGGGGCGGTTTTTTCGAACCCCCCGAACCCCCTGGCTACGGGCCTGTACTGTTTAATAACTTGGATTGAGCAACTGTATTTTGTTTGGATTTCGTGGAAGGATTGTCGCACGCTTGAGGCAGTAATGGTTCCTTTATAACGGTAAGGAGGAGCAGCGTTTGGCGCTTCAGTAGAGATATGCATTTGTCTTTCTTCCAAATTTCTCCTTGATTATGTTGACCAAGAGCTGCTGCCCATTTAATTTGATTTCGTTGATAGAATCTGATCTCTACCATTTATTTTTAGTCAAAATGAATAAAAAATAAGATTGTCGAGAGGCTATATCCCGTAGTTTTTTTTTCAAATATATATAATCAGATAATTATAAAGGGCCTCCGTCTAAGGAATCCTCTAAAAACGAATCACTAGATGTCGCTGCGGGGCTGACGCACTCATAAGGTTGCCAGACAACAGGTTTATGACCCTGCTCCTGTTCCTTCTGTTGGAGAAGAGTGTGTATGTCTTGACCCGATAATAACTCGGTCATGAATGAAATGTACAAGATAGCCAATCGGAGCGTCTGTATCCTTGACAGTCGTTTCTCGTGGGGGAAGCTGGGAACTCTGCGCCGCAGACGATCAAATGCTGTGTTCAGATTTATCATTCCTAGGGTGAAGATGAGAGAATTAAGGGAAATTTTCATTACACATGCACTGGAAAAAATTATTTACTGTCCTACCTTCTCTGACTTACAACTTTGTCACTGTGCTTTGTATAATGTTCTTTTCCACAAGCAAAGCGTTAAAGGATTATATATACACAAAATTCTCAATGAACGTTTTATTATTATTATCATTAACGGTAACTAAAATGATATATCGTTGAAACAACACAAATAGCTAACTCTGTATAATCAATTCATGGGGATACAGATATCTAGGACACTTAATATCTTCAATATATATAGCATAAAATTATTGCTTGTATAAATAGACATGCAATGGTAACGTTTCATAAACAGTGCCACCATATATCATGTATAAATAAAGAGGCAGTGAATATAAACCTTGACTAAAAATCAGATCGCGTCAAAAAGGCTCAGCTACATCTAGGCGTTTGTCTTTGAGACTGAATTTCAATCTATATTATAAATCAATTTGTGTTGGATTCAACACTGTAGGAGATGGAAAACCGAAGAAATGTGGGATGCGTAGTGTCAAATAAGTCTCTTTCTCTCACGCACACAAGCACACAAAACTACACACACACACACACACTCACACACACACACACTCACACACACACACTCACGCATTTCTTCTTACTTCGTCTTTCCCTAATGTTCGCCGCTAAGCGTTGTGCGGGTGTCGTCTTCCGTTTCCTTTTAATAGCCTGTGTCGAGAGACCGCCGTTCAGTGCCCCGGGAATTTGTGTGAGACCAAAGTCACCTGGTCGTCCTAGGGCCCTGGTTACAAGTAATAATAATAATAATAATAATAATAATAATAAATAAATAAATAAAAACAAATCATTTTTATGGAGCATTGCGTGCCCAATTAGCAACCTTTATTTTGTATCACCTTTATTTTGTGTCACTTGATGAAGGCAACATTGTTACCACACCAAATCAGTTTTCCATTTTAAAATCGTTTCGCCATACAGATCACCAGTTTTGATTTTCCTTGAATAAGGATTTCTCCGCCAAAACAACAGTGACCTGATTTTTTCAATAGGAAAAATGCAAATCACCTATATTTATGCAAATGGAAATATATCACATAACAGCAAAGGCTACACTATCCCAAATTTATTAGCAGTCTAAATTAGCAAAGGCTACCCCAAATTTATTAGCAGTCTAAATTAACTAAGTTTCCGTCTTCATGGTTATCGTTTAATACTATTTCGTTATTTTTCAATCAATCCCGTTTTAAAAAGACACTTGTCAGTAGATTTAAGATAAAAAAAGTGTTGATATATAAAATAATAGATTGAAAGTACTTTTAAGGCAAACAGTGCTTTATTCATGAAGAATTTCATATCTTTACATAGAAAACAAAAAGGAATTAGTACATCTTGGTGTTTAAATGATAGGGAATTTCAAAAAAAAAAAAAAATTAGAATTTAGCTATACGATAGTCAAACGCTCACTGTGTGCGTTAAACTGTATAATTCAACTTACCATGAGAACATGCTGCCGTCAGACTTGCCGTCCCATATCATTGGCGTAGACGGCGTAACGTTAACGTTAATATTCTGCCACGGCGGTGAGGCGTACCCCTCCGTTCCCAGCGTCAGTGGCGTCTTCCCGTAGGCTGTCTCTGGCCCTGGCGTCGACATGAGGCGCGGTGGTGGTCTAGCGTGGTAGTCGTAGGTAGGAGCGTAGTTTGAAGACCGTGCGTAGTCAGGTGTCGTTACATTGCTTATATAGGAGTTCGTATTCACATAATACGGGTTTGTCGTTTGCGTGGAGAAGTATTCTGAGAAAGCGCTGCTTCCTGTATAATTCGAGCGGGCAGCGAGTGGATCCATATCGAAATATTGCACGTTAAATACTGGTTGTTAAATTTTTATTTCTTCTCGCTTAATTATTTAAGAAAGTTTACTGCGCAAATTCGTGCTTGCGCGAGAAAGATACGGGTGCTTAAAGACTTCTACATTCAGCGATACTCCAGTTAATCCATAAGATTTCTAGGTGCTTTTTAAACATAAGGGATATTTACTTTTAAGGTCGTGATGTGGGAGACCCCTAACCAATTCTTTGAAATGAACAAAAGGTATTATTAATGCTGTAGAGTAAACCGATCTGATAAACGCACGATTTCGGCAAATGAGGAAAATGACCCCTCTGTCGACTAGGATGCCATATTTTTTCCTGATTTCGTAAATGTGAAATATCTTCGCCTATATATTATTTTCAGCTTATAATGAGCACGTGATATCAGATGCAATTCTCACCATCCAATGACGACATCACCGGGTGCGTTTATTTTCTTTGCATTTTCCTTTCGATTGAAATTGTTTTTTTTTTCTTTGTTATGAACTTCACTAGTTGCTATCACAATGGTTCGTATTATTAGTGTGCGCTGTATTGTGACATAAAATTATGTCGACAAAAGGCAATAAACAATAAAGGCCGAAAGCATAGCAGGCAGTGTTCGTAAGATGCGGGTAGCACTCACACGCTGGCCAGCGGCGTCCCTTACCCAATTACAAGTCACCGCTGCGGTTGAGAAGTGTCAATTGCCTGGAATTGTTCCTGACTCCAATCTCGCTCTTCTTTTAATGTTAATGTTTACACAGGGCAAAGGCTGGTGCAGACTTGTGGTTTTTCCTCACGCAAACGTATAGAAAGAAGAATCATTGTTTGGAGTTAACTTGAACGTATAATTCAAATCACTGCCGATCAAGTTAAGATTTCGGGAAAAAAAGTCATCTAATTTTGTGATAAAAATGTGTAGAGGCCTATAGGAGTTTTCCTTTGTTGTGCGATGTCTTCTTACAGCAAGAAAATAATTCTCTCGGGGTATACGCCCATTGAGTGGAATCAAGGAGAAATTTCCTGCTGGTGCAAGGGTTTCCTTATATTTCGTCTCCCGTTTTCTTCAATACATTTTTCATTGTTCAAGTGTATCCTGCGTTTAGCGGGATAAACTGGAAAAATAGTGTTTGTCTGAGGCGAAACAGTCAGTCTTTTTCTTCTGCTTTATTTAATTAAATCTTATGTACATGCTGACAAAATTGTTTCGAAATACTCCCACCTTTTTATACTTTAATCGTAGAGCATCAGCGTGAAGAACGGGATAAGGAATGACCTGAAAAAATATATTTCAGATTATCTTAGCTCTTTGCTGATTTTCAGTCGTTCGTGATGACAATAAAATAATTCCTATGGTTAAGTTCTTCGGCTTCCTTCCACCGATCCTCTTTGTGTATTCTTTGTTTCGTACTTCTGCGCCAATCTTGAATTTCGTCTGTACTGACGGATTAGATAGTTATCAATTTATTATCACGTCTTCGCTTTCTTTTCGTCTCTCCCTCCGTATCATCTTTCTTCGCACAAATTAGCTCGTTGGCATTTTGAACCGATTCTGGCATAACTTGTTATTCTTATTTCTTGCGAAGGTTGCGGAGTATACCGAAAACTGAACTTATTTTGCCATCATCTCAACCATTTTATCTCATGTGTAACACGGCACGACTCCTTCCACCATTTTCACCATAAAAAAACCTCAACGTTCGACTCGCCTCAACTTATCAGTCGCACGTGCTATTGTAATGGAGGGCATATCTTTCCTTAATTTTTTGTTTCACGTCATTTAATTCCTCACAAGCGTCATATTCTATTCCCAGGACATATTTCTGTGTGTCACATGTGTTCTGTGGCGACTTATGTGCCCTAACTACATCACCACACCCTGGGCTGGACGCTAATCTACACACAGATGCATCTCGCTAGGCTGGATGTGTGGCGCAGTGGTTTTACTTTTCACAGTGTTAAGTTTCGAGAGAAAAAAATAATGAACGAATAAATTTAACAAAACTGAATAAAAATGGAGTTTAATTATGAGAAATACTTCATACAAGAATTACTTTCTAAGCAATTTTCGATGTCGTTACTTTAATACCAGTATTAACTTTTAATTTTCTCATAGATTTAAAAGACTGCATATTCATCAATCTGGCCCTCGTCAATATTTTATCAGTTCAAGGTTTCTCACGGCAATTTACTAGTGCCGATATGAGCTCAGGCAGCTTCAAAACTTATTAGAACGTGTAAAAGTCTAAATACAGTCAATAATAAAATTCGTCTGTTCTTTTGCCATTGTGATAAAGGCTAATACGTGCTACCCCCATATACTACCATGAGATGTGTGATACACTCAAAATGTGCTCACGCGAAAATCTGACGAGCGGAGTACGGTCTTTTTTTTATTATTCACAGCGTGTGGCGCTTTTCTGGTATAATTTTTGTTAGGTTTGTTGAAATACCTGTGTTTGATAGTGTCCGTCTTTTATTTTTCAAACTTAAGGAGCTTAAAGAAATGAATCCATCATAGGGGCGGATCCAGGGATATTTTCTGACAGTCTTCCAAATTATCTTTGCTGATCCATCCTACATTTTTGACCGTCTTCCGACAGAAAAAATAGATACCCGTCGACGTAAACTTGGAAATCTGACCGTCTTCTGGAAGACCCAGAAGACGGTCTAAATCCGCCTCTGCATGATCATTGAGCTTCATATTCTCTCTCTCTCTCCTTTTTCGATATACTGGTCTACGAAAACACTGAAGTGAAATTGAAAACTTTATTATCAACAGAGGACAATAAACAGATAATGACCCCTATAACGGCTTTGCCTGAACAATTATCACTATTCACACAGTGTCATTCACCTGGTAACAGGCTGACATCGCTATTTCTTTGATGTGAACAGCCTGCTGTAGCTCGATCAGGCAAGGTTAAAAAAGACTAATTATTTAACACAGCGACGCCGCAGTAGTTCAAATATACTGTACCAGCACTGCGCATGTGATATACAGTATAACTCTGCATAGATGAAACAATCGTGTAAATCCCCAAGAAAAAGACTTAACACATTCAAGTAACAGAGTATCAACATCTTTCAAACACTTTATAAAGGTCTGGAAGGTTCGCGATTTGTAGAAATGAGGCATTTTCTGCAAATAATTTTGGTGGGTATAAACTAGTTCGTATGGCAGGGTAGATGACATGTTCTGTGGTCCACTTCCAGGATTCACTGGAGTCTTCCTGGAAAATGAAAACAAAATGAATAAATGCTGTTCTTTTAAAACTAAAAGACGTGTGTGAAACATGTAATAGATTTTTTAATAAATGCAATGGGAGGACTCTTTTAGACTCAATATTGTTGAGACTGTGTAATAACCATAATGGCTTAAATGCGCCATACTTATAACAATTTTATTTTCATAGTTGTGCAACTGGTTATCAGTAGGGTGAAATGCAAAGTTACTGATGTGGAAGATGTGAGGTAATGGGAGTATACAATGTGCATTACAAAATGATTAAGATGGACATTCAAAATCTATTTCACTGAGTATTTCACAGCACTCTGTAATACCTTATATTTTTTATGAAATCTCAGAATGTCTACATGACTTATCTTCTTTAACAGTTACTGTAGAAATGTGAAAGCTGTGTGATTATTGAATTTTGTTTTATTTTGAGGGATTAAAGAGAGTAAATGACTTTTGCATCTAACCTTTAATAGCTGGAAAGAGTCCTTCTTCATAGCATAGAATTCACTGGTTTCTCTGGCAAAAGTTTCAAAGCATTCTTTTTCTGTATCCCATTCCACCTGAAATAACAAGAAAATTACTACAATTCCAATAATGGTGACAGGACAAATTAAACTATGTATTGTATCTATTTAACAATTACAGTTTACCTAAAGCAAAATAAGGTCAAAGAAGAAATCTGTATGGAATCTCTCTCTCTTTCTCTCTCTCTCTCTCTAGAAACTCATCAGAGAGAAAAACAAATGAAATACAAAAATACACAAATTAAAAGCATAAAATACAATTTTTGAATAAGTTAAATATTTAATTTAAAAGACCACTTTTGCTTGTTAAATAGCAGGCACCAGCAAATTCAACATAGACTCTGTTGCTCAGTGAGTTTTACAGGGCCCTTTTTCAAATGCCTGAACCACATTAAAAATAACTACAACCTGTCTTAAATAACTACAACCAGTCGTCAATACTTGTGAGCTGTCTAAAATATTTGAAAGCAGTCATAAATGTGCAACCAGCAGGGGCGGATCCAGGAATATTTTGTGACAGGCTTCCGAATTATCTTTATTGTTCCACCCTCCACTTTTGACCGTCTTCCGACAGAAAAAAATAGATAGCCGTCAATGTAAACTTGAAAATCTGACCGTCTTCCGGAAGACCCAGAAGACGGCCTAAATCCGCCCCTGACCAGTCTTTAAAACCCTAGAGAGATGGTCTTGAATCTTCAAACTTGCCTCAGTGGCCAGTCTTAAGATGTACATGGGGAGTCCATCCATGGAGGGGACATATTTGTCCAGCAACAGAGGAAGGGTGTGAAGATGGCCATCCTATAAAGAAATGTTAATTGTAATGATTATTATAATAACTGTGGGGCCTTTTTCTCCATTCTGTGCTCCTTACCATGAGAATCTCAGTACTATACCAAGTAAGCATATTTTTTTCAAGCTGCAGCAATCCTGACTGCCCCCCCCCCCCCATGATGTAATTATGTTAGGAGCAGTTCAAGTGCTTTTATAGCGATACTGTAACATGTAATAAACAATAGGGTCCTAGATGCTATATATTATTTCAGCCGACTGAGACAGTGTACAATAATTACTACACATTTTCAAACACCACTTTTTCTCATATTTTCCTTTCCTTTTTTAAGAGTAATTATTTACACAGAATCATAACAGTTTTCTTTCTGACATGAAGCAACCCTAACTTTTCAAAACTTTTGAATCACAACAGATCTCAATGTTTCTAACCATACATTTTTGAAAAAAACATTATGCTATTTCATGTTGTTCAAAATTTGAGGAATTATCCTAAATATCTTGTTACTAAAATTAAGCTGTCACAAGAAGACTATAAACACACCTCAATTCTGATAAAGTCCAGTGTAAATCCAACCTGGCAAGGACATAACCTACCTACCTCACTGATCTCCATGGAGAAATAATCTTCCAACATTTCAGCTCTGCTGACCAGGAAGTCCTTCACATAGCTGGCCAGGTCTTCCTTTGGTCCATCTGTCTCCGTCCACCCACTCTCTGGACTGTCCAGGGCCAGCATGGCCAGCTCATACAGAGAGGCAGGCTCCTATATTATGAAGTTTAACATACAGTTAGATGGGTGGCCAACAAAATGATTTAAATTTGACAAATTATCAAACAGGGGTGGATTGAGGCCGTCTTCTGGGTCTTCCGGAAGATGGTCAGATTTTCCAGCTTACATTGATTGGTGTCTATTTTTTTCTGTCGGATGACGGTCAAAAATGGAAGATGGAACAAAAAGGATAATTTAGAAAACTGTCAGAAAATTGGATCCCCCCAAACATTTTTAATCGTATTATAATAATAATATTTATTCTTGCAACTCTAAGTTGGATAGTATATGATGTTGTACTATAAGAGAGCGATAAAAGTAACTTAAACACACTGTGACGTTATCTACTAAAAAAAAACAAATATATCTAATCAATCAGCCTGGAAATGTTCTCATTTACAAATCAATTAATATTTCAAAATGTGTGAATCCTACACAGCCATATAAGGTGAAGAACTTTTCAAAAATTTTCAAACTTGATGAAAATTTTAAAGTAAAAAATTTACTTTAAATAGTACTTACAGACAATCTCAAACATCCAAAGTTTCCAAAATCCAATATGATCAGTTGGTAAAACAACTCTTTGCTGAAATAAAAGAACAAACATTTACACATAATGGGATGAAATTCAATTTATACTTCTTACGTTTGAAAACAGATTTTTCTTATTCAGTGTGATTTTGTTGATTTGGATGACAGAGATTCAGTAATTTTTTCTAAATGCTTCACAGTGAATGTCATTATTTCACAAATAAAACATTTTTTCAAAAGAAAATGACACAAAATTACCTTAATGTTGTGGTGTTAACCAGGTACAGTTTTGTCTGATGTTGTAACAATGCCCGTTCCTCATTGACACACCCAACAAATGTGTGATGCTGAACCAGTTCTTGGAGACCTTGAAGAAAGAAAGACATGGAAAACAATAAAAGCTGTTTTTTACCAGATATTATGTCTATTTTCTAACCTAGGGCCTGTGCCTACAGCCAAATTGTGAAGTTTAAATTTCAAATGCCACAAAACAGCATTGTTTTAAACTCAAATGACTAAATCTGAAAACATTTTACTGGTGGAAAACATTTATTTTTACATTTTCTGTTTCTTGGATATGCTGGTCTCTATGCCAGCCAAGTGAAAATGACAAATCTATTATGAAGATTGGACAATAAACAGGGACTGGGATAAGGTTTTGTACTTCTCATACTCCGTTCTATTGGATAGCATTATTCAAAGTTTGTGAGTGCTGATCAAGAGTTAATGGAAAACTGAAATTAATCTTTCAAATTCACATTTTGAAGCTGAAAGCCATGCACATCTGTAATAAAAAAGGAATGTGCTGATAGTGCACTTTTTTTATCAATTTTAATGTGCATTTATAACTATAGCTGGATAGTAGCTAGTTGTACAGTGTTGTTTATCCAGTTAAGGTGCCCAAAAAGAGCAAAGTTTTGGTGCTGCTGACTCCTGCTGCCTTGGAAACTCTGTCTGATGACCATGAAATAACTACTGCAGAACCTGTAACAAATTGTGGGAAGACTACCTGATAGCAACTGTAGTCGGTAAATGTGAGAGTTGTGTCATCTGTCAACTACCACAGTAAGTTAGGGTCAGGCATCATGCACTGCAAATACGTAGTACAACTACCACAGCGACTAGAAGTTCTCCTCTCATTTACAAGAGAGGAGGTTTTTGCAAAGAGCATTATCTAGGAATTTATGTTTTTCTTTCATAATAAAAACATCCATTTTTATTTAGTTTAATTTTTTAGTTAGCTGTCAATATTAAGTGGACACTTTAGTTCAAAACTTACCTGAGTGGACATTGTCTTTGATATCTTTTCTCAGTGCTAGGACACTGGTCAGTTTGATTTCCCTTCTTTGGGTTGTCTCAGTGACAGCACTGCCCTCTGGTGGTTCTGTCTCCACATCGTCTCCTTCTTCTTCTTCTTCTAGCACCCTTTTTCTGCAATAAAAACTAAATATCTTGAACTCTGTATTAAAACATATTGGAAATTAACATACAAGACCTCAAAGGTTGCATGTACTATACAGCAAATGGCACCATACATAAATTATTCTTAAGTAAGAAAAAAACCCCACAAAACTGCAGTGTCTTTACCAGGTACATTAAAAATAGAATCACTCACTGACAGGATAATAAACAAACATGAACTGATGTTTTATTAATTCAATATGAAATGATATATTCAACTGTACAAATCACCTTGATGGAGCATCTGTTGCCTTAGTCACCCCCACATCACCTGCCGAGTTATCTCTTCTGGCAACCTGACCATTGCTTCCTGTTTTTTGAAAGAAAGCATCCAGTTTCCTCTCTCTGCTGTCTGTGCGAACCATTTGGTGTGCATAAACTTTGGGTGCCCCTGTAATGTATTTTTTAATAGTAAAAACAATAAAAATTGTAATAAGCACCTTTTTTTGACATAATACCTCTTTTCTACCATGCTGTTTATGCAAGCTTTGTTTTTTCACCCTCTTCTCTTCCCACATTTTCTCTCTTTTCTCTTTTGATACAAAAACTGTTTTATATAATTATTTATATTACATGTGTGTGTCTGATATGACAAAAGTCTGAGGCATGTTTGCTGGTACACTTTGGCTCCATTACATAGCAGAAGACTTAACTGGAAGTTGAAAATTGTTTTTATGAATGACACAGAAGCATGTTGACATCTGGTAGATTACATGTGCCAAGAATGGTAACTGCAGATAATGTCCATAACGCACATATCAAGTGGGTCTGAACATGCTTAGATGCCATTTTCACTTCTCCAAGTATTTCGTGATTTTTTCATTTGTGAAAGGATCACAAGTGTTTACAAGTAATATCTGTAAACCATATGAGATGTAATCATCACATTTTCAGTCAGTGTGAAAACACCAGTGTGAAAACAATATTATACCTCAGATTTTTTATTATTCATTATTCTCCTTATTTATCACCCTCAGAAGCCAGCAAACAATCGAAGAAAAAAATAAATTCCATGTTGTTTTCATTTATTACAAAAATGGGGAGATAATTCTGTAACATAACTCTTTTTCATAACATAAAGGTTACAGAAAGATCAATACTGATAACTGAACTTTCCGATATTATGACTGACTATGGAAACTGTTGACACTCAGAAAGCTGCTATTTACATAAACTTGTAGATTGATTATCATGAGTTTAGATTTCATTACCAAGCTGTTCTGCGATTGTAAAACCTTTTTTTGTTATGGTTTTTCTTTTCTCAGTGTATCCAATGGCTCTACCATGTAATCTATGCCTATGTCTATGCCAGCGTGGTATATCTCGTCTATGAATAATTTATCAATCCTAAAATACCAAATTGGCCACTCCTGGATTTGATCAAGAAGTTAACATCAACCTTTGGTTTAAAATTTTCTTTTGAAAAATAAAAATAAAAAGAGACACCTAGTATAAGAGCAAACAAAAAGACTGCAATGATTATCATACAATCTCCTAAAACAAACTTCTAGTCATGTCAGCAAAATATAAAGCACTATTGTTTTGATTTTTCTTTGATCCATTGCAATTCAATAATGATTTACGTACAGAGAAGCCATTTATTCTCTGCATTTTTCCATTTCCTGAAATTAATACCTAGAACCAGGCAATCTATCAGATACTCGTCAGTCAGGAAAAAACTCTTGACCTATGTACATTGTTATCTAAGAAATATAATGTCAACATGTTCAAGGGCAACAGGTGCTCCTAGATTTTTTTATACTCATTTAATATGTGCTTATATTTTATTTATCTAATAGTCAAACTGTATTTATTTACTTGTTTTTTCATTTACTGATTCATTTATTTACTCAAAATTATCTAACTGTGGTATTCACCTAGATTTTTTTCCTTCTTCTTTTTTTTTTTTTTTGCTTTATCAATCCATTCTTTTCCTAATTTCCTCTTCCCTTAAAGTCATAAACAAATGACTTGAAAGAAGCAATTAATACCACTTTTTTCAATCAAGTGTCTGGAAAGGTAGGCACGCTGTTGCCTCATACATCATTTGTCTAACACAATGTAGAAACTCTTTTACCACTTTGTTATCAGATGAAATGGCCCAGGTAAAATCCATACAATTTTGACAAACATGTTAACAAAAAATGCTGGTATTAAAACGATATAATATCATGTTGAATCAGAGATGTTTTTTTATCTGCTACATGGGCTAAAGAGCACTGCAAGTCTGAGCTTTACATTAACAGAATACAATTTTCTATGATCAAAGCCTACTGAAAATGCTCATCTAAGTATTGCAGAACAAATCCTGTTCTCATCAGTTGGGCACTAAGTGCATGTCAAAAGCTAGGCTAAGTCTCAGGACAAATAAGTGATTGTTGTATCACTAAAAATATGTATATAAATCATTGGTCTAAAAAACCAAGCACTTTATCATTTATTTTTGTAATGCAGGCTCAAAAACCCCCTTTATCTGCACTTGTAGACTACTAATAATACAACTTTGATATATAAGTGTTAAAATCAACCAAAGAGGCTATAAGCTTTCTGTCAATTCAATGACCACTTTTCACAGACTTTTTCAAATTAATACCATATTGATTACTAAATTGTTGGAAAGAAAGCATGATAACGGGTGCCCTTCCCCCTCCCTCCAAAAAAGCACTCACTCTTTCACCCCATTTCCATAAATTTTTAGATCGATCTATCCCTGTGGGGAGTCTCACTAGATTACTGTCAGCTTGGCTGGCTTAAGCGTCTGTCCCGCCTACTAAAAGCTGTAAGGGGGTAATTAACTACGGTGCCCGCTTGGCTGACTGCAATTTAGCGTGAACCCCCAGGGAGTTAAGTTGATCTAAAAATTAATCTTTAGATCGATCTAAATCTCTGGGAAAGCACCCTTTGACTGGCCTTTATGCTCATAAATACTGTATCATTTTTATCATTGTTGTTGTTTATGAGAACATTTATATATTTACATGAAATTAATAATATGTTACATGCTATTTTCTTTAAATTATTTCTGTAACACTTGTATCTATGTCAATTAAACATCAATAAATAAATTCAGTCAGTGAGTGAATACATATTTTGGACACTTTGTATAATGAGTGAAGTACCTGTGTCCTCCTCTGTTTTCTTCTTCTCAGAGATCACTTCTCCAACAGAAACAGGGGCTCCTGGCAGCAGTGCCTACAACATGGTAATTACTTCTTTAAAATCAATTCCCCTAAATCACAAAACATTTTGGATTTACAAGGTAATTACTTCTTTAAAATCAATTTGTTTTAATCACAAAACATTTTGGATTTACAGGGTAATTACTCCTTTAAAATCAATTTGTCAAAATCACAACATATTTTAAATTTACAAGGTAATTACTTTTTCAAAATCAATTTGTCAAAATCACAAAATATATATTTTTTAATTTACAGGGTAATTACTTCTTTAAAATCAACTTGTCAAAATCACAAGACATTTTGGATTTACACTATCCTAAAAAAAAAAAAAATGAAACGGAAATTAAGCAATTTTTTGGTCACCAGTCAAAGTGGTGGCACTATTTAACAAAAAATAGTACTACTGTAACATATACATCTCTGTAATATCTTCAGTTTTAACATTAAAAACTGACTTGTCTTTTACTTGTCAGATTACCTTCTAGCAAAATTTTTTGAAAATCACTTTAAGGACCTAAAACCTTTTAAAGAATATTTTCTAGTAATTCTGAACTAAACCTCTAAGACTGGGTTCCCATGCCTAGATCGAACCAGCTGGATCAATCTAACTCCCTGGGGAGTCTCACAAAACTGCTGTCAATTAACCAGCTTAAATGTCTGTCACGCCTACTGAATAAGCTAAGGTGTAAAGATTATTACCCCCTAACAGCTTTACTAGGCATGACAGACATTTAAGCCATCAAGTTGAAAGCAATTTAGTGGGAATGTGGGAATGGTCCCTAATATTTACCTGGGCAAAGTATGTTCTTGATGCATTGGAGCCAAGTAGTTTGGTTTCGACACATTTCTGTATGCTTTCTATGATGGCGTCTTCATGGAGAAAATGGACCTCATGCTTGGTAGGATGAACGTTTACGTCCACATTGTGTGGGGCGATTTCCAGACTAAAATGAAAAAGAATGTGTATATGAAACCAATATTAATGGATGTATGGATAGACTGATGTATGTGCAAATGAATGAATGAATAAATGAAAAGATGGACAGATGAATAGAAGGATGAATGAAAAAATGCATGAATGATGGATGGACAAAAAAAAAAAGGTCGATGAACAATTGACCAAAACTGGATGGATGAATTGAAAGTGTTTTCCTAGGCTAATTCTTGAATTAAGCCCATTTTGTTTTCATTTTTTTTTTTCATGTTTTCATTAATCTAGTTATTATTGGGTTGCTTTTGGTTTGTTGTTGAATAGAAAATGTTTCTTGCTGATGAGACTTCAAAAACAACTACATGTATGATGAAATCAATGTAATCCTATATCAATCTATGCATGATTCTTCTCAGAGGTATTTTCATTTCATTCAGTTGGCTGTTTATTCAATGACATTACATAAGCTAGAGGATAAATTGATGTTTCAAAGACTTAAGAGACCAGCACACAGTATAATGTCATTGACTGATTGCCCAGAGGAAAACACAAAAACCTTTGAGTACTAACCGTGAGTGCCGTAAAGACAAAATGTTTTACTGATAAATACACCACCTTTAATCTTTCTCAAATAAACCACACCTTGGCAAAAAATCTCAAGCTCAGCACTAAATATTAATGAGTGTGAAAGTACTATTTACAAAGCCATGATGGATATCCTGAATGCTTCAGATCTAGGTGCTACTAACACTAACATCCCTGTACAGCACCAGGAGCTTGAGAATGTAATCAAGACATTGTTTTGTTCTTTAGCAACGCAATTGTACTATTAGTATATCAAAATCTGACATTCAAAGAATGAAATTTTACATATTATTAAATTAAATTTACGCAGTGTTTATATTACAAAAAAAAAAAAACTTCATAAATTTAAGATGATTTTCTCTTTTTTTTTAAATTTTGAGATGATGTCAGGTAGGTGGCCACATTTGATTACTACAAGTATAAACTTAAGGCATCTGAGAATTAAGGAATGTTCTATGGAATATTAACTTGTCAATGACTTCACATCCACATGTATCAATCTTTGTGTTACAGTGTTGTGTGACTGAAGTCTGTCACTCAGGGTGCTTTACAGACAATTAATCATCAGAGAAACTCTGTCGAGCTCAGATTCATTTGAGATTCATTTCTATTTCCACTGTTGGGTTCCAGTGACTTGTTCTCTTGTCTGCTTCCTGTAGCTTTGATCTGTTCTTTTCATCCCCTGACAGTAACTGTCTACCACCTCAAGCTTAATTATACTTAAAGAAAGATTAATTTTGGAGAGAGACATAGAATATCTTAGTATGATGGCCATTTTTGACTTGATCATATTTGACACTCCGATAGGATACTGAATGGCTCTATGACTGGCTGCCACCTTTAGCTATAGTCTTTGATTAGGAATATCATGCTCCACACACTGGATATTTTGGGAATGAACAGTTTGTTATACACATAGGTAACATTTTAAATCCTCCTCATCTATCTATTTATGGCAACTATGTTTTTTAAAATCTGATCCAAACGGATAAGGTTTCCCAAATGTTCAACTTGTTTGTATCTGATTCAACACAAAGACTTTGGATTTGGAGGCTAGTTTTAAAACATGAGACATATTCTTGGGTTCTAAGAGAAAAGTGGGTAGAAATGGCCTGGCAACTGGGGGTTTGTGGTCCCATAAGGCAAAAAAAATGCAAACAAATTTGTTTAATCATGTCTGAAGATCCAATTCAAGAACTCAATAGCAAGAGCCTGATATCAAAAATGCAAATATAAATCCATTTATTCATGTGAACACAACACAATATCATAAAATAAACAAAAAAATAATAATAATTTCTGTATGTTTGTATACCACTTTGAGTTAGTTGACTTGTAAACTGAAAATGAAGTTTAGAATTTCCCCCCCCCCCCCAAAAAAAAAAAATGTTGACTTTTTTCCCTTTAATTTTTTCCTTGAAATATATCGTAATCAAATATTAAATCTATCAAATAATAATAATAATAATAATAATAATAATATTTTCATTTCCCTCCTACTTTTATAAAAGATTGCAAACTCAACCAGTTTTGCTACAAGTTATTTTAATCCTTTATCATTATTTACACAGCAACTGTAATCTTAGCCTTTTTTATTTCTTCTTCCTCTGACATTTTATTTCATTTAAATAATTATTTTCCATGTACATCAACATTAGGTACCGTACATATCTCAATTGTGGGGCAAAGTGAAGACCATAATGCACTCAGTTTACCTGTTTATCTCTACTGATAGTGATCCAACCTCTCACTAGCAAGTTACAAACAGTGTAACATATTCGCATAAAAATAACTATTTTCTATTTAAAAATCTTTTCCAAAATATCATTTATGAGAGTACACTTGATCTAAGGCCTGCAACCATTCTAAATTGGTTATTATCTTTTTCTGGCTCATATCCTTCCAACCTATGCTCAGGGAAATAAACATGAGCCAGGGCAAAAATGTAACCTGAAATTATCTATTTTTTACACCTGAACAAACAGGAATGCTCATAAATATGTGTCCCCTGCTGATTGTGTGGGTTTCTAACACTTTGGCTTTTGCATAAAAACTTTTTTCTTTGTAAAAGGATGTTTTCAGGTAATAGCCTTTAAACTGTAATGGTTTGAGCCTAAAGCACACCACCAGGAAAACATCACTGGGTAACCAGATCACTTGTCAACCATATCACCAGTCAACCGCATCACCAGTCAACTGCATCACCAGGCAACCATACTACCAGCGTTTAAACTGTACTGCTCTGAGTCTGAAGTGCATCACCAGGCAACCACATCGCCAGGCAACCATATTACTAGGCAACCACATCAACAGTCTTCAAACTGCACTGGTTTGAATCTAAAGTGCATCAATAGGAAACAACATCCCTTGGCAACTACAACAACACCAGTCAACTACATCACTGGGCAACCATATCACCCATCAACAAAATCACCAGTCTTTAAACCATACCGATTTGAGTCTGAAACCCATCACCAGGCAACCACAACACCAGGCAACCATATAGATGACCACATCACCAGGCAACCCAGTGAAATAGCTGTCTGGGCTGCGGTGGGACATCTTAGGGTACATACTGGACGGCCCCCTTCACAGGTAAGCTTTAATATTACAGGTATCCTTTCTGGAATTTCCCAGCCACATTTAAGAAGCAACAATGAAAAAAAGGAGAATATAACATTTTGTTATTTGGTTACTCACTTATTAGTCAATACTAAAAGAAGTGACATGTTTAAATAACCAATTCATCACACAACTTATGAGTCACTATGTCATACTAGCACCAAACACAACTGATCTCAAGATAATCCTATCTGTAATTTTCACGCCAAACAGAAACTTCTTCAAGAAAAAAATTTCCTACTCATGAATCAGCTCATGGCCAGTCGCATCACTTGGTTTTGATGTTTTAAATTGTAATACCATATCTAACTTTGCTCATCTGCTAAATCTTATATAAAATGTCTAGTAAGATTCACTCTGAGATTCTTTCTATGAAAAACAAAGGGAAAGAAAAGAAAGATAAAAAAGAAAACCTAATCAATATGCATTCATGCTCTAGTTGATGTCTTGCAATGTTGCAATGATAAGATTTCCATGGCAGACTCAAATAAAACCCATAACAACATTTATTTTCTGACATTTATACATTTCTCAGATTGACTGACAAAAAACTAGCACCTGATCATAAACTCTGTTGACTGTTTACTTTGTGCATTACTATAATTACAGCAGCTACATTTCTTTTCAAAAACTTCTGTCCACCAAATAATTTTTACTAGACTATTTTAGACAAAATTACCAGATGGTTGCATGTAAAAGAAATCAAAACCCATGTCGGTATCCTTCTGTACACCTTTCTTTCCCAATACCAAGTGTTTGTTTTTTCTATATTTTTTTTTTCATTTTCTTTGGTGTAGTTTTACTGTCACGTAAAATAATAGTCAGCAAAGCTTAAGAATTATGGAGATTGTGTAAGTAATAAATTACAGTAAAGGGTGTTTCGCAAATACTTATGAGTGTTTTTTCTTTCTGTTATTTAAGATGTGCTTTCATAAATGTACTGGCTAGTATTATGTAGTCTACTGTTAGATAAAAGTCATTGTTCCAGTATTGAAATACACCATAATCAATAAAGGAATGAATGTAATAAAAATAAGACTTGATAAAGGGAATGTAACATTACCTACTGTGAACGGGAAGAAAAACTTTCTTTTCTTGTTGGATTGGAAAATGTCATCAAGAAGGTAACAAGATATTAAGCTATCACAGATAAAGTCAAGGCAATTCTGTGGTAAAGTTCTCTGGAATCATTGTTGGTATACATGCAAATGTGTTTAGGCTTGTATTACCAAGATAACAATGAAAAAGTTTCAGATGGGACAAAGTTTTATAAAATACTGACTGATTCAATTGAAATTAATAGAACCAGCAATGGTGAACTGTATCATACTGATGAAATGCAAAATTTGTGCAACTTTAAACACACACACACATTAAAAAAAAACAACTTCACCATGTAGTTACATGTATTATGAAGCTTATGCACCAGCACACACACACAAAAAAATTCACCTCAACCCTATCAAGCCATACACAAATACAAATGATAAAAAACTGAGTGAACATTTGCCTACGTCACCTTGGATTTCAAGATATCTGCCTTCAGCTGCTATCAGTTCTCAAGGTCTTTAATCTTTTGGGTCAATCTGCCATCGTTCATTAGCTAGGTTGCTCAAAATGAATAATACATGTATCTGTAACAGACTAAACGTGTCATTCCAAAATAAATGTGTCATTCCAAAATGGGTCTAAATGTACATGTAATGATCAACATGTTTATCAAATATGAGGATCTGAGTCCACATTTAATCCATCTCAATTCAAAATTATACCTTCAAAGTCATGTTTCTCAAACTTGTGTTTTAGAACTTCATATTATCATTGTGGTATTTTTGGATGAGGTTTCATTTTATTTGATACTTATCAGTCGAATGCACATCTGAGATGTATAGGAATGCTTACTTTGGCAATACACCAGCAATACCAACTGAGCACAAAAGTGTACAACTAATAAAAATTTGCATGGTGGTCAACTTTAAAGTGCAAAGTCAATACTGCAACTGAAAGAAAAATTAAGGTAGCATAATGTGCAACAGTTGTTATTTATCACTGATAGCACTTCTGTCTGTATCTCTGTACATCAGTGGCTTACATGTTTGCCACCAGGTGTCACTGGCATACAGAACACAGTATCGACAAGACTACTCCACACGGTAAGCAGAAACAGTAGTCTTAAGTATTTATAATGACACCACTGACAGCAAATAAGAAAGAAATTTGTTAGAAAAACTATGATTATTTTGATTATTTTTGTCAAATGACTTAACAGTTTATTAGACATTTTAAAGCTGATCTGAGCAATTACTTTTCAGTGCAACAGAAACCTGCAAACACTTTCATATATTTAAGTGATCTTCACAAGAAATAATCACACTGAAGAACAGATCTCCAATGGTAAAAGTTGACGTAGGCAATCTTTAGAAATATCCACTATAGAAGCCATTTGTTGAAGGAGCGTGTATATCTGCTGGATTTGGCATTCTGTGGTCTTGTGGTAAAGTTACATGTAACCAACTGGAAGATAAATTTCACAACTTCATGTTTCTAGACACCCACTTTTGTTGTAATTTTCACTGTAATTTCACTCCTCCAACTACAGCTTGGACTAGATCAATACTTCAAGAGCAGCAGCAGAGATCTCAATTTAAGGCACTAGAACAGATCTGGCTGAAAGTACCAGTAAGTATTTTTTTCTTTTATGCAATAAATGCCTATATATCAGTACAGGCCCATAGCTTGGGGGGGGGGGGGGGGTTGAAAGAATGTCCCTTCTGGGTAAAATTTTATCTAGGTACATGAAGGTTTCATTCTACATATACAAGGTCTACTTTTTCAAGAAAAGAACCCCTTTTTAAAATTGCTGCTTAGCGCCTGCGGTATTTGATAGTGGGCCAATATAAGAGATAATGCACCTCACTGGACAGTTGTCCCAATGGAGTGTACATGTACAGTGTGCAATGAGATGATTCTCTGGAGAAGTGCCCTGTTGGGTATAATGCTCCACAGTATGTACTCTGGGAGGAGCATCTTGTTGGGTTACAATACTTTGTAGGTCAGAGGACAGGATATTAGCCAATCAGGTGGAACGTTTCAAGACTACAGTGGAGCATGTGTGGGTGTGGGTGCTTCATGAGAATGTGCATGTACCACTATAGGGGGCACTGGTAGCTCGAGCATAGCACCCCTGCAAAAAATTTGTCTCATTTAATGCTCACTTTCGGTTCTCAATCTGTCCTATAACATAATGTTTTTCTCTTTTACTGAAAAATGTTTGTAATCTGTTCTCAGACATTCTAAAGGACTTCCCAAAAACAGTTGTTGAACTGTTACATTCATTACAGAACAACATTAGAACTGTAAAAAAATACACCAAATGTTCTAGAATAGATTGAGAACCGTAAGTGAACGTTAAATGAGACAAATTTTTGCAGGGGCACGCTGGGTCAATACCCTTCTGGAACCTCTCCATGATTTGGCTGGCTGTCCTGCTCCTGTTGATCAGGGGGTCAGATTAATAAGCAAGGGAGTGAACAGAAAACTGAAGCCTTTATTATCTATTGGTCTACTGAGAAATGAAGACAACCAAATCATATATTTTTCTTTGGTACTGATCAATTTTCTAATTAGTGCTCTTCTAATTTTATCCCATGGTACTTCTAAAATGTTTCATCATTTCTTCCACAGACGTTCACCAAAATCTAAGCTCCTTGTTTATTCTTTTTACTGCTTTTGTACTATAAGGCTTTGTGGAAACTATTGATCCGTTTGCAACAAAATTAGCAATGAGAAATTATTATTATTTTAATGACATCATCTGATGGTTTGGTTTATCAATTAGCTGAAAACACACCTTTGTAATTAAAAATAAGCTACTCAAAACATTTCTCTATCAAAATAAAGAAAAATGATCATTAGCTACCTGCCAACCATAAACAGGGGTGGGGGATGGGCAGGGGTGTTGATCTACCTGGTCCTTGCCGTTATTCCTCCTAGCAGCCAGTTAGTAAAAAACATCTGCTCAAATCAGTCTGATGAAAGCTTACATCCAGGTTGGCTATAACCTAATGGTATGAAAACATTTCAACTTGTGTTTTATAATTATCGTATATGTTCTATCGAAAAAAAAAAATTAATCACCCTTACTAAGATTTCCATCACAAAACTTTTAAAGTACATGTACACCACAAAACAGAAACTTAAGGCATTTACTAGAATTTTTTCCACAGTTAAAGTACTATTCTATATGTGAAGACATGCTAGGACAATTGCAAATTTATTGCCTAAGATTATTCATAATTATATACTTAATGCACGCAAGCAGTGCCTTTGTGAATCAAATTAACTCAATTCACAGTCTTGCTCCAATGTTCTAATCTCCCAATTAGACCCATCTTAACGGCAAGGCACAAGCACTGTAAAACGAAGCTAATAAAAGAAGCATTAATTTTTCTTAATGATTTTCTTAAATTCATGGACGTCACACATCCTCTAAAATGATAGAGATTCTGGAACTAATATGTATGTGGTCTTTATCTACAGCTCCCTCATTACCTCCATTGATTTCAAATTGGACACTTTTTACAGTAATGAAGAAGCGTTTGACATGTTCCACTGGGTCCAGTGGTGCCACCTTTTGTGCAGCTGGGATCCACCATGAATTTTAGGACTCAATCCCAATGAAACTATCGTTCTACATCAATCCAACCTCAAGGGGACTCATGCTGAATGCAGTCAGATGTAACAGATTAACACACCTAGCTCTTGTTCAATGGAAGGAGGAGGCATGTTAATCTGTAAATCTGATTGCATTTATTGAGAGTTCCTGCAGAGTTTGGCCAATCTATGTTGAAAGATAAGTTTTGTTGGGAATGAGCCTTTACTGTTTATCCATGATTATGTGTGTTGCAATAAAAAAATACATATAGGCCCTAAGTGGTAGAACACTAGTGTAGGTACAAACAGAATATACTTCTTAGTTCAGTTGAGCATATAATTCTTATTTTCTTCCTTTCATTCACTTTTTAAAGTTAAAATAATAACAAAAACAACAACAACAGTAATTATAACAATAATTATAAATAAATAAATAAATAAATAAATAAATAAAATGCAATGTTATTAACTTGACAAATCTTTTCTTGAAAATACTGATCCTGCAATGTATGCGTGATCACCTTTTATTGCTATAAAATAAGTAGCACACCTCAAGATCATGCTATGTTTGGTATTTTGCATATCTATTAAGTACTCACAGGTCCTGGAACAATTTTAGTTGGTAAAATAAATACAGGAGAATGATATTTGAAAACTTAATATTACATTTTTGTCATGAGATGTTGTTTTCTAGCTCCATTTGGGTAAGCTGTAGCAGTATAGTGCTCTTGATCTTAGGTTTTTCAATTGAATAAAAAAATGCAACAGTTTTAAAAATAGCCTGTCAGTAACATGTGTTTGGCAGTTGTCCTGTGGCATAAGGTGCCAGGTTATTTAGTGCAGTCTCAGTATGGCCTTTCTATCATGGTACAGAAGATGCCCTGTGTGTATTAATATCAACAAGATCACATTTCTATCATAGTTGATGAGTTATGTAGGAATACAAGTAAATACTAGTATGTACATAAACACAAAATTTCATTAAAAAAAGAGATTTTTAGATAATTTTGCAGCAGGGCAATCTTAAGATCTCCAGATGTCTATTAATGATTTTTTTATCCAAAACTAATAAATGATAAAAGATTACCATGATTATTTTCCGTAATTTATCAAAAAAGACAGGATGTCATCAAGTTTCTTAAGGGAAATTAGTTGCTGTAGCACATTAGATCTAGAAACTAAAGAGTTTAATTTCTTTTCACTTAGCACTAAGAACCACCTGGTGCATTTCATCGCTCTCTTTCATTATTTTTCCGTGCAAAATTGATTGCCAATGAAGAAATTCATATTCAAAACAGGACTGGCAAGCTTGAAAGTTGAACTGAATTGTTATAAATAAAAATCCAATATACTGACATACGGAAACATATTTAGCAATATGTGAGGGAATGAATGTGTTACAATGATCGAAATATTGCAACTCATAACATACCAAATCTTTGAATGAGAAGTAAATGCCCAGTAATACCCTCCAGTGCAATTATCTTATGTTCATCTTTTTTTTTTTCTGCCATATCTCAGTCAGAATACAGGCATCCATTAATAAGGACTCACACAACTGCTGTCATTATTATAATTATCAATACATGTATATATACCCATGTTCCACAAAAGTAAAGCTGCATACAAGTTAATGAAAAAAAAATCTAAGAATTGATTAAGAAATAAGATGCTAATCTCTTAATCAGAATAGTCTTTGAATGTTCAAAGTCCTTATTAGATGAAGGACAACATTTCATCACCTCACAGTCTTCACATGCCCACGTTATGAATAACTTTCAGACTAGAAAGAATAGTATCTTCCAAATTGTCAGGAAATCAGACCCATGTTACCATGTTATGTTCATGGTAAAAAAGCAAAATTTGTAAATGTTACGAAATATACAGCAGAGTTTGCTGTCAATGCACTGGACACATTCTGAAGAAGCCTTTGGTGAAAGGAAGTTATCAATCAACTGAACTGGGCTGCATCCACTCACCTTCCATTAAAAGGAAATGTGAAAATGAGCTGCATGTTGTACTTGTCAAGTTTATTATCAGGTTTTATAGTGGTGCAATGCCATCTTTTATAAGTCTAGTATCATTTTGTTCAGTACATGCTGACTTGTGGATCAGTTGCAATAAATATTGTGTTACAGTGTATACATATATTATTGAAATCTAAATTCAGCTTCTATTTAATAAGAAATAAGATGTTCATCAATAACCTACAAGTATATCACAGGCCCTTATGTCCTTGCGTTAACAGTCTTTGAATCTCCAATATCTTATTAATAAAGTAAATCCCACAATATCAGTTTATTACATTTTCTTGCAAATATCCTGTTGTGATTATTTGGCACTTCAGTAAAGCAGGGGCAGATCCAGAGATATTTTCTGACAAGTCTTCCAAATTATCTTTGTTGGCCCATCCTCCATTTCTGACCATCTTCCAACAGAAAAAATTAGATGCCCATCACTGTAAACTTAAAAAATTTTGACTGTCTTCCAGAAGACCCAGAAGACGGCCTCCATCCACCTCTGCTAACAGAGCAGAACATAAAATCAATTTAACAAGAGGTGTTTGTCAAGCACACATGCCCCTGGGTGGGCCAAATTGTTCTCTATATATTTGTTGAAAAAGTTTTTTCTGTTAAATGTCACTGTGACCTTGACCTTTGACCTTCTGACATCAAACAATACAG
The DNA here is from genome assembly GCF_051362555.1 of Lingula anatina. Classification (NCBI taxonomy): domain Eukaryota; kingdom Metazoa; phylum Brachiopoda; class Lingulata; order Lingulida; family Lingulidae; genus Lingula; species Lingula anatina. The sequence goes on along the minus strand of NC_141771.1, from coordinate 8,080,077 downwards.
GGGTCATCTGTGCATGATGATAAGCATCTCTACCAAAAAAATATCAGAACCCAACCTGACCAAACCATTTTCTATTCATTGGTCAGATAAGGTTTTAGTGTACAAGGTCAATGTGGGATTGAACTTTGACCCACTGCCCTCAAAATCCATAGGGGTCATCCACAAATGATGACAAACCTCCCTACCACATATGAGGGCCATAGACTAAATGGTTATTACGTACTGGACCAATCGATACACCAACACTTGAAATTTGAAAGCAATATACACTGCTTCTTCCAAGGGGGGGGATTATTACTTATCACTTGAATTTTATGTCATAACTTCTACTTTTGAACTGTAGTAAAAAATAACATATTTGAAGCCTTGATCGAGATAAAAACATTTTGTAATACTGCACAATGCAATTGCATGACATTGCGTAACTGTTATCTTGTAAGTACATGTACATCCACATGTCAGAGACCATTCCCACAGATATTTAGATTGATCTATCCCCCTGGGGAGTCTCACTAAATTGCTGTCAACTTGTCCGGCTTAAATGTCTGTCACGCCTAGTAAAGCTGTTAGGGGCTAATTATCTTTACCCTAGCTGATTCAGTAGGCGTGACAGACATTTAAGCCTCTTGAGCTGACAGCAATTTAGCGTGAACCCCCAAGGAGTTAGGTCGATCCAGATGGATCGATCTAAATCTGTGGGAATGCAGCCTTAGACTTATATGGTCAGGAATATACTCAGTCAGACTTCATGCAGTCACATGTACAGTTTGTCATTTATCTTTTTCACAGGAACTGTGTAATCAGAAGTGAAAAACCAAGACTGAAAAAGAAAGGAAGTTTCAGAAATAACCAGTCTGGAGTGGTGCCTTCTTCCTGTTTAGAGGTATGTATGGTAATTATACTAGACTAAGTACATATTCCAATCACATCACTTATTCAATTATGGTCTCTTATTTTAATTTTCAAGAAGTACCATTTCCGGTCACTCATCGAAATGTACATGTATTAGCCAAAGGATGAAATCCACTACCTCACTTTTGACACAAATCCATCTATTTTTTCAAAACTTTTGAACCAATTTCTTTTTAAGTAAAATGGAAAAGCAAAACACTGTTTTGTGGAAAACTGGAAATAAATTTTGTTCAAATAAATAATGTGAAATGGTAATTACCAGTACAAATGGTAATTACAAATTAATTTTTTATAACACCTCTAGATGACATATTTTTTTCTTTTACTTGCCATAGGAGAATCAGGGGCGGATCCAGAGTTATTTTCTGACAGTCTTCCAAATTATCTTTGTAGATCCATCCTCCATTTTTGACCGTCTTCCGACAGAAAAATTTAGATACCCGTCAATGTAAACTTGAAAATCTGACCGTCTTCCGGAAGGCCCAGAAGACGCCCTAAATCCGCCCCTGAGAATATTACACATTCAATTAACTTTGACTAAGGCCTGCAAACCAGCATTTACTGATCAACCTCACTCTGAGTCAATAATTGTATAGCATTAAGTAATTGCCTCGGGACATATCTTTTTTTTCTTCTTTTTTTAGAACACATGTTCTGGTGCAGTAATGTAGGAAAAAATGTCTTGTAATGGTATTAGATTAACCTTTGACAGAACGTGCATGAACCAAATTAAATCTTGTTTGGTTTTCAGTTCAATAAACAAGCCTGTGTAGCTGATGTATTAAAAAAATGTAACTTAATTTTCTCCATGTTGTACTAAGTCTGGTACATGTAGCTATTCATGAACAATAATATGACGCATAATGCCACAAGTCTATTAGCTTATGGAATATCTGATGGATACAATCTATCTTTGCTTCCTTGCAGCTTACTGAATTTAGAACAGTCACTATAGGCCGCATTCAGAACAAGTCCACAGATCGCATTACACAGTATCAGACGCGACACCGCTCTTGCCTAGTACACGATGTAATAGTGACGATTCTCAGCGGGGTTGAAAAGCATTGCATCACCACTCAAAATTTGTTCAGGGTATGATACTGTGTAATGCGATCTGATACACACCTTGAAAACGGGTAGTGTGGTCTGATCAACCGGTGAATTCTGGATCATTCGGTGCTGAGTCTGGTAGTTGGGTAGGCCTGCAGACTGTATATGGCTGACCAACTTCAAAGCAATGTCACCTAATCCCCTACTGGATTCCCTGCCACCCACACTTAAAATCTCTGCAGAGACTTGCAATTTAAACTCCGAGCCGATATTTAATTTGTTTAGTTGCTAGGCCCTTTCAGGCCTGGCATGTGTGGTAGGCGGGGAGAACATAAGGGGTTATGAGGCTTAGCTTTTAAGTGGGGTCAGCCACATTTAATTCACAGACCAATTAGTTTGTGGATCATCTGTTCAGAATGCAGCCATAGTCTTGTTAAATTAATGGTTTACGTCAAAACCAGTCTAACCATAGCTTTAAGGCCAAGATGTCCTTTAGGAAGCCCTTAATTTTTAAACAACTCTTTGTAGCTCAGGTTGTTATGTGCAGTATTAAATTCCTTGTTCTTAAGCTTAATAACTTTCAAAGCATATGAGCTCTCAGGCTTTGAAAGTGTTGAGGAGAATCATCATCTCCTAAATCAACCAAATTTATCACTGACTGCAATAAATCTTGAAACATTCAAGGCAAAACAAACGCCTCTTCTTCCCCTTGCTGGCGAGAGACCCGAGGAAAGATGGTTTATAATTTCTGAAAACTTGCACACTTCTGACTTCCTACATGGGACTGTATTTGTCAGCAACATGATAGTTTTGTTTCTTTTCCTTAAAACTACTGAACCACTTTCTAATCAAAATAATTAACTGATCTATAAAAACGTGTACCTCTCGAAGGTATAAATATAGTGTAAACTGCAATTCCAGAACAGTTATCACAGCATGCCAAGAACAATTTTTTTGTAAAATGTTGAGGTATCTAGGGTCATAATTCAAAAGCAATTTTAGAAAAGACTTATAATATATTACTTCTGGGAATGGCAATAGGAACTGATGTGCAGGGCACATTCCAGTTTTATCAAGAAGTGTTTTCTGAATGAAAGATCTCAGGGTAACAGGTACATGCAGAAATAAAATGAAAGGTTATACAAGGTAAAAATGATGACTTGTCCAGTATGATTACTCTCAACATAAAGAGTATTAATATTAGTGCATCATGTAATGGTAGCAGTTCTATTGTCAATCCTTCTAGAAAAAAAAAGTATCATAAATCTAAGTAAATTATTTAGAACATTTTTGGGTTCATTCAAACACAGGTAAATGGGTAAAATGAAAATGCAGACCTTTTATCATTTCAGATAAATGCTTCTTAATTCCCATGTCTCAAAATCTAAGAATTAAAACAATTCAATCATCCATTCTATCAAGTGCCTAATTTCCTGTCACAAGAGCCCACTGAGATCAAGGACTTCCACATGTTTTATTCCGCATACATACTACCTTCCAAGCATCACTGAGGGAAATGTATCAAGTACCTAAATGATTGCAGAAATTATTTTTCATATTTTTTTTAGTTGCCAATTCACATAATTACCATGATTCATGATCATACTAGAGATTTACTGGCAGATGACATTAGCAAGAGAGAAAGGCTTATACATTTTTGCAACATACTGTCTGTGTTTCTTCAGAGATGGCAGATTACAAAGACACACCATAAAACCACACACATCCAAATTTGTGGTGACTAAAAATTTGATGAACTACTTAATTTCTATCAAACTAAATGTATTCCAGACTGGTCCCATATATCAGACTGAGTATACCTCACTGCCAACAAAGTGTTATACATGACTGTATACTTATTAACCAGTTCCTACAATACATCATTCTATTTTTCTTGCAAAAGAGCCAATGGTGCTTATCTCAAAACGGTCCTTTTCTGGACATGCACAGTTTAGCACCATTTTTCATATGCTCATATACAGATACAAGTACTTACAGTATCATGTTCACTGACAAAATGATGACAAAGCAAAATTTTATGGAACAAATTTTGCATTTAGAATGTTCCACAGAACTGTTCTCTCTTTTCTCCTTTCTACTGGTAATGGAAAGCCATTGATTTTATACCAGATTAAATCAAAGAAAACTGTTTTCAAGAAACTGGTAATTTTATGTTCTTTTCTGCCAGGTGACATGGAGGTTTGGGGCCAATGGTGCCAGCTTCTACTGTGTACATGCATATTTTCGACCCTCCATATTTACACGACTTTTCGGATCAAATCTGATAAAGGGTACTACACCTATAACAAATGCTCATTTGGGTAATATCCAGATTTAAATTTGTGGTTCATAAGATTGGTATGTGGCATAGTCACAGACCAGCGAAACATTAAATTTTGTGAATGGTTTAGAAAACTTCAATCAAATGCTGCTAATTTAAAAGTTTTGATGTGACAATTGTAAACAGGCATGAAAATTAACAAACTGGTTCCAGACACCTCTGAAACTTAAGCACTAGTAATGATGTATCAATTTCATTTTTTTTTTTTTTATAAATATGGATTTAATTTACACACTACACATGCATGCACACACACCCAAAGCTACCGATATCTCCAATCACTGCAGGTTTCATTTATTTTTTCTTTCTTCCCTTTTGGAATTCCAAGTGTTTGTCCAGTGACTATAATAAGATCAGTCACAACAATTAGCTCTCAGCTATAGGCTGCAAGATAGAGCAAATAGCCGTTTGAAATGAGGATTGCTTTATATTTGTATTAACTGTCTTAAAGTTAACATTAAAAATGGCTGATGCTCATCAAAATGCTTAACCAAATGTTTTTTTTTTTTTCGTTGCCAAGGGCAATGCCAGATAATACGAAAGTCATGTTATAACAAATATAATGACAAAAGGGTCACCTTGAATCATCTGACAGTATACCACATATTCTCATCATTTTGATAAAGAGATCTTTATAACATTAAGGGTGGCAGTAATATAACATGCAAGTCATAGTTTTTTTGGGTATTTTTTATGTACAGACACAGATACAGCCGTCACCTGTGTCTGTTGTTGCTGTCTTCATTGTCGTCGTTGCCGTACACTTTAACCAGCAATAACACAATAACTGGAAAACTGTTTTACCTTTTGGCTTGAAACTTACAGAACTGAAGAATATTCATAATACCCTGGTCAAGTTTGAAAACCAGCATGGTCGGTCCATTTTTATAGAAGTTACGCTGTTTTTTCACTTTTTTCAGCATATATGCAATACCAATAACATGATAAATGGAAAACCATTTTACCTTTTGGTTTGAAACTCACAGAAATGATGAATATTCATAATACGCAGGTCCAGTTCGAAAATCAGCTTGATCGGATCATTTTCACAAAAGTTATACTGTTTTTTTTTTTTTTTTTTGCTTTTTTCTGCATGATTAAAATTCAGTGTTAACTGACTGTGCTATTATAACCATTATTTATTATTGCATCAAAATTGACAAAATGACCTATTTTTGCTTCTTTATTTTCTGTTTTTTGTCTGTACATTTGACAGCCTTGCTGACTTGTTTTTTTTTTTTTTTTTCAAATAAGAATATTTGCTGCATACAGAATTGTTTCTGAAGAAAGGACAGATGACGCATGTACATACTCCAGCAGCACGAGTACAGCCCCAAACAATTAAAATGCAGCAAGCAGTTGACTCCTTCACAAGATTTATTTGAATTTCCACTGTATTGAGAAACCCTAATGATTTTTTTTTTTCTGTGTTTACGCAGTAACCGATTTGTCAACAAATCAATGACCGCCAAACAGTAATAATAAATATTTCCTTTGAGTAAGTATTCTGTTATCTATTTTGCAAAGAAATCAATATGTCACTATGAGCTTATAGGCCATGCAATAATAATGTTCCTCATCTGTCAACCAATGCAGCCTGAAAAACAGATTGCTTATAACTTGGGCTTTGTTGATTGTTCTTTCCATGTTTTCCTGTTCTCTCCAGTATCTACATTAATGGTGGTAATACAATAGAAACATATACTTCAAAAGATCTGAGAGGATCTATTCCTCTGAAGAATATAATTTTGTTTCAATACAACCTTTTGCCTTCAATTTGATACTTTTGGTTAAAACTGATACCTTATGCATTGTGTAGGAACTGAGATTCATGCCATGTTTCTGTTTTCATTCCAGAACTGTTTGTTGACTTATCACGCTACCGGAAGTCACTGAGGTTTCTATAAAAGATCGCATTTAAAAACATTCAAAATTGTGAAACTATTTCTTATGAGGTTGCCATTTACAAGAAATTATCCAACCTTAAGATTAATGACCTTTTTTAAATGTTTTATATTGGCAATGCTTATGCATAAGGTTCTATGTCTCATCAAAGGAATTAAATGTTAGCTAACTGACAGTATGTACATGTAGCACATATATCAGGGGTGGATCCAGAGATATTTTCCGACAGTTCCAAATTATCTTTGTTGATCCATCTTCCATTTTTTGACCGCCTTCTGATTGAAAAAAATTAAATACCCGTCAATGTAAACCTGAAAATCTGACCATCTTCTGGAAGACCCAGAAGATGGCCTAAATCTGCCCCTGCATATATACCTACTAGTACCAGGCTGATTTCTACATTTTTTAGGGGAAAAAAAGATACTGAATTCCTCAAACATATGAGTGGGAAAATGTTTATGCCTCTAGCTGGGCAACAGCTGAAATGGCACCCATCCAACATACTCAGTCTGTTTACTCTCTAAGTGACTTTTTTTATTTTTTGAGAGTTGACTCTTTTTTTATACTGACTGTACTTCAAACATAATTTCAAAAAGGATTCAACATCATGATGAAAGTGTTGATATCTATTTAAACTTTTGGCACAAATGCAGAACAGTATGGCATTGGGTGACATTTAGTTTATGTCAATGGGGGCGGCCTTTCTAGACTTCTCTGAAAGCAGTCCAATTACAGTAACTGTCACACTAAAATCTTTTTTTCCCAGTCAACCAATCTTAGCATGACCCATGTCAATGAGCTATCTAATGACAATCATGCATCAAGTCAAAATCCTTACAGTGTCATCTCAAGGTCATTTTAAATGACAGAAGTAATTAAGACCCTTGACATTTAATTGGCACCAAATGGTGACAGAGCTGATCATATTCCATGGCAACGCCCCACTGAGATGGGTCATACCCAGTAGGTTGGACATGACTTGACCAGAGACTAAATTTGTTTTATTTATTGGTTTTAGGTTCCCATGTTCCAAATCTACAAAAAGAAAAAAAAAAAGTCTTTGTCCAATATCCAAATGAGAACGTGCAAGATGATCAGGTGCTGTCACACGATAATGATAGATTAATCTATTGGGCTTCATGCTGTCACACACACAATTTGATTTTGGTAATTCCTTCTTGGCGTGTTATTCCCTTCAGTATTTTTCCTAGAGAGTCTCTTTGATTCAATTATAATAACTCATTTTCTACACAGAGAATCATATCACAACAGGGAAGACAAGGCTCATCCAGGGGCTGAGCTCACAATATAGGCTGACAGTCTTCCAAAAGCCATGATTTTATTATCACATCAGGGGTGGGTAGCTAAGTTGATAAATAGAAAAAAAAAACATCTTTCTCTGAAGAACCCTACCTCTCACCTCCCATTTAATACAAAACTGAAGACTTCCTAATTAAAGTTCCTTTCTTGCATAAAAAGTGTCTATACAAGGAGTCCCAAGTCCTATCCCAGTGTCCTATTGATTATTAATATTAATCTAAAAGAGTTCATGCAGCTTTTTATCGTAGTTGTCCAGAAGTGACAGTCACTGTTATGTGAATGAAAGCATACAGGAGACGCAGACATTTGTATGTGCATGGAACACAACAAACATACTGCATGTGCATAGGTTCATATGATTGTGTGTAGCTACCAGTATGTCATAATAATAGTTGCAGTTTATTGTAGAAGGTACTGGTATGATATGCTGGATCTTTATGTCTTGGCAAATCTCTCATCCTATACCAGACCATAGTTTTCACCATGACATATAAATACATGTTAGTGCAACACATACATTCACGCATGTAAACATGCACACACACATGCACTGACACACATACAAACACACACACATATTAAGACATTCATGGAATCACCAAAGAATGATTTTGGCATTAAACAGTTTACTGTCATCTTGGAAAGACACACCTGTCGCAGAGACACGTTTTCATGGTCATGTGATTCCATGGCCATGTATCGTTAGCATCATGCCTGTAACTGATCAACCCACCTGAGGTATATAAAGGGATGCATGTTCTTTGGGAGGTAAGCCACATACACAGCTTCAATTGCCTTGCGTAGAGCACTGGAATCAACCAGACGGTCTGAAATGAGAAGTCAAATATAAATAAGCAAGAAAGGCAAATATTATCTCTTGCCAATTATTTGGTGATTGATTTCATATTATTATAGATAATTAAGGCAAAGTTGAGCAGAGATCTTGTACGTAAATTACTCTTCCCACTTCATTGACAGAGGTATACTAAATAAAGCCAACTGTCACCAAGAGGTTTTACTAGTAATATTTGTAACCTTTTTAACAAGTAAATGCCTGTTATAACCTGACAGAGGTTATTTTTAGTGAATGACCACAAGGTAATTTGTAGAAGAGGGGGGTCCAAGATCCCCCCCCCCCTTCCATTGATAGAGTGCATTTCAATATATCTGGTAGTATATCTCTGTAAAAGAAGCATGTACATGCAGTGGTTTATTCCCTCTGGATGGCCTTGTGGTCAGAGCATGTGCCTCCAGAGTGGGAGAGGATGGTGAGTTCAACCTGTCCAGGGATATACCAGTCCTTAGTTGGTGGTACCTGGTATATCCCCGCTTGGCACTCAGCACTTATGGGTTGAAACAGGGGTAAAGTTCCTGGTCTTTTATTCATTTGGTAGCTATCAAAACCTCCTACTCCAGCTGGGCTGGACTGTATGCTCCCCAGGGAGATAAGAACTAGTCTGTATCATGGCCTAAAATTTCCTGATCTAATGTAAGGGACCATTCCCAGACCCTATCGTACTAACTCTGAATCAATCTATCTCCGAGAGGATTCTTGCTTAATTGCTTTCAGCTTAAGCAGCTTAGATGTCTGGCATGCCTACTGCTAAGGGGTAATTAATTATTGTTTAGTTGCTTCAGCAGGCGTACCAGACATCTAAGCTTCTCAAGCTGAAAGCAATTTAGTGAAAAACCCTCAGAGATGGATCAATCCTTTTAGATGGATCTAGGTATAGGAACCCAGCCACACTGAGAGGGATGTGGTGCGCAGTATACCAGGAACTTTGACTTTTTACTTTTGATTGTCTTGGTAAATTACCAAACCATAAATATTATAATTAATTCATAATAACTACTAGTATTAGATACTTGGCTGGGACTGGACTTCATCAGATATTTTCATTCACCTCAGCTGTTAACAATTAAGACAGGCTGCCATAAAATGCATTCATCACTCCAACAAGTAAATTGAAATATGAAATGAACAAAACTGCATTGATTGCAACCCACATACCATTCAGGTGGGGGGTCTTTATGTTCGACAGACATACCTGAACATTAATTGTGGAAGCACTGCCAGCTTTAATTTATTGTGTTCAAGAACTGCAACTAAAAAGGTCAAACTGGAATGGAACTCCGTAAAAAAGCCATCTGGACCTGTCATTTCCTGGGCCTATTTTTCTTAATTTGTGCAAATATCAAGCACTTTCTTGATCTTAGACTAGAAGTATGCTCCTTCTGTTGAAAGTCACTGACACAGGTACTTTTTAAGTATAGTTTATAAAGGAACCATCAGTCTAGAGGTGATATGTTAATCAAATAAATTTATATCTTTCTCTGGTTATGCAAATAACCAAAAAGCTCATATATGATATTATTTGAAAGTAAAAAAGTCCTGAGAAACTATACAGTACATGTATTAGGAGGCTGTTTACTATCTCTGCCACTGTGTTTACAGCAACCTTTCAGTGATTTTGAAGTTAATGATCTGCAACTTACTTCAGCAAATTGTTTTCCTGAGAAATCATTCCTAATTTGTTTTTTAAACATGCATGAAGTTACTGCTCCGCCAAGTACAATTTCTCTAAATAAAAATAGAATTACATTTGCTTGATATAGAAAGATGTAGTTATTTTTTTTCCATCAAGACTAACAAAATTTGATATTTTCTTTCTTTAAGATGCAATTTTCAATTTGTCTTTATTAGGAAAAAATGGATAGAACAAGAATTCAAATGTGACATGCCATGTAAAATGTGAAATGAAAAATAGTGGAAAATAAGAATGATTCACAATAAAGATGAGCAGAGAGGGCTAGTTTGGGGCCAACCAGAAATGGCCGATTCCCCTTATAAAGTACATTCCCAGATAAGAAACAAACATGGAATCTGACTTTATGACCACAAAAGATTACTCTGCTATGGCAGATGGGTGTCAAAACAATTGTTTTGTTTTCACTCTCTGAAATTTTGAAAAAATGCCCTTAAAGGAGGATAGACTTTTACATGAGAAAGCAGAAAGAAAGAAAGACTTGGACCATTACATATAATTCAATAATATAGCTCTATTCTATAGAAATATTTTTGACACTGATTTTACTTTTAATAAACAAGTCCGATAGTTTCAATATTAAGTGCAAAAGTTAACAGCAAAAGACACTTACGATTGATGAACAGCAAAAATATGCATTTTTTCACTGAGTAGTTGGCATTGCTGATGTATCCATCAACTTTAAACGTAAGTTTGGAGTCCTCATGGTGTACTTCAAGGAGTTCTCTGAAGAAAATATATATAATTGGTGAAAAAGATGAAACTATGATCACGTAGCACTTCTATATATATATATATATATATATATATATATATATATATATATATATATATATATATATATATATATATATATATATATATATATATTTTTTTTTAAATGAAATTAGAATAGATTTGTAATACATTTTAGGAAATCTATTTTAAATTTGACTATGATAAATTATGGTTACTACCAACACTTTCTGAATAACACAAATAATTTCTTCAAAGGCTACTCCATATTATAGCAAAAGAATTATGCAATTTTTACAGTAACTATAATCATTATGGTTACTAATTTGCTTTGTAAAAAAAAAAAAAATAAATAAATTAATTAATTAATTAATTAATTAATTAATAGTTTTACTTTTTACCTTAATATTCTTACATGAGATTTTCTTTTCTTTTATTTATTCATTTATCACTATATTTTTTATTTATTTATTGCATGAAAAAAAGACATTTTAATACTAAAGCACAGAATATAAAAATATTGTTATAAAACCCAAAAAAGTCCCCCTTTTTCCAAGAAGCACTTGATAGCATTGACATTTAACTTCATGTTGATGTGATATTCTTCAAAATCATCAAGTCCGACAGTCCTTTGATATACCGTATTTCTATAGCAATGTCATGCGGAAATTCATCAATCTTACAAACATCACATAGGCAAGTTCTCAGCTGTTCTTTCTAAAGTCGTCTAATTTTAAATAGGCCAGGTTATAAAACTGAGAACAGTCACACCATCTACATATCAATTTCTCTTTCAGTTGACAGTTAATTGCTTAGTTATCATCCTTCGCCTACAGGTGTGTCCACATAGAATGGATTCTATACGTGCCTCCTCCATTTTAAAATCATCAATCAACCACGCTTGTAATATTAGGGCTCATTTCCAATTAAATCTTCATTCAAAGTACATCGATCTAACTCAGCAAGACTCTCGCTGAATGTAAGCAGTTTAACAGATTAACATGGCCCCTGTTGTTTCCAACGTACTCGTGTAATCACCATCTTTTGGGTATTCTACTCCATATGTGTTAATCTGTTAATCTGAGTGCATTCAGCAAGAGTCCCTGCAGAGTTGGATCAATGTAGAAAAAGTATCATTGGGAATGAACCCTTAGACATTGTCAAGTAAGAATATTTAAAGTGCCATTACTTTATTTTTTATGTTTTATTCTTCCATTGGCATCACAGTTGCCAGCAGAACATGCTCGAAATGTTTAGATATGTGTGTAAATGCACAAAGTTGGCAAATCTGTGTTATATGTACAGTCTAATGGCATTTCTGCCTTTCTTTCATTTTTCTTCCTATCTTGCCTTGGACATACATTGCAAGTACCCATTCCCTGCACATAACTTTTTTTTTTCTTCTTGTGCCATTTTATTTTTATTTCAATGTCTGATTATATGTTTGCTTTAAGAAATCTTATAATGTATTGTGAATTGCCTTCTTTCCTTTCTGTATGGATTTAACAAAACCCTGACCACTCTTGTTAATTTCCAAATTTAATAAATATACAAAATACACATTACAATTTCCAGACTACAATTTCCTTCAGCTTCAGTTTATGAACAACTTATACTTGTAATAATTATCCCCAACACCACTTAAAGAACCAAGGGCACTGAAGGCATATTGAATCTAAATCAAGGGAAGTTTCCTTCAATACATTGCTACGACCTGACAAATCCCTTCAAAACAGAGTCCCTGGGTACAGTTATGAACGAATGAATGGATCCATTTCAGAAAATTGGGATCTGACATAAAAATAAAACCCCAAGATGGCACTTGAAAAACCTCAGATTTATTCCCAATGTGTTCCTTATTTCCAATATGGTCTTATTAAATTCTTAAAATTATATCTAGTTTCTCCACAATTGGTTTCTTCTTTTTTTCCCCTATTTTATAAGGCTAACTATACATTTAGGCACAAAAAAGCAGAGTAAAAGCAAAATAGTTTAATCAAAATGTTGCAGCTAGATGACGTTTATAAATATCTAAGGAACACTGCACATGCCGCTGTGTTATATCAGATGCAATGATATAATGAAAAAAGCAGAGACAATATGTTGCATGACTTCCAAAGTTAAATCAAAAGTGTAATTATGATATTAAGGCCAATCCAGGGCAACAAACCAGCTGTGTGCTTTGCCACGTGCTTTGGTGCAAAGAAATTAAGCAATTTACGATTAGCTTGTTGTAATATCAGAACTTGGCACAAGACATAAAACGACTTGAAATGCAACAGCGTACAATGCTATTCAAGATACCAACAGTCTGTTGTCTTGTGTGAAAACATTCACGACGCATATTTTTTATGGTGATAATTGTCATTAATGAGAATGATAAAGAAGCATGCTGGATACTCAGCCACTGAGTTGTACTGTTAAAGCATGTATAACAAGCACAAGCTTATTAGACTTTCAAATTTCAAACAGTTTATTTATGTACAACTTTTTTTTTTAATTTTAACATTATTATCCTATTTTGTCAAACTTCTGGGAGAAAAACTCACTTTTTGGAGTTTTATAATAATATCAACTTTAATCAGGTATTATTATCAAAATTTTGTTGGGTAAGATACACAACATCTAAAATCAAAAGTTTATTATTATTATTATTATTATTATTGACAGTTAAGGGCATCCTTTATTTTTATAGTCAAGCAAAGGAGTCGAAAAAAAATGCTGCTCCTCAAGAAAAAAATCACTTTGACATGAGAATCCCATACAGAATACCTTTAAAAGGCTTTAATATTCTTCTGGGGCAAAATACTTCTTTATATAAATAGCCTATAATCTGTATCATGAGAAGAAACACTTCAATACTCAAAAGCAGTCCTTTTAAGTATTTCCCCAAAGAGTTTTTAAGTTGTCATTTGGACTACCAGTCTTCTCAGAAGACAACCAAATCAATATTTTCAATGATGGCCATAAGGCTTAAATTTTTTTGCATAACAGAATGTTTATAATTGCTTCATTAGCCAGGACAGGTTGAAGGGCTAGAGGATTTCTAGAAATTATTTTATGTGCCCAGATTATTTGATGAGTCAAGAAAAAACCAATTATACTAACTTTCTCCAAGCCATCATTAAACACTGGCCACTTAATACGCAAAAAAAAATCCAAAGTGCGTCACCAACCCCACATAACAAAGGGGCACCTCCTCCTCATACTTCCTACTGGCACTGAGTAAAATATAGAAAAGCTGGTGATTATATGAGTTAGAAACAAGGAGGCATTTTAGTCTGCCAATCTGATTGCATTCAGCGAGAGTCCCTGCACATTAGCTAGGTTGACAAAACCCATCGTGAACAGTCCCTAAGACCTGTTAAGTAACAAATTAAGAAACAAGATTCAGATTGCTTCAGTTTCTACACTGTGCTTTAATGAACACCTGTAGCTCAGATGCCTAGTTAAGATTGCATGGTTCATTGTTTACTCTTTGAATTCAGAATGCACAGCCAATCTCAAGAGAACACTCTATTGGCTCATATTCCTGCAAATTGTAAGGATGATTTTCAGTTAAAATATCGATATCTCAGTAACAGCAGGGCATGGTGCATTTTGCCTTCAAATATACACAATAGAGCAAGGTGGGCATTAATGTACAGAGTCAGCCTTTTTCATACAAAAAGCTGCATCCCAGCTATTCAAATCATTTTCTACATGATCACATGTATAGTGAGATCCTTTGAGAAAATGCACGCAACACATAAAGTCTTGCATTTCCACGTTGAGAGTGCAGCTACCAGCTGTTTACAGACCGAGTGCCATTTTTAACATGGAAAAGGTACAACCTCAATGCTTATCATAGCCATTTATGAAGCAACGAAAACTGTGATGTTACGTTTTACATTAAACACCCTTAAATTATTAATCAAGCATGGAACATTAATTTCTTGGTGAAAAAAAAAAAGAGAGAGAGAGAGAGAAAGGCCTTCTCTGCAGTCTTAGTGTCTATGTTTGTAAAAAAGCGGCATACCTGGCTTACCAAAGAATTCAATTTTGAGTGTTTAGTCCTTATGAAAGAAAAATAAACTAGGCATTTAAGGAGAAAAGGTTATTGACTAAAAATAAACTAACTTGGTATAACGCCATCCCCCCACCAGTCACAATATTTCAACTTTTTAGACTCTCTTGAAAATTGATTAAACATTCAATCTTGCTAATTTGGTTGCCCTGTAAATACAATCCTGGGTAAATTATTGATTTTGGCAAAGGTCAATATGTTGTTTTACAGCTGGCTTTAAAAAAGTGAAATCAGCCAAGACTCTGTTATGGCCAGAGTCTACAACACAACGTAAAGTCAATAACTGTTTAAATATTTGAATGTCAATGCCCTCCAATTAAGGACCGCATCTATTCAAAAGTTTGTCATTTGACTGATCATTTGAGTTATTTGATTGGTCGAACAATCTGCCAATAGGCCATTAGTGAGCATCAAGTTTCGTGAGGACGCCTTCAGTGAGTTTGATTGTACTCCTCACATTCCTGCATATTAGATCATATTTTATGCCTATTAAATAATGACAATAATATTAATAATATCACATATAGTGACCTATATCAGTCCAAATCTGTCATGGTATGAACACACCTTTGTAGTAAAAATCCCATTAAAAATATGTCTCATATAAAGAGCACATCCCTTAAATGTCTCCCCATCTGATACCTTTATGTGTGGGACTACTGAACAAATAACCCACTGAAATCAAGCACTCGTGTTACCTTAGTCTCACCTGAAAGTATGCACCTTAAGAGTGCCATAAAGCAGTGAAACGGAACCAACCGGCATACTGCATATAGGGCATATGTAAGTTCACATCTGAATTACAACATTATTATAGACATCTTTTAATAGTTTCAATTTTTTTTTTCAGGAAAATTTGTGTGCATTAACCATAGAAAAAATTCCTCTTCTCCACCTCTGTTTTGGTTTAACTGTTGCCTATTAACTTTTGTCTGGTGTATAGTTTCATATCACTGCTTACTTGGAAGCAAGCCCAATTGCAACAACGCAGCAGCAACAAAATATGTAACTGCATGCTGAATAACGGTTATATATATTTTATGTCATTTCAGGTAATTGTCTGGAAAATCTCTCTGTAAATTTGCGACAGGAAACACTCTGCACCACCTTTGTTACCAACCTACACTGACTTCAACTGTTGAGGAAAAATAGCTAGAGGACACCACTTACTGTTGCGGACAAAAAGAGCTTTTGTGAAGAAAGGCCTCCAAACTACAGGAAATACAAGGTTTGTACAATGTATGCGCTTACGGGCTAAATCCATGTTAAGAGGGTTTTATAATGTTACCACTCAGAAAGCATTTCATTTATTTACTCTTTCACATATTCAATGCCTTGATTGAAAAGACGTTCTCGCCTAGTCCAGATTTAAACTTCACTCTGGGGCAGGCAGACTTAAAATCAGTCCAGGTAAGATACACTGATAATTCAATCTTGCATTGGCACATTCAAAATCAGCCTCGGCATTTATTCTCCATCACTGAGTATTTAGGTCAACTAATGACTGTATTTTAGAAGGAAAAAATGATAATGAGCTTTAAAAAATTGGTTGTCAAATTACATATAGACAGGACTAACAGTTCAAAAGAATCCCTACAATATATGTAGGATAAAATGCTCTGTAATCCCTTTTATGCAAGATAGGATGCACTTATCGATAGATGCAAATGGCTTTATTATGGATGTTATTAATCTATTCATAATTTAAAATTGTCTGTGACTTAGATTTCAGTTTGGCATAGGCCGATTTTAAATCTGTCTGGATTTCAATATGGCCTGCAAGACATAAAAAACATTTTGATCTTACTAGAAAATTGTTTTTCTTGTTTTATTATTTTGTTTTTTAGCAGTATTTCACTTGTGACAAACCAGTACATGATTGCGTGATGGCACCTTGGGCATTGGTAAAATAAAAGCTATTAATAAAATGGTTTCGTGCCGTAAAGAGCAGATGGTACAGTCTGTTGTCTGAAAAAAAAAAAAAAAAAAAAAAAGATGTTACAAACACTTGTTTAAAATCCAGTGCTAGCTAGTCTAAGATTAGGACCTAGTTTAGCAAAATTAATCTAATGCTAGCTAGATCAGGAACTAGTTTTAATTAGCAAAATTAATCTAATGGTAGCTAGACCAGGATCTCATTTAGCAAAATGAATCCAATGCTAGCTAGATCAGGACCTTGTTTAGCAAATTTAATCCAATGTCAGCTAGATCAGGACCTCATTTAGCAAAATGAATCCAATACTAGCTAGATCAGGACCTTGTTTAGCAAAATGAATCTAATGCTAGCTAGATCTGGACCTAGTTTAGCAAAATTAATCCAATGCTAGGTAGAACAGGGGGTTGTTTAGCAAAATGAATCCAATGCTAGCCAGATCAGGATCTCATTTAGCAAAATGAATCTAATACTAGCTAGATCAGGACCTTGTTTAGCAAAATGAATCCAACAGCACTGTCTTATAGCCTAACTTTACAAGCTACCGGTACCTGTGCAACTCAAAACTAAAGGAGGGTGACGGAGATTGCTATATTAGCTGTGACATATTTAGAGAGAGCATCTGGAACATAAACACATGGTCGCATGCATGCACGAACATTGCATTATATAATGTGTGATTTTATTAGAAGCAGCTCTGCTAGAAATTAACAGCATTCACCACACACTGACACATCCATAAAGATACTCCATATAACAAAGAAATATGGAGAATTAACTGTATCTCAGAAACCCTGAAAGTAAGTTCAGACACACTTAAGCCCTGTTGAAATTGTGGCAATCACAGTTGTCCCAGCGGCATGTTGAATTGATCTTGCATGTGAACCTACCATCATTGCAATTATCCATACATTTTAATTAATTTTTCAAAGCTTAGTAAGTTGTACTGAACCACTTATGAAAAATTGTCATGTCTTTAAATATCAATGGGGCTATCCAGATTAGATGACCCGAGAACTGACACACACACACACACACACACACATACACACACACACAAACACACACACACACACACATAAATTGATGACGAAGGTGCTGGGCCCTCAACATGAATTTTGGTTAGCTGGCTATCTTCTTAAAAATAAGTATCAGATTCTGCAATTCTAGTTGTGAGCATTTTATGAACAAGTAATCGACCCACACTAAATGAAGTTGACAAACCTAAATTGGCAATTAACACCACCCAGAACACAAACCATTGTTAAGAAAGTCACATTTCCTCAGAGGCTTAGATAAAAGGCAATAAAAAAGATATAAGCCTTTTAGATTCTTGGAGAATTCTTTCACATGACTACGCTAAAAGTGACTCAATGGAGCCCAAATCTGCTTTTGATTGCAATCTGATATGCTTATCTAAGTGGTTCAGAGTTGGTAATATTCTGGTTCCTTAAATCTATATATTTTGTTATATATATAAACCAATGTGTGTGTGTGTGTTTATGTGCACTACATTATTGAATTGCTAACTTTTAAGTTATATTAAAATATTAAATATTAAAATATTTATATTAAAATATGTTAAAAACACACTCACTTGTACAAAACCACAAAAGTACAATCTACTATAAACATAGACCCCATTCCTAGAGATTAGATTGATCCAACTAGATCGACCTAACTCCCTGGGGGTTCACTCTAAATAGCTGTCAGCCGAGCAGGCACGAGTTAATTACCCCCTTACAGCTTGTAGTAGGCGGGACGGACATTTGAGCCGGATTATCTGACAGTAATCTAGTGAGACTCCCCACGGGGATAGATCGATCTAAAATCTATCGGAATGCGCCCATAAAGGGATACATATTCCCTCCATCACCTCATTGGAGTGCTGTACATGTACACTAATTAATATTTAATGCCATTACCATTACAAAATGTAGCAGCAGCTTTAGATTCTGATAATAATTTACAAATAGAAGTAGAACCAGTGGGATCATGGAAAGGAGTGATGCTTCCAAATATGCCATCAAACTTTATGATCCTATTCACATACCTAGATCAATCTAGCAGGATCAACCCATCTCAGAAGGGTTTCTCACTAAATTACATTAATACCCCGTTCACACTATGCTCAGTTATCCGGATAAATTGCGAATTAGGTCACAATTCGAATAAATGCAGTAGTGTGAACGCAAAAGGATTTTTGTAATGCGCATTTTCAAAATCCTGCAAGCGAGATGGATTTCTAAGCGCGATCCGGATAACTTACCGGAATAGACACCTGTACAGATCTAACTGCGCATGTGTGCAGATAAGTGCGGGTATCTATGAATGCTTGTTTATTACTTTAGCGATTGCACCAAACGTATTTGGAGGTCACCACTCAATACAACATGAGGAAACAAACTTATTTTGCCATCTTATACTTCTCAAGAATGCTGGAATGTCTTTAGAGTTGCATTTGTCGTCACAAATTTTTGTTGGTATTTAAAGATTTCCTGTGCGGCGCATGCGCGAGTGTTCAAAACAGGAAGTTAAACCTGAAATTTTCAACGTGTAATTCGGTTTCGCATTAGTGTGTGTGAATGCAATACTGAATCGAATTCCTCACGAAAAATTCGGATTATAGAAATGCGCATTTTTGCAACTGTAGTGTGAATGGAGTATAAGCAGCTCTGATGTCTGGCACATCTACTGAAGCTGTAAATTAAGGGGCTAATTAACCATTATTTAGCAGCTTCAATAGGCATGTCAGACATCTAAGCCGCTTAAGCTGAAAGCAATTTAGCAAGAATCCCCTCGGAGATGGGTCGATCCTGCTAGATCAGTCTAGGTATGGAAATGGGGTCTATGACATTGAAAGTGTAGAAGCTATAGCTAGAGGCCAAATCACGTTCCCACTAATGGACACATTGGGTTGCCCATATGCAGAACACATCAGGTTCCTAACACTTATTGAAATAATGACCTCACCTGTACAACCCCTTCACCTTATCAACAGCTGATCGATTTTTATGTACTGAAACATTTTAACTAATTGAGGCCAATGCTATGGAGATGCAAGTCCAATTGCTTACACTAGTGTAGCAGGTGTGCCTGATATGGTCTGAATCTGCAACTGTGGATCAGAAATGGTCTTATATGGCCATAAACATTACAGAAATTGTCTTAACATGACTGAATCTGTTCTTCAGATCAAAATTGAACTTTGTCCTGATGAGTAAAATCATTATTGGATTGACTGAAGTAGTTAAGCCATTATCTTCCCTCACATATTCAGACCAAACAGGGACTGGCTTCCCATCCAGACGCCAAGGAATCAAGCAGAAGGTCATTGTGTGAGTAGCAAAGGGTGCTCTCCTGCCTGTTAAGTGTTAACTGCCTAATTGCTGAGAGGTGCTTCAGATACTGTGATAAGCTTACGAAGCATTCAGATAAATCCATGGTACCAGCTGGATCAAACCAACTCTGTGGGAGGTTCTCCCTAAGTGCAATCACTGTAATCGGCTGAAATGTCTGACACGCCTCCTCTAGTTGCTATGGGGTAATTAACTCAAGTTACTCAAGGAGGCATGTCAGACAATTAAGCTTATTAAAATGATTGCACTTTAGTGAGAACCCCCAAAGAGTTGAATCGATCCAGTTGGTACGATGTTTGAACCTGGATGAATTCTTTGATAACTTCTGAGAAAAAGAGTGACCTGAAGTTGCACATTCAGACCGTTTCAGGTGCACAAGTTTTGAAAAAATTCTGAACCTGGATGGAATCTCTTGCACCAGTGTCTGCCAGAATTGGTCTGGCCTAAGAGTCACATGCAACACTGTATGCTGTACTGTAGAGGGGTATGACAATGATTGATGCTGCAGTTTTCAATTGAGATGGTGATTTATACAATTTATTAATCCTATCGTATCACCTTTCAAGATGTGTTACGAGATCTTTCCAAACATGATATGGTCTGCTAGTGAACAACAGAATCTACAGTTTTACATTTCTGCCTCACTTGTAAAATTTATATCCAGGTATGATGGCTATCACAGACAAAGAACAATTAGGAAAAATAGGTGGGGTCATTTGGTCAGATGGTCAACTTGAATGCAAAAACAACGTAGTGTAGGTTTGTGATTTTTTTTTTTTTTTTTTTTTTTTTTGTAAAACTCATCCACAAGTGACTTGGTACAAAGTCTGTATGTTAGCTTACTCAGATTGCTTTTAATTAAGACTTCATTTCAACTTCAGACATTTTGTGAAACAGGAGACTGAATTTTTTCTCTTTTTTTTCTGTCACAATACGTGTTCAGCACCTGTGTCACTGTGTGTTCTTATTTCAAACAGTCATGTATTACCAAAAGTCTTTCAACAATAGTTTTATATGATCCTACTGAAAATATCTATTTTTAAATTTCCTTTGGTACAAACCCCTTAGGTATAAGTATCAAATTTAACACTCTCATGAATAATTCCTGGTAGCTTCATGTGAAAAAAGTTTTGCAACAATTGTACACGTGAGATGAAAACACATACCCCACATTTTTTTTTTTTTTGGGGGGGGGGGATAGAAGAGCCCCTAATTATGACATTTCATTAAACCAAGGCATTTTTCCCTCTTTATTGATAAAATCAGAAGGAAGCCTTTCAAGATAATGTTTGTGGCACTGATTCCCAGTACCAAGTCTTACTGTAACAGTTATGACAGAATAGGCATGAAAACAGTGTTGATAGATGTTCAGAAAGAGGAAGACCTGTTAGATATCATTATCACGGTTTTCACTCCCATAATCCTTTCTGTTACATCATCAGCTCAAATGAACAGATTGGCATAGACATATTTCTGAAGTGACAGCACTATCTCATAACACGACTGTCATGATGTTTATTTCCGCATCTTTCACCAATTATATAATGCCTACAGAGCTCTTTTAAGGGCCTTTTTTTTTCAAAATGAGAATATTGTTTTCCTCTTTTTTGGCCTGCCTGCTATGAATAGTAAATTACCAAATATGTGTGAACCTTTGAAAAAAAACTAGAATTTTTTTTTCTTTTTTTTAAATTTAAATTAGTAAAAGTCAGACTGTATTCAATAAATTTATGTCACAAATGAAAACTAAATCTTGGAATGAGACAGAAAAAACATAGCAATCTGGAGATTCTGTTACTGACACAAGAAACTGGGACATGGTCTAAAACCTGGAGGCTATGTGGCAGTACATGTTATTTTGCAGGAAACCTGCGCAAAAATGTTTACTGTGGTATCACTTCATGCATAAGATCATCCAAGCATATGTGTAATCTAAGGTATCCATGCCTTTCTTTCCATGTGGATACACTCGGTGATATGTGAGGAGCTTCAGGGAAAACATCAAGCGTAAAAATATTGGATTACTTGAAAAAAGTTAATTTCACTTGAAGGCACTCTATGCGGGATTTACCTGCCAAAATGAATTTTCCTCCATTAGGCAAAAACCACTTTTTTCCTACTTACAAATTGTTGCTAGACCCATCCCTGTACTTAAATTCAATGTTTTATTCTTCTTTTAATGTACTGATTTGGCTTTAAATGAGATGGAGGTTGCAGAAGTGAAGGTGTACTTGGACTTTTTGTAATAAACCTTTTCATACATATGGAATGAATGTCCTAAACTAATATAATTTTATTGCACTTAATTCAAGCTTGGGCCTGAAATATATATACAGGACCTTACGTTTTTTTTACTTACTTAGCGGATAATGCAATTTAGAGATTCCAAGGTTCGTGTCAGATTTATGTAAGGTCACACAAAGAAAAGTCCACATAATGACCAGTTAAACAATTTATTCACTGACACTCTGTAGCTACACAGGGGCGGATCTAGGGCTATTTTCTGACTGTCTTCCAAATTATATTTGTTGATCCGTCCTCCAATTTTGACTGTCTTCCAACAGAAAACAAACTAGAGGATCAGAGAGGTGATACCGCCTCCGGATATTGTACCACCAGCTGGAGTAAGCGCGTTTGTATGGACCCCCCCCCCCCCAAAAAAAAAAAAAAAAAAAAAGGGACACCACCACCAGTCTTGTGCTTGACAAGCTTTATAAAATGCAATCTAGAAGAGTTCTCAAATTATGCAAAAAATGCGAAAAAATATAACTAAAAATGGTACAATCAAGCAGATTTTCGAATTGACCCGTGTTTTCCTAACATTGATCACTCCTGTGATTTTCTAGACAATAGGCCTATTAGGCCAATGTTTTGTCAGTGTTGCATATATGCTGACAAAAGAGAAAACCTAGTGGCAACACTGGGCATATCTCTGCTAGTTTTGAAGATATGAGGGGCAGGAAAATATGCAGTTCAGTTCAGTTCATGGTGAAAAATTAGGCCAAAGGTCAATTTCAATGTGTCACAGTATATGACCTCCTATTCTAGTCCAATAGTAACCATGGGCATTTCTTTGACAATTTTGGAGATTTAAAGGCCAGAAAACATGCAAAGTGCAGTGCATCATAAAAAGTAGGTCAAAGGTCAATTTCAAGGTCACAGTTAGATAGCCAGTATATGACTTTCTGTTTAAGTTCAACAGTAACTTTGGGTGTATCTTTGCCAGTTTTTGAGATATAAGGGAAAGGAAATTTGCAAAGTTCAGATTATGGTGAAAATGAGGTCGAAGGTCAATTTCAGGGTCACAGTTAGATTGCCAGTATATGACTTCCTATGCAAGTTCAATAGTAACTATGAGCATTTCCTTGACAGTTTTGGAGATATAAGGGATAGAAAAGTTGCAAAGTTCAGTTCATGGTGAAAAGAAGGTCAAAGGTCAATTTCAAGGTCACGATTAAATTGCCAGTATATGACTTCCTATTCAACTTCAATAGTAACTATAGACCTAACTCTTCTAGTTTTGGAGATATAAGAGACTAAAATGTTTCAAACTTCAGTTAATGGTGAAAAGTAGGTCAAAGGTCAATTTCAAGGTCACAATTAAATTGCCAGTATATGACTTCCTATTCAACTTCAGTAGTAACTTTGGACCCATCTCTTCTAGTTTTGGAGGTATAAGGGGCTAAATGTTACAGTTTTAGAGTACAGTAATGTGCCATAAATTTCCTACAAAAGAAATTAATAGAAATAAAGAAAAGGTCATTTTGGTTGAAATTCTTGAAATGGGAGGTGCTCAGAAGTTCCACCGACTGAGACAAAAAAAAAAACAGGGGGTTCAAGTTGAGACTATATGTGACCTAAATACAAGAGATGGGCACTCAGGGCCATGCAGTCTAGGAGGAGAAGCGGTAACGATGACTTGTATCCCACCCTGCAGAGCCGGCGGAGCCGTACAATACGGGTCGGGACTAAAACCATGATACCGCCAGCATACACGCTGGTGGTACTAATTAGATACCTATCAATGTAAACTTGGAAATCTGATCATCTTCTGAAAGACCAAGAAGACGGCCCAAATCCACCCCTGCTACATATTCTAAGTGAAGTCTCCAAATCCTAACCCCCCAAAATACTTCTTCTCTGTGCTCCCAAGATCGTTTTTCCCAGTCTCCCCCTTCTCTCTTTCCCCTAAGGTATCAATTCTGCTTGCTTATATACTAATTTCTTATCTAAGGTGGATGCACGCAAATCTTTATTACTTATAATTATATGGTTAATTTCTTACATTGGCATTATACAAAGAGGCCGCAACATTACTCAAGAACTATTGGACCACAACACGTTACAACATACAGCCTCATAAAATATCTTTTTGATCTTTATGTCAGACACAATACTTTGACCTTTGATAAAAAAATAAGCACCATTACATCTGTCTTCTGTACTAATTCTTTACCAACATTTTTCCCCTTAAGTAATAACACGAATTGTGTGCAAACGCACTTTCCACCTCTTTAGAATGCCAAGTAATTTGTGTTAGTAATACTAAAAATCTGAAGCAACAAGATTTTTTGCAGTCGGATCATATGCATGCATGTGGAAAAGTTAGTTGCCAATAATTCAGTATTTCTATCCTGTATTTTTTTTTTTCTTTTTTTTTTTTGTGCTGTAAACTTTATACTTGGGCATAAGCCAGGCAATGGTTATGCTTTTGCCTTTTTTTTTTTTCTTTTCTTCCTCTATAATTTCAATTTTGGACTGCCAATACTTCAGATTTCTATTATTGTATATGACAATAAGTGTATTATTGTGTATGGGCCTAAAAGATCCATCTCAAAATGAAAATGAATTTGGTCTCCCAATCTCAAATCCTGACAAACCTCTGATAAGGACTTCTCCTTGTTCCTTTTGTGTCTTCCTGTTTTCAACCACATCGACCCCTCTCTTCTTCCTGCTAACATTTCCAATTTAATCTTAACAAGTGATTAATTATGTTGATTTTGAAGTTGATATGAAGAATAATTGTGTATTTCACAGCAGATAACTTAATACATGCAAAAACTATGGGTCTTACTGGTCATGATAAAATGATAAAATTTCCAAGGACAGGAAGAAAAAATTGTGTTCAGTTAGTCCAAGGGACCAACAAAAATTTAAGGAGCTACCATCACTGGATATGGATTAACAGTCAGTTTGGCAAAAAGTCCTTTCAACAAACGTTTCAACAAATGTGTCATTACTACTGGTCTGAAAATTTGTCTGTCTGCTTTTTTTTCTTTCCTTCTTTTTTCTTCAGTTTTCATCGTGTCTGCTACTAACAACAACACACGCATGGACTGAGAAAAAAAAATGCCCTTGCCAGATCACACCATATTTCATGCTTTACGTAATTTAAGTACTGCCCCTTAGCACTATAATATCCACATACAACAACTCTTGGCAAAATAACAACAAAAAGGTTGCTATTGTGGGTCAATTTTCTGTAACTTCAACCATTTTTCTTGAGGAAGTTATTATTATATCACACTTTCTGAAGGAAGTGTAATTTGATTCTACATATTTTAAAGAATGGATGAAGTATTCTATAACCCCACTAGGTAGCTTTTTTCTCTTCCCTTGGTGAAAAACTAATTGGTTTCAGAAGGATATCGGTATGGAGAAAGTTCTGTGTGTTCTCAGTCAGGGACCATTCCCAGACCGTATCATACTAACTGTGGATCGATCCATCTCCTAGAGGATAATCTCGTAAATTGCAATCAACTTAAGCGGCTTAGATGTCTGTCATGCCTACTGAAGCTGCTAGGGGGAAATTAATTATTGTTTATCAGCTTTAGTAGGCATGCCAGACATCTAAGCTGCTTAAGCTAAAAGCAATTTAGCGAGAAACCCCCTGGAGATGGATCGATCTTGTATCGATTTAGGTCTAGGAACTGAGTATTAGACTGGTTATCAGAACAAGTGAAGCAATCAGAAACCAAAAGCATTAAAATGCTAATACCATAACCCTGAAGTGCTAATAAAAATCAGAAAGCAATAAACCTTTTTTAATCCTCATAAACATGATAAAAAGCATGTGCTAGCAGTACGCTCACTGAAACTATCTTCTATAAAAATTTGAAATCAAGTGTTGATTACCATTTGATTATATCTAAAAAAAAGAATATGCAATTTTTGATGAGTGGTAAAATTGTTGGAGACTGAGCTTACAGCATCTTGACCTTTATTCTGTCATACAAGCTCAAATATCTGGACACATGTCATCTTCTTTGGCTAGGAAAATATAACTTAATATTGAGTTAATTGGTAAACTCAGAAGAAAATTGCAAATACAGCTTTTGAGATGTTTCCCATTCCCTCAGGTTAAGCGTAAAATGTGTTTATTGGTAAAACAAAATATGTGTCAATGCATGCCCACGCTTCAAACCTATGGGTGAGAAATCTGTCAACTAGAAGTCAATTTAATGCTGTTGTTTTAGCAAAAGGTGTTTTAAACATCCACCACCTGCAAAGGTTGATGCACTCGCTATAGACACATGCATTTGTAACAGGGTACCAAGAAGCTGTCACTTCAATAATAACTTTAATTCAAAATGCCCTTCGAGTTCGTCTCCCGAATTTTAAATTTATTCAAAGATTATGTATCATTGTTTAAGGATATAAATCCATAAAGTATTACTATAATCACAATACAAAGAAATAAAAGACACCATTTTTCAATATTAATGACTGTAAAATGTGCACAGAACAAAGAGTTATATGCAAGACCCACCTCCCACCTCCTAATGATAGACATTGATTCATAAAACCCTGAGCTTTCCACAATAAAATTGACTCCTCCATGTCACCGCGATGTGCCAACACAGTGTGGCGCATCTGCCCGAGGTTATCTATTTTTGTACCAGTCTTAAGATGCATCTTTAAGTACCACATGCAGAGCATCCAAGTATTCAGTAGCAGGAAGACCATGGGGCATAGACGGTTCTCTGAGTGTGAACTGTGGTAGTTTTTGATATACAGTTATACAGTACTAGTATATATGCATACCAATATAACCCCTGAAGAGGGAAGCACTGGAAGGATTTGCAGTATAGCCAAGTATGGTCCCAAGCCTTTTTAACAAAAAAAAATTATAATATTACAGTATATTTGGAACACAGAAAATAATAGCCTCTGTTCTGAAGAGAAGTTTTGATTTATTACCATTAAAGTAAATTTATAAAGTAGTCTCTGAATTATTTAGTTCTTATTCTTTTTTTACAGGATAAACCATCACACCTTGAATGAAGATCCTTTACAGGTAAGCAAAGCTCCCTTTCTTATTTTATGGCAAATGTGTTCTAAATAGATATTACTTTAATTATATAAAGTACAAACATACTATGTCTTAGATTCTACATATTGTACCAACATAAAATACAACTTAAATTATTAAATTCTGAAATATATCACTTGGATTTTTATAATGCTCTTTTTTCATTTGTGGTTATATATTATCAGATTTGCCACCTGTAATGTGCCTGAGTATCAACACACAATATAATTATGACCTACTTATAATAAAAACCTCATCTTCAGTCAATATCCCATGAAGTATGAACAATGCAGTAGCTGCTTACTAAATTCAAATAGATATTTAATGGCATTTCCAATAACTATGTTTTGTGATTCAAATTCCATAACTTTAAATAGGCAGCAAAGCTGGCAAATATACAGATTGATAAATCAGTACAAAGGAAAAACTTAGACAACACACTGCTATAACAAAGTGAAGACAACATTAAAAAATGATTCAGAAGCTATCTTATCAGTGAGAAAAGTAGAGAGATTTGATATTTTGCCATTATGGACATGCATTACATAAAACAGGATTACAAAATTATTATTTTTTATTACTTATCTTAACAGATTATAATTAATAAACCTCTTGTTTCAAATCTACCCATATCATCACCAGCTTTTCTGTTCTTGCCATTATGGGCATACATTACATAAAACAGGATTACAAAATTATTATTTTTTATTGCTCAGCTTAACAGATTATAATTAATACGCCTCTTGTTTTAAACCTACCCATATCATCACCAGCTTTTCTGTATTCTACTCAATGCCAGGAGTCATGTTAATCTACATCATGTTAATTTATCTGATTGCATTCTGGTAGAGTTTCCACAGAACTGGATCAATCAATGTACCTAGAATAATAGTTTCACTGGGAAAGAGCCCATAGAAATATCAGTGAGCGATATTGGTGTCAGAAACAACAGAACTGCAGTCTCAGTTCCAAAATCAAAAAGGTTGCTTTATTCAATTTCAATCTGATATTTATTACAAACTACTAGCCAATATAACATTTTTTCACGTTTATCTCTTTTACTTTCCATTGAGAAACTCTGGAAGATAACTTTCACACACACCAAATGAATGCCATCATATCTTTTACTTTTGACTTCATTCAAGTATATGTGAATAGAATACTTGAACAGTCCCTCAGCTTTGAACCCAAATAAACCTTATCATAGAAACATTACCAATTTTACTTCTGGTACATACATTATCATGGCCTTGTACAATATAAAATAATAATAACAATAATAATAATAATAATATAATACAATTCATGCATTACCCTTCTGTAATTGGTATTTGCATTACCAGTACGTAAATTACCCTTACCTACAAGCACAGTGCAAAAAGACACATTTTACATTATTTCTGTTCACCAATTTAGGTCAATGCATTCTTTTACTGATCTCCCAGCACTACACTATTATGACATGTTCAGTGCAAATATACCTGTCCCCTGGTGTTAATGTTCTATGCCACTGGTCAAAGGATCACCATGGTAACACCTCTGTAACCTGACATTGGTCAGAGCTACAATATCCTTTTAGAAGCCATATTCATTTGTAACTAGTTTTTAAACAAAACTTTATCTATTTTCTTTATTTTTTTCTTTACAAAAAAGTAATTGGGGTGTCTTCAAAAAGAGACTGACCTAGACTTTATCTACTTTCCAGTGATTTTATTTTTTAATATTATGAAGTAACATTAGTCTTTTGTACTGAAATACTTAGTTTAAATTATCTAGACTATTTGTCTTCAAAGATTAACAAGACAGGTCGGAACTGAAACCATGTGTACCGCCAGTGCCTACATCAACGCTGGTGGTACAAATTAATCATTTATGGTAAAATGGCGCACTACTGACTGAATATCTAGACCTTAACAAGTTTTTGTTTAACTTTGTCTGAACATACTATATACTACACCTTAGGTCTATTTTATAACTGCCTTCCTCATACATCTGTAAAGTTTACATTAAAGAAACAAAAAAAGAAAAAAATCCTCTAGAATATAACACTGTAATTCAATTATTTACTTAAGTAAAGCAGTGACATGTTTAAATATCCAAATCTACACACAACTTTATGGAGGGTAGAGACTGCCATTTAGTAAAAAAAAAAGTCCAAAAATATGGCGTGGTGCCCAGAGGGCCAATTAGGCCAATGATAATTTTGGCTTCCAAAAAGTCGAAAATCTGCCGACAGTTGAAAAAAATCTCGTCCCTGTTTATGAGTCACTCTGTCACACTAGCACCAAATGCAAACGATTTAAAGAATCAAACTATCTTATCTGGGGATTTCCTGCAAAATTCAGTTTTCCTTCACGAAAAGGCTCTTATAATACATAAACTGCTTTACCACCCCTGCATTTGAATTGGATGTTTCATACCAATTAATATCTAATCAAACAATTTAGATTTGAATGACCCCCCCCCCCCCCACACGTCACTTAGACCCAGCTTAAACCACACTTAAACCACATTTCAGAAAGAAAAATCGACGTCATATACTTTTCTTATTTATTTATTTATTCATTTTTTAAGGTATGTATTGGAAAAAATAAGTAGCTTTGTAGGATATGCAGACAAAGAAAATATAATGAATTTGGAATATTTCCTGCAAATGCTGAAAATATACTTTTAAGTTTATATAAGGTTAATTAGCTCAGGATCTTAGTGTTGCCTACATAATCCTTATCACATGAAGTGTCAATTTAATGAAAGGAAATCCTGTTCCTTTAGTCCCACTGCGTGATATCAGTGTCATAGAAAGTGTTATCTAATATGCCAAAGAATGCTTAGACAACAGAACATGCTATGAAAATGAAAATTATGCCACTAGGTACTGTAACATTCATACTGCCTGAACATTTCACAGACTGTGGTATCACATCTGTTTACTTAAAAAAAACTTGTGTAAACACTGAAAAATAGTGAAAAGGCACATCACTTTTTGGCAAGCCAGTGGTACATCACTTTAAATTGATTATTGTACACGTACTGAAGGCCCTGGCACATTCACATCATGTGGTAGTTTCCAGAGATAGGGACATGGTGTCATAACAACTGAGTTTTAGTTTTTTCCCCTGAAACAGTGCTTACAAAAAGATCATTTCTTGGTAATCATTACATGTCATTGAGATGCACATGCCAAACCATGTGCATCATTATATAAGACACATGTCATGTCATGTTTTGAGCTTCTTCAAATTTAGTAACTGCTTATTTTAAGCTTGAGCAAGAGCTAGGAAATTAAATTTTTAACTAAATCTATGCATTTTCGTACTTAACATGATTCCCACAGTGAAAAAACTAACTATACACTGTTGTGTTTTGATTTGACATTTGATTGAACAGTTGTTTACTTGGTAGAGTTGCGCGATCCATTGGTAATTCTGTTAATTATGATGAGCTGGTGAGGGTGTAGCATGTATGTTTCTTAGAGTTATGATATAAAAAGGCACTAGTATTGCAAATTGATTCAATTTGTTGAGTGATTTGATTTGTGGTGCGATTTAATTTGGAGGCATCAATATACACTATGACCAGTAAAGATAATCTGCTCAGTGAACACATGGTATTTGCACGTTGTGAAATCTCTGACTTCGGAACTCTCATCTGTATCTCTCGTAACTCTGTCTGTCTCTTTTTAATAAATTCTCTCCATAACTCAGTCAAGACCTCTCTTAGGGAGCACTTAGAATAAACTTATTGTTCCTGCAGGGTTGTTCTATCTCCATGGGAATTTTCAGTTATAAGTGCAGCCAATGTAAACAGCTTAATTGTCTGATATGTCTCTCTGACCAGCTAAGGGATAATCAAGCTGAGGGCACAGAAACTACTCCCTAGCTTCTTCAGGGGACTACATTGAGCCAATTCAGAGTAGATGATCCTTGGATCTACTGATCTGCGGATCAAATATGGCAGACTCTATATGAAAGCAAGACTGTTAAATCCCATAATGGTCTCCCCACCATTTAACAGATTAAATCTCGGCTCCAAGGTTTAATTTTTAGGCCCCAACAAGAACTACGCATGTGGAGGCCAGGAGACCTTGCAGGATTTAGCGCTCTTGCTTTCATACAGGGTTCACCATATTTGATGCGCTGATCCCATAGCATGTGTTATGAACTGTCAGTTTATTGTTTATATTCTAGTACCTTCTAAATGTTTCAAGTCATGTGTGGAATAGCACTATGGAAGGTTCTCCAGAAAGTTCTAGATTTGTGAAAAGTATACATATAGGACGAACAGTGAGGGAGAGTGACCTTTAATAGCGAGAGACTTTGAGAGACATTGACAGCGGACTGTGAGCAACTACCATGTATTTCTCTGGGGAGTTGTTTTATTTATTTACTGTGTACTGGTACATGTTGGACTTAGAGAAACTGTTACTAGTACTGGTACAGTCTGAGTGAAGGACTTATAAGGACAAGTAACAAGATAAGGACAATTTGCGATAAGTTTATCTTTGCAAAATTATATTTACTTGGTTGATTTCATTAAGTAAATACATTGTTAAAGTCTATTAGTGGATTAGACAGCAAGCTTACTTGACCCTGGGACTAGTTAGTCCCTTATTCTGAATGGGGCCGTATATAGTATTAAACATTCATATTCCTATCACCCCTCATACCCTTATACAAAACAGCACCTTTCTTCACCAAAAATGAAAAATGGCATAAAAGGCATTGCAATATTTAAGAAACAATCTCATTTTCTAAGAATTCAATAAACCTGAGCATTGCAGCTAGCAGCCAATAAACACAGTTGTCAGAAAGATAACGATGACAATAAGCTTCAGTAGAGCCATTATAGCTTCACCGGCAGTCCTATTACCTCACGAAGAACCCTACAAATGCCTCATGGTCAGTTGACTCAAACTTTGTAAGACTGTTTCCCTTGAAACCTGAGAAATCATTTTCTTTAAGCCTAAACAAAATGAGATATCAGCATCTTTTACTGCAGTGTAAGTGACCAGTTTCTTTGAAATATGCCTATAGCAACAGTCCTATTATCTTAACCAGAAATCTTCCAAGATGCCTCATAGTACATATATGTTAGGCTTACTAATTATAACTTATTATGGAAGCATGACCACACTGCATATTAAGTAGTGTGTTGGAACTGCCCCTTACTGCTCCAATCTGTCTGAAATAAATGTTCAATCTTCCTTGTATTTGTTTTCTGGTTTGGCTGCAGTTATTTTTATGTACACAGGGAAACCTTTCTTTTGATACTTTGAATGAAATTTTTCTACTAACAGCAATAAACTTCATTTGCATTTAAATTCTGAATCACTTTTTTTTTCAGTGAAAACAATTTAAACATGAGATAAAAAATGGGGGCGCTTCTGAATCTGTGTGTGTGTGTGTGTATGTGTATGTGTGTGTGCGAACATGCTTGTGTGTTTGTGAGTGCTCACATGCAAGAGAGGGAGAGAAAGAGAGAGGGAGTGAATTTAAGATTGCTTATATTATCTTCTACACTGTCAGAACATTAAAAAAACAGTGTAACATCATTTGATTTCAATAAAATCCCCCAGCATAACCAGGGAATTACTTATCAGTCTCATAACTTTTCATTAATGATAATTTCACTGTCGTTCCTGTCCATGCCACTTTGTGCATTGCAAACTACAGTGATATTCAGGTACACACACAATGACATTTTCATTAACTTGTTTACCACCAGAAACAGATGGTATTTGCCAGTAAGTGTCAGAGAAAGATTGAACCCTTGCTTCATAATATGAATACAATATTTGCTTTGTTACTTATTACTTACTCAAACACTCTATGACAAATAGGGCAGTTTTTTATTCAATTTAAAATTAGTTCATCCCATGCATTTAATAAATAAGAGGTTATTTTTTGATATTATCTTTATAATATTTCAAAAATTAATCATTAATGTCAAACCAGATTCTCAAGTATAAATTTAACACTCCTTGACTGTCTAAAACACATTCATCAGTTGTGCAATTAAAAATAAACATTGAAATTCTAGATCAAGCATGGAGCCTTAATTCAATTAATGCCCTTCAGAATGAAGTTTTAAATTACATTTAAGAAACCAGTTCTCAAAAGCATTTTCATTTTAAAAGGCTCTTATTGCTCTTTCCAACAAAAAAAAAATTTTATAACTTGAGATATGATGACAAAGTTATTAAATTATAAGCACACCTTCTATAATGGCTTTGCATCTTATAAAAAAAAACCCCTAACCAACAAACAAAATCCTACACTGAATGCCAGTTGGTGTGATGTAGCAATCCTAGTAAGGCAACTATCACACTAGTGTTATATCCTTGAAAAACTGAGCTTAATACTGCGTTCACACTATGCTCAGTTATCCGGATAAGTTGCGAATTAGGTCACAATTCGATTAAATGCAGTAGTGTGAATGCAAGAGGATTTCTGTAATTCGAATTTTCAAAATCCTACAAGCGGGGTGGATTTCTAAGCGCGATTCGAATCAGTAGCTGGAAGTAAACAGTGCAGAGATATCTCTGCGCATGCGCAGTACATGGCGGGAAACATACTTTTCTCAGAAAGCCTACTACGCGTGCCAAATAAGTGGGGTTGTCCAAATATTCTTTTTATTTTGCTTTACAATGTTTTTCTCGAGAAGAAAGCGGAAAAAATTCCAGAGAAATAAACATGTAGTTATTGTCGTCATATTTCGTACTGCTTGATGCACCGCATGCGCAGTTGTTTACACAGGAAGTTTCACCTGGATTTTGGCTTTGCCGATGCGGTTTCCACTTTACAGTGTGAACACAATATGGAATAGAATTTCTCACGAAAAAATTCTCATTATAGAAATGCACATTTTTGCAATTGTAGTGTGACTGGGATATTAGTATGAGTATACAAGTGCTCATTGGCAATCTTTTCAATGAGGATAATAATGAGTATTGTGAATTTTACAAATATACATATTTTAACATAATTTTCTTACATTGGTTAAATGAAAACATTCCTGCTGACAGTCAGCCTATCCTATATTGCTACTGCATAATTTATTTTCAAACCACCACAAAATGCTAAGAAGAAGAATAGTCTTAGTGATTCCAAAAGTATGCACTGGAAAGACTGATAATTTTTACCCAATCTCAATAAAAATCAGGTCATTTCTATGTATATTAACACTTTGCTTATTGGGTTAGTAGTTAGTTGTGCCTTAAGTCTCTCTCTCTCTCTCTCTCTCTCTCTCTTGATTCAGACTAGATGATCCATGGACTAACTGCTCTGTGGATCAAATATGGCTGACCCCATTGAAAGTGATGCCACTAATCCCCTAATGGTCTCCCCGCCTACCACACATAACTGTCCTATAGGGGCCCAGGAATTAAACCTCCAAGCCAAGACTTAATCTATTTAATTATTCGGTCCCTACAGGCCTGGTATATGTGGTGGGCGAAGAGACCATTAAGGGATAAGAGGCATCAAGTGAGGTTGGCCATTTTTGACCCGCAGACCAGTTAGTCCATGGATCATCTATTCTGAAAGTCTCTCTCTCTCTCTGTCTCTCTGCAAACACTTCAATTTATTTTATTGTCAATACCTGAAACACTGTTTATACATGAGATCTCAAAAGCAATAAAGTGATCATGGTCTTAGATGCATCTGTCCTACCCACAGCTTTTGGTTTAATTGCAATTGCTGCAATCTTGAATTACAAACTTCCATGTGAGCAGGATTTTTGGATTCTGACATTCTGTGACACTTTTGTTTGCAGCAAGCATGAAGTTATTCAGATTTTGTGGTTCTGTAGAGGGGATAAATGTGATAAACAAACTTGACTAACTTTTTTTAAGGGTGCAGTACACTGCTGAAGTACAAAGATTTGAAAAAAGTTTGAATGAAACTAAACCATGCTGACCCTTCATTTAAAGACTACATATCCCCTAATTATCAAGGGGCATTTTGCTGTGTTATAATAAATTCATGTTGCTAAACTGATGGGAAGGGTGTTAAAAACAAAATCAAGTTTGGAAAAGCATCCTAGCCAAAATCAAATTGTTGGAAAGCATCACAAAAATTATCAAATTACCTCAAATAGTGTCATAACCAAAACCTTATTCTTGGAATACAAAATCTGAAATAACAAAGAAAAAAATCAAAAACAAAAACATTTTAAAGGAAAACCTCACAATACAAGTGACATATAATAAATAAAATATTCTTTTTTGCTTTCACACAGGTCTTGCTGTCTGCACCATCGCTATGTATAACGCACATTGCTCACCCACAACAGGAACTATAAGTACTGTGTGTGCGTCATGAGAAAATGACCACCAAAAAAGGAAGTCCAAAAATTGGTCATTATCAATGGTTCATTATACAAAAGTTTCTTTTCCTTTGTTAGGCTTTGTTAAATCTTACATTATTCGACTATAAGTACTGTATGTGCGTCATGGGAAAATGACCACCAAAAAACGAAAGTCCAAAAATTGGTCATTATCAATGGTTCATTATACAAAAGTTTCTTTTCCTTTGTTAGGCATTGTTAAATCATACATTGTCAATACTTGTGACAGTGGCTACTTTGTAAAAAAAACATCACTGCCCTCACATGTGGCACTTGTACAAAGGATGATGTGTGTCTTTTCGCAACACTTTGTTTCACAAACAATAAATTCTAAGATGACATGTAGCTTGCATGTTCAGTTAGAAAAAGCATGAAATGTGGTTAAAAGAATTCACCAAAAGGCAACAAAAGATGTCCTTCTGTTCGAGAAATATCTCCAGTCCCATGGTAATTAAATCTTCTCAGTTAAAATGTCACAATGGAATAAAAGGCATTATCATGTCATGTGGGAAGAGAGAAAGCCTACTCCATTATGATGGTTTTAGCTTTCTCAACTTAGGTTTAGTTTGACTCCTCTACGATGAGAAACTAGGAAGGACACACCAAAGATATCATTGTCCACTGATAGATTTTTTTTTTTTTTTTTTACATCGAGAATTCCTCCTTAACATTCTTTTTTGAATGTTTTGTTCTGAGAGGTCCTCAAAGTGAAAAGACACTTACAGTACTGTTAGGCTTAGCGTTTGACATAAACTCCTTATTTACTATCTTGCATACATTATTTTTGATCACAGAGATCAATCATCAATGTTCAGTGCCTAATTAATAAAAATTAAACACGTCATCTTACATGTGATGTCATTATTGGGATTTTGAGGTAAAAATGGAATTATCAGTTTCTCACATATCTCTCTAACCTGAATACCTACAAACACCGTTTCAATGCCTATTTGATAACACCATTTAGTACTCCAAACCCTGTCATAAACGTTTTAGTTCAGATTTTATAGTGGATAAAGCAAAATAATGCCTTTGTTTAATGAAAATCCATAATTAGGGGCTCATAAGTCCATTACAAAAACATTAAAACCAAAATGGCAGCACAGGATTGAAGCCCCTAAACTTTTGGTCAACCATGCCAATTTTGGTGATAAAATCTTGTTCAGGGATAAAATTACGTACCATAATGATTGCTATCTCACTTAAAAATAGAAAGGTGTTAAATTGAGGCTAAAACTTTGAGTTGTCTAAGTATGGTTATAAGTATCAACTAAAAATACAAACGCCAACATTTCATATTTTCGAGGGGATTTGTATCGTTTAAAGTAAGCAAAAAGGAAGCTTCATTATTGAACCACCACTGCTGTGCTGGGGGTACACATGGTTTTAGTACCAACCCATCTCGTCCGTCTCATCTGCCGGCTCCATTGGCTCCACCACCACATCACTATTACTGCTTCTCCTCCTGGACTACAAGAGCCTGCGTATCCATCTCTTGGAAGTAGATCACATAAAATCTCAACTCAATCCACGTAAATTTTGGACTTTGTCGGTGCACGGGTCTAGTTGAATAAACAGATGAAAGAAAAACCCCATTTTTGTTATCTGGATGATAATAAACCCTTACAGCACATTCAGAATAAATTTGATTCATGGATTAACAGATCCATGAACTAAATATGGCCGACCCACCAAAAAGCGATACCGCTAATCCCCTGATGGTTTCCCGACCTCCACACACACTCTTGCTCCAGGCCCCTAGCAATAAAACATCAGAGCCAAGATTTCATCCCTTTAATGGTGCATGTGGAGGCAGAGAAACCATCAGAGAATTAAAGCAGCTTGCTTTTTAGCTTGGTCAGCCATATTCAGTCAGCCGATCAGTTAGTCCGCAGATCATTCTGCTATGATTGCAGGGGGCTGCAGCAATAGTCCGAAGATTCAATAGTCCGAAGGATCACTGGTCCGAATGTTTACTATAGAACCTTTGGATCAACGAACCCTTGAAAAAAAAAACTGAAGAAAATGTTACCATTTTTCGGACCAATGAACCTCGGACTATAGAGACGCCCCCAATTGCAGTACCCTTACAGTACCATCCAGTGTGGTACTAAGATAAGCCATTACAACTGGGCTGTAACTGAAATGTTATGAGATCTGGAATGATGAATGAACAGATTTGTTTAACGTTAGTCTGATGTCCCACAGTAATTTCCTGGCCGAGATTGCGCCATTTCCACTGACACTTTATCTTCATTCAATATGATCGTGTTCACTAGGGCTTCAATAAAAGTGTCACAAGGCTAACTCTGCCCAGAAAATGGTCTCACTACAAGTATTTGGGTTATACGAAATAAACAATCAACCACTGCCTATCATGTTGACCATTTCAGAGGGGGTAGGGGGGAGCATGAGAAGTATCTACAATTTTAAACCACTAATACTAGGCATACCTCTTAATAAGACTGGTCTATTTTGAGAGAGGGACAACTCAATAACTTGGTAATGACACCAGAGTGCTACTTGAGAGTCCCCCCCCCCAACCCCTCTCCTTGTGGCAAATTCAATTAACTTGCCTTACTAGCAGAAAGTGAAGTGGATTAAACTTACCTTAAAATACAATTTATTTTTAATTTATCAACAAGATATGTGGAATTTGCCCTTTCATTAATGTCTTTTTTTTTATCTTTTAAGGGTCTCATCTCTAGAACAGAAGTCTTATAATCATTCAGTATCATAAATATCTTTTTTTTTTCTCCACATGTTCATGATGGAAGGTTTTATACTTTATACATCTGAATATGTCCAAAGCCATATTTGTATGTCTACTTATACTGCAATGCTACTTATCTTTCCAATTTAGATCTCAAAATAACAAGACAACTCTTCAAATATAAGTATCTGTTGTCTTCATTTCCTTCAGATATGTACAGGAAGGCTTGGAGGTTTAAACATCTGGTTACTAGTAGGCATTTAGAGCTACTACATCATTCATAAACCATTAAATCCAAGTGCAGGGACATAAGTGGAAGAATTTTTTTTCCATGGGAAAATTAGATTTCAAATTGATGCAAAAATCCCCAAAAGGATAACTTTTAAATTAACAGAACTGATTTATTCTTGTGGTTACCGTACCTTCCCAAATTTGAACAGGGAGAAACTCCACATTGAAGCCTATTATACAAGTAGCAGAACCCATGTGAAGCTGTCTGTTCAGCTTGTGTAGAATAAAACTATTTCCCACAACTTAAGCAGCACCAAAAAGCAAAATATTCCTACTTTTTAGAAAAAATAACTACTTTAAAGCATGAGGCATGGGATAAATGAAAATTATGTAAACATTAATTAGAGGAAGATAATTCACAATATTTGGCAAAGCAATCCCCCACCTTAACTGCAAGTTAGACATTGGAAGCAAGGCTACAACACCTTCTTAGTTGAAACTTACTTTCTAAATCAAATTTAAAGTAAAAAGGTATAAAAATAATGGAAGTAACATACAAAAAACATTCATATCCTATCCAGTTAAATAACCTTTAGAACACTTCCTTTCTCATTTTAAGTTGCCCAGTAGCTAATCATAAATGAATGAATTAATCCAATAAACTGGACAAAAAGATTACAGGCTGTTCAATTTCCCCTGATGAATTGCTGTGCAAGACTCACACTAAACCAACAACTGGTCCAGCTTGCTTATAACAAGGATTCATCAAACTAGCGTGTCCTGCATGGTTTGTCCGCCTTTAAGTTGCATGAATGCGCCATTCATTTTATATATAATAATAAGTTATTTATTAAATGGAGTGTTTTTCAGGACACAGAATAAAATTGTGATGGAGTAATTGCTCATTCCATTTTTTATACCGCATGCCAAATGGATGTCATTGTTAACATCTAATCAAAAGACGCGTCATTACGGGGGCGGATCCAGAGATATTTTCTGACAGTCTTCCAAATTATCTTTGTTAATCCATCCTCCAATTTTGACCGTCTTCCGACAAGTAATATTAGATACCCGTCAATGTAAACTTTAAAATCTGACCGTCTTCCGGAAGACCCAGAAGACGGCCTAAATCCGCCCCTGCATTAGGCCATTTAGAAGACTTTGAGTCATTTGACATCAGATAAAGTGTGGATAATTTTAAGCAATCAATTTATTTACTGTTCATACTTAAGACATAGGAAAATATTTCATAAAAACGGTGAACATTTGAGTCTTTTGATTACACTGATTCTGAAATGCATTCAACTATAGGTAATCTTAAGAATTGTTCTCAAATAGATGCACAAAAAGGGTTTCCTGATCACTTTAAACAGTCACTCACTGCATGCATTTCATTTCACATATGCTACCTATCTAAATGACTATTTACTTTGTAAAATATTAAAATTTTATTTTAAAAACTCTAAATTGATGAGTAATAAACTAGAATTAGATGCAAAAGGGCTTTGCATACTTTTTGTGTACTTTTTGGAAAAAAATAGATACATAACAGCTGTTCTGTTACTGCAGTGCAGCACAATTTCAAGATGTCCTAGTTTATATTCTTTAAAGCTTTAAAATAATTACTGGAATATCTCTGGGGTAAAAAGCAAGATACTATTAGGTTGAAATAACACAATAGCTAATTAAAAGATGAAATTTAATTTACTTCTGCATCTAAAGACCAAACCACATTAAGCTTCGGGATAACATTTTGAATCAACTGTAAATTGTTTTACTTAAAATCAATATTTTTTTCACAGAGGATAGCACAAGTACTGGAAGGAAGACAAAAAACATGCTCAAAGGCAACATGCTAATAAAATCAATGGTTTTTGAATCAAAGAAATGCTGAGGAAGATAATTCCACATGCCACATATATTCACTGTTTGCTGCAAAGGATCTGCTCATATCAAACAACTATTCTGACTTATGTTTTAACAGGTCTGTAGCTGGGGGTGGGGGGGTGGGGGTGGGGGGGGTGGAGGGGGGGGTTAAAAAACTTAAAAATTGTTCTAGGTAATAAAACAAAGGTTTCAAGGTAAAAAGTCCACCTTTTCAGCACTCCCCCCATTCCTCCAAATCTGAAATCACTGGCTGAAGAATTTAGGCTTAAAAGTTGACTTAACTTTAAGGTTAAAATTATTACTAGTAGGTTACTTTTATCCAAGATAAATCTGTCATTAAACTTGTATGAAATTCTGCACCTAATTTTTTATATGATAAAAATAAAAAAGCTAACTTTATAACAGCTTTGTTTTAGAAGAACACTACAACATTTTCACCCAAAATTGCAGTAGACCAATCATCTTTTAATATAAACATTTAGAACAACTTTCAATTTATTGTTCTTTTGTAAAGCCTGCCTATGACTAATTATAAGTGACTACAACTCATCTTCAAAGAGAACACCTATACAGTCTCACACGAAGTAAACAGACTATATGTCTAGTACTCAAAATACAACCTGCCAGACCTTTCATTTAAAGCTCTGATTCCGTTTATAGTCCAAAATGTCATCAGTGTCATTTGCTACAAGAATTGTGCACACAGTTGCAACTATGTATAAAAACCCATGTGCCTGTTTTATTACGCTCAGTTCTAGTCTATGATCAAGTCATGCAATTATTATTTAGGATTATATATAATGCAGTTTCTGTCAGTAGGTACACGTGTACATGCAACAGTTACTATAAAATATAAAAACCACTTTCAAGCATTGTTGCGCCTACTTTCACGAGTATGTCCTCTTTTCCAGGAAACATGACGTCAGTATCAATCGCTAAAAAAAAATCACAGCCACTTACCTGTTTATTGCTTCCAGTCTGTGATCAAGGAACAAATAACGAGATACAATTAGGATGCATTTTCCATCAGTAAGTACATGTACATGCAACAGTTGTTAATATAAAACGAAATAAAAAAGACGCTTTCAAGAACATTGCACCTACTTTCAAGAGTATGCCCTCCTTTCCAGTAAATGTGACGTCAGTGCCATTTGTTAAATAAAATATGCACACAGTTGCTACTGTGTATAAAAAGCCATGTGCCCGTTTATTGTGTTCAGTTCTTCAAGTCTATGATGGAGGCAAATGATGAGATGCAATTAGGATACATTTTCTGTCAGTAAGTACATGTACATGTAACAGTTACTAGATAGTCACATATTTCATTTTATTTATTTATTCTCATTTATTTTCTATTTATTTATTTATTTATTTATTTATTAAAAGAGGTAGAGGAGAAAACCAAAACAAAGAAACGCATTAATGCAGAATG
This sequence comes from Lingula anatina, assembly GCF_051362555.1. Lineage (NCBI taxonomy): Eukaryota > Metazoa > Brachiopoda > Lingulata > Lingulida > Lingulidae > Lingula > Lingula anatina. The sequence continues at coordinate 8,037,989 of NC_141771.1, read as the reverse complement.
CAGATAAAAGCATTTATTTAAGATGATAAGACCGGTGTTAAGAAAACTAAATTCAAACATTAGAGAACAAAGGCAGTGCTCTGTGTGCAAAACCTGACCAGGACTGTGTGCCGGGTTTGAGCAATATGGGGGGAATGGCAGAAAGAATAATATTACTTGTATCTGAAAATGATGAACATTTTTAATATATAAAAGGTTGGAAGAAACAAGATGCTTGAAGTAATATACTTATTAGCAATAATATATTTATTTAGATATAATATTCATACAAAATGTTTAGTAGACTTTACAAGGATAAATAAACAAAATTAGATAAAATAGAATAAAATAAATAAATAAACAGCTAAAATATTAAGATAATAAATATGTAGTACAAGGTTAGGTCTACCAGTTAGATTAGTTATAAAACTTTTTAAAAATAAAAGTTTTATGTTCTTTTTTATTTGTTTTTAGTCTATAATTTTCAAGTACATTGGAAGACAAGTGATATCTACAAGCATCACTTCTAGTAATTAATCTTTTTCCATATCAAGGAACATTCATTTGTTATTTTTCATTTATTTACTTTTTTTGTTTATTTATTTCTTGTGAAAATTTGCTGGAGGACCAAAAAATAGTTAATTATACTTTTAACCCAAATCAAAATAATAATGTTCTTAGTTATAAATTAATAGTGAAATATTCACTGCGGATCAAGGGAGCAGTTCCTTAATGACTTGACCTTATCAAACTTTTAAACACATAATTTTATAATCACAAAATCATATTTCTATACAGCAGTTTTTGTGGTGCTTTTACTGTAAAGTATAAAACTTAAGTGTAGCCTGCTTTTTAATACTGCTGCCACTACTCAATAAGAATGTTTTAATTTTAAGAAAGTATGTCATAAAAAAACTCAGTTTTTGTAAATTTACAATTTCCCCCCATTGAAAAGGTCCAGTACTTACCGTATTTGAAGTGTGCTCAGATTCCATGTTAAGATGTTTTTTGCACCTATAATTTGCCCCTTAGGCCTTTTCTATTTAGAAAACCTATCAATATGTTTCCAAGCCATCTACTTAAAACCCACTCAAACTAATTGATCACTTGACACCCTGACTTGAAGCTAAATTCCATTTTCTTCTATTTCCAGCATCATGCAAAGGCAAGATCAGCAACAAAAGTGATTAAATTCAAAGAAAGTGCACTTTAGTCAATCTCAGAAGTCCAGTTCAAAGGAAAATCATTTTACAAATACAAGTGTGGCAACAATATTGGAGGTGAAGACTGTGAAGACTGTACCACATTCCAAATTTCAAAACACTTACAGAGTTGAACGGATCCATTAACTGAAACTCAGAATTGGTTAAACATGAAACAACATAACTAAGTGCTGGGCTACTGTCAATGACATCAAATTACATTTCATCAGTCTATCTGATACATCAGATTAGCATTGAGGTTCAATTCAACTTTAAAAAAAAAAAACAAAACTGACCTAAGCTTTTGTGAAGAACGCATGCATTTTAACTAAACGATAAAGTACAGACGATCCCTCATCCAAAGTGCAGATCAAAAAAAAAACAAGAGGGAGTAAATCCAACAGGAAACCACACAAAGGTGGGAACAATATACAGAAAAGGGCATACTCAATGGGATATCGCATACACATCTGGTGCTGCCAGGGAGATATCTAATGAGAAACTGATTACCAATAATCTTGGCTAGTCTGTCGCCAGCCTAGAGTGGTTGGCATCCTCAAGTGCATCAACATAACGAGGTGGTGATGATAAACTTTGCCGTATATAACACTTGAAGTTGTGGAATGCACAATCACTAAAAACAATTCCACTGAAGGATATATATATATATATATATATATATATATATATATATATATATGTATACATTGCATATATTTACACTCTGATAGAAAGTGAGGAAGTTATCTGCACAGACATCTTCAATGCAGAACACTAGAAGTTTTGTAGGCAAATCTGTTGAAGACATCAATATCAAAAGCTCCTATTGACAGTTGAAGTCTCCATGTAAGAGCAGCAAGTTTCATCAACAGATGCTTTCCTGTAATCCCAAGAAGCTACATCAGTGATTACGCTATCAATTTGAAACTAGGAAACTTTGGAGTTAGACTGTGTAAAACACAAACTAAACGCTCAAGCTTTAAGGTCTTGGGTTCAAGAAATTTAGGAAAATACAGTGCATGTTTTAAAAAAAGTGTCCTTCATTGCAGGACTATAGATATTGTTTTTCTATTACGTGGATTACTTTTTTTAGCACCAACATGGTTTCTTTTAACACAACAACTTTAAGTGAACTCAACATGAACATTACAATGGAAGACAATCAGTCTGTTCTTGACAATAACGGACCAGTATTCGAAGTAATGGACTACTACAACATGGACATTCGGGCGGAACTTATGTTCAAAAAGCCCCACAAAGTCATTGCCCTCATTTTCAGCTTCATTACAATCATGGTGAACGTTCTTGGCCTCATTGGCATAGGGCACATAAGAACAGAGACTGGGTTCGCCACGCGCCTTCGTCTGGTGCTTAGCCTTGGATGCGCTGACATGTTGGTTAGCCTGAGTATATTCCTGCACATCATCAGCAGGATCATCAACCCCATCTACACAGATTACAGCTTTGAATACAGCCTCCGGCTCCAGTCCATCTGCATCAATTCTTTTATCAAAGGAATAATGATAATGGCCAATATCATCTCATTATTCAATCTACTGGGGATGGCTGTGGATCATTTTTTAGCCATCATGCACCCATTGAGGTACCAAGTCCTAATGAGCAGGCAGCGGATCACAATGATGTTATTGTTCTTTTGGATTGTATCTGCTGTGTTTGGGTTCTCCGACTTCCTGTCGGGTTTTGGAGATTTTGAAGAAGCTGCCGGAAATAACACCAAGTACAATTACTGCGAGCACGTGGACAAAAATAATTACTACACTGAATATATAATGTTTGCCACTGCATTTATATGCTTCATCATCATGCTTTACATTTATGGGCGAATCTATTGTGAGGTTAGAAAAATTCACCAGAGGGCTCCACCTCTGCAGCAAGAGTACAAGAAGAATCGGAAAGCCCTCCTCACAACTCTCCTCATTTTGGGAACATTTGTGGTTTGCTGGATTCCGTACTGTCTCTTTGAGGTCGCTTTAGTCATCATGGTGGACACGAATATTAACGCCCTCAAAAGTTCCTGGGAGACCTATTTAATAGCTAACGAATATCTGCACGATTTACTTTTGTTGAACTCTCTGTGTGATCCTATCATATATATCATAAGGATGAGAGAAGTGAGACACGGACTGAAGTGCTTTTTCAAAAAGCTGCCGTGGTGTCACCAGGACGGGTGTAAAAAGTGTGTCCACAAGCACAGTCAAATGCGCTCCCTGAATCAATCCAGCATGAAAAGGAATGGAAAATCATCCCCTCCCATGAGCTTCTCCATGGCAACCTATGTGCCGTCCTTGGATACCATGACCCATGTATAATTGCCATTGTTCTGCTGTGACCATCACCACAGCTTTCCTGAGTAATAAATAACAGTAGATTTGTCTACTAGCTTCAAAACCATGATGAAAGTCAGACTTAAAGACAAAGACATCTTATCCCAAAGGATATCACCTTTATTTAATTTTAATAGTTATAAGGGGTAAAACTGTCCAATCTGCAAAGAATTAAATCAACTGTTAAACAGATTAAATATTAATATATCAGTAGACATATGGTTCCATGCTTAATGTCTTTATGTTCATAATTCTCAATTTTTCTATTCTCATCCTTTCTTTCATTTCTCCATTTATTACAACTTCTTATTTCAGTTCTAGTATAATTTTATCTTTTCTATATAATTTATAATTAACATCATCAGATACTGAACTAATAATGTAATGCAGCAACTATGCAAAGTTGTGATTGATACCAAATTGGAGAGTTGCTGTAATATATTACAAGTCCAGTTTCAGATTATTTCTTAGCAAAAAAAAAAAAAACAAAAACAAAAAAACAAACAAAAAAAAAAAAACACTACTGGGTGAATCAGAGCATTCTCTCTCTCTCTCATTATCAAGATAATCATTTTCATTTTTTTTCTGTTTTTGTTTTTTAATAGTGAATGTCCAAATTTCTAATGTAATATTTTTCTTATTATTGTGTGGGCAAATATATATATATATATATATGTTGGTTATGTATTTAATTATTGGTTTTAATTGAAATTAAAGGTATCCACAGAAGGATTTTTGTTCAAGACACATATTTATCATATTATCCAAGGGTAAATGGCATTTTCCCCTGCTTTACCAACCTTTACTCCTACCTCCCACAACTACTTGTTGCAACTCTAACATTTTGGGAAAAAGCAAAAGATCAAAACGTAAACTTAAGAGGTTTATCCTGATAAGCCATCCACTCCATTGACTTTATTTCCAGATATAGCAAAACACTTGTGATTCTAAATGCTATTTTCAAACTGTGTAAAGATGGCTGGCTATGTAGGGGAAAGTAAATATGATTATTTTTGCGATATTAAGACCCCCATTTAACTATGATCATCTTATATTTTAAAAGTTTAAAGTGCCCTCAGATAAGTTCTACAAGAAGCAATCCATGCACTAGAAATGCACTTTAAATCCTACATTGGATACCTTTGAAATTAAAATTATTTTCTTTTTTTCAAATTGTGTTGCGGTTGCTGATGCTTTTGTGTTAACTGGAATTTTTGAATCATTAACATCTGTGTTTATTTTATAGGCTCACATTCACAATGGTTGTCATGCAATTATATATAATAAGAAGAGATGATATTTAGCTCCACTTAAGAAACCTTTCCACAACTAGAGGATCAGAGAGGCGATACCGCCTCCGAATATTGTACCACCAGCTGGAGCAAGCGCATTCGTATAGACCCCCACATACACAAAGTAAGGGACACAGCCACCAGTCTTGTGCTTGACAAGCTGTAAAAATGCAATCAACAAGAATTTTCAAAATATGCAAAAAATATATATAATTTAAAATGGTACAATCAAAGTTAATTCATCGTAAGGTAGGTCAAAGGTCAATTTCAAGGTCACATTTAGATTGCCAGTATATGACTTCCTTTTCAAGTTTAATAGTAACTATGGACCTATCTCTGCCAGTTTTGGAGATAAAAGGGAAGCAAAATTTGCAAAGTTCAGTTCATGGTGAAAAGTAGGTCAAAGGTCAATTTCAAGGTCACAGTAAGATTGCCAGTATATGACTTCCTATTCAACTTCAATAGTAACTATGGACCTATCTCTGCCAGTTTTGGAGATGAAATAGAAGCAAAATTTACAAAGTTCAGTTCATGGTGAAAAGTAGGTCAAAGGTCAATTTCAAGGTCACAGTAAGATTGCCAGTATATGACTTCCTATTCAACTTCAATAGTAACTATGGACCTATCTCTGCCAGTTTTGGAGATATAAGGGACTAAATGTTATAATTTTGGAGTTACCATAATGTGCCATAAATTTCCTACAGAAAAAATTAATTAAAATAAAGAAAAGGTAATTTTGGTCAAAATTCTTGAAATGGGAAGTGTCTTGAAGTTCGAGATGTTCAAATTTGATGATATAATGTCATTTTTGACCATGAGTTGTCTGCTTTGCCAAGCCTTATGTTTTATTTTTCTGGAGTTCAAAATTTATTATCCATTACCGTACTGCGCATTTTGCTTTCACCACCAATATATACTTTTTGATACAGCGTAACTTTGGAGATAGAAGGGAAGCAAAATTTGCAAGTTCAGTTCATGGTGGAAAGTAGGTCAAAGGTCAATTTTAAGGTCACATTTAGATTGCCAGTATATGACTTCCTATTCAACTTCAATAGTAACTATGGACCTATCTCTGCCAGTTTTGGAGATAAAAGGGAAGCAAAATTTACAAAGTTCAGTTTATGGTGAAAAGTAGGTCAAAGGTCAATTTTAAGGACACAGTAAGATTGCCAGTATATGACTTCCTATTCAACTTCAATAGTAACTATGGACATATCTCTGCCAGTTTTGGAGATAAAAGGGAAGCAAAATTTGCAAAGTTCAGTTCATAGTGAAAAGTAGGTCAAAGATCAATTTAAAGATCACAGTAAGATTGCCAGTATATGACTTCCTATTCAACTTCAATAGTAACTATGGACCTATCTCTGCCAGTTTTGGAGATATAAGGGACTAAATGTTATAATTTTGGAGTTACCATAATGTGCCATAAATTTCCTACAGAAAAAAATAATTAAAATAAAGAAAAGGTCATTTTGGTCAAAATTCTTGAAATGGGAGGTGCTCTGAAGTTCGAGATGTTCAAATTTGATGAAATAATGTTTTTTTTTTTTGACCACAAGTTGTCTGCTTCGCCAAGCCTTATGTTTTATTTTTCTGGAGTTCAAAATTTATTATCCATTACCGTACTGCACATTTTGCTTTCACCACCAATATGTACTTTTTGATACAGCGTAACTTTGGAGATAAAAGGGAAGCAAAATTTGCAAAGTTCAGTTCATGGTGAAAAGTAGGTAAAAGGTCAATTTTAAGGTCACATTTAGATTGCCAGTATATGACTTCCTATTCAAGTTCTATAGTAATTATGGACCTATCTCAGCCACTGCTGGAGAAAAAAGGGAAGCAAAATTTGCAAAGTTCAGTTCATGGTGAAAAGTAGGTCAAAGGTCAATTTCAAGGTCACAGTAAGATTGCCAGTATATGACTTCCTATTCAACTTCAATGGTAACTATCAACATATCTCTGCCAGTTTTGGAGATAAAAGGGAATCAAAATTTGCAAAGTTCAGTTCATGGTTAAAAGTAGGTCAAAGGTCAATTTCAAGGTCACATTTAGATTGCCAGTATATGACTTCCTATTCAAGTTCAATAGTAACTATGGACCTATCTCTGCCAGTTTTGGAGATAAAAGGGAAGCAAAATTTACAAAGTTCAGTTCATGGTGAAAAGTAGGTCAAAGGTCAATTTCAAGGTCACAGTAAGATTGCCAGTATATGACTTCCTATTCAAGTTCAATAGTAACTATGGACCTATCTCTGCCAGTTTTGGAGATAAAAGGGAAGCAAAATTTGCAAAGTTCAGTTCATGGTGAATAGTAGGTCAAAGGTCAATTTCAAGGTCACATTTAGATTGCCAGTATATGACTTCCTATTCAAGTTCAATAGTAACTATGGACCTATCTCTGCCAGTTTTGGAGATAAAAGGGAAGCAAAATTTGCAAAGTTCAGTTCATGGTGAAAAGTAGGTCAAAGGTCAATTTTAAGGACACATTTAGATTGCCAGTATATGACTTCCTATTCAAGTTCAATAGTAACTATTGACATATCTCTGCCAGTTTTGTAGATAAAAGGGAAGCAAAATTTGCAAAGTTCAGTTCATAGTGAAAAGTAGGTCAAAGGTCAATTTCAAGGTCACAGTAAGATTGCCAGTATATGACTTCCTATTCAACTTCAATAGTAACTATGGACCTATCTCTGCCAGTTTTGGAGATATAAGGGACTAAATGTTATAATTTTGGAGTTACCATAATGTGCCATAAATTTCCTACAGAAAAAAATTAATTAAAATAAAGAAAAGGTAATTTTGGTCAAAATTCTTGAAATGGGAGGTGCTCTGAAGTTCCAGAAGTTCAAATTTGATGAAATAATGTTATTTTTGACCATGAGTTGTCTGCTTTGCCAAGCCTTATATATATTTTTTTTCTGGAGTTCAAAATTTATTATCCATTACCGTACTGCACATTTTGCTTTCACCACCAATATGTACTTTTTGATACAGCGTAACTCGAAAACCGTATGGAATACATAAAAACGGAGACCACCTCCAGTGTTGCGCTTTACATGCTCTACAAAATGCAAAAAAGAATGGGTCTCTAGCATTAACGGTTCCCGAATTAGAGACAGTTTTCAGTTTCAGTATCTTATGGCCGCGACTCCCGTGAAAATGCACCGATTGACCCCAAATTCACGGAGATGAAAGATGACCTGAAGGGTAACAACTTCCAATAATATTTTTGGTTAAGTCTGTGTGGTGTCTGAATAACAGGGCAAATAATTTTTTTTTCGTAAAAAAATTAATTTTTTTGAAAATTTTGGCCCGTTTGACCTTGAAATAAAGGTCAAAGGTCAAATCCAAGGGCATATTTGAAATCTACACATATGACTTTTGGAAAGCCGTCTGTAGAAATTTTTCCCATAATTCCTTCCGTAGGGTAGATAATTAGCATTTAATTTTGCCATTTTTAGACAAGGGTGCATTGCAATGAGTGCCACACCTAGACCCCAATACCGACAAAGCCCAAATTTTACGTGGAACGAGTTGAGATTATAGGTGACCTAAATCCAAGAGATGGGTACGGGGGCCCTTACCGTCTAGGAGGAGAAGCGGTAACGGTAGCCGTCCGGCGGAGCCGGCGGAGCCGGCGGAACGATCCGGACGGGACCGAAACCATGTGTACCGCCAGCGCTAACGCTGGTGGTACAATAAGTGTTATCGTATAGTGATACAACTTTACAGACGTATGCACGCTTGGAGAGGTTCTACCAAGTAATTACACTGCGGGGATCTTTACTCCCCTTCCAACTTTTCAGCAAGTTCCCATCCTTGTTAAGATAGAAATAACTTAATTTTCTGTGTCGGGTGTTGGGGCTCAGTAAGAGGACACTTTCATGTAAAAATCAGGCTATTTATTCATCAGTCTTTTACACCACTTGTTGCTGTATTGTTAAGTTATATGTATATCAATGAATGTGGAATTTAGTTAATTGAATCAAGTGGACAAAGTAATTGAAAATCTCATTGCCAATGAGATAGTTGAAAAGCAGCCTGCTTGCTAAAGTCAACTTCAAGTTTTGCAATATTGCTGTTTTGACTTTCTGTATTTTTTGTGGATCTACATACGAATTTTGGTGCTGTACATATATGAACAACTTCATATTAGAAAACTACATAAATCAACAGACCATGCTGATTCAAAGAATGCAACCATTTACCAGTATGACTACTGGTTGAATGGAGGCAAAGTTTAATTAAAATTAAATCAAAAGGGGCATTTCATACACTTATTTGTCTTAAATATATTTTTTCTTTCTATTTTGATCATGAATGGTCCACATTAAATTGTATGTTTCAGGGGAAAGAAAGATATTGGAAATACATTTAAGCAATAATACAAAATTGTCATACTGTATGTGTATCAGTTCAGCTTCAGATAAGTGGTTAGCAAAAAATAAGTACTTCAGATAAGTGGATGTGTATCTTGAAATTACTGTTTTCAAATTAAGCACTCAACAAGACAAAAATGGCAGCCATTAATGGCAGGCAAATCTGTAAATTTCTGTTACCAATATTCCACTGATAGCGACTTTAAGCTACAATCTATACTGTATTTATTGGGAATCAAAATTAAGTTACCTTTAAATAAAAAAATATGTACTGAAAGAAAACTGAATAACAGCATATAATGCTTGAAATCATTAAAATAAACAATACTGAAACAGGCAATTTTTATTTACAATTGATTTAAGTGGCAGCTTTAAAAAACTAAACAGTAATTACCTTTCTGTTGTAAGTAACCCTTGATTTTAATGTATAGAACTTTTAAGATTGTATGAAGACATTATTTTATTGTGTTATGAGATATTGTCAGTCGAAAAATATGAGTAAAAAGTGTATATCTTGCAGATTCCTTTGCTTTTTGTTTTGTGTTATTGTTTTTAAAGGTATCCCATCTGGGATTTTCTTGCCAAATTAATTTTTTGGTCCAAGAACTTAATTTTCTCCTACTCACAAACCGTTACTCAACCCATTCCCACACTTGGATTTTATGTATTATATAATCTTAAAAAATAATTTAGTTTTCAATCTTTCCCTTAATGTTTGGACCCCAATGTCTTTTGCTACATTTCAAAAGAAAACATTGACATCAGGTGCTTTTACTTCAGGGGTTTCATTGATTTGAATGTCTGCATTGGGAAATAAAAGTAGCTTTACAGGATATGCAGGCAAAGAAAATATGACTTTGGGACATTTTCAAATGTCAGTAGAATACCTTTTGGAATCATAGTAGCTGTTATAAATTTATCTTCAACAGGATCATATCAAGGACATGTTTTCCACTGTTTGTCAAAGGCATCCTTTTCTTTCTCAACATAAACTTTGCAAATGTCAATGACGGTGTAAATTTCCATGCAATCTGATCATTAAGGCTGTCCTTTGGGAAGAAAGCAATCCATTTTTCTATACATTGTTTTAACTTTGTAAATCTTTCAAGTAGAAGGATTAACCGTTCTTTGTCCCACTTTGAAAGAAATGATGTTATTTCATTGTCAATAACACCATTTAATCTAATCAAAAAAAGAGATAAAACCATCTTTCAAAAAGACAGAATTCATAACCGTTTATAAAAGACCTATACACACAGCACATGACGTGTTAAAAATGCCAAATAGATCGTTTTTCGATATTTTTATGACAGATGAGCAAAATGGTTTTAACAACAGCCAAGGTGTGAATTTTTTTGTTAAAAATTAAAGCATGCACACATGTATGTCCAGGATACCAAGAAAAGACGACCCATCTCCAAACCCCCCCCTCCCCAAATCTCCATCTCCAGGCACACAATTATATCTCTCAGACTGATTAGCCTCGCACTTTCGGACACTGTCAGCCCTTACAGATGGGTTGTTCTAAGAGAAGTGGACCTATCTTCAATGCAAATGCACCATTAGATAATTTCTTCGATAACAACATCTTAAATTGCCCACTTGTCTTTTATTAATAGCCCATCTTGTGGGAGCACGTTTTCTATCAATTTATTAGCAGAGTTTTCTAGAGAAACAGAAGTTAAAGACCAATTTCATTAAATGTGTATCTGAAGCATGACACACTCATGCAAGTTTCCTATCAAGAAATAACCATAATATTGGAATCTTTAATTGCACACACACATCTGTCACACAAATGTTCACTTCTTTAAAATAACATTAAACAATTTAATAACTAACAGCACTAAAATATTTTAGGCAATTTTGAGAGTCCACAATGCACCTGTACACCTGAATGCTACAGACATTTCTTTAGATAGAACATATTCTGTAACGACATTAAATATCTTTATCTCAATAAAAAAAATAAAAATCATAAGAAATCTGACACATTCACTTTGGCTTTCTGCCATGTTGGGATATTATATACATTCTTATTCAGTTACCACTTACAGGGATAACAACTGTTCTAAAAATATCCATATAACAGCAAAACAGTGGTTAATGCATTTATTATGAAATTTGTGTTTGCCATCACATCACATGGACTTCATAGGTGGCTTCTCTCTGTAGCCACTATAAGATATTCAAAATTTATAGCCATTATAACTATTCAAAATTCCATTCATTCAATACCTCTTTATATCATTGCCACATGCTAATAAAGGTTTTGATAGAATCGCTTTTAACTTGATAGCCATGTACCAGTCAATAAATGGATGTCTAACTGTGCAACGCAGGTTTGAGAGTTTGAAGTTTCTTGAATGACGACCTTCTACTAGACAGCCTTCCTCCTGTTTTATTAGATTATTACAGGTTATTACACTATTTAATCGGACTAGAACAAACTTCTGTCCCTCTACAGTCAAATAGGAACCTTTCTTTTTATTTTAAGGAAATTCTTCAAACAAACTTGTCAAATTCAAAGTATTTTTTGCATGCTCTGGTGTCTGATCAATCTTGCAAAAAAAAAAGGGTATACTGAAATACAAGAGTTGCATGTGTATAATCAAATAATAGTAACCAAAATATTGATTTTCTCGATTCCATTTCTAGACTTAATAATAGGTGTTACGTGTCTCTGAATCACATAATGGAATTTCTGGTCTTTCAGTGATCAAACTAATCGCAATCACCATTTCAATAATCTATTCATGTCAGCAGCTGTTGAAACAGTTGTTTTCCTAACTGCACTTACTGAACACTCACACCCTGAATTGAATATTTAGTAATAATCTACTTTATACGCCAGCTTAACATGCTAATATCGGCATGCAAATGATCATTGGTAGATAATAAAACTGACTTCCCTTCAACCGCAGAGAGGTCCCACTCTCAACCTCAGAGGTATTCCATGCAGAAGGCTCAGCTGTCTCACGCTAGTATTCACTTTCACAAAAAAAAAATTCATCTCTAAATTAAGCGTAGCGTAACTCTGTCAGAAACGCAAATGACTTTTCTTTTCAAACCAAATCCAATGGAGCTCCCAAGATACTTTTAAATTAGGTAAAATCATATCACATTTTAACCCAACAATTGAAATTGAAAGGAAATGAAAAATAAATGATTGAAGTTGAAATTAAAGCACCTGCTCCTTGAATTTGTGTTCCATGTTATCTTTAGCTTTCTCTTTTTGACCTTTTATTGTGAGGGGAAAAGAGTATTTTAAAATTGTGAAAACATACATTGACTAGTTTTGTTGAGACTTAGTATGAGTGTATGTCATCATCATGCAGGTAAAAATAAAAAATCCTTAAATGTTCACGCCATAATATTCCTCTAAACTGTAATACACACATTAATAAGTCATGCAACAAGTCACTAGGTACAGTAAAGAATAATACATTCGACATCTGTTATCAGATAATGTCATTTTGACATGTGGAAATCTAGTCATGTAGTTCAGAGAGATGTGACCGGATAATCAAAGAATTAATAACCTCCAATCATTGTCAGCCAGTTGGCCATAATTGGAGATATTATATGAATGTGAATGTACATGCATGTATAATAACTATTCTATGTATGACTTCCACTTTGTTTCTCTGCATGTCTATCTTCGTACTCTTTGTATATCTGTCTGTCTGTCTAGCTGTCAGCCTGTCTGTTCAGGCCCGTAGCCAGGGGGGGGGGTTCAGGGGGCTCGTACAAACCTCCCTTTTTTTGCTGGGAAAAGATCTGCTCTGGGTTAAAATTAATCTAGGTACACGGAGGCTTCATGGTAAAAGGTCCAATTTTTCACACACACACACACACACACACACACACACACACACATACACACACACAGCCTCAACCCCCCACCCCCACCCCCATCCACCCAGGAAACTGCTGGCTAGGGGCCTGCATTTGTCGGTTTGTCTGGCTGTCCGCCTGTCTCCAGCGTTTGTACGACTGACCAGATACCTGCATTGTGAAAACACCATGCCACCATCAGCTTAACATAAACAATCAGTCTGAGCTGGACCATTAATGATACACAAACAATACCCCCACTTGCTACAAATGTAGTGTCAGACATGAACCTAGGCTTAAAAAAACCCTCTGAACATTTATCATGGGACACAACACCTAACCTTGACAAATCTCAGCAACCATCAGAATAGAATTTTAAAAAGTGGAATTCCGCTTTTCCACAGAAAAAAGACTCATGTCTGCAGTGTGCAATTTAGGGGATTAAAACCTGAGAATATCTTCCAGATAAAAGACCCCACCTCCCCATACCTGGCGACACTGGCTCCATATATAGTCCTGATGTTGTCCAGTGGTGTTGAGCCCTGGGGGGTTCTCACATCCGCCATGCTGTCCCCGTGCTACAGGAAATAAAGCTGGGAGTTAAAAGTTTATATTGATTCTATTTCTTTTTTTGAAAATTTAATTCATACTGTTGTGTGTGTACTTATATATTATATGTGTGTAGCTAAATTGTCAAACATGGCACAAACTGCTTCATTCTTGCTTTCAGTAACAATGGACATTTTAGCTGGGATGTAATTCTATTTTGTTCATTTGAGATCATATTTATACAAGCCACATGAAAAACTGATTTATGTTATTCAAGATGAAACACCCCCATGAAATGTCAATATCCAGAAAAAAAAAACATAGTGCTAAAAATGTAATTGCTTATAAATAATACATTTATGGAAGTGATGAAAATTGAATTGAAGTATTATGTTCATATGACATTATAAAATAAAAGGGAAGAGAAACACACACATATAAAGTAAAATGACTACAAATTTACCTTCTTCAAAGTAAACCCAACTTTAGCATTGTGGATGGCATACCTGTTAATATTAATATTAAAGAACAAAATCAATGATTAGTTAAACTAGTGTATGACTACCTTACATTTTACTTATCAAGTTTGATAAGAAATGTCCAAATATCAAATTCAGTGTCTTAAAATGCATAATAAAAAATGAGACAAGCTAAATAAGGATCAAAGGAAATACTGTTACAAAAACTAGTGCCCTTTTTGATGTTCCTTAATCCTCTTTTTACTGACATTTGAAAATTCTTCCTTTAGACCATTTATTAAGAATCCATAATTAAAAATGAGATAAGCTAAATAAGGATTAAAGGAAATACTGTTACAAAAACTAGTGCCTTTTTTATGTTCTTTAATCCTCTTTTTACTGACATTTGAAAATACTTCCTTTAGACCATTTATTTAAACCATCTGCAATTTCTCTATGCTTACAATCAAGCCACCGTGTCAATGCACAGCAACAGCCTGTGAAACTCCTTATTGAATGAGAACACATCCAGTGACATGAACAGTTGAGATGCGTCTCAACTATCGCATTCACAATCTCCAAACAGACACAATCTTCAACCCAGAACTTGGAGAAGGAGTTCAAGTATAAGTTTTCACTCACCTAATGCACTGCAACCTGAGAGGTTTTTTTCCTGATAATTTGGTCACATGACAACTTTATCAGTCTATGGCATATGTTGTTTCATTTTTTTCATTAAGTTTCATTTCACCAACTTGTAAATTCATTCAGCCCAATTTCATTTCATAATGCTATCATTCTCAAATGGCTCACTTATCCATACTGCTCCATTCACCTACCTGTTCACTTCACCTACCTGTTCACTTCACCTACCTGCCCCCTTCACCTACCTGCTCACCTCCCTTACCTGCTCACTTCACATACCTGTACACATCCCCTACCTGTTTATTTCCCCTACCTGCTCACTTCACCTACCTGCTCATGACTTCCACAACTTTGGAATGCTCTTCAGCTGGACTCCTCAGTGCTTTTCTTCTTGTAGTTACATTGTAAAATAAATCTTCAACCTATATTTAAATACAAATTATCACTTATTAAATGAAAAAATATGTACTTGAAGATTAAAGGAAAATGAAATCATTTAGCATGAAATCAGACAAAGTCAAATTTTTGGCTTGCGACAGCAGTGTCTGAAGGATTCTATTCTAAATGAAATCTTACTTAGTTGAACCATCCTTTCTGCAGTTAGACTGTGAAGATTTTGATTATGAACTGTCAGTGAGAAAAAAGAAAGGAAAACATCCCATATCATGAAATACATTACAGATTCTCAAAATTAAAACTAATACTGTCACACCTCCCTTTAAAATATGAAATAATTTCCAAGTATTTAAGAAATTTACTTTGACTAAAGATAACAGACAATATCTCTGATGATTACAAGTACACACACCTGCATTAGGAAGTTGGCGCAATTAAATCACCATGCCAGATCAAAATAGCTACATTTCAATGGTGATAAAGTAAAAGCCTGCAGCTGTCTGCTCCCTGACATTGAACACTACTTTAAATACTGGGGCCATATTCTCGAAACTTTGTAACTTACAACAATTTGTAAGTTACAATCTTTTGGGAACACGTCCCCTGCACGACAATACTTACTGTGATCTGGGTTCCTACATTACCAGCACAAGGCTTAACTGGGGCCTTCAACTTGCCATCACAGTAACTTCCTCTGGAAATAATAAATCCATAATTCTAGTAATAGAAATAAGAAACAACCTGCTCATCTATTTCACTTTAAAAAATAAGAGAATAAATGATACAGAATGAATAACTAAATAAAACGCTTTTTGAAAATAAAATTCTAAGCAAAAAACATTTCATTAGCTTGGTAGTTGGATCATAAATAACCTATCAGTATGAAGGTTTTTTCGACTTGTGTTTGACAATTATCATTTATAAATACAATTCTGCTTGTAATATGAACTAAGAGAATGGATGCAAATTAAATATTTTACACACCTGTATGCACATTTGGAGTCAGCTGTTCTGGTTGTTATGGTAACATGGGCTACATGACTTATGGAAGCCAGAGCCTCACCACGGAAACCATATGTTGCTATGGCATTCAGATCTTCAAACTTGTTTAGTTTACTGGTTGTGAACCGCTCACAAACTATCTCCATATCTTCTTTCTAGAAGTGGTTATAATTTTAAGGATTTGCTCATCAAATGACATGCTTAGAGAAAAACAAATTCATGATATATATTTAAAGGTGTTTTGCTGGGTAGTTAGAAAGATGGATTCATTTGCAGTATCCCCCCTCCCCCCCCCCCCCCCCCTCCCCCAATTAACAAATAACTAATCTTAATGTTTATCAAAATTAAGTTATGCAGTAACTTCAATAAGTGTCTCTGGTATTTAAATAAATTTGGAATAGTTTAGAAATTATTTAATAATTTTATCAACTTTTTATTAAACCTTCAAGCTATTTGACCTATGAGATTACAACAAATTTTTCACCATTTTAATGGCCCTCCTCCCACAATTTTTGGATATCATTTAGTTTCCTGTAAAAATCATAATTAAATTTGTAAATGAATTACCAAACCAATATAATTAAATACAAAAAACATTGCAGGGAGTACCCTCACAAAATAATTATGGTGGGGGGAAATACTGCAAAAGTTCAAAATTGATGCACCAAAATCTTCATCCTTCAATTTAACTCTGTTACAAAACATTAACAGGTAAAATCATGAATACATTATATGTGTGTGTATGCATACATCTTACCCTTATTCCTGACCCATTGTCTTGTATCTGCAACAGTTTAAGTCCTCCATCCTTCACTGTCACTTGAATGCTACTCGATCCAGCATCCAGGCTAAACAACATAAAGGGTTATTATCACATGCCATGCTTACAGACAATAAATTACACATCAAAATGACGCTCAAAATGACATGAGCAGCAAATTTTACCCATTCATGGATATTCTACACATTTTCACTGTAAACGCTCTTTGTTATCAGGTGTTACTCTGCTGTATAACATAGATACATTATGCATACCAAGGACTGAGGATATATGGCAGATCAACCTAGATGTTAACTTACCAGTTCTCTATCATTTCTTTCAAGCCATTGGCTGGACGCTGAATCACTTCACCTGCTGCTATCCTGTTTACAACTGTCTCATCTAGTCTTCTGATTATACCCTCAGTAGCCATGGTCAGTATGTTTCGTTTAGCTTTCAAATGTACAGAACAAAGAAAAAAGTGAAAATATAGAGGCCTTCTGAAGAATAGTTATGGGGTATCAACTATAGTGACGGTGATTTCACTCACCAATTTTGATTATGACTTATTTAAAAACTTAAGCTACTAATATTATAAACAGAAAGCCAATATGTAGTTTTGTGATGTCAACATATCCACTTTAAGGTGAAAGCAGCAGCACTTATATCCAGTATGCTCTCAAAAAACGTCAAGTCTTTTATTCTCTTTCTTCATTTGTGGTGACACATCATTGTCTCTGCTACATGTATTTGGAATACTTAAAGTTAATACAGATTGAGTTAAGTTTTCATTAATTTTTCAGAAGAAACTTCAACCTTATTTGGAGGATTGATCAAAGTCACTATATACCTTAAAGTGTAGAAAACAAAGTCCAAGAATTACAAGTGAAAAGGGTATAGTGCAGTTTGCATTCGGTCGGCAAACTACACTAGCCCGGTAAGTTACTTGGACGCCCATACGCGTCCATATTATCCATCCCTGCTGTTCAAGGAAAGCAGCTCACATTCTATCACACACTGCATCAAGACCATATAATACTGACCCTTACATCATCTAATAACCTGAGTAGAGCGTTTTTCTATCGGAATCCACATGCTACATTCGCGCCACCTTCCTGTAAACAAGTCATATTCACGCCTCCTTTTAGAGGAAAACACAGTTGATAACAGACCTCAAGATACGCCATCTTCTCAGGCTAATATTGAGTCTTTGCTTGTTAACAGCATAATGAACATGCTAATTGGCCAGGTAGTTTACAGGTGGTGTCATAGGTTAAGATATACAATAAGTGAAAGAAAAGACTATGCTCAATATCATTTCATTCGGGTACAATCCACTTTTTTGTAATATTAAAATGACCACTTTACTCTAGGTCTTCTTAAAATTTATACAAATGAAACATTGATAAGCCTACTAGTAGGCGTACATGTAGCCAGTGGCGGATTAAGATTTCTGGTCCCCTCTTCAAATTAGAATTTTGACTAGCTGAATCATAGTTCTAAATGGTACCAAATGGCACCGTTCGCCCTCTACAATAACCAAAATTTTCGGGGCCCTTCAGCGGGCCCCGAACCCTACTCCTGGTTGTGTGTGTGTGTGTGTGTGTGTGTGTGTGTGTGTGTGGGGGGGGGGGGGGGGGGGGGGGGGGGAGGATCTCCTTCGCATCCGCGGACCCCCTTCAAATAATATGGTTTTGCACCTGTTACCTTTCCCTGATACACCTTTGATTAAACTTTTTATACTTTAATAGATATTTTAATCAATTTACTTTGATATATATCTATTACATTGTAGGCCTATTCAATTTTAAAAATAAATTACTTTCCCTTTAAATATGTATGCATTAATCTTTAAACATTATCCTCAGATGAATACAACTATAAATCATGCTGTTACCTGTATTTTCATTTTCTTTTACACTGAGTTTAGGCCTATATTTGACTTTTGGCTTCACCTATGACGTTAGAGAGCACAATGGGGCGGTTTTAGTTTTAGCAACCCCATTAGAGGAGGGTATCATTAAAAAAGCAGCAAATGTGTACAAACAGGTTCGCTTTCCATGTAAGCAATTGCGACCTTACCAATTTCGAAAGAAAAAGGAGATTGGCAAATAATTCTTCTGAACGCAGTTTACAGGTGGTATGACGTGGTGCTATGCCATGAAAGCTACTGAATAACTCAAGTTAGCTCTCTTTAAATGATAAAATTGCCGGGAACGTTCCTAGTAAGATTAATTAAGATGCTGTTCTTTTAATCTTTTTTTTTTCACGGAGTTTACGTTCGATTTCACCTGTGACGTTATAAAGCACGATGAGAGCCAAAGCGGTTCACAATTTGGCGGTTAGAGTTGTGAGTGGTCTTTGTCAATATTCAGATGTCGACTGTGGAGTTGCCCCGGGTATTGTATGACCATATGTTCAGTCTTGATAGCAAGGCAAAAGGGGGGATGGGGGCATAAAAAAACGAAATGTATGAAATAAGTAAAGCAATAGCGGCGAAATGACAATTGAAAAATTACTGAAAAACTCTTCTTGCAGATAACCCAACGAGCAGATCTTTTATTTATTATCAAAGGCCAATATGGCATGTCGTGTAAGGTATTGACCCAATGCAAGTGTGACCTGTTGCGTAAGTAGTTGGTGAAGAAAAGAGATCAATGACCGCCTAAGTATCATTTAAAAGACTAAAGTGAAGAGAAACGAAATATAATTGACGACGCAGACTTCATGATAATGACATCACTAACTCTGAACTGTACCGGCATTTTTTTGCAAAAAGTAGTTTGCCCGGACCCACGAGAGCCTGCGTTTGTGGGGCTATCTCGTTACCGTGGTGAACTGACATGCGTCACCTAGGATTCGAACTCGTAACCTGTCGTTACCATGGTTTGCTGATTGCTTGGTATGTTTTTTACAACCAAGCACGCTACCGACTGCGCCGTGAGAGAACCGCCCACCCTCCGTACGTGCGCGTTTCCTCTTATAGTAGGCTAATCAAAGGCAATTTTTAGAAGTTGTTTTCGAGCAAGAGAAGTCATCTTGACCATCTTGGGATTCGAACCCGCGTGTGGTGTCTAGCTGTACGTACAAAACACGGCCGGGTTACCACGGAGCCATTCAAGTTTCGTTGGAAGATCGTGGATCAAATAGAAACTTTCTACCTTTTCACAGAGAGGGCCAGTTTGGATGTACATGCATATCGATAGCCCGTGAGCCGTACGTATGTATTTGATCCCGCTCAACGCCAGTCCATAAACATGGTATTATCATCAACGCTGCTATAGTTTGTCATGTTCAAGAGGACTTGTTTGAGAAGCCGACAAGGACCGTTCCTACATAGATTATTAATATTATTATTATTATTATTATTATTATTATTATTATTTTATTTTTATTTTTTTACTATGACATTGTTTTATGCTTAGATTAAACTTTGGCTTCGCCTATGACGTCAGAGAGCACAATGGGACGGTTTTAGTTTTAGCAACCCCATTAGAGGAGGGCATCATTAAAAAAAGCAGCAAATGTGTATAAGCCGGTTCGCTTTCCATTTAAGCAATTGCGAACATGCCAATTTCGAGAGAAAGATAAGATTGGCAAATAATTCTTCTGAACGCAGTTTACAAGTGGTATGACGTGGTGCTATGCCATGAAAGCTACTGAATCACTCAAGTTAAGTCTCTTTAGATGATAAGACAACCCTGAAAGTTCCTAGTTAGATGATTTAAGATGCTGTTCTTTAATCTTTTTTTCACGGAGTTTACGTTCGATTTTACCTGTGACGTTGTAAAGCACGATGAGAGCCTAAGCGGTTCACAATTTGGCGGTTAGAGTTGTGAGTTGTCTCTGCCAATTCAGATGTCGACTGTGGAGTTGTCCCGGGTATTGTATGGCCATATGTTCAGCCTTGATAAGCAAGGTTAAAGGGGGGCGGGTGCATATAAAAAAGAACAAATTGTATGAAATAAGTAAAGCAATAGCGGCGAAATGACGTTTGAAAAAGTACTGAAAAACTGTTCTTGCTGATAACCAAACGAGCAGATCTTTTATTTATGATCAAAGGGCAATATGGCATGCATGTTGCTGGGTCGTGTAAGGTATTGAACCAATTCAAATGCGATCTGTTGCGTACGTAGTTGGTGAAGAAAAGAGATCAATGACCATCCCCGCATAAGTATCATTTTAAAGACTAAAGTGAAGAGAATAGAAGTATAATTGACGACGCAGACTTCATGATAATGACATCACTAACTCTGAACTATACCGGTATTTTTTGCAACAGGTAATTTGCCCGGACCCACGAGAGCCTGCATTCGTTTTCGATTGCGGGGCTATTTCGTTGCCGTGGTGAACTGTCATGCTTCACCTGGGATTCGAACTCGTGACCTGTCGTTACCATGGTTTGCTGATGGCTTGGTATGTTTTTTGCAACCAAGCACGCTACCGACTGCGCCGTGAGAGAACCGCCCACCCACCGTACGTACGAGTTTCTTCTTATAGTAACCAAACGCAATTTTTAGAAATTGTTTTTGGAGCAAAAAAATATTATTTTGACCATCTTGGGATTTGAACCAGCGTGGGGTGTCTAGCTGTACGTCCAAGACGGCGGAGTTACCGGAGCCATACAATCTTCGTTGGTAGACCATGGATCAAATGGATACGTTCTACCTTCTCACAGAGAGGGCCAGTTTGGATGTACATGTGTATATCTGCCATAAATATCGATTGCCCGTGAGCCGTACGTATTTCATCCCGCGCAACGTCAGTCCACGAACATGGTATTATCATCAACGTTGTTATAGTTTCTCATGTTCAAGAGGACTTATTTGAGAATCCGACACGGACCGTTCCTACAAAGATTACTTTTTTACTATGACTTTGTTTTATGCTTAGATTAAACTTTGCCTTCACCTATGACGTTACCTAGAGAGCACAATGGGGCGATTTTAGTTTTAGCAACCCAATTAGAGGAGAATAATCATTAAAAAAGAAGCAAATGTGTACAAGCAGGTTCGCTTTCCATTTAAGCAATATTTTGACCATGCCAATTTCGAGAGAAACATAAGATTGGCAAATTATTCTTCTGAACGCAGTTTACAGGTGGTATGACGTGTTGCTATGCCATGAAAGCTACTGAATCACTCAAGTTGGGTCTCTTTAGATGATAACATTGCCGGGAACGTTCCTAGTTAGATTAATTAAGATGCTGTTCTTTTAATCTTTTTTTCACGGAGTTTACGTTCGATTTCACCTGTGACGTTTGTAGTGCACGATGTGAGCCAAAGCGGTTCACAATTTGACGGTTAGAGTTGTGAGTAGTCTTTACCAATTCAGATGTCGACTGTGGAGTTGCCCCGGGTATTGTATGACCATATGTTCAGTCTTGATAAGCAAGGCCAAATTGGGGCGGGGCAAAAAAAAAAAAAAAAAAAAAAAAAAAAAAAAAAAAAAAAAAAAACAACAACAAAATTTATGAAATAAGTAAAGCAAAAGCGGCGAAATGACTTTGGAAAAATACTGAAAAACTCTTCTTGCTGATATCAAAACGAGCAGATCTTTTATTTATGATCAAAGGGCAATATGGCATGCACGTCGCCATGCCGTGTAAGGTTTTGACCCACTTCAAGTGTGATCTGTTGCGTACGTAGTAGATGAAGAAAAAAGATCAATGACCATCCCCGCCTAAGTATCATTTTAAAGACTAAAGTGAAGAGAAAAGAAGTATAATTAACGACGCAGACTTTATGATAATGACATCACTAACTCTGAACTATACCGGCATTTTTTTGCAAAAGGTAATGTGCCCGAACCCACGAGAGCCTGCATTCGTTTTCGACAGTGGGGCTATCTTGTTGCCGTGGTGAACTGACATGCGTCACCTGGGATTCGAACTCGTTACCTGTCGTTACCATGGTTTGCTGATGGCTTGGTATGTTTTTTGCAACCAAGCACGCTACCGACTGCGCCGTGAGATACCCGCCCATCCTCCGTACGTACGAGTTTCCTCTTATAGTAACCAAACGCAATTTTTAGAAATTGTTTTTGGAGCAAAAAAATATTATTTTGACCATCTTGGGATTCGAACCAGCGTGGGGTGTCTAGCTGTACGTCCAAGACGGCGGAGTTACCACGGAGCCATACAATCTTCGTTGGTAGACCATGGATCAAATGGATACGTTCTACCTTCTCACAGAGAGGGCCAGTTTGGATGTACATGTGTATATCTGCCATAAATATCGATTGCCCGTGAGCCGTACGTATTTCATCCCGCGCAACGTCAGTCCACGAACATGGTATTATCATCAACGTTGTTATAGTTTCTCATGTTCAAGAGGACTTATTTGAGAATCCGACATGGACCGTTCCTACAAAGATTACTTTTTTACTATGACTTTGTTTTATGCTTAGATTAAACTTTGCCTTCACCTATGACGTTACCTAGAGAGCACAATGGGGCGATTTTAGTTTTAGCAACCCCATTAGAGGAGGGTATCATTAAAAAAGAAGCAAATGTTCGCTTTCCATTTAAGCAATATTGCGACCATGCCAATTTCGAGAGAAACATAAGATTGGCAAAAAATTCTTCTGAACGCAGTTTACAGGTGGTATGACGTGTTGCTATGCCATGAAAGCTACTGAATCACTCAAGTTAGGTCTCTTTAGATGATAAGATTGCCGGGAACGTTCCTAGTTAGATTAATTAAGATGCTGTTCTTTTAATCTTTTTTTCACGGAGTTTACGTTCGATTTCACCTGTGACGTTGTAGTGCACGATGTGAGCCAAAGCGGTTCACAATTTGACGGTTAGAGTTGTGAGTAGTCTTTACCAATTCAGATGTCGACTATGGAGTTGCCCCGGGTATTGTATGACCGTATGTTCAGTCTTGATAAGCAAGGCCAAATGGGGGCGGGGCAAAAAAAAAAAAAAAAAAAAAAAAAAAAAAAAAAAAAAAAAAAAACAACAACAAAATTTATGAAATAAGTAAAGCAAAAGCGGCGAAATGACTTTGGAAAAATACTGAAAAACTCTTCTTGCTGATATCAAAACGAGCAGATCTTTTATTTATGATCAAAGGGCAATATGGCATGCACGTCGCCATGCCGTGTAAGGTTTTGACCCACTTCAAGTGTGATCTGTTGCGTACGTAGTAGATGAAGAAAAAAGATCAATGACCATCCCTGCCTAAGTATCATTTTAAAGACTAAAGTGAAGAGAAAAGAAGTATAATTAACGACGCAGACTTTATGATAATGACATCACTAACTCTGAACTATACCGGCAATTTTTTGCAAAAGGTAATTTGCCCGGACCCACGAGAGCCTGCATTCGTTTTCGACTGTGGGGCTATCTTGTTGCCGTGGTTAACTGACATGCGTCACCTGGCATTCGAACTCGTGACCTGTCGTTACCATGGTTTGCTGATGGCTTGGTATGTTTTTTGCAACCAAGCACGCTACCGACTGCGCCGTGAGAGAACCGCCCACCCTCCGTACGTACGAGTTTCCTCTTATAGTAACCAAACGCAATTTTTAGAAATGGTTTTTGGAGCAAAAAATGTTATTTTGACCATCTTGGGATTCGAACCAGCGTGGGGTGTCTAGCTGCACGTCCAAGACGACGGAGTTACCACGGAGCCATACAAGCTTCGTTGGTAGACCACGGATCAAATGGATACGTTCTACCTTCTCACAGAGAGGGCCAGTTTGGATGTACATGTGTATATCTGCCATAAATATCGATTGCCCGTGAGCCGTCAGTCCACGAACATGGTATTATCATCAACGTTGTTATAGTTTCTCATGTTCAAGAGGACTTATTTGAGAATCCGACACGGACCGTTCCTACATAGATTACTTTTTTACTATGACTTTGTTTTATGCTTAGATTAAACTTTGCCTTCACCTATGACGTTACCTAGAGAGCACAATGGGGAGATTTTAGTTTTAGCAACCCCATTAGAGGAGGGTTTCATTAAAAAAGAAGCAAATGTGTACAAGCAGGTTCGCTTTCCATTTAAGCAATATTGCGACCATGCCAATTTCGAGAGAAACATAAGATTGGCAAATACATGTAATTCTTCTGAACGCAGTTTACAGGTGGTATGACGTGTTGCTATGCCATGAAAGCTACTGAATCACTCAAGTTAGGTCTCTTTAGATGATAAGATTGCCGGGAACGTTCCTAGTTAGATTAATTAAGATGCTGTTCTTTTAATCTTTTTTTCACGGAGTTTACGTTCGATTTCACCTGTGACGTTGTAGTGCACGATGTGAGCCAAAGCGGTTCACAATTTGACGGTTAGAGTTGTGAGTAGTCTTTACCAATTCAGATGTCGACTATGGAGTTGCCCCGGGTATTGTATGACCGTATGTTCAGTCTTGATAAGCAAGGTCAAATGGGGGCGGGGCAAAAAAAAAACAAAAAAAAAAAAAAAAAACAAAAAAAAAAAAAACAACAACAACAACAACAAAATTTATGAAATAAGTAAAGCAAAAGCGGCGAAATGACTTTGGAAAAATACTGAAAAACTCTTCTTGCTGATATCAAAACGAGCAGATCTTTTATTTATGATCAAAGGGCAATATGGCATGCACGTCGCCATGCCGTGTAAGGTTTTGACCCACTTCAAGTGTGATCTGTTGCGTACGTAGTAGATGAAGAAAAAAGATCAATGACCATCCCCGCCTAAGTATCATTTTAAAGACTAAAGTGAAGAGAAAAGAAGTATAATTAACGACGCAGACTTTATGATAATGACATCACTAACTCTGAACTATACCGGCATTTTTTTGCAAAAGGTAATTTGCCCGAACCCACGAGAGCCTGCATTCGTTTTCGACAGTGGGGCTATCTTGTTGCCGTGGTGAACTGATATGTGTCACCTGGGATTCGAACTCGTTACCTATCGTTACCATGGTTTGCTGATGGCTTGGTATGTTTTTTGCAACCAAGCACGCTACCGACTGCGCCGTGAGAGACCCGCCCATCCTCCGTACGTACGAGTTTCCTCTTATAGTAACCAAACGCAATTTTTAGAAATTGTTTTTGGAGCAAAAAAATATTATTTTGACCATCTTGGGATTCGAACCAGCGTGGGGTGTCTAGCTGCACGTCCAAGACGGCGGAGTTACCACGGAGCCATACAATCTTCGTTGGTAGACCATGGATCAAATGGATACGTTCTACCTTCTCACAGAGAGGGCCAGTTTTGATGTACATGTGTATATCTGCCATAAATATCGATTGCCCGTGAGCCGTACGTATTTCATCCCGCGCAACGTCAGTCCACGAACATGGTATTATCATCAACGTTGTTATAGTTTCTCATGTTCAAGAGGACTTATTTGAGAATCCAACACGGACCGTTCCTACAAAGATTACTTTTTTACTATGACTTTATTTTATGCTTAGATTAAACTTTGCCTTCACCTATGACGTTACCTAGAGAGCACAATGGGGCGATTTTAGTTTTAGCAACCCCATTAGAGGAGGGTATCATTAAAAAAGAAGCAAATGTGTACAAGCAGGTTCGCTTTCCATTTAAGCAATATTGCGACCATGCCAATTTCGAGAGAAACATAAGATTGGCAAATACATGTAATTCTTCTGAACGCAGTTTACAGGTGGTATGACGTGTTGCTATGCCATGAAAGCTACTGAATCACTCAAGTTAGGTCTTTTTAGATGATAAGATTGCCGGGAACGTTCCTATGATGATAAGATGCTGTTCTTTTAATCTTTTTTTTTTTTTAAGGAGTTTACGTTCGATTTCACCTGTGACGTTGTAGAGCACGATGTGAGCCAAAGCGGTTCACAATTTGACGGTTAGAGTTGTGAGTAGTCTCTACCAATTCAGATGTCGACTATGGAGTTGCCCCGGGTATTGTATGATCGTATGTTCAGTCTTGATAAGCAAGGCCAAATGGGGGCGGGGCAAAAAAAAAAAAAAAAAAAAAAAAAAAAAAAAAAAAAAAAAAAAAAAAAAAACAACAACAAAATTTATGAAATAAGTAAAGCAAAAGCGGCGAAATGACTTTGGAAAAATACTGAAAAACTCTTCTTGCTGATATCAAAACGAGCAGATCTTTTATTTATGATCAAAGGGCAATATGGCATGCACGTCGCCATGCCGTGTAAGGTTTTGACCCACTTCAAGTGTGATCTGTTGCGTACGTAGTAGATGAAGAAAAAAGATCAATGACCATCCCCGCCTAAGTATCATTTTAAAGACTAAAGTGAAGAGAAAAGAAGTATAATTAACGACGCAGACTTTATGATAATGACATCACTAACTCTGAACTATACCGGCAATTTTTTGCAAAAGGTAATTTGCCCGGACCCACGAGAGCCTGCATTCGTTTTCGACTGTGGGGCTATCTTGTTGCCGTGGTGAACTTACATGCGTCACCTGGGATTCGAACTCGTGACCTGTCGTTACCATGGTTTGCTGATGGCTTGGTATGTTTTTTGCAACCAAGCACGCTACCGACTGCGCCGTGAGAGACCCGCCCACCCTCCGTACGTGCGAGTTTCCTCTTATAGTAACCAAACGCAATTTTTAGAAATGGTTTTTGGAGCAAAAAATGTTATTTTGACCATCTTGGGATTCGAACCAGCGTGGGGTGTCTAGCTGCACGTCCAAGACGACGGAGTTACCACGGAGCCATACAAGCTTCGTTGGTAAACCACGGATCAAATGGATACGTTCTACCTTCTCACAGAGAGGGCCAGTTTGGATGTACATGTGTATATCTGCCATAAATATCGATTGCCCGTGAGCCGTACGTATTTCATCCCGCGCAGCGTCAGTCCACGAACATGGTATTATCATCAACGTTGTTATAGTTTCTCATGTTCAAGAGGACTTATTTGAGAATCCGACACGGACCGTTCCTACATAGATTACTTTTTTACTATGACTTTGTTTTATGCTTAGATTAAACTTTGCCTTCACCTATGACGTTACCTAGAGAGCACAATGGGGCGATTTTAGTTTTAGCAACCCCATTAGAGGAGGGTATCATTAAAAAAGAAGCAAATGTGTACAAGCAGGTTCGCTTTCCATTTAAGCAATATTGCGACCATGCCAATTTCGAGAGAAACATAAGATTGGCAAATACATGTAATTCTTCTGAACGCAGTTTACAGGTGGTATGACGTGTTACTATGCCTTGAAAGCTACTGAATCACTCAAGTTAGGTCTCTTTAGATGATAAGATTGCCGGGAACGTTCCTATGATGATAAGATGCTGTTCTTTTAATCTTTTTTTTTTTTAAGGAGTTTACGTTCGATTTCACCTGTGACGTTGTAGAGCACGATGTGAGCCAAAGCGGTTCACAATTTGACGGTTAGAGTTGTGAGTAGTCTTTACAAATTCAGATGTCTACTGTGGAGTTGCCCCGGGTATTGTATGACCATATGTTCAGTCTTGATAAGCAAGGCCAAATGGGGGCGGGGCAAAAAAAAAAAAAAAAAAACAAAAAAAAAAAAAAACAACAAAAAAAAAAAACAACAACAACAACAACAACAAAATTTATGAAATAAGTAAAGCAAAAGCGGCGAAATGACTTTGGAAAAATACTGAAAAACTCTTCTTGCTGATATCAAAACGAGCAGATCTTTTATTTATGATCAAAGGGCAATATGGCATGCACGTCGCCATGCCGTGTAAGGTTTTGACCCACTTCAAGTGTGATCTGTTGCGTACGTAGTAGATGAAGAAAAAAGATCGATGACCATCCCTGCCTAAGTATCATTTTAAAGACCAAAGTGAAGAGAAAAGAAGTATAATTAACGACGCAGACTTTATGATAATGACATCTCTAACTCTGAACTATACCGGCATTTTTTTGCAAAAGGTAATTTGCCCGGACCCACGAGAGCCTGCATTCGTTTTCGACTGTGGGGCTATCTTGTTGCCGTGGTTAACTGACATGCGTCACCTGGGATTCGAACTCGTGACCTGTCATTACCATGGTTTGCTGATGGCTTGGTATGTTTTTTGCAACCAAGCACGCTACCGACTGCGCCGTGAGAGACCCGCCCACCCTCCGTACGTACGAGTTTCCTCTTATAGTAACCAAACGCAATTTTTAGAAATGGTTTTTGGAGCAAAAAATGTTATTTTGACCATCTTGGGATTCGAACCAGCGTGGGGTGTCTAGCTGCACGTCCAAGACGACGGAGTTACCACGGAGCCATACAAGCTTCGTTGGTAGACCATGGATCAAATGGATACGTTCTACCTTCTCACAGAGAGGGCCAGTTTGGATGTACATGTGTATATCTGCCATAAATATCGATTGCCCGTGAGCCGTACGTATTTCATCCCGCGCAACGTCAGTCCACGAACATGGTATTATCATCAACGTTGTTATAGTTTCTCATGTTCAAGAGGACTTATTTGAGAATCCGACACGGACCGTTCCTACATAGATTACTTTTTTACTATGACTTTGTTTTATGCTTAGATTAAACTTTGCCTTCACCTATGACGTTACCTAGAGAGCACAATGGGGCGATTTTAGTTTTAGCAACCCCATTAGAGGAGGGTATCATTAAAAAAGAAGCAAATGTGTACAAGCAGGTTCGCTTTCCATTTAAGCAATATTGCGACCATGCCAATTTCGAGAGAAACATAAGATTGGCAAATAATTCTTCTGAACGCAGTTTACAGGTGGAATGACGTGTTGCTATGCCATGAAAGCTACTGAATCACTCAAGTTAGGTCTCTTTAGATGATAAGATTGCCGGGAACGTTCCTATGATGATAAGATGCTGTTCTTTTAATCTTTTTTTTTTTAAGGAGTTTACGTTTGATTTCACCTGTGACGTTGTAGAGCACGATGTGAGCCAAAGCGGTTCACAATTTGACGGTTAGAGTTGTGAGTAGTCTCTACCAATTCAGATGTCGACTATGGAGTTGCCCTGGGTATTGTATGACCATATGTTCAGTCTTGATAACCAAGGCCAAATGGGGGCGGGGCAAAAAAAAAAAAAAACAAAAAAAAAAACAAAACAACAACAACAACAACAACAACAACAAAATTTATGAAATAAGTAAAGCAAAAGCGGCGAAATGACTTTGGAAAAATACTGAAAAACTCTTCTTGCTGATATCAAAACGAGCAGATCTTTTATTTATGATCAAAGGGCAATATGGCATGCACGTCGCCATGCCGTGTAAGGTTTTGACCCACTTCAAGTGTGATCTGTTGCGTACGTAGTAGATGAAGAAAAAAGATCAATGACCATCCCCGCCTAAGTATCATTTTAAAGACTAAAGTGAAGAGAAAAGAAGTATAATTAACGACGCAGACTTTATGATAATGACATCACTAACTCTGAACTATACCGGCATTTTTTTGCAAAAGGTAATTTGCCCGAACCCACGAGAGCCTGCATTCGTTTTCGACAGTGGGGCTATCTTGTTGCCGTGGTGAACTGATATGTGTCACCTGGGATTCGAACTCGTTACCTGTCGTTACCATGGTTTGCTGATGGCTTGGTATGTTTTTTGCAACCAAGCACGCTACCGACTGCGCCGTGAGAGACCCGCCCATCCTCCGTACGTACGAGTTTCCTCTTATAGTAACCAAACGCAATTTTTAGAAATTGTTTTTGGAGCAAAAAAATATTATTTTGACCATCTTGGGATTCGAACCAGCGTGGGGTGTCTAGCTGCACGTCCAAGACGGCGGAGTTACCACGGAGCCATACAATCTTCGTTGGTAGACCATGGATCAAATGGATACGTTCTACCTTCTCACAGAGAGGGCCAGTTTTGATGTACATGTGTATATCTGCCATAAATATCGATTGCCCGTGAGCCGTACGTATTTCATCCCGCGCAACGTCAGTCCACGAACATGGTATTATCATCAACGTTGTTATAGTTTCTCATGTTCAAGAGGACTTATTTGAGAATCCGACACGGACCGTTCCTACAAAGATTACTTTTTTACTATGACTTTATTTTATGCTTAGATTAAACTTTGCCTTCACCTATGACGTTACCTAGAGAGCACAATGGGGCGATTTTAGTTTTAGCAACCCCATTAGAGGAGGGTATCATTAAAAAAGAAGCAAATGTGTACAAGCAGGTTCGCTTTCCATTTAAGCAATATTGCGACCATGCCAATTTCGAGAGAAACATAAGATTGGCAAATACATGTAATTCTTCTGAACGCAGTTTACAGGTGGTATGACGTGTTGCTATGCCATGAAAGCTACTGAATCACTCAAGTTAGGTCTTTTTAGATGATAAGATTGCCGGGAACGTTCCTATGATGATAAGATGCTGTTCTTTTAATCTTTTTTTTTTTTTTAAGGAGTTTACGTTTGATTTCACCTGTGACGTTGTAGAGCACGATGTGAGCCAAAGCGGTTCACAATTTGACGGTTAGAGTTGTGAGTAGTCTCTACCAATTCAGATGTCGACTATGGAGTTGCCCTGGGTATTGTATGACCATATGTTCAGTCTTGATAAGCAAGGCCAAATGGGGGCGGGGCAAAAAAAAAAAAAAAAAAAAAAAAAAAAAAAAAAAAAAAAAAAAAAAAAAAAAAACAACAACAACAACAACAACAACAACAACAACAAAATTTATGAAATAAGTAAAGCAATAGCGGCGAAATGACTTAAGAAAAATACTGAAAAACTCTTCTTGCTGATATCAAAACGAGCAGATCTTTTATTTATGATCAAAGGGCAATATGGCATGCACGTCGCCATGCCGTGTAAGGTTTTGACCCACTTCGAGTGTGATCTGTTGCGTACGTAGTAGATGAAGAAAAAAGATCAATGACCATCCCTGCCTAAGTATCATTTTAAAGACCAAAGTGAAGAGAAAAGAAGTATATTAACTACGCAGACTTTATGATAATGACATCACTAACTCTGAACTATACCGGCATTTTTTTGCAAAAGGTAATTTGCCCGGAACCACGAGAGCCTGCATTCGTTTTTGACTGTGGGGCTATCTTGTTGCCGTGGTGAACTGACATGCGTCACCTGGGATTCGAACTCGTGAGCTGTCGTTACCATGGTTTGCTGATGGCTTGGTATGTTTTTTGCAACCAAGCACGCTACCGACTGCGCCGTGAGAGACCCGCCCACCCTCCGTACGTACCAGTTTCCTCTTATAGTAACCAAACGCAATTTTTAGAAATGGCTTTTGGAGCAAAAAAATATTATTTTAACCATCTTGGGATTCGAACCAGCGTGGGGTGTCTAGCTGTACGTCCAAGACGGCGGAGTTACCACTGAGCCATACAAGCTCCGTTGGTAGACCATGGATCAAATGGATACGTTCTACCTTCTCACAGAGAGGGCCAGTTTGGATGTACATGTGTATATCTGCCATAAATATCGATTGCCCGTGAGCCGTACGTATTTCATCCCGCGCAACGTCAGTCCACGAACATGGTATTATCATCAACGTTGTTATAGTTTCTCATGTTCAAGAGGACTTATTTGAGAATCCGACACGGACCGTTCCTACATAGATTACTTTTTTACTATGACTTTGTTTTATGCTTAGATTAAACTTTGCCTTCACCTATGACGTTACCTAGAGAGCACAATGGGGCGATTTTAGTTTTAGCAACCCCATTAGAGGAGGGTATCATTAAAAAAGAAGCAAATATGTACAAGCAGGTTCGCTTTCCATTTAAGCAATATTGCGACCATGCCAATTTCGAGAGAAACATAAGATTGGCAAATAATTCTTCTGAACGCAGTTTACAGGTGGTATGACGTGTTGCTATGCCATGAAAGCTACTGAATCACTCAAGTTAGGTCTCTTTAGATGAGAAGATTGCCGGGAACGTTCCTAGTTAGATTAATTAAGATGCTGTTCTTTTAATCTTTTTTATTTAAGGAGTTTACGTTCGATTTCACCTGTGACGTTGTAGAGCACGTGATGTGACGTTAAAGACCAAAGTGAAGAGAAAAGAAGTATAATTAACGACGCAGACTTTATGATAATGACATCACTAACTCTGAACTATACCGGCATTTTTTTTTTTTTTTTTTGCATGCCTGGACCCACGAGTGACATGCGTCACCTGGGATTCGAGCTCGTGACCTGTCGTTACCATGGTTTGCTGATGGCTTGGTATGTTTTTTGCAACCAAGCACGCTATCGACTGCGCCGTAAGAGACCCGCCCACCCTCCGTACGTACGAGTTTCCTCTTATAGTAACCAAACGCAATTTTTAGAAATTGTTTTCGTGCAAAAATATATTATCTTGACCATCTTGGGTTTCGAACCCGAGTTTAGTGCCTATCTGTACGTCCAAGACGGCGGAGTTACCACGGAGACATTCAAGCTTCGTTGGTAGTCTGCGGATCAAATGGAAACTTTCTTCCCTATCACAGAGAGGGTCAGTTTGGATGTACATGCATGTGTATATGCCAATCATAACAGTAGATAGCCCTTGAGCCGTACACATGTATTTTATCCCGGAGTTTCCCCGGGTACTGTATGGTCATATGTACAGTCTTGATAAGCAACGCCAAAGTGTGTGTGTGTGTGTGTGTGTGTGTGTGTGTGTGTGTCTGAGTGGGAGAGGTTCCATAAGAAACATAAATAATGAATGATCTTCCTTATTTCCTGTGTTGTGTACCATTAGATAGAATTTAAAAAAATAATTGTCGATTTATTATTATTATTATTATTATTAGTCCATTGAGCAACAACTTCATGTTTCAGCCAACAGTTGGAAGAGACATTATTCACAGACGCCGTTAACACACTTCTGATCTGGTGTACAGCAAGTGTAGTAGTCGCTGTAAGCGCAGCACGCCTCGTCCGAGGGACAGGGGTGATCTTGACAAGTTAACGGACGGGGAGGAGGGGTTGGAGGGTCGTAGGTGCATCCGTCGCCATGGCATCGGGTGTCCTGGGCGATATTGGCGACTAACAACTCCAACGCTGACGTGTCCTGCATGGGGGAAGTGAAATTGAAGGGCCCAAACCAACGTGTACCAAACACAGGCCCGGTGGAATTATGGTAGGGCCGGCCGTCTCGGTACGATATGTTACACGGTTTCTTCAGTGTTGGCTCACATATCGAACTGGACAATAGAGAACGCATGTTCATTGCTAAGTAATCCCTGTAAAGTTTAGCGTGAGCCTGATCAGAGACGTCTGCGAGATAACGTAGATTGCGCGCAAATATCCCTTTGAACATTTTTGCGTCGTCGTTACATGTTTCGTTCCCCGCGTCGCAATATTCCATCAAAACGCCGTGTCGGGACGACAAGGTCATTGTTGCATTGGCAATCTTGTGAGCAGTGTTCAGAAAATTGGTCTGATTTGTTGCTTTGTAAAGTTCGACCAAGCTACCGATAAAAACACCACTGTTGTAAGTTCTTCCATAAACTCTGTTCGACGTGCAGTTGTTCAAATATATGCCGTCTGCCACCTGAAATGTGTCCGGGTCGATCACGTGGTTGTTCACCAAAAAATTGATGGTGAGGTTCAGTTGTGACATCAACTCTTGTCGTCTGCTTTTAGATGACGTCAGGCGGTAAAGTCGGGCTCCCAGCTGCATCATCTGGAAATGGAAATGAGTTACAAAAAATGATCATATTTCGCTTTACCCTCTACCAGGGTGACAGATTGAATTTTCATAGGTATTCACAGATATGCCTCTAGATAAATAGACAGTCATTAGGCTCTCTGTTTTTTCCCCATTTTCCCTATATAATCTGCCACCCTGGTAGAGGTCACCTTCGCCTTGCTTATTTCAAAGTTCCTTAAGAGCAATTCTTTTCACTATTTATGTCGCAAAATTTTAATTGGAAGCATTTTGCTTTAGACTACTGTGTAAACCTTAAATCCCACTTATCTGCATATCACGTATTGCTCATAAAGGACGACAAACAGTTTTGTGAAGGGCTATTTAAGAACGTCTCAAACTTGCGGTGTTTACCTGGACATTGGTAATCGTCTGCTTGGCGTTGACCTGTTGGTCGAACCACATGCCTCCATGACAGTTGTTCATATTTGTATCCCAGCCGTTTTTCCAGTTCCAATCGTAGATCTGCTGAGCAGACGACAGGAAAGTCGAGTCTCCAAGGACCTGGAATATTTTAGTTGTCCATGAAGGGAACTATAGGGCAGTTAATGGCTGCATTGCAGACTCTCGAATACCGAGAAGTCTATGTCTACATTTCTTAATTCTTATCTAATATAAAGACCTGTAGTCTTGAATAAATTTAAAAAAAAAAAAACAGTTTAAGATTTATTCCTTGACAAAAAAAAATTTTAAGAAGACAAATGGACACAGAACTCGAATAAATAAACATTCCAAACGTAGACATTTTCCAAGGTTGCCTCTCCTCCACTGTGAGTTTCAACTTTTATTGAATTGCTTCGAGTCGTTGAAAGAAGCTTGTACAGTAGTTGGTTTCCAATAAACTCTAAAACTCAGGGCGCTCACCTCGGAAATTCTTGCAAAGCTCAGCCCATACCAAGCCATATCGTCATAGGAAGGCTGTGGGGCGTAGGCCTCCAGTAGACTATACAGGTACCTAAGGGAACTGCGAACCACTGAGATGTAGCGAGTGTTGTTACCGTACACCATGAAATTAGTCAGAACCTCCAGAACCGCTCCATTTTGCCAAAATCCGTCGAAGCCGTTCCATACCGTGAAGCGAAACGGAAATTTGATATTGACAGATAGATGGATGTAAACATGTGAAAGCGAATAAGAAAATATGAAGTAAAGAATAGAAAGCAAAATTAATGTAACATTTCCAATTGTATGTTTACTAGCATTTGACATCCATATTTGATTTCCGGATTTTGAGGCTCTAATGGTGCTACAAACCCCTTATTTAATAGAGCTATTCTTAACAGGATACCAACAATAATATATCGCGTTGTGCTTTAAGACCTTAAGATAAATCGCGAAAGAGAATTAAGGGGCGGTTTTATGTAGTAGGAGACAGGAAATTGTAGTCTATTTTTATGCTTTAGATTAAAAGTGTGTCATTCCATTAAGAACTCTTTACAAACAATTGGAGGTATTATAGTTTTAGGCCGATTGTTACTTAATTCTAGAAAAATACAAATAAAATCTTAGTAAATGTATGTGATTAGTTGACGAAAGTCTGGGTTTTTCCACAGAAAAGTGACCCTCTGAGTCCCGTCAGTGTTGCACATATTGTGTAATGTATATAAATACACAATGTCAGGAATATGCCAACATTGCTTCCAATTGGTTCGCCACTGCCCTGACCCACATTGTTGAATTTTGTTAAATGACCTTGGTAATTTTAAGATTTAAATGAATTATTTTTTTAAGAAGAAAAAAGGACCCAGAACGTACCTGGTAGCTGAACAAACCCGCGATGGGAGATGGCCACCAGTTCTGTTGAAAGGCGTATTCTGTCCTGCAGGCCCAGTAGGCCGCCTCGTCCCCGCCAAACATAGCCAGGGTACACTGAGACGCCGTGTCGTTTCCATCTGATACGCCGGTCCCGATTGCAGCAATTTCTCGCGACCCAACTCTTGTCTGGTGTATCGGACTGGTTAAAGAGCTGATTTCGACGCTCGAGTTAAAAATGCGTACATCCTTAGGCGTATTGTATCTGCTATCGGCCTGCGATAGCAAGCCGCATAAGAGTATTAAACTGATGTGCAGTATCAAATTTACTTGCACGAGTCGACCCATCGTCGTTAATTTAACGCTATAACTTAACAGGGGACACCGTTCACTGCGCTGCGTAAACTTTCAAATTTCGTTAAGAAAAGCACTGCGCTAAGTACGGTAAAAGGTGGATGGAAACAATAGTCCAAAGCTCATACATGTAGCAATAGGTGTTACAGTAACTGAGAAACAAATGATGATGACAACAAGGTATTCTGGTATCAAATTGTGTCAAGATTGTTAGTTTACGCTCTAATAGCTGATTATTTCACCACACCTGCTGCCAGTTAATGCCTATCTCTTAACTAGCCCTCATTTGGTTGTCCTATCTACAGAGGTGAGGAGGTGACGGAAGGACCAATGACATCAAGCGTAGTTAATTATTTACCACTGTTCGATAATCAATAGCACGACGTTGTAAGAGAGACCATAAACGCATCTTACAAGTATGCAAGTTGACAAGCGAAGATAAAAGAAATTGTCCTTGAATAAATGTTTTCCGCTATGATTAAATCAATTGATTTACTAATTTATCATAAAAGAATACTCCGGAAATACTTTCTGAGTTTCTTGCACTCACCTGTCAGTATTTTCTATATTTTAGAATCAATGAAAATAATTTCTTAACAGATTAATGCGATGAAGTAATTTCACCCCAAAATTTATATTATCATTTTCAGACACACCTCACCTCTAGCAACCATGTTGACGTGCTTTTGAATCGTGCGCAGCATGGAATGCAGTGAGAGAATTGAGGTAGAAAGAATGGCGGGATTTGAAAAAGCCACACATAAACATGGGCTAACGACCTTTCGTTACCCAGAGAGTTATGACGAGTATCAGGGAAGGAAGATCAAAAGTTAATTAGTTTGAACAAAATTATGAGATTTTCGAGTTAAAATTTTACACTGGGCTACTCTGAATATCTTATACCGGTAGTGAAATAGTGATAATATTTTTGATTAACATAATTTATTGATAAAAGTGAAACCCAGTGGTTAATGTTAAGAGCAACTATAATAAAACACTTCATGTTTGAATGAAACTTAGTTAAAGGACTGCTTCTGGAGATTTAAAACTACTGCAATAAAACTGTTCATTCTATTGAAAATTAAAAAGTGCATATTGAATAAAGGAGCATCAGATTATTTTAGTCTTCAGTTTTGTCAAATCACATATACTGTTTGATGTTAAAAGACAATTGGATTGCTCCATAAATATATGATTTAGTTTTGCACAGATCTTCCTTTAGTTTATCTAAAGTAAGCCTATCTGACAAGGTCGAAGCTTCATCATAAGAGATTAAGAGACTAAGACGCGACAAATTGGACCCCATTTCCAGAGATTAGATCGATCTACTTTAGATCGACCTTACTCCCTGGGGGTTCACGCTAAATAGCTGTCAGCCGAGCGGACACGAAAGAATATTACCCCCTTGCAGCTTGTAGTAGGCAGGACGGACATTTAAGCCGGATTATCTGACAGTAATCTAGTGAGACTCCCCGCGGGGATAGATCGATCTAAAAGCTCTGGGAATACAGCCTTGGAATACATGTATCTGGAACGATTCCTATTACAGTGTTTTAATGCTGTTTTTGCATGTAATAATAAAAATGACTTAATGATAACCAACAATTTTAATTGTGTTATACAAATGTAGGTTTACTACCAATTTAAGTCGATTTTCCCAGCATAACTTAGTTTTAAAATGCAAGTCCCCTGCTGTAAACATATAATTTATACTGGATTTTTTATCACACTGTATTATTTGACTTTATCTAACTTATCTACATTTTGAAGAGTTTTATCCAGAGATTGATTAAATAAGATTAAAAGCCACACATGTCAGACAGGGATCGTGGGACCATGAAAAATCTCACCATCATTACTAACACCAATGCTCACTTGTCTCACACTCGCAAGCGTAATTTTTGTCACAATGAAGTCCATATCTTTTTTCTCATTATGCTTGGTTTTGAGTGTTTTATACACACAAGGTGCAGTTACAAATTCAGACTACCCTCTTTCGACGCAAAGTGTTATGAATGACAGCAGTGTTGACCGTTTAGCAGCGTGGGCAAAAGCTTGGATCGATGTCGTAAGCCGCGAGGCGATCAAGGCTAGAATGAAGGACGAGAATTTTACAGCCGAAGTACAAGACTTACATAGCTCAGACAACAACTTTGAAATAGTTCTTCAGGACGTAAAACAAAAAGTAAACAATGGAATTCAAACTCATACTTCACTCCAAGCAGACAATATGGCACTTTCTGGCAAGATGACAGCACTTGAACGCCAGGTTCAGCAACTTCAAACATCGTTACAGCAATTTGCAAATGCAGTGGCGGATGTCGATAGACATCAAAACATCCTTAGAGGTATGAATCAAACCATTATTTCCATTAAATGGTAAATAATTCTATAGGCCGAATTCAATATTTAGGACGTTTTGAAGAAAGCGTAAATCTGTAACTTACATTTATTTTATCTTAAAAATGGTTGTATGTTTTGAAACAGACCAGTTAATTAATTTATGCTGTATCCAACAGATTTCCACCCAGAATGCACGGGCTGGTCTGTTACGTTCCAAAACAAAGAGTACCATTTTGTCAACCCTGTGAAAGGTACAACCCATGCTACGGCGCGAGCGTGCTGTCATGTTATGCGGAAAAACCTGTTGGCCGTGAACAGCGCTGAGGAGTTTAACTTTATTGTGGCAAATATTCCTAGAGGAGCTTGTAAGTACAATATTGTTGACTGTAGTATTTTAACAATTATCAGTGTATGGTTATTAACCGTTCTGTAAAAGAGATGCTTGTCTGTCTTAAGTATCTACAAGTAATTCTTGCATCGCTTTCTTGCCCTCTATAAGTCGTGTTGCCACTCCCATAGGTCCAATAGTCAAATCCTGCAATGTTCTTTCCTATTGTCTTTACATAAATGCATTATTTAGGGCTAGAGATGTAAAATGAGCTTGGTTGCTACTTCTGAGACGTTGGACATTTTTCAAAATGCCTGCAAATTGTTAAGGAAAAATAGAAAAACGATCAAAAGTCGCCAGATATAGCTTAATTTGTGGCTGTGTTGAATGTATAGACTGTCGGAAGAACACAGCAGGATAATAGACTACATCACAACAAGATGCTGCTATTCAAGAAATCAAAATGGCGGCAAAGCATGCAGTAGAGGGTAAAGTAGAGCCGCAAAAATAATATATTTCTTCTATTATTAATTAAATTAAAACCATCTCCGCCTTTGATTTTTCTGTTCTTTTGTTAGCCACGACCCTTAACTAAAATATCATTATCATCTTATTTGACATTCAACTATATGCTTTGTGAGAACATAACCCCAAAGTAGTTTAGATGACATTTCCAATACAAGAGCCCCATAGTCGAACCAATGCATTCTTTGAAAGAATTGTATTTGTTTGGGTAAGAAAGTCAGCTTAGCTTGGCATTTCTTGCCAATTGCACCTGTTTGTACGTTGAGCACT
The DNA here is from genome assembly GCF_051362555.1 of Lingula anatina. Classification (NCBI taxonomy): domain Eukaryota; kingdom Metazoa; phylum Brachiopoda; class Lingulata; order Lingulida; family Lingulidae; genus Lingula; species Lingula anatina. The sequence goes on along the minus strand of NC_141771.1, from coordinate 7,997,989 downwards.
TCACTCCATGATTCAAGATGGCCGCCAATTTGTTACGTAAACTTCAAACATTTCAAATCCCACTACAGGTTTATTTTGTTATTTTGTTTATTATGAAAACAGAGGTGCATATTGCGATTGATTTTACATCTCACAAGCCATATGAATTAAAAATAGTATGTTGGCCAAAGCGGTATATAAAAGGTAAAGAAAAACACTGGTGAAATATGCAGTTCTGTAAAAAAAGTTAACAGAAAATAACATTGCAGCGTTAGCGTTTTGGCAACTCGACTAAGTGCAGCGCACATGCTGTTCGTATTTCTGGCTGTCTCACCTATTTCTCGAGAGCAGTCGCGCACAGGTCAAACAGGACGGCTGAACAGAAATTAGGAGGTATAATTTTTACCACAGAAAGATCTGGGGATCGAACCCACAACCTCACGCTACAGACCTTCCCCCATCCCCCCCCCCCCCCACGACCTCACCACGCTTTACTATGTAATGAACCTTTTACATATTAAATCAATCTATAAATTTAGTTAAAAGCTTATTTTAAACTTGAGCTTCAACAGGGCATAACGTTTTTCAACTTCCTTAGATCAAAAAGCAATACATAAATTCCATGGTTCGTGTCAACAAGTAAATCGTATCACTAGCCATAATGTGTACAAAGGTTTTCTTTATTCTACCTAGAGTAATACCATTTTCTTACAGTGCACCATCCTCTTGAGACCCAAAAATGACAAGTACAATTTATTGGACACATTATGGGAAAATAAGGAGACAAATACTTTAATTGATCTGCTTTGTAACTTAAAAAATTGTCGATCTTTCACGCTAGACGTTGTTTGCAGCTCGACTTTTTGATTATTGAAAAATGACACGTTTCACTATGTTCTTCAACACTGGTTACAGTATACAGATTATACACCCTTTTAATTATTTATTAATTTATTTATTTTACTCAAAGTTTGTTTTAACCTAAGATAAATAAAGCACCGTGGTTTTTCTTTAGGCACCTCGCAATGTGTTGAATTATTTAAAAATAAAAAGAATCTATGTTTTGCGTTTTGTCTCCTGGAAATATGAGATTTTATCGTTTGCGCTGTCTTTGGACGATTTTAGGAATAACTAAAGAAGTTAAATACGCTGTAATTATTGTTCTTTCTTTAACATTTTATTTCTAATATTTAAATCCAGGATTAGAAAAATTGTTACATCTCAATCCTTAAAAAACGGGTGGAATAGATAACAAATACGATGGTGCGTATTGCCATCATGCGGCGAGATCATTATCAACAAACCAATAACGAACGGCACTAATCACTGTATTGTACTATCTTGATGTAACTGTGCCCCCCCCCCCCCCCCCCCCCCACACACACACACACACACACACACCCGTCCAATTAAAGATTCACTTCATGAGATTTACTTAAAGGTACATACGAACCGAGCATCGGTGTAGCGTGGATTTCCAATAACACATGTAAACCACTTCTCACTTCTACTAGATTCTTATACATGTATGTCTCAAATAAATTCGACATGCCAAGGGATAAACTGAATAGATCACTCGATCAGCCATAAAAGACCTTTAGACTGCCCCTTTCTTTACATTTTTTGGTTGTAAATTTAACATACTTTCGTGACCTACTTTCCTGCCCCATTGACATACAGCTTAGAATGCCAGCAGAAAAATCCGTTCAAACATCATTTTCGGGTAAAATTAAACAATGCCTTTTGGTAATTCTCTTAGTTATACTACTTGAAACTATATGCTGACATTTGGTTGGTTTTTGTGACAAAAATTGACTTTGTTTGCATCTTTAAGTTAATTAAAACTGATGCAGCGGCGATAATTTACACTTTATACAGTTTCTCTGAGGGCGATCACTTGTAGAATGATGGGGTATAATGAGCATAAAATATTTAATACCATAAATCAGGCAAATTTTAGCTTTTATTGGCAATATACAATATTTTGAAAGCAAGACACATTTCATGATCAAGAGTTTGATGCGGTACAGGTTCAGATTTTAAACTCACCACACTCTTGATCATAAAATTTGTCTTGCTTTCAAAGTTCGTGATCATGTAACAAAACAATTATTCGTCGCCTTACGGATTTACTGGATCCTCATCTGGGGATATTTGACCTGTGCAGACATTATCCCATTGATTCATTAAGGCATAATTTCAAGATGACATTTCTAACAATTTATCGTACGCAAAAACTTTACTTTCTAGTAAAATTTGTACTGGAGAAAGACGCCTTCTTTCAAACATCTTTCAAAAATATCTACTCTGGAAAAATATATTTCAGATCGTGGTTATTGGTTGGACGCAGAGTGTATTAACAGCAGTTGCACTTGGAAAAACAGTCCAGGATCTTCATTTTATAATCCTGTGACGTTTCAAGTGGGAGGAAGCCTTAATGATAACTGGGGAAAGAGGTGCCTAGTCCTACCATACCAGTATAAGCCGAATCAAGGGTACGTGGGGCTGGACTGTACAACGACCACTGAGTATACGGGGTTTATTTGTGAATGACTGTCTTTTCTGCAAAACTGCACATGCAGGCCTCATTAACGATAACTGCTGTTTGTGATCTCGAGCCACGGATTTGGGATGGCGAACCCTAAATTAAGGACTCAAACCGCGATTTCATGGCTCAAACATAATGATAATGGTCGAGGGCATTACATAAAAGAGCACGAATTATTTAGCAAGCTTTCTTCCGGGTCTTTTGCTGTTAAATAGGAATTCTTTTTCTCAAAATCAAAGTGTTTTACAATTCTAATACGCTCTCTTCAATCTACGACTTTTTCCATTTTTCCCTATACAATCTCTCACTGGTAGAATGTAGAGAATGCATCAAACGGGTAGCGGATTAACCTTGCACGATTTGCATTACTTTACTATTATTATACGTTCGTGTCATGAAATTGTCTTTGTATACATGTTTTCCGCTATGAATAAATAAATTGATTTACTAATTTATCATAAAAGAATACTCCGGAAATACTTTTGAGTTCCTTGCACTCACCTGTCAGTATTTTCTATATTTTAGAATCAATGAAAATAATTTCTTATCGGATAAATGCTATGAAATAAATTCACCCCAAAATTTATATTTTCTGACAGACCTCACTTCTTGTCAACCATGTTGACGTGCTTTTGCGCAACATGGAATGCAGTGAGAGAACTGGGGTAGAAAGAATGGCGGGATTTGAAAAATCCACTCATAAACGGCCTTCTCATTAAAAGACGATTAGATTGGCCAATAAAAATATGAATCAGTTTTGCACAGATCTTTTAGTTCATCTAAAGTAAGCCTATCTGACAAGGTCAAAGCTTCACCATAAGAGATTGAGCTGCGCCCGCCACAGTTAAGTGCGCGTGCTACACTGGGCAGGCACATTCTGTAATCGAGCGCACACTGCGTCCAAAAAGCCACTTCGAGATTTTTGTTATGCTCTGTCGGTATACACTGTGCAGAAAAATCAACCTACGCTACAGCAGACAACTTTTAAAGGATGCCTCTCCTCGGAGTGTCATCGTTTTCTGAATCGCTACAATTTGTTGGAAGAATCCTGTTCTTAGTTTCTATATACTCGTAGTTTAGAAAGGGGTTTTAACTTCGTCGAAATCTTATTGCGCTTAACAAATGTTTCCATGTTTGCCCTGGACTCTTGTGTATCCCTCGTTCCCACCGTCAAATCTAGTGACAACGGTGCTATCAGTGAGAAGATAACAAACTGTATACACTGGAATTGTACAAATAATTTCAAAACAAGGTCCTTTAATTGACTTTTTTTTTTTCGGAGGAGCACATTTGATTGAGTATCGTGACTAAGCTGGTCTATCTTATCTCCATAACGCTGGGAATGTCGTCTTAGTAAGCAATACAGAAGTCAAGTGCAAAACATGGTGAATACGTACAGTTGTGCAAATGACCATTTCTACAAAACTTACAGAAAACAACCAGATATATTCGTGGATGTATTCTGTCAATTCTGTCAACTATTGTTCATTGCCGCACCCCCACGCTAGTGTGCTATTATTTCTGACCCCATTCTCCTCCTAAGACGCGTATAAATGTATTCCCATAACAATGTTTTAATGCTGTTTTCACATGTAATAACAAAGATGACTTAAGTATAACCAACAATTTTAATTGTGTTATACAAATGAAAGCCTACTACCAATTAAAGTCGATTTCTCCAACAAATGTACTTTTAAAACTTGTACTTTTTCTCCTGCTGTAAACTGCATAATGTGTACTGTATTTTTATCACACTGTATTATTTGACTTTCTTTAACTTATCCACATTTTAAAGAGTTTTATCCAGAGACTGATTAAAGAAGATCAAAGACCAGACAGGTCAGACAGGGGTCGTGGGACCATGAAAAATCTCACCATCATTACTAACAGCAGTGTTCACTTGTGTCATAGTCTTTGCTGGAAGCAAGATCGTTTTGTGTCCTCTCGCCAGCGAAATGTTTTTCACAATGAAGTTCATAGCTTTTGTTTCATTTTACGTAGTTTTGAGTGTTTTAAACACACATGGAGCGGTAACAAGTACCAGCTACCCCCTTCCAACTCAAAGCGTTAAGAATTACATCGGTACCGACGGTTTAGCAGCGTGGGTCAAAGCTTGGGTCGGCGTCCTAAGTCGCGAAGCGAACACTGTCAGATTGAAAGACGAGAATTTAACAGTTGAAGTACAAGATCTACGTCGTTCAGACGAAAACTTCAAAAATAATCTTAACAGCGTGCAGCAAAAAGTAAACAAAAATATTCAAACTGTTACTTCTCTCCAAGCGGACAAGGTTGCACTTTCTGACCAAGTGACAGTGCTTAAAAGCCAGGTTCGGCAACTTCAAACATCGTTACAACAATTTGCAAAATATGTGACGGATATTACTAGACTAAAATACACCCTTAAAGGTATGAATCAAATAATAATTATTATTATTTTATTATAATTATTATTTTTATTTCTTTTCGATGACTATTTTATTGTAGAATGTTTAAAAAAGCGTAATTATCTCCGTATCTTCGTTAAATCTGATGTTTCTTTGATTTCATTTTGTACCCAATAGATATATATGGATGCGGCGACGTACGTTTTGTTAAATTCCAAAACAAAGAGTACTATTTTGTCGACTCCTTCAAGAATAAAACCCAGGATATAGCGGAGATATGCTGTCATCTCATGGGGAAAAAGCTGGTGGCGGTGAACAGTGCAGAGGAGTTTAACTTTATAAAGACTAATTTGAAAAATGGTAGGTGAATGTTTTTGAAAGTACTCCACAATTTTGAACAAGATTTTTTAACCTGAGATACATGTATGTGAAGAATGGTTGGGTGAATGTTTTTTAAAATACTCCACAATTTTGATCAAGGCTATTTTACCTGAGATATATGCATATCATTCCACCTCTATCTTTCCTTTTTCTGGTCCTCGAATAAATTCTTGAGTTGTTGCTCACCTTTTCAGCAAACGTACTGGTATCGTCTGCGAATCTCGGGCTGTTCAGTCGTTCTCCATCGATTTCGATGCCTGTTTCGAAGTTCACTCTCATGAAAATCTCTTCCAGTGCCGCTGTAAACATTACTGGAGAAACTAGGTAATCCTTCCGGACCCATTATGATCTTAAATTCCCTGCTAAAAATGCCAGTTCCTATTTGCGCTGTGCCTCCTCCGTGTCTCTCTTTTAGGATGCTGATGTGTTTTTCCTCGACGCCATGCTCTTTTCAGCGTCTCGAGGACTGCCTTATGTTAGATGAAATTAAAGGTTTTCTAAGACTGAGTTCCCAAGCCTTGATCGATCCAAGGGGTTTCTCGCTAAATCGCTTTTAGCTTAAGCGGGTTAGGTGTGTTTCACGCTTGCAGAAGCTGCTAAACTATAATTAATTACCCCTTAGCAGCTTCAGTAGGCGTGACAGACATGTAAGCCGCTTAAGTTGATAGCAGTTTAGCGAGAATCAGGTTGTGGAAGTCGCGGAAGTATTTGACAGGACTCTTGACAACGGAAAAGGTACCGTAGACCGTAGAAATCGAAGAATAGATAACTGCAAGCTGGAGACGATTTGGCCAGTACAACTCCTTCCAGAAAGAAATGAAATGTTAATGAAATGTTAATTAGCTTGTGGTAAGTTAACCCGTGACTGGAGTCTTTAATTTGGGCATTTGTGGTCTCAAACATAGGGTTCGTGTCAGAAAACGGCAATGATCGATAATGAGGTTTCTTTCTCACTTGTAACTTCCATTAAGTTTTTTTCCACTTAATGGTGGCCACCAGCATAGGCAATAGGCCTAGTGGCTGGGTTAATGGGTGAGCTTAGCCAATCTAATAGACTGTTTGTCTCACACTGTCTGTACTGGTATTTAGTGTATCCTGAGATCAGTCGTCGGTCTGGTGTACTATCAAGGAAGCTACCTAGTTTAATGTATCTTTGAAATGCTCCACTGTACACAAGATTGTGTTTCTTAATTTGAGCGGTAAGACACTGTAAAGACTGGATGCTTTAACAGCAAAAGAACCTCCTTATTTTATGTATTGATGGTTTTGCGTGAATAATTGTAACAATCTTACATTTGCGGCATCCACGTTCAAGAAACGTTCCCTCTTCGCTCTAGAAAGTAAAGCTGACATTTTTCAAGCTGTCGCCAATAGCTGAGACCAGCTAAACCTTAGGTGTTCCTAATGTATGACTTCTGTAGAATGTGTAATATTTGCACATTTCCTGCCTTGTCCGGAGACCAAAGCTGGCTTCAGTTGTTATGGTAATACCATTTCCAAAGATTTCCAAACATTTCCATAGCGTATTTGGTCACGTGTTTGAAAGGTACGAAGTATACAAGCTATTTTATCTTTCATTGATTTGACTTTTTTTTTAGATATACATGTACAGTGTATGTAGACTGAATGTTCAATGTACAGTCAATACTCTTAGTGATCCCCCAAGACCTGTAACTAAGTTTTTCAGTTTTAACAATTCCTGTGAAAGGTACCAGTATATGGTGTCCCTTTCGCCATTGTCTCATGATCTCCTATTTGAATATGTTATTGCTCTGAGCCCAAGAGCATATTTCATTTAGACTTTTCTATAACTGCATGATTTATGACGTCTGCTGTTTTGATGGAATGTTCTACTCGGGTATCATCTGCCAAGCAAGACAGTGAAAGAGCCGTGCACGTCTCTGTTTATATATCCAAAAATGATTAGAAAGAGAAGTGGCCCTAAAACTGATCCTTGTGGAGCTCCAAATTTTACTGGCCTCGGTTCAGATAATATTTCTTTGACGCCCGTGCGGTCGTGACCGATTAAATACGGTAGGACCGATGAAAATGGTGAGCTATCGGTCCTTTGAACCGGCAAAATTTTTCTGAAAAGTATGACACTAATTCCGAGTTATTCTGACTTGAAAGTATCATGTAACATTAATTCTCACCGACGAATCGTAAGAAAATCTCCCTTTTCTCCCATTTTAATGCTTTTCGTTTGTGGAATCCCTGGTTCCGTTATTAGGCGCAGTCACTGTTTATTCATTGTGTTACACATGTCACGAGGGCTTTTTAGACTGGGTTCCCATGCCTAGATCGATCCATTTGGATCGGTCTAACTCCCTGGGGTGTCTCACTAAATTGTTATCAACCTAACCGGCTTAAATGTCTGTCACGCCTACCGAATCATCTAGGGGGTAAAGATACTTACCCCTTAACAGTTTTACTATGCGTGAAAGACATTTAAACCTGTTAAGTTGATAGCAATTTAGTGAGACTCCTCAGGGAGATAGATCGATCCAAATATCCGTGGGAATGGTCCCTCATGATTGAACTTGTTTCACAGCCTAACACGTGGAAGAAATCATCGGCAAATTTAGTGCTAAATTATGACGACTGACGCCTTTCTCAAGTGAAAAAAAAATCCGAATAGCGAAGACAGTGACAACTTTCCGCGGTAAAATTTTTAAACGCGTTGCAAATCGCCGTCTTTCTTAACTAGGATACTAGGTAGGTAACTGAACAGTTCGAAGGGCGATTCCACTTACCGTGGTTTCTGAACGTAACATTTTCTTAAATATTCATACAGGGATATCATGATTTTTTAGACTATAATATCGCTGATCCTTGGCCAGGAAGCCGTTTACATGCTGAAGAGTCTGATAAAGTGAAGCGGTCAGCATGCTTCATGCCAAACTCTCCCATTTGGACTACAATTACTGATGTGTATTGCATCAAAATCGAATAAAAAGAATAATTTGTATTCAAAAGCGTACACCGCACAAAAAGGATTGTGAAGGTATAATAAAATCAAGAGAAATAAAACTTATATGAATTATTTATAGCGAATATTGTTATTGTTGAACACTGGAAATGAGTTCTTTTTTTATTTTATGGCAATAAAGCACCCAGTAAAGCCCCAGAGTTTTCGCCATATCCGTATCTGTTTAAGAAAACTTGTCGCACCACCCCACAGTACTCATGTACAGCTCCCATTTGCCATTGATTTGTATGCCATAATTTCAGCTTTTTACTATTGAAATATATTATTAATAGTATGTATTTTCAAACTAGCAGACCCTTACAAATAAACTGAACCCAAACAGAAAATACATGTACATACACGTATAATCCTTGCATGAAATTTCATACATAAGCACTCCTAGACCCCATTCCCAGAGATTAGATCGATCTACTTTAGATCGACCTAACTCCCTGGGGGTTCACGCTAAATAGCTGTCAGCCGAGCGGGCACGAAAGTTAATTACCCCCTTACAGCTTGTAGTAGGAGGGACGGACATTTAAGCCGGATTATCTGACAGTAAGGCCACACTTTTTTATTTTTATGGATGACATCCTGCGCGCGCACCGATTTTCGTCCGTTCTCCAAAAAAAAAAAAAAAAAAAAATTCCCCCCCCCATATTTTGAGAGCATGGATAAAGACATGTTGTTAGTTTGATACGTGTTTCTGTGGTAAATAAGTGTTTCCAGCTGTGTACTGAAAACATAACTTCTCTAAAGCAATTTTTTTTGGCCTTTTTTGTTTTTTTCGCCCGCTCGCACCGATTTTGGGGTCTCCAGAGGATGTCATCCATAAAAATAAAAAAGTGTGGCCTAATCTAGTGAGACTCCCCACGGGGATAGGTCGATCTAAATGTCTGGGAATACGCCCCTAATTACGGTTTGCGATATGATCTGTAAAGAAGATAAATGAAGGTAGAATCATTTCAGATAATTATCTGCTAAACAATATCTTTCACTATATTTCAGTTCACATCATGTACTGGACTGACGGGTATTGTTACAGGAAAAGGTGTTATTGGACACACAGACCTACGACCGTGTTTTACACCCCTGCCAGTAATGGAGGTAACGTGGGCGATGGGTGCGTTGCCTTTTCTGCCGCGTTTTTCTCCAAAGGGCAGGTGAAGTACCAGTACCTGCCGCGGAAGACCGGGTATCCCGCGGGATGTGTTTGTGAATAAGCAGACTTTTTATTCCGTTTTTTTTTTTTTTTTTTTTTTTTTTTTTTTTTTTTTTTTTTTTTTTTTTGTGTGTGTGGGGGGGGGGGGGGAGAGGGAGGAAGAATGGGACAATGGGGCAACTGTGCTTCCAAAGCTTAGGGGCAGGGATGCGCGTGACTTTGCGTCCCTCCCTGTGCACGACATTGCACGACATTGCACATTGCATGTAACAACTTATAATAGTGTTTATGGCCACATGTGCTAGAATGACTTAAGGATATATCCATTGAAAAATATTTTCATATCACATTATTTGTGTTTTTTCCTGTCATTTTCTTACTTGGTATTAATGTTTGATTTTGTATAACGGACATAGATTAAATGCTTTCGAAAAGTTGAAATAAACCCCCGAACATTATGGAGAGGTGAGGAGGGCGGTGAGCTGTTGAACCCTGCAAATACAGAGCGGTTTTATTTGACTGATTTTAGATACCACGAAACGCCAGCGTTTGCCCAATTTTGCCACGATTCAGGCTTTGTTTTTGAAATATACACTGCTATATATAAAAAATGGGATATGAAAATAAAGATGAAATGAAGATATCGATGTCACTAAGGAATGTGAAAAAATAACAAATTTAAAATATGTTTATGTTTTTGAATGTAGTTACAAGTGAACACCTGGTGAAATATAAACGCGAAAAATAAAATTTATTTCATTCATGCGCGTTGATGTTAAAATTTACCTTAATCTTCCTTTTATCTCTAAAATGCAACTTTCAGATTCACCTGGACAGACTTGCTTACTAAAGAACATAAAAACTTTTAAATTTCAATATTTAATTTCAATATTGAACATGCTGCTGAAATTCAATGAGATTAACTTTACCAAAAATAGCGTATCATTTTGCTAGCTGCGAAAGGGTCATACTGCATTTTTATAATGAAATGCGGCAGACATTAAACACTAAGTTCATCCCAGGTGCATATATGCAACTCTCTCTCTCTCTCTCTCTCTCTCTCTCTCTTAAAGCCCGTCTTCTCAGAGGCTGGGAAGACTATGCTGCCTTTTACAAAGAATCTAAAAGGCAGCGTAAAACGGTTTCTACGCTTCGTGACTCCACACGGATTAGCGCACGGCGCGGCAAGTTTTTTTTTTTCTGCTCAAATGTGGTCTAAGAGCGCATTCAGAACAGGGGACTAACAGATCCACGGATCAAATATGGTGACCCACTAAAGAGTATGCTGCTTAATTCCCGATTAGACACTGAAAAGATTCCATACATGTACAGGAATTGCGCAACAAGCATTTAAGTGGGTTGGCCTTATTTTATCCGCGGATCTCTTAGTTCGCTGTTCTGAATCCGCAAGCCATTCCTCTGTTATCTGAAACGACCCTTTGTTGTAGGAATACATATTTTGGATATCCAAATAATCATTATAGAATATGAATCAATTGGTTAGTGCAACGGACAATGTGATTAATTACACAGGTGCAACAGTATTGTGGAAAGCATGAAACGGCGCTCGATGTAGAAATATGTGTTGACCAGTGTTGATCTCATACAATTTTACATCTTTAAAATTATATATCGATGTAACTGAATCATTCATATCGTCTTAGTTGTTTGTGCATTGATCTGTTTTGTCATTCATAGCCCTTGTACTTATAAAATATTAACAATGAGTTGACGGGATTGCGGTTGAACTTATACAGGGGAGGAAGACAATCCAAATGTCAACTTCCGAGATAAGTTACCATTGGAGATTAATTAACATTTCAACCCACAGTGCCCTCTCAACCCAGATTCCTCTATAGTCTTTCACAAAACTGGGCTCATTCCCTATGAAAATATCGTTCTACATGGATCAGTCCAACTCCGCGGGGATTCTCGCTGAATGCAATCAGTTCAACAGTTTAACAAGCTTCCTATTGTTTCCAACGTACTCGTAATATCACCTGCTTTTTTCTATTCTACTCAACGCCAGGAGGAGGGGGGTATAACCTAAACTACTCTATCAGCTTTTATTTACTACCGTAACGCATACGCCAGTCTGGCATTATGTCTGACACGATTCTCCACCAAATTCAGCGGAATCTCGCCCGATTTTACCATAAAACGCGAGATTTGGGCTACATGTATCTTGAGCGTATCTTGAGTGTTTTAAAGTTGGTTTTACATGTAATGACAAAAATGACATTATAATGGCGGACAATTTTAAGTGTACTTTGCAAATTTATGCCTTCTACAGCAATTTTTAAATGTAGCCCTATGCTGTAAAAATATACTGTACTTTTTATCACACTGCATTATTTGACTTTATTTCACTTACATATTTACATTTTCAAGAACCATATCTAGAGTTTGATTAAATATGATCAAAGGCCAAACAGGGCATACAGGGATCGTGGGACCATGATATAACGTACCCTCATAACTATCATCAGTTCTCACTTCTGTCCAACTCATTGCTAAAAAACAAGATCGTTTTGTGTTCGCTCGCAAGCGTATTTTAATGAACGATGAAGACTATATCTTTTGTTTCATTTTACGTAATTTTGAGTGCTTTAAAAACACAGGGTGCAGTGACGAATTCAAGCTACCCTCTTCCAACGCAAAGCGTTAAGAATTACATCAGTGCCGACGGTATAGCAGCGTGGGTCAAAGCTTGGCTCGGCGTCTTAAGCCGCGAGGTGAACACTGCCAGAATGAAGGACGAGAATTTAACAGCTGAAGTACAAGATTTACATCGCTCAGACGACAACTTTGATTTGATTATTCAGGACGTAAAACAAAACGTTAAGAATGGAATCCAATCTGTTTCTTCTCTCCAAGCGGACAAGGTGGCACTTTCTGACCAGGTGACAGAGCTTCAACGCCAGGTTCAGCAACTTCAAACATCGTTACAACAATTTGCAAAAACTGTGACGGATGTGGATAAACTAAAAGGCATTCTTAAAGGTATGCTTGAAATAATTATCGTCATTATTTTAATCACCGTGTCTTTTGAGTGATAAATAATTTTATGGTAGAATTTGATCATTAAGAGAGTGTTGAGGAAAGCATAATTATTTCTATGATTTTAATTTATGATTTATGATTTATGATTTAATTTGATGTTGAGAAGGCTTTTACATTTTCAAAATTACCAGTTATATATTTTATGTTCCTGATCAATCCATTACCAGGATGTACGGGCCGCTATACTAAGCACCAAGACAAAGAGTACTATTTTGGTGACCTAATGACGGGTAGAAATCAGGTGATGGCGCAGGCATGCTGTCAACTTATGGGGAAAAACCTGGTGGCGGTGAACAGCGCTGAGGAGTTTAACTTCATAGAGGCTAACATACCTCAAGTTGAATGTAGGTGCAATGTTGTTTATTTTTTGTGATAGTACTTTCGCAAACTATCTATGAATAATTAAAAATGCGTCAAAGAGATCCTTGTCCGTCTAGCATGTCTGACGCATCTTATTCTTGCACCACTTTCTTACATGTACCTAGAGCATGCGTACTAGTAGTTCTAGCTGAGCTAAGACATACGGTATGTAAGGACAATACTTATGGTCACCTTATGCATGAAATTATACTCTGAAATAAGAAAACGCATGGCTTCTTCTGTGTACCAGCAGTCTGTCAAAACGCAATAATTTGAAACCGTGGTACTTTTAATTTGACAGTTATCAAGCGATACGTGCGTACTGAATTGTGAATAACAGAACTGCCTGTTGAAAGACAATTCGATGTTTTAAGACAGTTAAGTAAAAAAGTCCATGAAATACTTTGAATGTGTTACCCGACGGAAATTTTGTTGATTTTCTGCCTACTGAAACATTATACCCTCTGATATTAGGGGCAGACTAGTATACTACACAAAATCACGCTTGCAACATTTTTGTGACAGACTAGCGCCCCCTGTGGTCAGAGAGTATAGGTAATGCATAGTAGCATATTTTCAAACTGACACGAGATAACAACTCTAACAAATGATAGAGCACAAACACTGACTTGTTCACTACAGTCTGAACTAGGGAACTTAAACTTCTCTCAAATATTATCTTCTAAAGACATTTGCTCTGGTAAATTTTATTTCAGATTCCGGTTATTGGTGTGACGCAGAGTGTATTAACAACAGATGCATTTGGAAAAACAGCCCAACCTCAGTGTTCTATAATCCTGGCAGAGCGGGGCATAACACTGATGGCACAAACGGGCGAGAGACGTGTCTTCTCATGAAATGGCGAGGGAGTGTCCACTACGAGGACCTGTCGTGTACATCTACAGCCTTCACTGCGGGGTTCGTTTGCGAATGACAGTTTTCTTTGCAAGAGCGCACGAGGTGTGTAACAAGTGGCAATGAAAGAGGCATGCTTACAGCTTTATTTACAGCTACAGTATCCAGCATTTACTTCTTTTAGACACAAGTCAAGCCACGAGGCAAAAATCACCTAGATATTTCGTAGTCTCGTTCCCAGCAGCTGATCATTGATTTACCATCTCCGAACTGTACACTCCAACAGGAATTGTCTGTTTCGTATAGAATGTCTTTGAGCTGTTAAGTTTCTGTTTCTGTCTAATTATTTAGTTTAGACTAAAAACATTTTGCATTAAGAATTTTTCAACGGAACAGATATACTAAATGCAGAATAAATTGCCTGCAAGTGATTGAAACATTCATGAACTGCTGTTGACATGTAACAATTATAAACAATGTTAGACATATAGATACACTGCCACGTAACAATGTTTATGATTGTTACATGTCAAACAATCTACTTCTTTTGAAGCTGACTGTTTAATGAAGTGAAATTAATTAATTACATTTGTTTTTGAAGATTCGAGGAGTCCGAACTTAAATCTCATGATGATAATTTTAAAACATTTCCATCTGGCACAAATGAGTTATATATATATATATATATATATATATATATATATATATATATATATATATATATATATATATATGTCCTGGGGTGACACAAGCTGTCCGCATCTCTACGAATTGACTTTCAGCACGTCCGGAAAATCCCACCATCGAAAAACGCAACTGAGCTTAATCAAGCTTGAGTTTTCTTTCTTAATAAAGATTCTTCTTTTATCTTGAAAAACGCGCGTATGTTATCGACTTTGTTTTAAGATTTAACAAATGTTGGAGCCCAGTTTTGTTCCTTCAACGAAATATGTGATGGATTGTTCTTTGCTTGAACCGTGATTTGAAATTCGTCAGTGATTTCTCCGTTCTCCGAAAAGACCCTTTATTTAAGAGAGACAAATATTTTGCTGTCTAAATAATCATACTAAAAGTGGATAGTGCAATCAAGTGGATAGTGCAATGATCAATCTTATAAATTACCAAAGCAATATTTGTGAAGCGCTTCAAACAGAGGTAGATTTAGAAATATATTTTGAACAATGTTGCATTTCAAAATAACATATCGATCTTACTGAGTCATTCTCGTCATCTTAATTGTTTGTAAATTGATCTGTTTTGTCACTCTTCCCACCTGTGCTAATGAAACAGAATCTTACACAATGGGTTGTCGGGATTGTGGTGTAAATCATATTAACGGAATGAAGGCAATCCAAACGTCCACTTCCCAGATTAGTTTCCAGCGGTGTTACGTGTTAACAGTATCCTCTAAACAAAGGGCAATATACCGGTATAATATGTTACAAAATTGAATAAAAGACTAATTGAACTGAATTTTAACTCTTGATATCAGAAAGTGCACCCACAGAACCTTTTGGGAATATTCCTGGTGCTCAGTAATACAATTACTTTGATGTGTAGATAGAGATGAAAACGGGGACACTTAAACAGGGACTTAAAAGTATACTACTCGCGTTTGAAAATGTCTGGATGTAATATTTTCGATTTTCGATGTCTACACATCCAGAAAAGCTTTTGCCTTCTCGTTTTCAATTCAAACCTTAAAAACTGTAAACCCCCTCACAAAAAGAACTAGATGACCATATTTCCATCTGAAACTTCTGAAATATATATATATGTATTCAGGGGCGGATCCAGGATTATTTGAAGGGGGGGTCCAACGAAGTCGACCTTACCCCCCCCCCCCCCTTGCTGAAGGGCCTAGATAATTTTGCTAATTTAGAGGGTGAACGGTGTCATTTGGTACGGTTTAGAACTAGTCAAAATTCTGATTTTAAGAGGGGACTATTGGTGTGATTTTTTCAGAAATTGAAGAGAGGGGGTCAGGACCCCCCCCCCCAACCCCCCAAATCTGCTACTGGCACTGGAAGACATGGCCGTCTGAATGCTTGGCTAGACGCGTAGAAGCGAATGGAAATGGTAAAGAAGATCAAATACAACTTCATGGACAGGTTCAGCAATGATTTGAGAGTTGGAGAATTTTACTTTTTTATTTTTATTTTTGCATTTTTTTAATTTTTATAATAGTCCAGCAGAAAATTTTTGCTTGGCAAAATCTCGGACCCGATACATGTACCTTTGTCTAAACAGCAGGTGGTTAACTTGTGTCGAACTTGTAATTGAGAATAAAGCGCCACTGTAGCGTAACGGGATAATTACATGGTAAAACCACTCAAATCACACCGGTATTGTTAAGATAATACGCTCGATGTAAAAAGACCCGAAAGTGAAAATTGATTACAATATATGTTCGTCCATTAACGATAAGTGCGTGTAACGATTACAGGATAGGGTACCCTGAAACTGCCACTGTATGTCAATAAAAAAGAATCCAGTCTAGGTGGATGAATATTTGACATCAACACTTCCCCAGTTCGATTCTTTTGGATAGAAAATGACAGGGTATAGGCTGTACACGTTTGCGGATAACGAGACCTGTTGACCCTTATAATTTAAATATATGGCCTGCAATGTGATCTCCGTTTATACTGTGTAACTTACTTCATTTTAATTGTTTGTGAATTGATTTGTATTGTCAGTCAACTTAATGTATCCTAGAAACTTAAATTTGAACAATAGGCTGGTGAAATTCAAAGGCCACCAAAAGCCTTGACGGTTAATTGCGGGCGACAGTTTGCCAACAATACTTCAAATTCAAGATGTGGTCTGTACTTGTATGTATCGTCAGCTGCCTCTGTATCTGCAGGATTGAAGGTGGGTGTAAAGGATTATACAGTAAATGACGTAACAGATAATTGTTTATACATTGTACCATGGTAAAAATGGGTGTTTGTATGGTTATTTAGAAATACAACTTGAGGAAGTATCTTGCGGTGCGTTGGCGAATTTTGGTATGGTTTTTAACAAAGAGGTGAATATAAACACATGTGTAGTAATTGACATCGCTTTCCACTCTGACTGGAAACGGAAAAACCAATAACTTCGCTGTGCACAAAGCGTATCTTAAAGTAGTTTTGCGCCATCTTTTCTTATGTTAAGTTATTGTAAAGCTATTTGAATTATTAGAATGATTTGCTGAAAATATCCAAAAAGACTTACTTTAAAATGTGAAAAAATATTTAACAGAAGACGTTTAAATATGAGTTTTAAGGTCAACTTCAAAACTGGCATAGTTACTTTCAATTCTTATATAAAAAGAAATTCGTTTCACAATTTTGGGGGAGAAACAATTAAGCCCTGTCAGTATAATATTTGTTACACTGTCCCCCTAATTCACAGTGGCCAAGTGTAGAATTGTTACACAAAGGACTTGTAGTTTGCCTATGTCGTTCAAACTGATTAATAAGTTTAAACGATTTTTGTCGGATCGGAAAAACAATCATGTACTGTATCTTTTTTAAGAATGGAGTTATACTTTATGTTCTAAACTTTGGATTTATCAAAAGTCTTTTTAACTAATGTAGCTGCTGCATTTTGTATAAGTGTGAATTTTTAAAAGTTTACTCGTACTCAATCCAAAGAGAATAGTATATAAATAGTCAGGATTAGTGGTAACAAAAGCATCTCCTAATTTTGCGGTTGTTGCTACTTCAAGTAACTTACGAATCTTGCCTATCCTCCTTAGTAAAAAAAAAGATGTTGATTTACAAATATTGTTGATTTGCTTTTCGAAATACCAGATTAATCAAAAATCGCATATTAATCTCTCCCTCTTTCAAATGCTTTCACAGACACAATACCAATGCCAACATAAGGGTTTGTTGCACAGTCACGATGAAAGTAATTTCTCAAACGGTTTTCATCCTCAGGGCACCTTAAATTCTTATATGCTTTATTCATTGTAACGTATGCATCTACATGGATAGATGAAAATGTACAAAGGAATGCAAATATATATAAATATGAATAGTGATATTGATCAATAGTGATATTGTATGACTCCTTGTATGAAAAAAAATACAAAACATATTTGGCAGAGCCCAAATAGCTCTACCTACTCAACTGGTTATGGGTGCAGCACAGTCCCTTTTTTGGAAGGCTAACCATAAATACTTGGCAAGAGCAATAATATGTTCTTTATTCTTACCAGTCATTAGGGTTTTAAATTTATCCATTCTGGTAAGACGTTCAAAGTGACTATGTTGTTTTTTTGTATATTGAATAAAGATCATATCGAAGGTCTGTATAAAGGGGGCATGACACTAGGAAATGGATTTCATCTTCTATTGGTAGATCATAAATATTATGTGTGCAGTTAATCAGTCAATACTTTATATACGTGTATCAAGCGACTGTTGTGGTCATTCTCTATACCAGAAACATTTAACAAGAACAATAAAAAACATTTCCTTGTATGCAAACGTGAAAAGATGGACAGCGAAAAAAATTGCTGGTTTGCTAGCTTTCGGAGCCTTTTAAGGCAGCTGGGGTGAGTCCTCTCCGGGAAGGCAAAAGCATTAACACCCACTCGGTGATATCACGGCCAAAAAATGACCAAGATTCTGATGGATACGGCACTGTGGAATGCGATATACGAGAACTGAAGTTCACTTTTGACTTTTTTTTTCACAAACACGTTGCTTCTTGCAACAAACGTATGAGAAGGTATTTGCCACATGTTTGTTTAAAGCCTTTCATCACCATGAATGATGCATTAATCCATGGAATTACTAAGGTGAAGGATTTAAAACAGTGATTAGTGCCTGTGGTTACATCGATATGTCATTTAATGTGCATTCATGACGATTGTCTCCTTCATTAAGAGTAAGGCCATTAGTCGATTATTTCTTTCTGAAAATACTTTATCCCAATTAAAAGAAATAATGTGGATTGTAGAATAATGTAGATTTAAGGGCACACGTAAATAGAGGGTGGATTTCAAGTAACGCGCATTAACCACTTCTTATTTACACGATTAAATAAAGTCGACATGCCGAGCCATGAAGCAATTAATCCCTCATTCAACCAAAAAATAGCTTGAAAACTGCACTTCATTCAAAGTTTTGGGTCGTATATCGACCCAATTATCTGGCCAACCAGTCCGTTAATACACGTGCATTGCATTATCATCACTGTTACTCCTTATATGGATGTAGAACTGCTGAGGGACGTGCCGAAAAATCCTTTCATATATCATATGTCGGAAAATACGACACGAAATCTTTTGGAACATCTCTTGGTTTTAATATTTGAAACTATATAGTGGCCTTTGGTAGGTTTTGTGACAAAAACTTGACTTTAAATGTATCTTTGAAGAATAAAACAAAACATCGATATCGATTCTATACATCATTGTTCGGTTGACTACATGTACAATGAGGCAGGTTGTTTTATTTGTCCTTCGAATATATTATGAAAGGATCTTCTTACAAGGTGCCGTATTTTGCTCTTGTGATACTTATTACAAATAAAATGTCTCAATTGCAATTCTTAATTAGCCACATGGAAATAATGCGTAAAACATGTTTTGTTATATAAAGACAGTGAGCGAATTTAACATCAAAACCTATATCTTTGTAATTGAATACGTCACCAAATGTTTTTTTTAAGTTTGAAAAGTAAATTAAAAAATTGCACCTTAGCTTGAAAAGAAAACATTATTTGAGGTTACACACGATGGTTTATAACCATGTCAAATTCCGTGTAATTTAGGGGACGCATTCCTGAGAGGGCAAAGGCAAGGGGGTTGAACTCTAAGACGGAGCTACGCTGAGTAGGTTAATAATTCGTTTATATTAGTAAGCCTTCGATGCACACCAAAATCAGGGCATTATTGGGACGCAGAAAGCCAAAATATGTCGTTACTCTTTGCACATACCATTTCAAGTGTACTTTGTGTAAAAAAGACAAAATGCCAGAACTATCCATCTACCGAACGTACTTCGGCCTTGGGAGTTCAACCCACTTGGAAAGTACCATTGGACGCCAAGTGAAGAACAACGAAACTCGATCAAAATTATTTTAGTATTTTCTATAAACAGTTTCTCGTTTAAACCAGGTACTTGGAGACGCCCGGTAGGCTTTTGGCCTCTGAACGCAGATTATGCACAAAGTGACATCAGTGGCGGGGGAAACCATGGTAACGGATTTTCTGTTTCCTTGACGACCGGACATGACGGAGTCAATGATACTGCCTACAATTTCGGCGGGTTGGTATCTAGCTACATACACATCCCGAATAACGGACTGCTGGACGCCCGATACTCCTTCACGTTCTCTGCTTGGGTCTACAATGGTGGGGCAACGGCAAGTCCACTGTTCAGTTTCCATTTCCCAAATTCCGTTTTCGATGATTTTGGGTTGCTAATCTGGCAGTTTCCTAATACAACCACGCTTGTTGTTGCCTCTCCAAGCAGGAGTAACGAGACTATTAAAGTGCCAGCTCTCTACGGCAGTGGTGTGCTGACGTTAAACACGTGGATCTTCGTGAGTGTGACCTACGACTATACGACTGGGGATTTGATCATTTGGAAAGATGCTGAGGTAAGTATAGAGATACGATTTGTTGCCAGTGACAAGCCAACCAGTAGCGTTGTCCCTTCAATAAAATCCCTATGCGGATTTTGGCCAGAAACGTCATCAGATAAGTTTTTATTCATCAATTATGTGGGTGAATCTTAGTTTATTTCTCACGTATTCTCTATTTGATATCCTTTGTCTTAACGGTCAGTTCATCCTTATTGGTAAAATATGACTTCATTTCAGATAAACACTCAGTCAAACATAGGCCAGGTGGAACACGCCACCCAGTATGATGTATACGTAGGGTCCAGGTATGCCGCCTATAATTCGGACAATAGGTCATTTGCCGGCAGCGTGGCGTGTATGCAATGGTACGACGTAGCTTTACCTCAAGCATACATCAGGAATGCTCGCCTGATGTGTGTCCCAGAAGGTGAGTATACAGTAGGGTGGGGTAAATAATGACTTTGTTTGGGAAACTCTAGGGGAACAAGTGTTTTTTTAGTACATTTCTGGTGAGACATTTGAGTTATTAGGCCCAACCGCTGTGGGAAGTCATCCAACTGGACATACCAGTAGTTAGCTTAAAATTAATAATTTGCAAATACGAACACCCACGCTCTTTTGATGTTTTTTTCCTTTTTTGTAGAATATCTTGTGATATCATTTCAGAACTCCCGTATCCTGTTGGATGGTGGCCTCTTGAGTCCAGCTACAAAGGAACTGACGTAACCGGAAACGGAAACCATGCAACCCTCTCATCCGAGCTATATCCAACCCAGGGCCCTTTTGGCGGGAAAAACGACGCCTACGCCTTAGCGGGCACTATTAACTCTCACATCGTCATACCTAACAATGGCAAGCTAGACGTCCGTTATTCCTACACCTTTACAGCATACTTCATGCCAAAAGGGGGAAATGGTCCATTATTTGATTACGATACAGACGATCCAAACCACATCTGGGGGTTTCATATCTGGAACTACGGGCCCCAAAGTGGTCTCGCAGTTTACCACTATGACCGCTCCTTTGTATATCGAGGATTAACAACCAGAAGTTTCTTTGCAGACAGTGTATGGAGCCATCTTGCCATTACATACGACTATACATCCAATCAAGGGTTCTACTTCCGGAACGGAGTACTGGTGCATTCTTGGAACCCTACACAGCAAGAACTTGCCACTGCAGGTAGTAAAATCCGCATTGGTTATAAGCCTTGGGCGCATGGGGCAGGCTACCTGACGAAGGGGAGAATAAGTTGCATCAAGTTGTATAATGTGGCCCTGTCCCAGCATGACATCAAGCGAACCATGCGGAGGTGTACACCAGAGGGCAGCACAGAGTTAGACAGTGAGTACATTCTAATGATAGAGACCAATATTCCATGTTTTTTGAGAATGCCTATGTTGTTGAAAAGAAGCGTTGAGAAACGCGTTAAATGGCAACAATGTTAAGCTGTTATGAAAAGGCGGTTGCCAACCTAACACCTGTACACTTACGCACCTGCTAAACACATTCAGGTTACCTACTGCACGACTCCGGCTAATACCACATCTTCAAATGCAATGGCATATCACCAGCAAGCCGTTGAGGTTAACCTCCCACAAGCATATCTATATTACATTTTACTAGTACTTCCCTATGAATTACAATATGAACGATTTTGATAATACAGTCCACTTGCAGTTCCACCCCTTCCTTGAAAACACTCATCTCAATAAATGATTATGTTAAAATTCAATTGTTTGTTTGTTTGTTTCAGCACATCCACCCCCTGTTGGCTGGTGGCCATTGGACATTGCTCATGGCACCCGTGACGTCACAGGCCATGGAAATGAAGCTACTATGAGTGGTCTGACGTATGTCACGGGTCCTTATGGCGACAACAACGGAGCTGTTCGTCTCGCTGGAAGTATGGACTCGTATATCGAATTGCCTAACAATGGTTACCTGGATACTAGGTTCTCTCAAACCTTTATGACATGGCTTAATATAGGTACGGTGTGTTGCTATCCTTCCTTCTGCCATTCTTGCCCTGATGAAGTTCTTTTCCCACCTTATTCTTGTCTGTTATTGCTCAGTGCACCTCTTTGTTTCATCACCATGTTTCTATGTCCTTTTTCTTCTTCTCTGTCGATACAATAAAGACCTTCACCTCCACTACTGTCTCCCAACTGTCGTCTCCCTCCAAAGTCCACTTTTTAAATTTTCTTCCTTGAACTTAGTGTTAAACTTCTCCTTTAACCTCCACCTTTTTATCCTTGGTTCCACCTTCACTATCCTCCTTGCCTTTACCTTTAACTATAACACCCTTACTGTTAGTTGGTGCTGTTTGGTCACACTTTCGTCAGCTACAACCTTACGATCCCAAAACTTCCCTAGGTACTTTCTCTGGAAAATGATGTTGTCTAGTGCTCCTCTCTCTTGTTGAAGTGTGCCCTGTCCAAATCCACAACTGACTGGCCTTCAGCTTTCCTTATTCCAAAACCATTTCCCCATCACTTTATCATCCACTTAGTTTCCTACTCCAATATGTCCAATATGTTCCCAAATTCCCACTCTCACTTCCACCTCTTTCCACTCCCTTCTGCTTCTAGATCTATTCTTTGCTCTACTCCCCCTTTTCCTCCTCTTTGGTTGACAAGGAGTCCCTTTTACCACCTTGACCGTGCTGATTTGCCGCCAAAATGGTGGTCCTTGTTAAACCTGTCCACGACCTTTCTGATAAAGGAGGATCATATATAAATCCGTTTTGAGCAGATTTTGCTTATGTGACTAATTGTCTCACATGTCAGATTTGATTATTCAATGACCCTTTTCTTCCAAAACGTTTGTCATTTATCGTAAGAGGCCATTACAGAACTCACGTTATTTATACACGAATATTTCCGTAACCACGTGCAATAATCTCTCGTATCTTTTCCTATATTTTAATCACACAGACTCAACCACGGGTATAGGCCCTGTGTTTCAATACGACTTCCCGACACAAGCAGACGGGTGGGGTTTTTTGGCAATGTGGGTCTTCGCTGACACCAATTCTTATCATGTCGCCTTTCGTCGTCGTACCGATGGCTGGGGAAATGAAACATCAGCTACTCACGGAAGTTACTTCCTTCACGATCAATGGATCCATGTGGCAGCCACATATGACTATTCCACTGGTGTTCATACTGTGTACCGAGATGGCGAACAATTTGCAATAAATACCTTGGGGCAGTATGAATTGTCCACACAATACGCTGTTCGAATAGGTAAGTTTGGTTTTTCCTTTTACAAGAATTGTTTTTGTGACTTTATTCAACATCCTCTTCCACATCCGTAAGACTATGAAGATGCTATTAATCTCCCCACTGAATGCAATTTGAAATGTGTTAATTGTTTGGGACCCCTTCTCCCTCCCCCTCATCATCATGATCACAATTTCCTCAACTTCATTATCGTATTCTCCTCCTCATAGTTATTTTTAATATTTATTTCATTTCATTCAACACATACTTTCTGCAGTCCAGTTTCAATTAGAGCAATGTGTCTCAAAGGATCATATCATTTTTCCTGTTCTTAATGTCTCCCTTTCTTTTTAGGTGCTAAAAATGCTACCTATAATGACCACAGATATTTAAAGGCCGATATAAGTTGTGTTAAGTTATACGACGTGGCTCTGAGTGAATACCAGATTAAGAAGGCCATGGATATCTGCTCGCCTGAGAACATCCAAGGATTCACTGAAGGTACATAGAGCCCTGCGCACGCTCACGGTATATAGGCTGAGCTACCGGTGGCATTAGTTTGCATTTTCTCCTAGTTTTTGGGGACATTTTCTAGAAAATCGATACAATTAAAATGTATTTCTAATAATCTTATATATTTGGAAACGACGGTTACTCTTGGGTTAACAACTGTAGAAGAGTAATTATTTCTCTTTCAAAGTAAATTATGGTTTGATAAAATAAATCAAATAGTCGCCTGGAGAAGAGGGTGTGGTTTTAAGCTGTCCGTTGTCCTGGAAATACATTTCTTGTACTTTACAAGGCGGCCTAAGGCAATGGCGGCACCAGCTATTTTATTGATAAGACACACTTTGTGTTAATCAGAATTTCAATTCAATTAATTGTGATAATTAATTCAATTATAGAAAGCGGTAATGATATTAAAGAATAAACCTCCTGAATATCATCACTAGGTGAAGTTCAACCACGTCCTGTGGGTATGTGGCACCTCAACCAGCAATACGGAGCCAAAGACGTGTCTGGCAATGAGAACCATGGAATTGTGGGTTCTGACGTCACGTACGCAACCGGGCCTAAAAACGAACCGAACGGAGCTTTTGTCTTCTGCAATACCACTGACTGTAATGTCATGATCCCACAAAACCTTGCTTTAGATGTTCGGCGCTCCATGACTTGGAGTGTGGACATGTATCCTGAAGACAGCTCGGCAAATATGTTATTTCTTGCGTGGAAAATGGTTGGCGGCAACACCGGCCATGGCCCACATTTTTATGTCAAACTGGACAACAAATTTCACACCCTTTTGCATAAGAGAGTAGACTCGGCTGGAAGTACCCAAGGATCTTCTGCCACAAGTACTTCTGAGCTTTTTGAGAGGCACAAGTGGGTCTCCCTCGCCTTCGCTTATGACCAAGACACAGGTATATAATGCTCGAACTTACACCTGTCATTGTTTTCGGGATACGTGGGGTGGCGGGTCTAGGGTATGAGACCGTTCAAAGCCTAAGCATGCGAATACAAAAATGTTACTATTCACCTTCTAACCTATATTTCTATATACATTTGTTTTGTTATTATTATTATTATTATTATTATTATTATTATTATTATTATTACATTTTGCTCGTGATAGTTTGATTATAATTACAATTATTATTAAATCAAAATACTTTATTTTAATGAAATAAATGTTGTTGGAACTAACTCGTATATGGTATTTTGTCAGGTATCGGCACGTTGTGGATGGACGGTGAGGTGAAATTTAGCGCAGATTTCGGGCAGTGGGACCTCGGTACTCAGTATGACCTCCTTATTGGTACAGGCGTGAGTGCTTCGCACAGATTTATTGGACGTATGTCCTGTCTACAGCTCTACGATGTGGCGCTTTCTAAATCACAGATAATCACCGGAAGACAACTGTGCCAACCGCTGCAGGGTGAGATATATAATAAAAGTTTTTTTACTTCCTATCACATTTTCATTAATCTGATCGATTTTTAGTGTGGCATATGTCAAAATCCTACCAGTAGCATCTGGCCGAAAATGAAGAAATGAATGTAGATATGAATTAATCAAATAAATAATTCTATTGGTATTTATACCAAAATGAAATGAAATGATAAAATAGAAACAATAACATTGTTAAAGACAAATTTAAAGGGACACAGGTTTATCACTGGAACCATGGTTGGGTATTTCAATGCCATCTAGGACACGAACTCGTGTAAACAAGTTGAAAATTGTGGAGTCATATGTTTTTTAGCTTTTTTTAGTCACGGGGGGATTCTGAAAATAGTCAAGGGGTCAGTAGATGAGCATTAATTTTTTGTTTTTTCAGGATTTCCGAACCCAGTTGCGTTTTGGCCTCTTGAGACGCGATACCACGAGCTCGATTTAAGCGGTAATGGAAACAACATCATGAAATACGGAGTTATCCCCGCCAAAGGTGATTGCCGCTTTGATATCTACAATTAGTATGACATTTAACAGATATTAAAATTATCAGCTTTCACTGAAACAATGTATTGGCTAAGGTACAATCAAAAACAAATCTAGAATTCAGCACTGAACAGAACAAAAAAAAAAAAAAAAAAAAAAAAAAAAAAAAAAAAAAAAAAAAAACAGAAGTAGATTTTACCACTATGTAGGCCTACCGGCGGCACACAAAGTGTGGTAACCTTTTTCCTATAAAGTGGTGTAACTATCATACAAATACATATTACATTTAAATACGTATTTAAATTATTTCCTAAATTCCGTTCAGGTCTCAAGGACGAAAAAGGTGGGAGTATAGGGTTCCCAATAAATTCTTACATAGAAGTTTCTAATAATGGATCGTTGGATGTCCGTTATTCCTTCACATTCCTTGGCTATGTATACACCTCCTCATCATCTACAAAAGGACCGATCTGCAACTTCGAGCATGAAAACGCTTCTTCCGGTAAGAATAAATCGCTCATTGCTATGTAATGCACTTGTATAACTGTAATTGCATTTGCTTTGTTACATGTCTGTTCAAAATTGGTGTTATTGAATGACCATTTTTGTTATACTTTTTGCACAGCACTAATTTGTTCTCTGATATGAAAATGACAGGGGAAACGGCAATTTAAGCTGTTTGATTATGTCTTCTATAGATCCTTTGTGCGCTTGTCAGTAAGTAACCTGTGCTCTGGATAGAACTTTTTTCAATCTCATCTTTCAAATAATTTCACATTACCACAATATTTATATTCCACTATCGATTTTATGTTTAAGGCGGTTTTGGAACCCACGTTATGCAGATTGGCAACTCCGATATTCTCGTGAGACTTGGGTACAGGGATGGTACCTTGGGACCATGGTATAACGCCAGTGGTGTTCTGGACATGGATACTTGGACATATATAGGATGGACGTACAGTTTTGGCTCAGGAATGGCCGTGATCTATAAGAACGGATACGAGGTAAAGAATATACAGAAAAAAAGCCTTTCCAGCGACCTTTCGACTCTTCTGGTGATGTTGATGTTGGCGGTCAATTGTTATGTTTGATTTTTGTCATGTTAGGCACACATTAACTATAAATGTATACAACGTACCGTTAGCGCCTGAATGTATTCTCCATTAGCCTTCCGACCCAACTCCACGTTCATGGTTTGGCAATCCAGGACCCCCTTCCTAAAATCAATCAACTACTGGACCTACACCACCCCCTTCAAATAATCCTGGATCTGCCCCTGCTCAGTGATTGTGCTAGTTGCGACGAGAGTAGTATTACACGTTTCAGGTAACTTTTATTAGTGTAGAAATGTGCTATAAACACGTCTTCTTGTTTCTCAGGTCGCCAGTACGTATTTTGGATCGGTGGAGCACAGCACAATGGGAGCGCTACGTATGGGAAAAACTGCCGGGGATTCCCGCTCGTTCACAGGGAGGTTGAAATGCATGCAGCTTTACGACAGGGCACTTAACTGTACTGAAGTCAAGAAATCCATGAATATTTGCGGTTCAAAGGGCACGTTTGTTTTATTTATTTATTTTTTATTATTTTTTTTTTTTTAATTAAGAAGCGAAATTTCAGGCATGGATTTGGCAATTTGCTTTCACGCCTTTCAATCCAAAATACGTTTCGTCACACATAATGTACTTTGAACGCTGCACCAACACCATCGTCAAACATGTTACTTAGACAACGCCTGTTGATTACCTACGTCTTTTTTTTCTTTCTAGAAAAATCAGCGGAGTTCTTTAAGAGTCCAGTGGCACTGGGGCGTGGATTGCCAGGTTTTCTCACTTTGTCCAATAAGACGACCTGTTCACTGCTGCGCTGCACTGAATTGTGCAACAGAGAGGTTAACTGCCTCTCTTTCAACTTTGCGCGCCAATCAAAAGTCTGTGAGCTCTCGTCATACCACACGAGGTTTAACGGGACACACGGCATTGTAGACCTTAGAGATGAATACGTTTATTATGAACTGATGAGTAATTTGGTCTATATTACTGAGTCTTAGTCTTATTGCAAGTGATTAAAGTCAGACTGAGACAGCCGTTCAGGCACGGTTAGTGCAGTAGGCTGCAAAAATATTATTTTATTCAAAACTCAATTTTGCTCGGTTCACGTAAACACAGAATTAATTTATTATCAATACAGCCAGCTATTTAGATTAAAAATGATGATTATATTAAATATGACGTTTAACGACAATATGATTTTTATGACGGTCTTAGCATAACGTTGATCTAAAGCCGTGATGACACGAGAACCGAGGGTGACGGTCCAATCGTGACTATTTCAGCCCTATACACGACAGTATCTGAGACCACAGGTTATTGCCCAGAGGCAGGCCATCTCAGACCAGGGATTTTGAACGGGGGCGTCTCGATAGTCCGAAGGTTCATTGGTCCGAAGGTTCATTGGTCCGAAAAGTGGTAACATTTTCATCGATTTTTTAATCAAAGGTTCATTGGTCCGAAGGTTCTCTAGTGAACATTCGGACCAATGAACCTTCGGACTATTGAACTTTCGGACTATTGCTACGGCCCCATTTCAACCGGGTGTAACGAAACCGAGAGTCCGTATAACAGAAATTCCGCCCTCCATTTACATATAATGGTTAGGGATAGCCTGACCTTAGTGGGTCAAAATATAGGGCGAAACTTACCTGTACAAATGAATGTGAAGCAGACTCTATTATGGGGGACTCACTGTCACGTTACACCAGGACGACCTTCTGCTCTTTACTCTAAATTGTCTACTCCCAACTTACTAGAGTGCAATGCAGCAGACAATTAACGTCATGTTCACCTCACGTGTAAGCTTCAAAAAGGCTATAATTCAATATTCGGCCTCCTAAGTCCCGGCAAAGACTGTTGCATTTCACAAATTGTCTAAAATGCAGCTCTTTCAATTTTTCGTACCCCTAGAATATTTTTGCTGTCTTACTATAACAAACGCCTATATTGAGTCGGTGTTTATGTTTTCTGACAGTAGTAGCATTTGATTGAATGTGAAGCTTTCTTTCACTAACCCTACAATTTATTCCGTGTTACCCCCTCTGTACATTGTAATTCTTTCAAGCTAGAGCTACCTGAGTGGGATTAAATTAACCTACTCTTTGACAGAGACCGAATGGTCAATGGCATAGTTATTGTATTTGCTTATTGTAGACCGTTCCATCCAGAAGATACTGCACAAAATATTTAAATGTGATTTGGATTTTTTAATTTGTTTAATTTATTCATTGGTTGAACAATCAGTAAATTGTTGTGAAAAATCTTTTTAGAAGTTGAATAAAGAGCATTGGTTTGTGACATTTTCTGTGTCATTTTATGCATTGCGTTAGGAGTGACACTTTTGTGCTACGGGTAGTAGACATGTG
Source organism: Lingula anatina (assembly GCF_051362555.1). Lineage (NCBI taxonomy): Eukaryota > Metazoa > Brachiopoda > Lingulata > Lingulida > Lingulidae > Lingula > Lingula anatina. The sequence goes on along the minus strand of NC_141771.1, from coordinate 7,968,617 downwards.
AAGATAAAGTGTATCCGCAGACTAACAAATCCGCGGATCAAATATGGCCGACCCACTTGAAAGCGTACTGCGTAAGCTGAGCAGGGAATCTATTTGGTGTGTATAAGGGGATTATGCGGCAAGCTTTCACGTTGGTCGGCCACTTTTGATCCGTGGATCTGTCAGCCTGCAGATCAACTTGTTCTAAATGCGCTATAAGTTGCATTTTATATGTTTACACATCCTCCAAAGCTTCTTACATTTTCCAATACAAACGTTTAAAACGATAAAAGCCCTCACATAAAAGTACTCGATGTCGAAATTTCCCTCTGAAAATTGTGAAATATTTCTGTACTGGAAGACATGGCGGTCAAAAGGTTGGACTTCTCATTTTTAAGTGGCTTATCAAAAAAAAAAAAATAGTATAAAATATCGAGCCCGAGTGGATGGTTCGAGAGTAGGATAAATTTGCTTCTTATTTTTTTATGTGACTTGTCGGGAAAATCTTAGATGAGATACTTTTAAATAAACAGCAGATAACGAACTTGTGTCGAACATGTAATTTAGAATAAATTCCTGCTGAAGCTTACCGGGCAAATTACATGGTAGGACCACTTAAACACACTAGTATCGCTTAGATAATTTACTCAATGTAAAAAGACCTTTTTATTTGGGAAATTGATTATGGTTATGTTCCCCATCGGGTTTAATTAATGATATCGTACCCTGAAACTGAGACAAAAACTGCATGTCGATAAAAAAAATGACAAATCCAGTCAAGGCGGATGAATATTGGACATCAATACTTCACCAAGTTCGATTTTTTAAAAGAAAAAATTACAAAGTAGGCTGTTCTAGGCTGCGGGCGAACTTTCAACCCAAATTCACTAATAAATTTAATACATGGCCCGCATGTGATATCCGTCTGTGCTGTGTATAACCACCGTCAATTTAATTGTTTCTGAATTGATTTATATTGACCGTAAGCCTACTGCGTCTTGTAAACTTAGATTTTAAACCCAAGGTAGGCGAGACTGAGTTGTGGAATCAACGGGGGCAACAGCAATTAGAAGTCTACACGAATGATTGTGGACAACAGTTTTCCAACTGCTCTTGAAACTTCAGCATGTGGTCTGCACTAGTCTGGATTTTTGGCTGTGTCTGCATCTGCAGCGTTGAAGGTGGGTTAATGGATAATGCAGCAAACGAAGTACCAGATAATGTATACATTATGGATTTATGCAAAAAATCGGGGTTTATATGGTGATATAGATGTACAAGTGGATTTTTAGTTTGGTTTTTCACAATAACGTAATTATATAATTACATATGCAATAATTCACATCGTTTTCCACACTATTTACTGCACACAACCCGTTTATCTTGGAAAAGAATTTTCTCACTATCTTTGCTATTAGAATTATCATTTTTCATTTAAATGATCTTATAACATGAAAGGTTTTAATTTAAAAGTAGAGCGTTTGGAATTACAGAGAGTCAACGGAGCGCACGGGGGCAGCCTTAGGGAACAACGTTCGTGAAAGTATACACAGTTCTCACTTCAGCTGCAGCTTTGGTCATTGTGTAAAATTTGGATATTTTAGTTTAGTTTTTCCGGGTTTAAATGAGTAGATATATATGAAACGCAGCTGGTCTTCCGTGTAAGGCCGGCGTCATCAGGCTTTTAAATGGTATCGGAACGCATATACACCCTTGTTAGAGTTTGAGGAATTTTTCAACTCTTCGTGATGTATTTAAACTTAAAGGGATAATAACTCTTCGTATGAGATCTACATTTCATAATAAAAACCTTGTGAATAACTCATAGAAATATAATATATTCTGTTTTACCACACAAACAGCAGTTATAGCTTTTATTCTGATATTTGAACTTGTCTTTAGACCACGTGACCTCCATTGATGTCTATACTCTGTTAAAATCTCTTAAGAGATTTTAACAAAAAACCAAACTTTTAAGAAAAAAACCAGGGACTAACTTTGAATGTAAAAATGGATTCATTAACCATTGGTAAGTATGGGAAAATTGTTGTTTACTCCAGGAAAATTCATTTTTTGGCCGAAACGAAGAGTTATTATTGCTTTAATTGTATGATCTACTGGCTTGCTGATAGATAATCTATTGGATAATGCAGTTAACTTTGTCAAAACTTATGCAAGGGGATATCATGCTCATTCTCCGCATCTGAAACAAATTACAATTATTGAAATTATTGAAATTTCTTCAAATGCCGTTTTACTTGCAATCAACACATAACTTCTTACAACAAACAAATGGGGACATACACGAATTTGCCACGTTTGTTTAAATCCTTCCGTCACCGTGAATGAACCTTTATCTATAAACATATTACATAAAACTATTTTCAACAAGGACAAGCGAATGTGGTTAGACCGATGTCTTATTTTACGTGCACAAGTGTCTCCTTATTGAGCGTAAGCTTCCGCTTTAACTAAACACAAAAACGCCACCAGAAAGTCACTAATCGATCGTCATTATTCCCTGTATTGACAATATTTCCCCAATGAAATGGCATGATGTGGACATTGTTAAATATAGAGATTAAAACAGAATATCGATATCGATTCTATGCAGCATTGTTGGCTACTATGTGGCAGGTTGCTTTTTGTCTCAATTTTTATGACTATTGTTCGTGTCATTTGCAATTCTTAATTAGCCACAAAGAGATGACAGCGTGCTCAAAAGAGGTTTTGTTATTTAAAGGCGAGGTGGATTGATTTTAAATTTAAAAAAATTACGTCCTTTGATATTGAGCATCACCATACGAATTTAAAGTTTTAAAAATACACTAACTACTGCGCACAAGTCCAAAGATTTCGGGTCACATGCAATGATTTATAACCATGACGAAAGACCGCATAATGTGCTTTAGGGGATGCGTTAGTGAAGCAAGGGATTGGAACTCCCAAGACGGAGCTTCATTGAGTAGGTTAATAATTCTAAAATTTTGGTGAGCCGTTCGATGCACACTAAAATCGGGGCACTTTTGGGAAGAACAAAAAAAAACTCGATCAATTAATTAATTTACATGAAGTATTTTCCACAAACAGTTTCTCTTTTAAACCAGGTACTTGGAGACGCCCGATAGGCTTTTGGCCTCTGAACGCAGACTATACATATAGTGACATCAGTGGCGGTGGAAACCATGGTAGCGGGTTTTCTGTTTCCTTGACGACTGGACATGAAGGAGTAGGTAATACTGCCTACAACTTCGGCGGGTCTGTATCTAGCTACATACACATCCCGAACAACGGACAGCTGGACGCCCGTTACTCGTGGACGTTCTCGGCTTGGGTTTACAATGGCGGATCAACGCAAGGCCCGTTGTTTAGTTTTCATTTCCCAAACTCCGTTTACGATGATTTTGGGTTGCTAATCTGGCAGTATCCTGATACAACCACGCTTGTTGTTGCCCCTCGAAGCAGGAGTGATGGAGCAGTCTCTGTGGCAGCGCTCTACGGCAGCGGTGTGCTGACGTCAAACACGTGGGTCTTCGTGAGTGTGACATACGACTATACGACTGGGGATATGACCATTTGGAAAGATGCTGAGGTAGGTTAAGAAATATGATTCGCGGACACTGCCAGCACAAGCAGTGCGTCTGGTCGAGGTGAGGCAATAGCGTTGTTCCTTCAATAAAATCTCTATGCAGTTCTTGGCCAGAAACGTCATCGGATAACAGTTTGTTCAAAAAATGGGGGTGAATCTTAGTTATTTTTCACCTTAATTTCAAAATCTATGGTATGTTTTTTATTATTATTATTTCCTCTGTCATTTATTAATCTCTTCATTCTTATTAGTAAAGTATAACTTCATTTCAGATAAACACTCAGTCAAACATAGGCCAGGTGGAACACGCCACCCAGTATGATGTATACGTAGGGTCCCGGTATGCCTCATATAACTCGGATACTAGGTCGTTTGCCGGTAGCGTGTCTTGTATTCAGTGGTACGACGTGGCTTTACCCCAAGCCCATATCAGGAATGCTCGCCAGCTGTGTGTCCCAGAAGGTAAACATGCAGGGCCTTGTCTATGTTTGCATTCTCTTGGACTCTGATGGTACTTTTGCCTCGTGGCATCTTATATGATGGCAATTATGAATTGTTTGCTCTGATTGGGACGTCGAAAGCTCTATGTGCAATTCAGATTATGGATCAATATTTCCAATGGTGCCACCACTGAAAATAATTTTTGTGGTTGGGGATGCAATTAAGAGTCATCTAATTGGTCATATATATATATATATATATATATATATATATATATATATATATAAATGAATTATGTACAATTTACAAATGTACATTATTGCATTCCGGTCGTATTGATGTCTAAGCTTGCCCCTTTATTTTGTAGTATATATATTTGGCAAATATTTGGCAAATAAGAACACTCAAGTTGTCTTTTGTATATATATATATATATATATATATATATATATATATATATATATATATATATATATATATACCGATGATCTTTATTCAATATACAAAAAACAACATAGTCACTTTGAGCATCTTACCAGAATGGATAAATTTAAAACACTAATGACTGGTAAGAAGAACGAACATATTATAGCTCTTGCCAAGTATTTATGGTTAGCCTTCCAAAAAAGGGACTGTGCTGCACCCATAACCAGTTGGGTAGGTAGAGCCATTTGGGCTCTGCCAAATATGTTTTGTATTTTTTTCATACGAGGAGTCATACAATATCACTATTGATCATAATTCATATTTATATATATTTGCATTCCTTTGTACATTTTCATCTATCCATGTAGATGCATACGTTACAATGAATAAAGCATAAAAAGCATATATATATATATATATATATATATATATATATATATATATATATATATATATATATACAGACTTGACATTTAATATGGAATATTTCAGTTTCGAAGGTATACCTAGGTAAAAATACGTTCTTTTTTAAAATAACTCCGATTTCATATAAGATTTGTGAATGTAAAAGTATGCAGTCATGTGTGTCACTACCAATTAACTGACTTTCATGCATGTTGCGCTGCTACACTATGTAATTTGCAGTGATTTAATTGGATAGTGTTCCTTTGGGCTGATCAAAGCTTGGCTTAGGCAAAGCTTGGTTCTGTCAAAAAAGTATCCATATTTCAGCAACTACTGCATAGAAAAATTTGAAATTTTGCATGCAAGCGGCCAGTTGTGCAGTGCGTAAGATGAGTCAAGAAGTGCATTACAAATTTGTTAATCTAAGGCAGAATGGCGCGAAAAAGACAGACATCACCAGACAGATCATAGCGCCAAACGGAACGGTCCCCACAGTTTTATAGAGTAATGCCCAGACTGATGTACCTACACAGAGGTGACCCCCAATGTATCAAAATTTTACCTACAGGGTACAGGACCCACTGTCTTTCGGGATACGCTGCTGCAACTAAACAAAAAACACTTAGTCCGTTCAGAACGAGGGGTAAATTGCCACTAAAATGCGTTTTTCAAAGCCCTTAGCGAACACCAAACTGGTTTTAGCAGGTAAGAACACCTAATGACCTCCGAGGTACCCACTGTATACAGCAAAACATCGTGGTCTGTTTCTCTAATGAATTGGGGGCCATGAACGATTCTGGGTAGAACACTGAAACTGCGTGGCTTTCTTTATTGAGGTCAGATTTCACCTGTAACGCCCAATTAGTCAAAACAGAGTTTACAGATATCCAGAAGAGGCCTACGACGAAGCATATGCCGGGTCTAAAGTGACAAGGGTGATTGACAGCGTCAGTATTTGGAGTAGATTCCACATTGGTGCCAAAACACCAATGGTAGTCATCGACGAAAACCTGAACCAGATCAAATAAAGGGATAATCTCGGAACCACTTGACTATCATTTGATAGGGGGCACCTTAGGAACAATTCTAGGTTGCACGAGGAGGTTGCAGGTTCACACAGAGCACTTTTAATAGCAGATAACTTACAGAACCAAGGGGATGAGCAACTACCCTGGTCATCAAAATCGCCACATTTGAACCACATAGACAATATTTCGGTAGACCATTACTCACCAATCAACTGCCTACATGTCCTACAACAAAACTGGACCAGATTGGACAATTTCAGACCGATGCCTAGAATGCTATTCCAGATTGAACTCTAAAAACCTACCCTCAAGAAATGCCTTGCCGCTTGAGAGCGCTGACAACAGCCACGAAGAGGCCAGGCGTAACAACGACCATTACTGTGACTAGCAACTGACATGAGGGTCTTTTGTGGAGCGTATTACCCTTTTACATACGATAATTTGGAAACTATGGAGATCCAAAATATCTCTTTTAATGGGAGTCGTATGACATAGAATAGGCAATGTGTTTTTGTTTGTTTCTCTGGCGAATTCCATTAATGAACTGATGTCACAATGACATCAAATAGATAATTTAAAGTTATTAAAACACGATTTTAATCCTTATTTTCATTTATCAGTCCGCAAAATAGGAAAAAACTGATAAAAAATTATTTCGAAAAAAATATTCCATATTAAATGTCAAGTCTGTATATATATATATATATATATATATATATATATATATATATATCTTGGGATATCATTTCAGAACTCCCGTATCCTGTTGGATGGTGGCCTCTTGAGTCCAGCTACAAAGGAACTGACGTAACCGGAAACGGAAACCATGCAACCCTCTCATCAGAGTTATATCCAACCCAGGGCCCTTTTGGCGGGAAAAACGACGCCTACGCCTTAGCGGGCACTATTAACTCTCACATCGTCATACCTAACAATGGCAAGCTAGACGTCCGTTATTCCTACACCTTTACAGCATATTTCATGCCAAAAGGGGGAAATGGTCCATTATTTGATTACGATACAGACGATCCAAGCCACACTTGGGGTTTTCATATCTGGAACCACGCGGACCCAAACAATCTCGGGGTCTACCACTTTGACCGCTCCTTTGTAAACCGAGGCTCCACAAGCGTTAGTTTCTTCGCAGACAGTGTATGGAGCCATCTTGCCATTACATACGACTACGCATCCAACCAAGTGTTCTACTACCGGAACGGAGTACTCGTGCATTCTTGGAACCCTACACAGCAAGAACTTGCGACCGCAGGTAGTAAAATCCGCATTGGTTACAAGCCTTATGACAATGGGGCAAACTACCTGACAAAGGGGAGAATAAGTTGCATCAAGTTGTATAATGTGGCCCTGTCTCAGCATGACATCAAGCGAACCATGCGGAGGTGTACACCAGAGGGCAGCACAGAGTTGGACAGTGAGTATATTCAATGATTGAGACCACAGTCTGTGGTTCTTAAGAATGTACAATATTGTCTTTAAAGAAGCGTCGAGGAAACGCGTTTAATGGGAACCATATTCAGCTGTTGTGAACTTGCGATGGGCAACCTATCATCTATACGCTATGCATCTGCTGACAGTACATCTTCGATTGAACTGGCATGTTACTCCAGCGCGTTAAGATATCCGCCTATAAACATATGCGTATTACATATTACTAGCACTTCCCGATAAATAACAATATGAACGATTTTGATAATACAGTTCACTTGCAGTCCCACCCCTCCCTTGAAAACGCTCATGTCAATAAATGATTATGTTAAAAAATTCATTCATCTTTTTTCCCCCTTTTGTTTGTTTCAGCACATCCACTCCCTGTTGGCTGGTGGCCATTGGACGCAGCTCATGGCTCCCATGACGTCACAGGCCATGGAAATGAAGCTACTATGAGTGGTCTGACGTATGTCACGGGTCCCCATGGCGACAACAACGGAGCTGTTCGTCTCGCTGGAAGTATGGACTCGTATATCGAATTGCCTAACAATGGTTACCTGGATACTAGGTTCTCTCAAACCTTTATGGCATGGATTAATATAGGTAAGCTTGGTCTTTTTGTCGAAAGACCCCTCTGTGCTTCGTAACACCCCTTCTTCTGTCTCCCAGCTGTTTTCTCCCTACAAAGTCCACTTATTGAATTTCCTCCTTTTATCTTAGTGTTAAGACCCTCCTTTAACCTCCACCTTCACCATCTTCCTTGCCTTCACCTTTAGTTTTAATACTCCTAGTTGATGTTGTTTAATATGGTCAAACTTTCCCCTGGTTCTACCTTACAATCATTAAACTTCCCTAGGAACTTTCTCTGGCATAGGATGTTGTGCATCTGCATTCGCCTACCCCTCCTCTCCCCCCCCCCCCCCCCAACATCACCCAACATTATTGAGAATGCGGGCGTTACCATCTAGCTTCATAATATATTGTCAATCCAAATCACGTAGGAAGTATAATTTGGTGAGGGGTGTCTCATAACCAGAGGAGCATGTACAATTTTTCGAGCACGTTTTGGTTAATTGCCTAATTGTCTCACATATCAGCTTTGATTATTTAATGGTCATTTTCTTCCAAAATGTCCGTCAATAAAGGAACAAGTTCAAATTGCACGTTATTAATGCAAACATTTCTTCCTACCTGTGTGCAATAACTACTCATTTCTTTTCCTATACTTTTATAATACAGACTCAACCACAACTACCGCCCCAGTATTTCAATTCGATTTCCCAACACAAGCGGACGGGTGGGGCTTTTTGGCAATGTGGCTCCACCCAGACACCAATTCTTATTATGTCGCCTTTCGTCGTCGTACCGATGGCTGGGGAAACGAGGCATCAGCTACCCACGGAAGCTACTTCCTTCATGATCAGTGGATCCATGTGGCAGTCACATATGACTATACCGCTGGCGTTCATACCGTGTACCGAGATGGCGAACTATTTGGAACAAACAGTGTGGGACAGTATGAATTGTCTACACAATACTTTGTTCGAATAGGTAAGTTTGGTTTTTCTTTTCAAAAAGATTTGTTTTTATACATTTATTCATCATCCTCTTGCACACCGGTATTCTTATTCTGTCGTGAAGTAAGACCATGAAGACGCCAGACTGCATGCAATATCTATGGGTAAATGTAAAACGTGTTTTTTTGCGACCATTTGTACCTCAACATCATTATCATATTTTCCTTTTCTCTGCTCCGTCGTAATGTCCTTCTCTTGTTATGATTATATTTTTTAAACTTCCACATTTTTTCACTTCATTTACTTCAACACACATACTTTCTGCACTCCGATTTCTATTAAAGCAAAGTATCTCAGGTTCGTTTCACTTTTCCAGTGCTTTCTTTAACCACCTTATGTCTCCTTTTCTTTTCTTTTTAGGTGCTAAAAATGCTACCTATAATGACCATAGATTTTTAAAGGCCGATATAAGCTGTGTTAAGTTGTACGACGTGGCTCTGAGTGAATACCAGATTAAGAAGGCCATGGATATCTGCTCGCCTGAGAACATTCTAGGGTTCACTGAAGGTACGTATTGCCCTGCGCACGCTCGCGGTATCTGGCTGGGCTACAGGTAGCGTTAAGTTGCAAAATCTTTTATTTATTTTATTTTGTTTTAATTTATTATATTATATTTTATTTTATTTTATTTATTTATTTATTTTTATTTTTATTTTTGCGGGAAGGTAGGAGATTTTCTAGGAAAGCAATTCAATTTAAATTTCTATTTAATATTGGAAAACAACTGCTGCTCATAGGTAAAGGACTGTGCAAAAACGCTCTCTTTTAAAGTAGATTGTGGTTTGATAAAATACATCAGATAGTTATTTCGAGAGGACAGGTTTCTTCGTGTGACAGCATTTCGATGCCTTCCCCTGGAAAAACAAATCGTTTCTTGTAATATACAAGTGCGGCCTTAATAATGCCATTTTTATGATTAGACATGCTAGTTTTGTGTTTTATAATCATTATTTCAACTCAATTTATATCAAAAACAGTGTTTAAGATATATATGTATGACTCTCTTGAATATCATCGCTAGGTGAAGTTCAGCCCCGTCCCGTGGGCATGTGGCACCTCAACCAGCAATACGGCGCCAACGACGTTTCTGGCAATGAGAACCATGGAATTCTTGGCTCTGACGTCACGTATGCACCTGGGCCGAAAAACGAACCGAACGGAGCATTTGTCTTTTGCAATACCGCTGACTGTAATGTCACGATCCCACAAAACCTTGCTTTGGATGTTCGGCGCTCCATGACTTGGAGTGTGGACATGTATCCTGAAGATAGCTCGACGAATATGTTATTTCTTTCGTGGAAAATGGTTGGCGGCAACACCGCCCATGGCCCACATTTTTATGTCCAACAGGACAATAAATTTGGCGCCCTTTTACATAAGAGAATAGACTCGGCTGGAAGTACCCAAGGATCTTCCGCCACAAGTCCTTCTGTGCTTTTTGAGAGGCACAAGTGGGTTTCCCTCGCGTTCACTTATGACCAAGACACAGGTAATACTCGAACTTACACCTGTGATTGTTTTCGGGACATGGGGGTGGCGGGTCTAGGGTATGAGATCGTTTAAAGCTTAAGTATGCGAACACAGAAGTTTAACGGTTCACCTTCTAACTTATTTATATATTCATTTGTTTTATTATTATTATTATTATTATTATTATTATTATTATTATTATATTTTGATCGTGATAGTTTGATTTTAATTATAATTATTATTCAATCAAAATGCTTTATTGTAATGATATATGGATATATGGTATTTTGTCAGGTATCGGCACGTTGTGGATGGACGGCGAGGTGAAATTTAGCGCAGATTTCGGGCAGTGGGACCTCGGTACTCAGTATGACCTCCTTATTGGTACTGGCACGAGTGCTTCGCACAGATTTATTGGACGTATGTCCTGTTTACAGCTCTACGATGTGGCGCTTTCTAAAAGCCAAATAATCACCGGAAGACAACTGTGCCAGCTACTGCAAGGTAATATATACAATAAAAGATCGTTGCTTTCAATCACATTTTCATTAATCTGAGTGCTCCTGTCCCGCATGACGTACATGACATGACATGACATGACATGTCCAAATTGTACCTAGTAACTCCACTTACCCAGCCGCAAATGAAGAAATGGATGAAGATGTGATATAATATAAAAATACTTCTCTTGTTATTTATATAAAAAGCAATGTCGAAAAAATAATGATAATATTATTGATTAAAAAAAAAAATCAAAGGACGCGGGTTTATTATTGGGACTATGATACGGTATTTAAATTGCAGCTGCCTTCAATAACACTAGGACACGAAATCGAGTAAACAAGACGTGCAAGAACATTACGGATAATAGGTTATTATTCGTTATTCACATGGGGATTTCAAAAATAGTTAAAGGGTCAGTAGCTGAGCTTTTTTTGTTTTTCTTTTTTAGGATTTCCGAACCCAGTTGCGTTTTGGCCTCTTGAGACGCGATACCACGAGCTCGATTTGAGCGGTAATGGAAACAACATCATGAAATACGGTGTTACCCCCGCCAAAGGTGATTCCAGCTTTGATGATCTACGTGACATTTTAAAGTATTATCTTTCCTTGAAACCAAATAATGGCCAAGTAGAATCCCATAGCCTAATACATACAAAAACTAATCTTGAATTCAGAAGTGGAGAGAAAATGCAAAACAGGTAGATTTAGCCACTGTGTAGGCCTACCAACAACACACTACCTCTGATAACCTGTTTTACATGCATTTGGATTTGTGTGACTATCATAAGAAATATTTTATATATAGATATATATTAAAAATTTTTATACTGTATATTTTTGTACCTAAATTCCATTCAGGTCTCAAAGAAGAAGACGATGGGAGTGTTGGGTTCCCAACAGATTCTTACATAGAAGTTTCAAATAATGGATCGTTGGATGTCCGTTATTCTTTCACATTCCTTGGCTATGTATACAGCTTCTCGTCATCTACAGAAGGACCGATCTTCAACTTCGAACATGAAAATGCCTCCTCTGGTAAGAATAAATCTCTGGTTGCTTTGTTATGCACTTATATACTTGTAATTCCATTTGTGAAGTAATGCCTATTGCCTAAATTGGTTGAACGACCTTTTTATTACATTTTTGCACTGAAGTAATTTTTTGGCTGACATCAAAATGACCGGACACCTGACCATTAAAATTGTTTGATTATGCCTTCCATTGTATGTATGTGAATGGTATTCTCAATCTTTGTAACTTCTTTCTCATCTTTCCAACAATCCGACATTTACTACCCATGACCATTTATTCAATGGAAATTGTTTTAGGCGGGTTTGGGACCCACGTTATGCAGATTGGCAACACCGATATTCTGGTGAGACTTGGGTACAGGGATGGTACCTTGGGACCATGGTATAACGCCAGTGGTGTTCTGGAAGTGGATACTTGGACATATATAGGATGGACGTACAGTTTTGGTTCAGGAATGGCCGTGATCTATAAGAATGGTTACGAGGTAAAAGATGCTTTGTGATTGTGTTAGCTGTGACAAGATTGTGTCTTGCTGCAACAGTTATGTTTTGCGGTTATGCTATATGTATGAATAGGATAAACACACTGTTCATACACCCTATAGTAATTTATATGGAGAAATTGTTCAATGATCTTATCGCAAAAAAGGATACAATTTTTATCACAATTTGTAATTATGGCAACGTCTTTATGACCCACGACTGATCAAGCTGTTATTGCATGGGATACTAGTCTATTATAGAAAGCGAGCTTCCATCTGGTAGTTTTAAAATACAAGGGCCCAAACAGATTCCATGAACATAAAATTGTTGATATGCATAACTTTCATCTTTACATGTTTAGAAAGGTTATTTTTATATCGAGTTTGTATGGAGGTATTTATTTCTGCGAAGTCTTTTGAAGCTGTTAGTATTCAGACAACAATTTTACTGGCCTTATTACTTTAATGATTGTAGAAATGTGGCATAAACGCGTCTTCTTGTTTCACAGGTCGCCAGTTCGTATTTTGGATCAGTAGAGCACAGCACAATGGGAGCGCTACGTATGGGAAAAACTGCCGGGGATTCCCGCTCTTTCACAGGGAGGCTGAAATGCATGCAGCTTTACGACAGGGCACTTAATAGTACTGAAGTCAAGAAATCCATGAATATTTGCGGTTCAAAGGGTACGCTTTTCTTTGAAATGAAAAAGCTCAATTTCAGACAAATTCCCCATGGATTTGGCAATTTTCCTATCACGCCTCTAAATCCAAAATACGTTTCGTCACATATAATGTACTTTGAACGCTGTGACAACACACTTCTCGAACATGTTTCTCAGACAACGCCTGATGAGTACCTACGTCTTTTTTTCTTTCCAGAAAAATCAGCGCAGTACTTTAAGAGTCCAGTGGCACCGGGGCGTGGATTGCCCGGGTTCCTCGCTTTGTCCACTAAAACGACCTCCTCACTGCTGCGCTGCACTGAATTCTGCAACAGAGAGATTAACTGCCTCTCTTTCAACTTTGCGCGCCAATCCAGCGTCTGTGAGATCACATCGTACCACACGAAGTTTAACGGAACATATGCCATTGCGGATCTTGGAGGCAATTACGTTTATTATGAACTAATGAATAATTTAGACTACATTACTGAGACTTAGTCTCATACAAAGTGATTACAGTTACCAAAGAGACCAGTCACTCAGACTTTTTTTTATTCCATCCAGGTGAACAGTACACACTAATATCTTAGTATTTAGCCTCATTAAAAAAGAATTGAACATTTGAGACCCGTCAGTTTGGCACATTTCATGTAACATTTGCATAATTCTGACGTGCCCAATAATTTTGTCTGCATTATACCAAAATGCACTTCAACTTTGACAGAAATCAACGGCGATTGTGATACAAAGCCTTCATACCAAAACTACAAATGTGTGATTTTCTCATGTGACATTTTAATGGAATGACACAATACAGACCCTACTTCATCGATGGCCAACAAACCGCCACAAATGACACCTCCTTCACAAGCATCATAATGGCCTCAACAAATTATCATATGCGTCTATTTGCAAATCACAGTTCAAAAAGAGCAATTTTCTCGAATGAAGATTTGCAATTGACTAATGAGTAACAGGAGATTAACCAGCAGTTTTGCAAAAAGGAAGTTTGTGGTAAAAATCTCAGCATTTAAATCTACAGAATATATATATATATATATATATATATATATACCACTGGTCTTATATTATATGTTACAAAAGCATAATAAAAGACAGCATGCAATTTACACTATGCATTATTTACAAAATATAGACAATCCACTAATATTATAAGTTATTTTTACAGACTTAACCACTTCTTTACTCTTGAGAGTTCAAAATAGAAAACATCTTCTCAAGTACAGTTTGAAAGTCTTCACTTTTACTACTGTCTTCAGGAGATTCGGATATCAAACTTCGGGGTATCAAACTCTCTGATGATTCGTCTTCTGTTCCATAACCCGTTGACCTTGGCACGTGACTAGGAACGTGACTAACGCCTTGTAATAAGGGATCGCCATGCTGGTGGTCGCTGTTGCTACCTTTAATACGACCTGAAAGTACACAAATTCCAGGTGCTTTGACCGAGACTTTCCTTAAAAATCCTTAATTTATCTTTCTCTTCATTCATTCATTCTTTCTATTATTATTTTATATTATTATTATTATTATTATTATTATTATTATTATTATTTGAGTGTGGTGTTAAGGTTGAGTACATTTTCCCTTCACTCATTTTCCCCTTTATTAAACATCTATTATGAACGTTTCAATAACAATAATGTTTACGTTACCAAAGAAGTTTATCTAAAGCCCCCTACCCCTCCTCCTCAAAAATAAAATAAAATAAAATAAAATAAAATAAAAGAAATAAAATAAAATAAAATGAATTAATAAACTGGAACACCCAAGTCTTCGTGGCCAACATACACAACTCACCGCTAGGGAGATGTGTCAAATAGTGGACCAGCAATGAGTCTTTTTTCGGCGACTGTTGTGTCGTGCTCCTGTGTGTTGATGGCCCCGTGTTATTTGTAATAGATTGGGATGATACAGTGGCTCCACCTACTGTTGAGGAGATTGAACTATCAGGCGCCGGCACAGAAGGGGTGTCCGTATCTAACAGGCGCAGGAAATGTAACAGGTTGTTGATATTGGAGCTGTCCAGCTGTAATAAAGCGATTTATTATTATTATTGCTACAATTATTTTTTTTTTCAATTTCTGTTTCTGGATACGAGTAACCGATGAGATAAAAGGGACAACAATATCCAATAAGAGAAATAATCTGAAAAAATCATAAAATGAAAACTTAATTAGCTGTACAAATTGTCGTTTGTTTTACCATGTCACAGTAAAATGCCTTAGTACTAGTTGCAGTTATAATCCACACGAAATACACATATACACTCTTATGAAGAATCAAAAAGTTGGAATCCAATTTTTTAAAATATTTTATTGACCCATCTCATTTTTGAAACTTTACTTCTGGGATATTTCATACTGGCGATGTTGACAAAAAATTGAATCTTAATTGTCATTGTGTTTTAGTTTTCTTCCCTTTGGAGAAGAACATAAATTTCAGCATTTTCACTAATGAAATCCCCAGGAAAAGATAAAGAAGATAAAATACACAGTTCACTACTATTTTATAGGCAATAACATCTATCAAAAAGTACTGGTACCAGTTCAGGCGGTAAGCAGCTTGGGAGTGAAAATGAAGTGTTCCATTGTGCCGAATAACATAGTTAACCCAAAACAACAATTCGTCTTGTCCAGACATAGGTGTGTCTTGCATAAGTTTGGACATCCGTATTGCATTTTCCTTGTAAGACCCGTCATTAAGAACTTTGTTTATGGCATTCTCTAATGTTGCCTCAGAAAATGAACTAAACCCCACAATTTCACCAATTTTGGCGCGTTCCTTCAACTTTCTAGCTTGGTGTTGTTGATCCCAAAGCAGCGGAATTGCCACCACAGGTACAGCATGGTACAGCGTCTCCCACGTGCTGCTCACTCCACAGTGAGTGATGAACAATTTCGTGGCAGGGTGGGCAAGAAGATCGTTCTGAGGAAACCACTCTACGAGGTGGGTGTTACTTCCAAGAGACTTTGGGGCAATGCCTTGGTAGCGCCAAATCACCTTCTGTGGAAGCTTTGCAAATACTTTGGCAAAAACTTCAGCCTTGTCTTCTGGCAAGGTAGGAACCAAGGTCCCAAAACTCATCAAAATAACTCCATGGGTTGCAGATGCCATTAAGTCATTATAAAACTTGGGGAGAGGTTTGGGTGGCGTCCAGAGGAGTCCAGAGATGGGTTTGACATGGGGCATGACTGGTCTGGGGTAATCAAAGGCAAAATTGACATTTGCTGAAATGATGAGAGACACTCGTTGGTAAGCATGTCTCGAAGATGGCCAGTTTACATTGGGAAGATATTTCTGCCTCATCTTGTCCATGTGCTCAATCTTATTATTAGTCCACTGTTCATATTCCATCAAAATGTCTGTATTTTGAAGCCGTTCCCAGAATGTCATTTTGTCCGACAAATCTGCAAATGTATATGGCATATAGGAGGGAAACGTAGGTTGGTGGAAGAAAAACCAACTTTCAAAAAATCCGAAGTTGTTGTATGCTATACTGGGAATGTTTAGATATTCATTTAAAAAATAACCAATAGCAACATTGACAAAGTCAAAGAAGAACAGAGAAAATCCTGCACTTCTTAAACTTTGCACCATTTCCTTGTCACTAAACAAATGTTCAACCAATCTGTAGTCCAGCTGTTCAGTTTCTAAAATAACCGGCAGTGGATCCTTTCCAATGTAATTCATGGTAGCATTTAAGTCTAAGTTTCCTCCTTTGTTGACCCAAGACTCTGGCATCTTGTATG
Organism: Lingula anatina; assembly: GCF_051362555.1. Lineage (NCBI taxonomy): Eukaryota > Metazoa > Brachiopoda > Lingulata > Lingulida > Lingulidae > Lingula > Lingula anatina. Next base: position 7,951,804 of record NC_141771.1, on the reverse strand, counting down.
CAATCAACTCTATTCCAGAAATGTTCATCCTAGGCTTGTAACGATCCCCAACCAGCATGCTGACAGAGTGACCATGATCCCGTAACAGGACAGCTATCTTCTCTACATTCATAGTTCTAGAGTTAAAGAATTGAGTAAAAGGAAATAACAGGATTTTCTCTCCAGCACTATAGCCAGAGAGCCCTAGTAACAAGCTCATGGCTAGGAACAGTGGTACTGAAACTATAAACCCCATCTTCTCACTGACAAAGTCTTCCCAGTGACTTTGACCAAGTGTTAAGTGTATATCGTAATTCAGCCTAACAGGCACACAACTTGCCAGTTCAAACCTATCTTAAAGATAAGCTCAGACAGGGGTGTCAATGCCTTGGCATAAAACTTACTGCCTTTCGCATAATCTCACATCCTGTGTAAACAAAAAGAAATCAACTCTTTATGTATACAGTACATGAACTTAGTTTACACACAAACAGTCTTTCTTTACATTAGTGGTACTTAAAAAATACTGTACACACAGGGCTAATTCCCCGACTTTGAGTAGAATACAAAAAGGGGTAGTGATTATATATTTTGGAAACAAGAGGAGGTGGCTTAATCTATGAGACCATTCCCAGAGACTAGCGAACTAACTTTGGATCAAACCATCTCTGAGGGGATTCTCTTTTAATTACAATTAACTTGGGCAGCTTTGATGTCTGTCACTCCCGCTGAGGCTGATAGAGGTAATTTACTATCCTTTAGCAGCTTTAGTGGGTGTCCCAGATGTCTATGCGACTTGGGCTGAAAGCAATTTAGCTAGGGACCTCGTGGAGATGAACCGATCCTGTTAGATAGATCTAGGGATGGAAACAATGACTTAATTCAGGTAATAAATAGGTTATATGCAAAAACACACGGGTGGAAACAATGGTATAATACTTTTTTAATGGCTATGTTTGAGGTACTTTTCAAACTATTTACTAGACAAAGTAATTTAAGATTATGTCACCCATTTATACAGTGACTTTGCTCATTTAAAAGACATTTCCTCCAGACACCAAAATAATGACAAAAAGTTTTTAAAAATCAATTAATTCATAATAAATTTTGCCTCCAATAGTGGAATGGTGACAGATAACCTCACCTGCTCTTTTCATGGTGATAACAACTTGCCTACAGGTGACAGAGTTCACAGGGCTATAGATTTGGTGGGAGGGGGCATTCTGTTGGCCAACTGAGAGCACAGGTGAACTATTCTACGTCCCGTTGCATAATCTGCACGGAAGATAACTGTTCACCCTACCCCATGTCTTCAACACAGATAAGGCAGCAGGACAGGGAATAGTTCACCTGTACTCTCAGTAGACCAGCCAAAGGCTTTGAGATAGAGATAAAACACTGTTAACTACACAAATTTGTAAGCCCAGTAAAAGATTTAAATAGTTAATGAAAATAAAACAGGATTGCTAACCTATACATAGTGTCATCAAATTTAATCAATTTAAGGCACAGATGGAAATATTTAAGGAACCAGTTTTAAATCAAGAGCTGCCACACATTTGAACACACACAAACACACACTCAGAAAAGCATCCAAATGAATAAAACCATACAAACAACTTGTCACAAGTGTATTATTCATGCCTTCTCCCATGAGCTAAGACACACAAGTACAAGCATGTACACATCCACTCAGCCACCCACCCACACAGACTAAGGGACAGACAGACAGAAAGAAAGACTGCCCATACCTTTGGTACTCCATCAGCATCCTGCCCAGCAGAGGAGCCACCACCTGTGGTATCAGCCACATTCAGCACCTCTTTGATCTTGTTGTAACCAGTTACATTGCTGCTACCTGACTGAGTTTGGCTGTCATCTGACGAGACTGTAAAAACAGAGCATTAATTTAAAAGTTTCAGGACTGAATTGATAGGGGACTTGCAGACATGTTAAAACTTCTGTGAAACATTAATTTTGTCGCCCCAGTTCATTAGGATGAGGTACGTGCACACAAAATTCTATTCAGCAATTAAATATTTTACTCAGTTCAGTTAATGTTTGTATTCTTTTTTATTTTTCTAAATCAAATCTGGAGGATGGCAGAATCATCCATACTCTGATATCAGCCATTTTTGTGTTAAAAAACAAATAAATTTTTGAAAAAATCTACAAAAGAACATCTTTCTCGGAGACTGGGCATGGATAATTACATTTTTCCCAGTTTAAATAATTCTGTTAGGAACATTTTTCATTGAATAAGAATGCCATTCAACTTACCTGGTGGTGTCATCATGATATTATCAACAGAGCTCCCAGAATCTGATAACAATAGCTGCTCCTTTTCTTGCTGAGTAATGCCAATTTGGCCTTCACCTTGACCTAGAAGAGGAACGCCAGGGGGAAGCCCACTCTGCATCACAAGTGGTAAGACTTGTGAGGCTGACAGTGGAATCAAGGTGGGCCCATTGGGTGTATTAATCAGGAGACCAGTTGGAAATGTCTGTCCAGTATTGCTCTGCACACTGGTCAAACCAGCCTGTCCAGTTGGTAGGGATGATGGCATCATGACAGGTTGATTCTGGTGGTAGGTGCTTTCAGGGGTCACTGCATTCATCAGGTGAGTGAGCTGAGATTGACTAAGAGAAGCCAGTTGCTGTCCTGCCACTGTCATTTGGTTGGTTGGTTTTTGCTGTAGACTGGCCATTTTCTCCATTTCATTCTCAGTTTTAGGTTTAGGGGCAATCTTCCTGAATTTTTCTATCTGGGCTGCCATGGCCAAAGAGACAGACCCCTGCTGCCCCCTAGTTACAATTCTCACACCAGCAGACGTAGGTGCAGATATCCCAGATCCTGCAGAACTGGCACCATGCTTGAGGAGAATGCGTTCAACTTTACCACCAGACTTCAGCTTATGATGAGTGATCTCATACTGTTTAGGAGGAGCAGTGGCAATTTGTGGCCGACTCATTGTGTTAGATGTGACAGCAGTGATTGTGTTGGAGGAGCTGTGATCACACCAAGTACTAATGGGAAGGCTAGAAGGTATTCCAGCACTGATGACTGCGTCTGTCTTTTTTGCTGTTCTAATGAAACCCACATTCTCTGAGCTAGTAGGGTTAAGAATAGGTGGATTAGGCATGGACACAATTGCTGCATCCTCTGTGTTTGAAGTCACTGTGTTAGTTGAGCTCTTGCTAACCCTGTTGGCTCCCTCAGTCACTGTGTTAGTTGTTCTTGCCACAGATTGTGTTAGGGAAGCAGAAGTGAGTGTCCCACTGCTTCTCATTATTCCTAGCAATTCTTTCAGCACACTGGGTTGTTTCTCTTGTTGTTTAGCTGCAATATTCGCCATAGACAGCAGAAGAGAAGCTGCGCCCCCTGGTGGATTAGCTATTACTGGTAAAGATTCATTTTTCTTACCATCATTCAAATGGGTAGACTGGGTTTCATTTCTTACAGAGGTGGAGATATTGCATGGTAAAGTTTTGTTAGGAGACTGTGCAGTGCTTCCACCTGAGGCTTGATGTGCTGCTACTGTTGATGTTACAGTAACTGCTGGCAGTGTGCCCATTGCTGCTGTTGGTTGCATTAGTGATGTTACTGTTAAAGATGGCACTGGCACTGTTGTTTGAGAGGTTGTTGTTGTTGTCACCACTGATGGAACTGTTACAGAGGTCAAAGCAGAAGATGAAAGTGCAATATTTGAAACTGTCACTGGCTTGGAACTTGGCACTGGCTTTGAAGACAGGAGCTGTTGAATGTGAGTTAGTTCCTCTTGGACAAGAGGCTCAATTCTGAACGCCATGCCACCTGAGCTAGATCCCTTTCCAGTGGCATTTCTATCCAGTGCGAGCATGCGGCCATATGTCGGAGCATCCCCTTCACTGACCGTCAGCTGTACTATGGCAGTGCCTGTTTGGTCAAAAGCTACTGGTTTTATCATGGGAACAGAAGGTAATTTCTGCACCCTCTCATCTGCATTATTCTGTGAAATTTGGGCAGTGGTCACTGACGTTTGGGAAAATGGAGATAATGTGGACTCATGACTGGATAACAGTGCTGCATTTTGATTGGTTGTTCTGGAGGGGGATCTGATCTGTTCAACACTCTGCTCTGGTGGAACCATGGATGCCAAAACTTTGAATTTTTCGCCTTTATAGGAGAAGACTTTCACGTCTGATGACACAGAGCTCTTACTGGCTTCCCCTTCCTTTTTCTCTCCATCAACCTCAACCTGACCAGTTACATCTTCTGGGTCTTCCTCTGATGTGTCCTTTTCAGCAGACGACACCGTTTCCGCCACTTCCTGTTGATTTTGAGGCTGGACATTACTGGAGTTCTTATTAAGCAGTTTCAATATCTCAGTAGCAATTTCTCCATGATAACTGCTGGCAGAAATGTCCATATCAGCCTCTCCTGCCTCTTCCCCAGCCTGAGCGTTAGCTTTTTCTGCTCTTTTCTTTGTTCGGCTGAGGTATTCCTGGTGATTAATAGTCATTGTGCCATCGTCAAGTTTGCATGTCATCTGACCTATCCGGCCCTTGGTTGCAGGGGTTGTAGGAACAAAGATGAGAGTCTGAATATCAGGCTTCAGGGTCTGCTGGGTGTGTTTAACAGCCTCGTGGGTCATAAGACTGCTCTTGGTGCGGAACCCCTCTCCACACAGCTGACAATTGTAGATGGAGTTACGCTTGCTATGGCACTGTGAAATGTGATAGGTGAGATTGGAGCGCTGGTTGAAGCTTCTGGAGCACAAGGGACAGGCAAATGGTCTTTCACCTAAAACAAAAATCACAAATTAATTGCAACTGAAATAAATTTTACCGTTTAATACTCTATTTATACAGGATACTTATTTTTTAATTGCTTCACTTACAAAATTTACACAAGAGTCTATTTAATTAACAGTGTTAGATTTTTTGGGTTCAGTCTAGACTGTTTAACACTGATATCCAACTACAGTATGTAAAATTATCTTCATGAGTCCACTGTGTTTTTCCAACTTGAACACTATTGAATGTTAGTTGTCTAATGGTAACTTTAAAGTTTGTTACCTTGGCAAGCAGAAACTTGTGACAAACCAAAATGTTTACTTTCATATGCTGGTATATATGCATTTAGTTTTAGAAAACATTTTAATAAACAGTAAACACAGGAAATATATAACTATTCGACAAAATTTAAATTTAAAACTTTCAAGTAAGTCCATAACATTTTAATGAATAAAAGTGCTTGCAAATAATTGGTAAAAAAATTTATAGGCCAAGTCAAGTTGAAAAAGAATTTGAAACTTGTGAATAGAACAGATACTGTAATCCAGTGTAATATACTAAACATGTCAAGCAATTAAACTGCATTTTAAAAGAGTTAACTTACTGGCTTCAAAGCCTAAAAAATTGTATCAGCTGAACATCTCAAAGAAAGAACAAAACAAAGTTCAAAATATTGTGAAAAATAAATAAATTAAATAAAAATGGTTATAAAATGTAATACAATTGGCTAAACTTAGTAAGTAAACTTTGTGACTCATTTTTAAAAATTTTAAAACCAACTTCTTCACAATGCTAAGATCAATTAATTTGAACCAAATTATGACACTCTCCAACTCTGGATGCAGATTCAACACTCACCAACTGGCCAATATTAGAGCATTTCTACAACCTCCCCCACCCCCCCACCCCCACCCCCACCCCCGAGGCTCTCTCCCCAGAGCATTTTTATAATCTCACTTACAAATGTATATTCTTTCTATAAATGTGACTTAAGGCTTTCATTTCAATGCCAAACTTGACAAATTAAAAATCTGCATCCTGTTAACTGAGAAACATACCTATAATCATCTTGAAACCAGTGACAGAAATTACACCATATCCTATATATGTACATGAAGGTTATATACCAAAGTTTATCTTTATAGAACTAAACTGAATGCAAAACAGAATTTTTTAAGGATTCCGTTGTGTTTCATATGTTTAAAGACAATTAGAGAAATAAATCAATGGCACAATGATAATGTGAAACAAGAGCTGCCACTTCAAACCTGGTGATGACAGGTGAATGGTAATGGTGGGCAGGATCAGCAGCTAGACAGCAAAGGATTCTGTCATTTGTAATAAAAATGATGTGTATATCTTGCCTACAAATTACAATGCATTGTTCATTTTTCTTTTGTCAAGTCTGCAGTAACAATTATCAAGAACCCTGTTAGTATTCTTCACAGTTCACTACATTTCATTTTTAAAGTGCCAAAATACATGACTGATTGCTTTTTTTTTTCTGCAGCCGGTGCACCATGTCTAGATCAGTCCTACAAACAAAGGGTGTTCCACTTATCCCCCACTCTTACCTGTATGAGTGTACATGTGGTTCTTCAAGTTACCCTTCTGATGGAACTGCTTGCCACACTGTTCACACTTGAATTGTTTTTGACCCGAGTGGATCAGCTTATGGGCGTTCAGGGTGGAGACCCTGGAGAAAGCTTTGTTACATGTGGCACAAACGTATGGCCTGGCAGATGTGTGGGTGGCTTTATGTCTGCATAACACGCTGGACTTGAATGAGAGGACAAAATATAAGTACATGAATAGCATTGTTTCCTGTTGAAGATGCTCTAGATACAATCAGTCTTATACAGAAATATTGGAGATGAACAATTTTTATGCTGTAACTGTAGCTGTTGATTCAAAACAGAAATTACTATCATTGTAGTTTGTTTTAGTGCATCACACAGCTGTAATTTGTTTTTTTCTGAAAGCATATGCAGCTAAGCATGTAAATATATACAGACATTATGTTGTTTATAAGGAAGTTAGTTTTGAAAAGTGGAAATGATGAAAAAGTATATGTACAGGCAGTTATTAATATGCAAAGAAGGAAAATAAACTTAGCAAGTGAAAATGAAAATTACAGTTTTCCTACAAATTCAGTAATTAAATTAGTGAAACTTGGATCAAAAATGTGAAATCATTCATCTCCAATACCCAAAATTTTACAGAATGGAGAGGAAAACACTGATGAAGAATGCCACAGATTTGAAGTGCTACAAACCTGTTTAAACATTTTGCCACAGATGTCACACTTGTATTTCCTCTCCCCAGTGTGGACAGGCATGTGGCGCAGCAGTGTGTACCTTGACAAAGAGAATATTTTGAAAAGTCAAATTCTTTAAATTGTAAAATCAAAAATAGCAATTGGCTAAAATCTGTCCTTACTACTGTTACTGTATCAACATTTTCCTTTAGAGATCGATGGAATGATTTAATCTTGTATCTTATCAAAAATGCCAGCAAATTTCAAATCAGGTATATGCATGTAATTACCACTTTCAATAAAAAAACACCAACCTGGCAGTGAACTCCTTCCAGCATATGGTGCAGATATATTTAGTGATCATTTTGCCATCAGAGTCCTTGTGGACCTCAACTTTGGTGTTCAGAACAGCATCCTCATGTGTATTATTGGACATCTCGTCTGTGACCTTGTCATCATTTTCCGCTGTGATCTCTGATGCCTCTGTACTGCCACCAGTCTCAGTCTCATTAAACTGCTGATCAATGCTTTCATGGGGAGATTTCTCAGGGTCCTTACTGTCTTTAAGACTTTCTAACTTCTCAGAAACTTTTGGCTTTTTTCCTTTTGTTACTTTTATTTTCTTGTTTTTGGCTATCATTCCAGGTCTATTATTTCTGGGGCTTTTGTTTGGTTCATTTTTCTCCTTTGCCTTGATTTGTTGTTTCTTGGAAAATTTGTCATCATATGATATTTCTTTTTCTGATGCTTGTCTGTTGTCAGTAATGCTATCTGTCTGTTGCTGCATTGTTTCTTTCTACAAGAATTACAAGTAAATATTTATTCCATTTGTATATTATGTAAACACTAATTTCCACATAATAGGAATCGAATAAAGAAATGTTTCTCACAGAATTAGCTACTGACATCAGAAATAAACTATTCAATAGTTATATGTCATTGAAGTTGTGTTCATGCCTAACAAATAAAAAAATATTTTTTTCAAAACGCAAGTATTAGAATAAGTTTACTAGTAAGTGCTTGAGATATGTTACAACCACAAATGGTTCGAAATAAAAAATCTGTAATTATGTCAACACCGTATCACATTAAACAATGTTGTTTCCAGTCACAACAAATACAATGCCACACTGAAATGTCCTTTTTCTAAATCATCAGAACTGTGCACTATTTGTTTGATATGCCCCTTTTTATTACCCCAGATGATCTGCTTCTCCTCTGTTGTTTCTTCCCTCTAAGCCCCTCCTCTGCCAGTTTCCAGGGTATTTCTGGACTATATGGACGTGTGGGGAGGGTGGGCCTTCTCCTTTTCTGATCAACCTCATCTGTGAAAATAAGCCACAATCGAGTAACTGAAGCACTTTTAATATAGGATTTTAGCACTCAATCTTATTTTCCTCAAGGAAAAAAAAAATAATATCTCGATCTACACCAAAAAAAAAAAAAAAAAAAAAAATTCTTAAAAATTCTTTATGAATATCCAAACTAAAATCTATTTGACTATTGATCAAAGTCACCACATAGCTTAATTTTGATTAACATTAAAATAAGAGAATTATATTATAATATAGGGGGGGGGGGGGATACTGCAAAAATAGATCTACAATTTTTCATTATTATTACTATTCATTTATTTAAATTTATTCATGGGCGTGAAGCCTAAGACAAGATTGGTAGGATATTTTTTAAAAATTTAAATGAATTTATTAAAATAATGGAGTAAAAAGTAAAGCACAGTCCCTTTAAGTATTAGTTTCACAAGAAGGCAAAAGGCACGCGACCTTCACCTCCAGTTAATTTCACCGCAACAAAAGAGCAGCCATTTTGGACCCAAAAACTAACATCTTTAAACAGATCGAAAGAGGTCAGTTGTACACACCTTCCGTCTCCTCTTCATTCCCTCTCTTGTGCTTATTCCTTGCCAGGAAAGCCCGAGGCATTCTCAGCAGTACAAATCAACCATCAGCTACTTGAAATTTTAGTTGCGTCCTTGCAGCCGGCAGCAATCAAAACAAGTGCGGGTTAACGCGAATGTTTCAGTCCACAGTCACTTTTTCCGCTCATGGCAACGACAACATTGTTTACATTAGGCTCGGTATTGCTTAAATTTCGACAATATAAACACTTGCACACTCAAATACTTCGCTAAAGCCGTTTTCATCACAACTTCTTCAGGTGTCTTTGAGGTCACGGTTGCGATAGCTTTGACCCAATTTTTCTAATCAACATTTGTGAAGATGGCGCTTTTCTCAAGATAAGCCAATACAATGTTCGAATCCATGACATTTTAATTAAAAAAATACCATCTTTGCTTAAATTAAAAAAAATTTTGTAAGACTTATTCTAGAGACCATATAGATTCAAATATTAAAACACAGTGGGAGAAGTTTAGCTCGTTTTCGACAAGTAGCGTCCAAAACTCACTTTCGACATTTAGATCTACATTTATAAACACGTATGTTTTACCAAAACATCCATAAAATGACAGGAAAAAAATCAGGGTGACAAAGAATTCTTATGGTTTTTGGAAGACGTTAAAGAAGTTAGCAAAAGAACTCAAACCAAGTCTAACATGTATCTGAGAGAGGAAAAATTGCACATGCATATCTTAAGATTGGCTTTGATACACAGCAATCAATGGATGTTGCATAACAAATTTAACTTTAAATGAGAGTATTATCAAGGGTTTTACAACTGGGTCACCCATTTTGCTTCAATGTAAATTACTTGGTGTGAAAAGGCCTTACGTACTTTTAATAACTTTTTCCTAATTTTTATTTATTTATTTTTCCATATCAATGACAGACAAATGCCTTCTTACATTGTAAGTCTGAAAGTAAAATGTGCAGGAATGAAAACTTTAATTTATTCACTTATTGATGTTAAGCTTTTACAGAGATCTTGCTAGTCAGCTTTCATATCAAACAGCAGTTCCACAAATGTTGAAATACTGTTTGAACTGACCGGAGATCTTTATTGCGTTTTGAAAGCTGCTGAAAATCTTCAACAATGAATTAGTAAGAAGGTAACAAAAGAACACATGAAAAAAGTGATACAAAATCAGTGTACATTGATTTTTTATCTAGATAGCATTATTGACAATGGTATTCCAGATATAATTTCTGTCTGCTATGCAGAAAACATTATCAAACAAATATGGCTATTTTCCTATCAAAATATGTGGCATTACATATTACAGAAGAAAGGGAGGATTTTAGTCCCAGTCTTGCAAATTTCCAATTTATTTCATTATCCAATCCTATTTGCTAAAGAGTTTTGCATTTTCAGAAAATGCATTTCTTAGTAGAAACTAGAGGATCAGAGAGGCGATACCGCCTCCTGTTATAGTACCACCAGCTGGAGTAAGCGCATTTGTATGGAAAACCAAAAAAAAACGGGTCACGACCATCACCACCAGTGCTGAGCTTGACAAGCTCTATAAAATGCAATAAACAAGAGTTCTCAAAATATGCAAAAAGAAGTGAAAAAACAGCATAACTGTAAAAATAGTCTGATCAAGCTTATTTTTGAATTAAGCTGTATTTTTGTAATATTGATCACTCCTGTGATTTTCAAGACAGTCGACATTTGGGTTTTCCTTGAAATGTGTTATCAGCGTTGCATATATGTTGAATAAAAAGAAAACCCAGGAGAAACACTGGGCATATCTCTGCCAGTTTTGAAGATATGAGGGGCAGAGAATATGCAAAGTGCAGTTCATGGTGAAAAAGTAGGTCAAAGGTCAAATTCAAGGTCACAGTAAGATTGCCAAAATGTGAGTTCTTATTCAAGTTCAACAGTAACATTGGGCGTATCTTTGCCAGTTTTCGAGATGTAAAGGAGAGAAAATTTGCAAAGTTCAGTTCATGGTGAAAAGTAGGTCAAAGGTCAATTTCAAGGTCACAGTTAGATAGCCAGTATATGGCTTCCTATTCATGTTCAATAGTAAATATGGGCGTATCCCTGCCAGTTTTCGAGATATAAGAGAGCAAATTTGCAAAGTTCAGTTCATGGTGAAAAGTAGGTCAAAGGTCAATTTCAAGGTCACAATAAGATTGCCAGTATTTGAATTCCTAATTAAGTTCAATAGTAACTATGGACGCATCTCTGCTAATTTTGGAGTATTTCAAATCTTATTTTCACCACTAAGTCTTGTAACGTTGTACTTTTTGATATAGCGTAACTCCTAAACCGTATTGAAAACAAAAAAACGGACACTACTGCCAGTATTGGCATTGACAAGCTCTACAAAATGCAACAAACAAGACATCTCAAGCATTTATGGTTCCAGAATAAGAGAGAGTTTTCAGTTTCAGCATCTAATGGCTGCTTCTCCCGTGAAAATGCACCAATTGACCCCAAACTCCCAAAGATGAAAGAGTCCCTAATTGTAACCCCTCACTATGATATGAGAGCTTAGGTCTGTGTAGTTTCTGAAAATTGGCAAAAACAAAGATTTTTTTGCAGAAAATTCCCATTTTTAGAAAATTTTGGCTTGTTTGACCTTGAAATAAAGGTCAAAAGTCAAATCCAAGGGCATATTTGGAATCTCCACATATGACTTTCGGTCAAGATTCTGTAGAATTTTTTCCCATAATTCCTTCAGTTTGGGAGATATTTAGCATTGAATTTTCAAAAATTTTGACGAGGGTGCATTTGAACAAACGCCACGCACAGGCCAATGCACCAACTGAGACAAAAAACCAAGGGGTTCAAGTTGAGATTATATGTGACCTAAATCCAAGAGATGGGGACACAGGTCCTCGCGGTCTCGCGGAGAAGCGATAACGGTGACTTGTATCCCACGCCATCCTGCGGAGCCGGCAGAGCTGCAGGAGCCGGTGGAGCTGTACGAGACGGGTCGGGACTAAAACCATGAGTACCGCCAGCGTACAGACTGGTGGTACTAATTAAAATACAAAATATGAATAAAAAAATTCTATTGCACCTGTAGTCACTAGTCATCATAATGATTTTTCTTCCTTAAGGAAAAAAAAATTAAGTTCTCATTTTTCCCACAGCCCCACTTCCTTCATTTTACTTTGAAAAAATCTCTCTAAATTGTTAGCACACTTGTAGTACTCGGTGTCTGGACTGTTGTATGTGCGACAGTTTGTGAAGATTCTGGTCAGATCTGCTATAAAAAGTCTTTTGTGGCAGTAGTAGCGGCAACGTAGTCTGTCACTCATTGTTTTCAGATCTGAAGACAGAGAGAGAGAAAGAGAACTGAGGTTACAATTTTTCACATGTTGAATAGAATAAGAAAACATATTTCAAAATGCAATCCTAGTGATGAATATCCAATTCACATCAAAACATTTGCGCAAATGTAGTTAGATATTTCTCATTCTGATGCAGGTAATATGGTTAAATCAATTAAAACTACTACAAAAATCAGAAGCACAGGCTAACCCTGGCAGGAGGTAAAAGTGACACTATCCTTACTAACATCTTGAGTATCTTATACAGGTATGTTTGACATGTGGTGAAATTTGCAAGGCATAAACAGTTGTAAGTTTATACACCATACATAGATGGAGGTATATGCACTCACCCATTGGGTATTTTATATGATCATAGTAGTCCGGTGCGTCACTCTTGTCAACAGGTTTTAGAAAAGGCCAAGAATTTGGATGACTCTGAAAAAAAGTTAATTACACAATTCTACATGATCAAAGCCCATAAAAGAAACTAAAGGTAAATAACCCTGCATTCTGATACCAAAGAACATGATTTCAACAAAACACTCGGCATAACTACAGACATCACTATAAAGCAGCAGACTACCAATTCCACAGAGGTAAAGAAACAAACAAATTATATCCAGCAGTATATAATCATTACAGCAGATTTGGAGTGACATTTCATGAAATTAAATTTGTATGTTTTTTTCTATTTTTACCTTAATTTGTTGCAAAACTGACTTGAGAATTCCATACAGCTGTTCTTGATCCATGGGAGTTTTACTAAAAAGGAAAAAGATTAACAGCATTTTAATGCTTATCTTCAAATTAAATAAAGGTTTGAGCACTGTTTGTCATTGGTACATTGGTATTTACCTACAAAAACAAAACAGAAACCAATATTTAATTCATTTAGTATTACTGTCCCTACATAGTTAAAGATCCATACTTTAGACACATTCACATTACCCATAATTTATGACCCTAAACAGACTGACTGACGTCACAACTGGACCTAATAACACTTACTACAGTTATCCCACCAAAAACTTCAAACTATATTTCAGACAATCTAGTCTAAGTGAGTCCTGATGTGAACACGACCAATGACTATGATAAGCTTCTCACCCATAATCTGGGTCCATGGTGGGTTTCCACCCCGCTTCACGCACCCCAGGAATGCTTTCAATGGGAATCTGACGGACACCATCTTTGAAACACTTTAAACCAGCAAAGATTTTCTGTACCTCTTCTTGTTTCTTTTCAATGAGCTTCTTGACAACCTGAAAGAAAAAAACTCAAAATATTGTTATAGTAGAAAAATTAATATGCTCAAGTTTCAAGTGTGAGTTTGAATTACGGACAGACTGCTGCTGCCATCTGTAGGGCAGTCTCCAGAAAATCTAAAAGTGCTGCAATTTTTGCAAAAATTTAGTGCATGTAATTAGTTCCTCTTATCACTGCATGTTCAAAAATTTGCAAAAAAAAAAAAAAACTACTTCCTCTGCATCTTTTATGTTATGATAATATTGTAAAAAGTGAATCACAAGACCAGTTTATTTCATTTTATATAAGGGTATTGGAAGTAAGCTTTGGTAACCAAGTGTAGGTAGTAACTTAGCTTAATATTGGTTATACCTTTGAGTTGAGTCCATTTGTTTTTTACTATACCTGTGTTCATGAGTGTAAGTACATCAGTTCATTTTGTGTCTGACACCCAATAGTAAGACCTTAGAATGGTTACAATATTAAAGTAAGCAGATGCTCTGTGCTCACCTCCTTCTGTCTCTTGATAACATGAGAGAACTGTGTGTACTGTATCTTGGGGTTAAGTTCACACCCCATCAGTGTAGCTCCCTCATAGTCCTTGATATAACCAGCATAGGCCGTCTTTGGGAGCTTGATGTCTTTGGAAAAGCCCTGAAGTTAATGAGGAACATGATCCCTAGGAATTTTTGGGCAAAGTAAGCAAGTTTATTACCCAAATTAGGACAACTAATCAATGTAGCATTGATTGTTAATCATCTGTTTCTTCCATGTGATGCTGCTCAAAGTTTTACTCATAATCATACATAATGAGAATTAAAAAAAAAAAAAAAAAACACTCTCCCCCCCCCCCCAAAAAAAAAAAGAAAAAAAACTTAAACAAACACATATATTAGAAACGCAACAATTATTAGATCTAGATGTTACTAAATTTACCTGTTTCTTGAAGTAACCTATTGCAAATTCATCAGCAAAAGTGAGAAAATGTAGAACATTGTGTCGAATGTGGTAGTCTTTTAAGTGATTCATTAGATGTGTCCCATAACCCTGGAAAAATGCAGCATTATTTTCATATAAGAATAGCATGCAACAAAAATAGGTCTAGGAAATCAAGGATCATATCTCTGCCTATAACAGAGCACACCATGGATCAAAAACAATACACAACTGCTTATGATATCGAGACTGAACTGTTTTGCCTCTAATTTTCCTCTTTCACTCACTCCATTTTCCTGGGTTTGTTTGACAGCAACCAATTTGTTCTAGAAATTGAGACTTTCTTCTAGATTTTTTTGCCTAATCTTTACAGGCTTATTTTTTGCCCAATGATCTACCCTTTTTATACATAATCTAAAATGTAGATTAAATTTGCATTTTAAACAGTTTTATCCAAGTCTTTTTTACCTGTTCCCAATCATGACCTACCTTAACCTGCTCATTGGAAGTGACAGCACAGAAGACGATCTCAGTGAACCCTTGCATTGGGAACATGCGGAAACAGATTCCACCTATCACCCTGCCATCTTTCACCAGGGCCAGACACTTGTGTTTACTGGAAGAACAGAGGTGGTGTAAGCCTATGACACAGTGGAATGGATTTCACTTGATATCATTCTTGGAAAGAAATCAAGTAAAACAAACTTTGCAGAGATGAAAGTAAATCTTTAAAAAAATTCCAAAAATGCTAGAACTGAAGGCATGCAACTGTATATAGGAAGTTTAGATAAATCGTCCAAATATCTGAATGTCCAAATAATTATGAAATACTTTCATCTCCAACTCTGAACACATTTTTCATAATTTTCTCTTAAGTAGGAAGATTTCTAAAATGTATAAATATCATCTTCAGACTAGTAGTCTATTATGTACATTAGTCACAGTGACTATCACAGCTGAAACTGGACCTCTGAAAGCTAAAAACTTTTTTTTCTAAATAAATAAGCAAATATATATGAAACTTTCATCTGTGAACTATGACTTACGGGTCAAACACCAGCCTAGTGATGTACTCCTTGGGCATCCGGGGCAGCTGGTGGGAGAAAACATTCTGCATCCCTATCAACCAGAGCAGGGTTTGTCTGGAGGGCTTGTGACTGAGAGAGTTCCCCACCACATGGAACTCAATGGTGCCCTTCTTTTCTTCTATCCTGGCTGCCTCATCTCTGGCCGAGTGGGCCGTGAAGGCTGTGGTCTGAAAGAGGTAACATTTGTGTTATATTTTAATTTTGTGTTATAGTGCAAATTTATCGGCAAATGTGAGAAAATGTAGAACATTGTGTCGAATGTGATAGTCTTTTAATGATTCATTAGATGTGTCCCATAACCCTGGAAAAACATACATATAAATATGCATATGGACTTTTTATTGATATGTGTGGTATAGTTAGCTTCGTCCTTGGTACATGCTAAATTCCTAAGGAAGCTTGGATAAGATAATGCTCATTTGTGTGAAGGTGAATACAAAAGATAAAGTGACAAACATTTCTGTCCCAGATTCCAAGTTTCATCAAGCATAAAATTGTTTTGCATCTATGCTCTCACATCTAAGGTTTATATGCATGGCATAGTCTATATCCAGCAAATGTGTGGTATGGACCACACTTCCTACTCAAACAATGCAATTACTGCGGCATATAAGTTTTAAACAACTTGCATACTAGTACAGTGTTTGTGATATTTGCATTTTCTACTCCCTGCAGAAAAACATATGAAGGTTGTGGTCTGAACATACTAGTAAAACCTTAATCCTGAAAAAAAAAAAAAAATGAGCTGCTGTCTGAGATATGATCAAGTTATTACTTGATCTAGTGTAAGTAAAGAAAATGCTGTACTATTTGAATACTAAGCCAAGTGATACCCTCATTCTGGAAGACAGTTGAATAATTAACATAACAGATCATGAATAGTTAAACAGATTGAACAGACTAAGGAAAAGTAACTTTAACGATTGTTTTACAAACAAAATGTACTAACATACACTAAAAATACTAAAAAAATTTCTAATGAGCAGGGAGGGAAAAATAGATGTAATAAATGAATACATTTAATGAAGAGGAAAACCATAAGACCAGCTGAAAGAATCACATCACTAATATTAAGCACAGTCAACTAGCATATTCGAAGAATTTTCAACATGAGACCTTCCAACCAGCATATGATTATTTATTTATTAGTCAAAAAAGAATATATCGCTCAACCATAGTCGTGACTGGTCTTAAAATGACAGATCACAAGATGAGGCTCGCAGCTTATGGCAAACTCTGTAGTCACAGAACGGAGAGATCCCAGCGTATGTATTTCTTCATACTATGTCTGCTGGGTATTTTGATTTTCTATAAAATAACAGACAGCTACATAAAAGCTGGGAGAAAGCTATCTGCAGCCTCTAGTTGCCCAGAAGGAGGTTGCCACACCAATGACAGTGTTAAACTGAATAGTATGAATATGACTGTGGCCAACAGTTTTGACTCCGTGACACCAAATACTAGGTATACATCACATGTTGGTATGGATGGCAGTACAGAGGCATCCGGGATCAATGCTGTGTCAGATTTTAAGGGAGAGACATTGCCATCTAGAACAACACTGGATTATAATGGGATAAATGCACAAGCCACAAAGAACAGTTTGCTTATTCAGAAGTTACTACCATCTGCACATCCTCCAGAAGATTCTCCAGTTTTGCCATCTGTGGTGCTGCCACCTGAAGGAGAATCTCCTGAAAAATCTGTTGTGCTGCCACCTGTAAGAGAATCTCCTGAAAAATCTATTATGCTGCCACCTGTAAGAGAATCTCCTGAAAAATCTATTGTGCTGCCATTTGTAGGAGAATCTCCTGAAAAATCTATTGTGCTGTCACCGATGCAACAGCCTCTTGAAGAGTCTTTGATGCTGCCACCTTCAGGACAAAATCTTCAAAATCCAGTAGTGTCATCGCCTTTGAAGTTTAGTGATAATGCTTTAGGGCCATCATTTGCTGGACAGAGTCCTGTAAAACCAGAAGTGCTGCAATCTGTACAGCAATCGTCTGAAAACCTAGCAGCCCCCAATGTGGGACCTCCTGAGAAGTCTTTACAGTTGCCGTCTGCAGGATCTCCAGATCTGCCCATCCTTAGACAACAGTCACCTGAAATGTTTAACCCAATCCTGCAACCTGAAACACAATTTCCTGAAAAGCCACTAGGGCTGCCCTCTATGCAACAGTCTCCTGAAAAACAACCAGTGCTGCCATCTTTTGGGCAGTCTCCTGCAAGACAGTCTTCTGAGAAGGCCATAGTAATGCCACATGTACAATCTCCAGAAAGACAAGTCAATTTCCCTATTTTGGGGCAGTCCCCAGAAAAACCTCACATTCTAGATCTTCCAACTGAAAAGCAGGCTCCAGAAAATCCACCCCTGCAGCCATCAGAGAACCAATCTCCTAATATGTATAATGTGCTGCCATCTATAGGACAGCCTCAAACACAGAACATGATGAGGAAAAAATAATCAGGCCATGAAAAGTTCCACACCGTCAGATATAGTTCTGAACAGGCCATTTTCTATGTCATATAAGCCAACACAGACTTAAAGATATCCAGGTTGTCTGGGCAGGGTGTAATTGCACTGTTTGTGGTGGGAGCTCAGCCCATATCACATCTCTTAACAAGATACAGACTACTGTCCAGATAATGGGTTCTTATACCTGGACATGGACATAGACCTGTAGCATTGCACTTCTGTTCACATATAGCAAAGTTCTTTGAAGTGTGGGAAAAGATTATCTGTCACGCTAAAGTCAGGATTTGTTTATATGCAAATGAATAATATCTTACTCAAGTTGAGGCCTTAACACCTGGACATTAAAAAAAAAAACACTAAGATTTATTTGAGGTAATAAAAGATATGGACTAGAACATAATTTCTAAATAACTTTCAGATGTCATTTTACAAATACTAAGCATCCAAATGATATCATAGCTTAATGTGTTATAAAGGGGAGGGTGGGGGAGGGAGCATACCTCTGGCCCTAACATAAGATCTGGGTCTGAGATAGTAGCAATGACTTGGTTGACTAGTTCCATTGGAACATCACCATCGATCCGTCTTCTCTTGGACTCTTCTAGGACTGGCACGTCTTCCAGTTTTCTTTTCTCTGCTGAAATAAAGTGCACTGGTTGTATAACTCTTGGAGAAGCCATAAAAGTCAAAGTACCCCAAAAAATTAAGTCATATTCTACAATGATAGACATTATACTTATAATACTTGGATTTGGGACACACAAACTTGATTTTTTAGAATTAAAAAAAAATATATATGTCTTACACTTCAAATAAAATCAACAATATTGTTTCAAATGAGAAACAGTGTGAAGTCTCGTTGTTGCCTTTGGCAGCAAATATCAATTTCAATTTTGAGTGACAAGGCAAATATCCACTTGTGAAAGGTATGACAGTATCTTGGGCCTGTGACACAATACAGCAAACCTACCTGTATCTTTGCTTTTAGATGTCCTCCTAGCACCACTAATGAGTCCAGGACTAACATTGATCTGCGTAAACCCCTCTAGACTGGACGCTGTGGACGTGGTCACTCCGGAAGTCTGGAACCTTGCCAAGCCGCTCACACCGGCACCAGATGGGGATGTTACAATGGGAGATGACACATCTAGAAAAAATAAAACACACTTTAAATGCGCAAAGACCAATATTATTTATGGAAAGGATGAAAAACTACTTTTCTGTTACTGTTTATATATGTTACACATCAATGTCAATGTAGTGCTTGTGGGCCATAATACAATATATAAGTTCGTGAAAAGTGATAATGAAATGAGTATTAATATATGAAACAGAACAGTTCTCACCTTGTTAGGTAACAGACCAACACCTTAAAGGCGTGAAAGAGAATCGAAATAGTTAACCTGCATATGTGTGTGTATTCTAGGCTCTGTATCTCGAAAGCATCGCGCATTGGAAATCACCTTTCATTTCGAGGCTATCAGGGCCTTCATGGGGCGAGTATATGCCGAATTATGGAATAGAGACGCTTGTGCAATTTGTGATGCTTTCAAGTTACGGAGCCCTGGACTGAAGATACACTGTATTTGTTGTGATGATGGAACTGTCTTGGACAGGATATTTACGGAGACATTTACCTGTGGGTGTGGCAGGTGGCGAGTTGGAAATATTTGCAGGTTTGTGTGTAAATTCAGGATCCCAGATAGGAGAGGCAGCACCATACACCTCTTCTTCTAACATGGACAGAAACCTGGAATTTCACATTTAAATTATTTTTTAATTTTCTTGTTATTTATTGGCCATAGTAGTAAGATGAAAAGGAACAATTAATAATGGAATATATTTGTTTCAAAAATCAATTTGTATAAGCAATAATCCTGTACATCTGACATGTTTATATTATTCAAATTTTGGCCTTAGTATTATGTCATTAGTATCAACAAATTCAATCTACTGTGGTTTATCTGTAAGGGTTGCTTCTTTATCAGTTATTTAAAATAAAATAAAATAAAATAATATTTTTATCCTTGACTATACCTTGGAAAATGTGTCAGCACCAGTGTTCTTTTCTCCGGTGGCATCTTATCCTTCTCAGCTCTGAACTTGTCCAGCAGCTGTCTCCTCATTGTCTGGAATACTGAGCGCAGCAGTGTGCGGCCAAATATCAGTGTCGTCTCATAGCGTGGAAGACTGTCACAGAACGCTGGCACATGGCAATAGCATAACCATCTGGGGAAAAGTTAAAGTGGTACCCTCAATTATTACTGCAGAGACTATACAAACAAATGTACCTATGCACTAATTCCACTAATTCATTCAAATCTTTATACTACTATACTACTATACTACTATCTCCTTTTACGTCAAAGCGTCTAGGGCATCAACAAAGGTCCTCCACTGTTCCCTGTCTCTAGCCAGGTGTCGGGTTGTCCACCAGCTTTCTCCCAGTTGTTTTAACTCTGCTTCGACAGTCCTTCTCCATGTGGTCTTAGGTCTGCCTCTTTTTCTATGTTTGCTATTCAAATCTTTAGTAAGAGCCAATATCACATCGTACCTTGTATAATTCACTTTGTACGCAGACAGATCATCTGTTTGAGAGTTCTGTTTGCGTGCTGTTGGTGTCTCTAACTTCCAGTGGTTCAAGCAGTGAAGGAACATCTTAGCCAGATCATACATAGTCTGCCATTCTTTCTGTGCAAGGTGGCCAAATTTGTAAACTACAAAGTTTGTTACACCCTGCAATACCAAGATAAAATCTTAATATTCAGAATTTAATGCATTATCAAAGAACAGTCTCTCCATTTGCCACTGTTCTTCAATATGAAATTTACAAATTTCTAGACAAACAATTTTTCCTCAGCAAAGAGAATCATATAGTAAGTCGATGTTAATCATTAGTTTTGTAGTGAAGAAGACAGTTATACTATCTCTAATGAAATCCACAGACAGCAATTTGCTCTGATTATGAACACAAACCTTGGCAATACTGGGTTTTTCAAAGGGTGGGTTTCCTAAAGGACCTTCCACAGATGGTTTACTCATATTCAATATGCATTTTCGCAGAAGCTGCAAGTCCAAATATTGTGTCAAAATAAGAATGTTTCAATGTTTCAATCCTTATTCTCAGAAAAATTCACACTAATCAAATGATGAAATCACAATCTTGTTATGTTGAAACATTGCTTTCACTGAAAAAAATATATATGCAAAACTACAAAATAATTTGTAAAACAATTTAATTAAAAAATTGCTTTGCAAGATCAACTAAGACAATTTTTCCATCTAGAATGTGTTACAATATTCAATAAATTGTCTACCTTGAATAAATAGAAATAAACTTGTTTTGTGTCTGCATCTTCTTCTTTGTGGACACACATGAAAAGATTCTCTACATCTACAACTATCCCAAGAAGACGGTTTAATTCTTCCTCTACTACCGTTTCTAGATGAGACACATGGCAACCTGAAATAAATTAACAAAGCCATAGAAAATAAATACACTACAATTTATTTCACTTCTTACTTTGATCACAACTAATAAACTGGACAGTCATTTAGAACTTAAATTATGGAATTAAAAATGGAATAAAATCTCAAATTCAAGTGCAGAGACAGGTTGAGTAATAACTAGTATGGAGGATAATTTTTTTTTTTTTCCTGGGGAAAATTTTGTCGATTTTGGTTGTAAATCCTGTATAGAGTTGCAAATCCTGTATAGATTAGCTAAAACGTTTACTTACAAGGATCATACTCATTTTACGCTCCTTACCTAAAGTGTGACCACAGCTTCTGCAGGGGTCAGTCAGACTGGCCAGTGGCTGAGATACATCCACCGTTGATGGTGTGGGAGGAGGGTTTGGGTTCTTCCAGCCATTGCACTTACACCCTTCAGACTGTGAAAGAACCACAGGGGTAATAATTATATCCAAAAGCAGTCTTGTGTGTATGTGTGTGTGTGTGTGTGTGTGTGTGAGAGAGAGAGAGAGAGAGAGAGAGAGAGAGTGTGTTAAAATTCTCTGGCAAGGTAACGTATCGACCATCATACTTTGCTTTTCCGTGTTTGGGGAAAACTATGACACTTGAACACCGACATATATACAAAGTGAATATGGAACATGAATATTAGCACTAAGTCTATGAAGTCTGCAGAGTTTGGAATGGATATGATGCTAACCTTGCACGAAGAATACACTGCTAACTTCTCCAATTTTTTGTTGCGAGGGTAATTTCTGACTTGTGCTTTCTTCTGTGCAATGCGCTGCAAATTATTGGGCCTCCCCATTTCTCCAGTGGATGTTTGTACCTGCCCTCCCATCACTGGACGGGAACCAAGTTCCCCAGACAATGGGGATTGTCCACCTCTGCCGGCGGAAGCCATTTTGGCTGCATATGAAAACAATGAGTCTCGAAAGGAGTTGAGACTTTCCGAAGTCGAGAGTTTCAGACAGCAATAAATACCTATTTTACTTCAAGTTTAGATAGAATGTACTTTCACCTTCAAAGTATACAATTTTGACATGGAACATACGCGTGGTAAAGAAATTCACCAAGTTTCTAAACAGTAGCAATAATATTTATTTTCCAATTTCCTTACGAGGTTAGTGGTTATTCTGCACTTTAACGATGGGATTATAATTTTCTCATTAACATTGAATTATTTTAATATCTTTTTAACTAAATAAATATATATAATATAAATCCGCAATGCAAACTGAGAAAACTTATGTGAACTTAAGAAAACTCAATTAATACTGTTGCAAGCACATTCGCTGCGGAGCAAATTTGACCTACTTTCCGTTGCTGGGAAGACGTAAACTGACTTTCAACTTCGTCAACACTCAAAAGAAAACCATGTATCCGATGGGCCAGTCAGCTCCTCCTCCTCAGGGCGGAGGGTGGGGTCAGGCGCAAGGTTGGCAACAACAGCAGCAGTTCGGCCAGCCCCAACCTACCCATGGTTACGGCATGATCAACCAGCACCAGCCGCCTCCACAGGCCAGTGCCACCTACGGGAGCTACCATCAGCCGTTTTACAAGAACGTGTTTGAGACCAATGCCTGGCAGGTGGGGAAACCAAATAAAAGTCCAAATGTTTTTTTTTTTTTAGTTAAGTAATTTAATGCATTTATTATTTACTTATTTGTTTATTTATTATTCATTGTATGAATATTCACTTGTGCAAGAACATGTTTAGTTCCATGTATAATATTTTATGTCTTAGTTTATTGTTTCATTTTTTTTCTAAAGGTAGAGATCTTTGGGTTAAATCCCCCTTCTCACCCCACCCCCATCATTTATCCCCCACCCCACCCCCATCTGGCAAGGTTTAAAGGCATATATGTTTCCATTAACAACTTAATATATTTGAGTTTGCTAAGCAGTCTGTTGGAGGGTAATATAGATTCAACAGGGAAAATAAAATCAACAGTTTAAAAGTACAGGTATAAAAATTAAGTTTGATCCCAAATGTAAAGATAGATATTAATGTTCCTAATACTGGACATGTTTTCTAAATTATACTTTTTGAACAAAATGTTTCCAATTTTTATCAATCCTAAATGAATGTGAGTATGCACAAATATATATTAATTCTTTCAGGCTATGCAGTTCAGTACAGAGCAGACTCTTCAGCAAGTCTTCATGAGTTATGCTTCCCAAAGACTAGGGGGAATACAAGGAGAGGCACTTTGCAAAATATTGAATGAAACCAAAAACATAAGAGATTACTATGGAAGTAAGCTGCCAATAGATTTAATTCAGATTAAGCCTGATTTTCAGATTAATTTAGGGATTACACTTCAAATTTTTAAAATATTTCAGTGCTAAATCAATATAAACTAAAAATCACAAATTATGGTAATATATGCATAAACTGATTTTGTTCTTCAATCATTGCATTTTTTTAATTTTAGTTAGCTGGAGTCTTGAGCTATGCAAGTGAGTATGTTCAGTTCTAGAAAGAAGTGTGCAGCATATTGAATAATTCCTTTTTATTCTTCATAATTGTAGTCATAAATTTAGAGCCTTCATTATGTAATTTACATCGTCTTAAGAAATTGTGTTTTCTAATCTTTGCCTTTTTAAGGAATATATATATTTCATATAAATCAGTTCAGCCTAGTGTGTCAGATAAATTTAAAATGGCATTTCAAACTACTTGCTGCCCTGCCCTGGATATTATTATTATTATTAAAAATATTTAATTATTTTTTGTACAGGATAATGATTGCCATGTTGGATGTATCCTTTTAAAAACACATGAAACAGCTGCACGTCATAATAATAATAATAATAGTGACAAGATTGGGACAGATGAGGTTCTGAAATTATCTGCAGTTTCTTTTTCTTTTTTTTTCCTGTTTATAAGGTCTAACACTAACATGCAGTTGGTAAGCACAAGAATCAAATGTACACACATGTGCACTGGTTTTGCATTTTGAAGTGAAAAAATTAGTGAAGTTGACAAAGCCTACCAGTGTTTACCATCTGGTTTTGATTTATTTTACTTTGTGTTGTCATCTGAATATATATATATATATATATATATATATATATATATATATATATATATATATATATATATATATATATATATATATATATTTTTTTTTTTTTTTAATAAGATCTGAAGACATTTGAATTGTTTTGAAAATATTCAATAATAATTAATGTAGAAAATGCTGTATAGAAAACTCTTTTGCTTGCCCTATTAATAATCTTAAAATATATTTTAAATTAATTTTCTCCAACTCCCTAAAGTCACCATTGAGTCCTTGTTTTGTAACAGGGCTCATATTTATTCTTCCTCTGCTCATTTTGTATATGCACATAGCTGCAGATGGTGATTACATGTCATTTAAAAAAAACACACTTTTTAACACCACCAAATGTAAATATATATTGTGGTTTGTATTGTATTGTATGCATATTAACTTGATATATCAGAGAGACAGAAATGGTATAATGGGCTGGAATGAGTTCAGCGAATTACTCAAGTGTTTGGTATACTGGTACCAGACATTTTGCCAATATGATGTCAACAGGTCTAAGTATATAGAGGCCTCAGAACTCCACACTATCATATCTACTAAGTATGGTAAGTAAACTTATAAAGAAATATTATTAAACAATTTCTATTGTTTGAGTACATATAACATTAATCATTGTTCGTTTTGGTGCATGTGTTCAGAATGTCTGCAGCATACAGTAAAGACTTGAAAATTTTGTCACACTAAAAATTGTTTTAGAATGTATTTTAATGCCTTGGCCAAATTAAGTGACAAACTTGTAAAAAATTATTCAGCAACCCATTTTCAAGCTTGACAAAGTTTTCAAAGCAAAAAAAAAAATACTTTGATTTTAGGATTCAAGTTACTAGTATCTCAGCAAGCAATGACAACACTCTTGAAGCTTTTATAAATACTAGCAGTAGTAGTCATTTATTCATGAATTCCCATAATGGATTTAAGGAGACAAGTTTTCTGTCAGCAAGTAATGACAACATTCTTGAAGCTTATAAATACTAGTAGTAATTTATCCATTAATTCATTTAATTGCTTTTTAGGATACAAGCTGTCTCAGCAAGCAATGACAACGCTCTTGAAGCGTTATTCAACTGCCATGGATGATGGAAAATGTTTGATTGCGTTTGATGATTTTGTATCTCTTAGTGTCAGATTAAGAGCCTACACAGGTCAGTGTTTAATGCTTGGGATAAAGACAGTGGACTTATACAAACAATTACAAAAATTGAATTTGGGATTTAATTTGACACTTGCTGCAAGTTCCCAACAATCAATTACATATTATAAGTCGACCTGTAGTTTCAAAAATTGGCAGTCATGGCTGGTTTGGCTGACAGTTTCCCCATGTCTGAGTCGCCAGAAAAATGTGTGAAAAAAAAATACATTTTCAACTTGTGGTATGTTCCTCAAACTTTGAAAATGATATAGTAAAAGTAACAATTGTTTGCAGTGTTTATAATTTTCATTATGATTCATTTAGTTATGAACAGATATACTTATTTTCTGTCTTAATTATTTTTGTTATCATTTATTTTATCAATATATATATATTTGAAATCTTTTTTCTCGTTACAGAGGCTTTCAGAGCTAGAGATAGACAAATGAATAGGGGGCATGAAACAGGACAATACACTTATAGCTATGATGATGTAAGCTTTATTCTGATTTAAGTACCTTCATTTTAAAGTCATCTATATATTAAATATATAGCAAAGAAGTGCAATCTACTAGTATTTCAGAATAAAAGAGTTAATGGTTCAGGATTTTACTCTTAATGTTTAGGCCAGAATGTAATACACTTAAAGGGATAATGACTCTTTGTATGAGATCTATATTTCACAAAAAAAGAAAACATTGTGAACAACTCATAGAAATTTCAATATATTCTGTTGTACCACAAAAATGGCATTTATAGCTATTATTCTGACATCTGAGCTTGTCTTTAGACCACGTGACCTCCATTGATGGCTGTACTCTGTTGTTTATTCCAGGAAAATTTGTTTTTTGACGAAAATGAAGAGTTATTATCCCTTTACTTAAAGGCTTTAAATGAATTATTTTTGCTGTGAAAATAGAAAAGTTTTATCTAGTAGAAATGTATAAAATACTGGTACCTTACAAATTCATGCAACAATTTGACATAACCAAAAAATATTTATATTTTATTTCATTTCTTATTTTTTCAGTTTCTGCAATGTACAATGTGCCTGTAAGAAGCTAGCAGTTTTCCAGTCTTTTGGAGAAGAATACCAATATTTTTTTTCTGGATAAATTTACTGAGTGCTTGCATGCACTGGTACATGTACCGTATATTTAAGATACTTTCAGCATGAACATCAAGTCTAGTTACATATTCCAGCATAATTTTTTGTGTTGTTTATCTTATGTTTTACTAGTAAGATACAAACTTATATGCTGAAATTGGGAACAAGCACGTCAAATGAAGCATTGGGGGTGGGGTATTTCTCATATGATATCAGTTTTGTGAAGGGTCTATTTATTTCTTAAGTTACAATAGCTCAGATATGAGGTCTTAATTCAGCAGATGAACCAACAATTGTAAATATTGTACGAATATTTCTGTGAAGTAACTATGTAATTCATTGATGTCTAATTTCTGTGTAAACAAAGTTTCTATAAAGGTTGTGACTTATTTTTAGAGGGAGATAAAGAGAGGCAGCTGTGATATTGGTATTGCACCAGGCATATAGATGACTTTATTTTATGAAAATATTTCTCATTGTATAATCGAAAGTCAGACCATATACTTAATTGGCAAATGACACAAAGCACAATCAGTTTATTAAGGTGAAAAGGTCAGTATGGTTAACATGGCCTTGTAAGCATTACTTTCTGACAGCATCAATTTTCCATATTAAGTCCTAATATGTGCATTTATTTTTCTTTTTATTAATATGTATATTATCATTAATTATACCACGACTTGTGACATGTAATAGTATTGAAGACATGGGCCTTTGAGATTTGGAATCATGGTTACTAAGGATCAAGGGAAGCTAGTGTAAGCGAAGGTTTTAAATGATGTGGACATATAATTTATGTCTGGTTATTTGTTACTAAGTATCTGTTGTACATGCATTGAATTTTTTAATGAACATTTCATTTCACTTTCACATTATATCTCTCTGTCCATTTTTTTTTCTTTTTATTATTTATTTATAGAAATTAATGTGAGTGAATAAAATATTAAATATTACCTTTTGAGTTTGATTGACTTAACATAAATAGTAACATGTAACTAACATACAGCATGTTAGCCACTTGTTAACAGCAGAGTATTATTTTACAGATTTGGCACTTGAGCTTTAATATAAAAGTTTCTGAAATTTTCATATCGGATCAGATGTCTGAAAAATTGTAAAAGCTGTTCTGATTATCTTCAATACATATTAAAATAATTTACAGCACCCAAAATTGTTTTTATCAGATCAATAATGTGATTAGATCTGTCAGTCAGGTATTCCTGGAAATTTAGTTGCCCAATTTTGAGAAAAATTGTGGTGAGAGGAGCTGCTTCTCTTAGGCACCATTCCCTTAGAGACCACTGGTATACATAGATAGATCCAACTCTGCGGGGACTCTTGCTGAATGCAATCAGATTAACTGAATGACAAGCCTCCTGGAATTGAGTAAAATACAGAAAAGCTAGTAATTATACAAGTAGAGTTGGGCCCATCTACGTACTCCAGTAGACTATGGGACACCTGGTATTTAAGGGAATTGGATCCAAGGGCGTTAGTCCAGAAGGCCCTAAGTTTGACTTGCCCCGTTTCACAACCAAAATTTCATTGGTGGGCTAGTGGGTGGGCATTTTTTTTTTTTAACGCATCACACTTACATTGTGGCTTTATTTTGATTTTACACTTATTTTTAGCATACATAATTCACGTGGTGTTTTCTTCTGAATTGTATTATTTTCTCATTTATTTTTAATTTTTCATCCAAGGTAAAACTCAATGAGTGAAGGCTATTTTAGAAATGATAAGAAACAAAATTTGCATTTTACTTTTTTGTATTTGCACAAATATGAGATCGTAGAAAATATTTGCAAATTTTCCTTTTCATTTGGAATGAAAAAAGAAATATTTCCCAACACGTTCTCAACATATTACTACTGTTTTCTTTATATGAACATTTAATTTTACTTTTAATGAAAAATGTCCCCCCGTCCCTGCACGCGGACGCTTGGCGCCTGCATTGTTCATTTGCACATGACAGCGATCTTTAAAAGTGCACTCTGGGGGAAAAAATGAATGACCCTTTACACTTTACGGCTTCCTTTCTGCGTCGTTTGTGCCACCATGAAACTGGCATTGCTGTGGTCGTAGAAAGGAGGCACAAGCATAGCTTTGGTTGCAAAATGAATGCTCAATGATCGACCAGATTTTTTTTACTCTCAAACGGGGCAGTAGGGCCTACTAAGGGACGCAGAAGGGTCTCCGTCTAGTGCAAAGCTTCGAGTGTTAATTAAAAAGTTTTATTTAGGGCTGAGTCCAAATAATCCTTTTTTGATATATTTAATTCTTTATCTCTCTCTCTTTTTTTTTTTTTTTTTTTTTTTTTTTTTTTTTTTTTTTTAGGCTATTAGCATTTATCTATTTATTTATTGAGTCTGAAAGTTATTATGACATTAAAATCTACCCCCATTGCCTATAATTTATTGTGATAGTATAAAGGATGTACCAAACTAACGCTGTTTAAATTTTTGTAGCAATGTCCAAACGTAGAAAATTCTAGTAAAAAAAAGCTCCAATCCTTCAAATTACTTTTTTTAAAAATAAAAAAAAGAATAATGTGCACACGATGTAGTGTTCACAAATATAATTCCCGGACACGTAAATTAATTTGATTAGAGTCGATTGCTTGTGCACTCGACTCGTTTTATGGCCTTACCTGTAGTTATGTAACTTAAGTGGACGTGTGCAATTTGAATAATTAAAATTAGTATGTACCGCCAAATACTGCAGCACAGAATCCACCTATAGATAAGAAATACGTATAAAAAGATGTCTAGAATTAAGATCGGGGAGGCAGACTGAAGAAGACTCGAAGGTGACCGCTCGACGGAGCTATGGGAGACGGCTTAGAAGTTGGAGGCTTCACGTATAGAACATGTAGTTAGAGATCGTCAACCAATAAACCATTAAACTGGTCATTATGTGGACTTGGGTTTTCTTTGCGCGACCATACGTAAAGCTGACACGAACCGTGGAATTTTAAATTGCGTTATCCACTTTATTATAACGAAGAAAGTTTATTCTCCCTTGTGTCTTGTTTCAGGTGACAGCGAATGGTCCCTGGATCGCCGTGCCTGTGTCATCGCCTCCGACCCACCGCCTGCCGCGTATCCAAGGCTGAGGGTTTCCAGCGCTTCGATCCATTAGACCTATCAGTCCTGCGCCCTGGAACCCAAGTAACTATACAGCCGAGAGTGGTGGACCCCGCCGTTTTGCCGATGATTCCATTGAAAGACTAAACACTAAAAGACTCAAATGAATTTTAAAGACTTTAAAATATAAGGCGCTCATTTGCCCGGTTTCCAGAGCTATTTTTTTTCCTAAATTGATAAAGAAAGATATGAAATAAAGGGTTTTATCTCTGGTTTTCCTCCGGGCCTGTCTGTAACGTGTTCTTTTATTAACGTGCTTCGCTTTGTATATATGTTGTAAATATAATGTAGAGTGAATGTCTCCAACGTTGTAAATGAAAAAAAAAGTATTTTTTTTTTCTGGTAAAAAGGGAAGGCGTGTAGTGTTCACAAATATAATTCCCGGACACGTAAATTAATTTGATTAGAGTCGATTGCTTGTGCACTCGACTCGTTTTATGGCCTTACCTGTAGTTATGTAACTTAAGTGGACGTGTGCAATTTGAATAATTAAAATTAGTATGTACCGCCAAATACTGCTGCACAGAATCCACCTATAGATAAGAAATACGTATAAAAAGATGTCTAGAATTAAGATCGGGGAGGCAGACTGAAGAAGACTCGAAGGTGACCGCTCGACAGAGCTATGGGAGACGGCTTAGAAGTTGGAGGCTTCACGTATAGAACATGTAGTTAGAGATCGTCAACCAATAAACCATTAAACTGGTCATTATGTGGACTTGGGTTTTCTTTGCGCGACCATACGTAAAGCTGACACGAACCGTGGAATTTTAAATTGCGTTATCCACTGAGTAAGTCTAAAACGTAATGTCCTATTTCGAGCCCACGCTTGAATTAAGCGTTCTAAATTATATAAGTTTAGGACATTCATCATACGTATATGTCAAGGTACATAACAACGAGGTTAATTGCATGGGTCCCTTGACTCGTGGATTATTCATTATTTGGCCTTTTTTACGACACAAATTCAAAACATTGTAGGAAACGTACGTAGAGAAATGTATATATCTGCTTCATTTGCAAATACTCTAAAATGCGCACAAATACATTCCGGGCATTTTCATGTATAATTGTGAAATGAAAAGTTCATAAAATCAGGATTTGGTAACTTGCGAGTGCTAGTTCTTTCGATAATGGAGGTTAACAAATCGCACATCCGGGACATTGCCACAGGCTTTAGGCATTTGATAAATTTCTTTATCCATAAACGACTCTTGATACTGATTCTGTATAATAAAGACCAATTTTTATTGAACACTTATAAAGTAGAATCTTACATGTCGTAAAAATAATTCAAAATTAAATAATAAAGGCAATATTTACAGTTAAGTGTAAGGATACTCACAAATGCCTGTAACTACAACCCCAAACAGCATGGCGGACTCGGCACTGACGCTTGATGATCTGCAGGGAATGAAGGTAAATTTGGACATTTTGGTTGATGTTTTTATCCTTAAGGGAATGTTAAAGACGTGAGTAGCACGGTGGAACTTTTCTTCTTGTCTTGATTTAAAGAGATCATTTTAGATTTCCCAAACTTCTGATTTAACTACCATGTTCAAACCAATGGCAATAATTCCATAATGATAAAATCCCAGCTTTAGCTTTAAACCTGTAGTGTACAATGTCTTTCTGCGTCTGATAATGGTGTTAGTAATCCAGAGGCAACATGAACATGCTTTGCCATGTAAATGTGGCGGTGATAGACTAAGAAAACTACACGATATATTTAAAACTTATTTCTTAAATTCGCGGTACAGCAGTTACTTTGCACATTTTTAAGTATTTATGATTGGTCATGCTAAAGTGCACAACACCGCACCAGTTTTGCAGTATGATAAGCATCTATAATTTGTTTATACTAAAATGCGCAATGCAGCAGAACACATACAATTTAATTATTTATGGCGGGCCTTTGCCATATTGCCAAGAAGAGTCTATCACCAGCAATGACTGCATGCCCAACGTGGGTGAGGGCCAGACAATGTAAAGAAATTGTATCGATTCATTACGTTGGAATCAACTATATCAGTAAGCTAGTAAGGTATCACCCATTTTCTCGCAAATGACCATTTCCTTTTTTTTTTAAGTGTACTGTGCTGTGTTGCCCTGTATTGTGCATTTATGTATGACCCTTTATAATTTGCAATGTACACAGTGCATCACTCAGTGATGCATTAAAATGTAGAAAAAAAAAATTAAAAAAATGAAAACTGATATGTCTGAATCAGGGGCGGATCCAGAGATATTTTCTGACAGTCTTCCAAATTATCTTTGTTGATCCATCCACCATTTTTGATCGTCTTCCGACAGAAAAAATCAGATACCCCTCAATGTAAACTTAAAAATCTGACCGTCTTCTGGAAGACCCAGAAGACGGCCTAAATCCGCCCCTGTGAATGGCCAGTAGGCAGTAAGCTGATAAGATTGACTCAGGCTGCATTTTGAAGTGGTGGAATGTATGAGCACATCCACTTCATTTCTCATCACCTAACATCACCAGCAGTTAACAATCGATTTTCTAAAAAATGAGGCATTAATGTAAATCTTGTTTGCCCTGTGAAGGTGGCAGATCTGAAGACACATCTGAAGAACTTAGGTCTTCCTGTTAGTGGGAACAAAGCTGACCTTGTTCAGAGGTTACAGGAACACTTTGCCTCAGGTAAATGTGTGTGTGTGTGTGTGTTTTTCACATGTGGGTGCATACTACTGTTTGAGTGTGTGTTTGTATGTATGTATATGTGTGTGGTCGTTTGATTTTTATTTTGCTCTTGAGATGTGCACTGACTTTTGTCAAACTTTTTGCTTCAGGTATAATTGTAGCTTTTGATTTATTTATGTCTTCAGCAGTACTAAAAATGTATTGAACTTAGTCTAGTAGTTTACATTCCGTGACGAAGCCTGGGGCATAGTAAGCTCAGCAGATTCAAAGGCATAAGCCCCTTGTCTAGTTGTGGTTTTATCACTTGACAATAGAAAGCAAGTCCGAGCTTCCATCCTCCTATCCACAGTTAAGAGTTATCTTTCTGTACTTTGATAAGTAAAAGATGGACAAAATTAATTGATAAAATTCTGAAATTGCTTTGGTAAAAAGCTTTGATTTCATGAAATATTTTGCCTTAAAGCAATTCACAATTAGCTAGATTTCATGAGATATTCTTGTTATTTTGCTAATGAAGTCTTAATTCATTACAGCTAATGAAGATTTGCTGAATGTAAGTATAAAAGCAAAATGGATTTTTTTGGATAACTGGCATAGCTTAGACTTTTTACCAACAAGATGTAACATTTTAAAGATTATATCAAAATGTTAATGCAAAATATACATGATATGAGAAGTTTCATATGAAAAAGTATGATGTATTTCTATTAAGTTATTTTGAATTATTGTTATGCATGTAAGACTGTTTTAAATCATCTTCAGTACACAAGTGAGCAGGGGTTGAGATAATTTTAACATATGAACTATTTATGCATGGGTGAAAGTTTTCAGGATTTTTAGTCTCTATTTTGATGTTTTTTCATATGGTATAAATGAGATGAAAAATTGCAAGCTATGTCAGGATTTTCAGTTTTTATAACTTTCACCAATGTTTATGAGGTCACTGCAATGATGACTTGACTTGAACTAATTATCATTTATAGGATGATCTGGATGATGTATTAACAGAGGACCCACCACCCAAACCTGCCGCCCAGCCAACCACAGCAACCAAAAAACCTGTAACAGTTAAACCTTTGCAAGAGAAGAGGTGGAAAATTGCAATTTTTTACAATTCGGTTTATTTAAGATATTAAAAAGGTCGTACTAAAGAATTACAATTCTACTATGCTTTAAAAAAAATTCAAAGTTATTTGATTACTGTCTGGGATATTCTGACCTCAAGATACTTCAAAGTGTACATGCCAATTGCTTTGAAACTCAGCCTTATTTATATTTTTATAAAGAGTTTTATATGGGCCTATCAGATGGTTTCACTTGCAACTTATTTGACCAATTAATTCTCTTCAGACAATCTGTGACACTGACCAATAACGCCATTGGCGGGGGCGGTGACCATGTGACCAAAGTCTCAGGAATGACTGACGCGGAGGTAATACTCAGTATAAAGGGTAAAGTGATGAACGCAGTTACCCCACAGCTGGCACTTTGCACCAAAGGATAATTGCATTTGTATTTTGAGCTAAATACAAGTGCAATCATCCTGTGGTAACTTTCTGCACTGCGATATAATTTAAAGCTTTTGTATGTGGATGACTCATGCTGTAACTATCACTAACCACCTCAATAATTTACCAGTGATTTGAGCAAATTGAAAATCGTGTACCTTATCCTATATTATAAGAGTCCTTAGATTTTCTCTTCTTATTATAGAAAAAGTATACATTTGCTGATGTGCAGAATATGGATAATGTTTTAAGGGTAAAGACTACAGTTAGGATAACCTCCTCATTAGCTTTCACTGTTTGCATCTGACACATTGTTAGTATGGAAAAAGTAATAGAAACTGAATTATTGATGAACTCTCCTTTTCAGAGATTGGCAGAAATGGCAAAAAAGTTTGGAGTAGTTTCAGAAGAAGCTAAAAAAAAACTGAGAGCAGAAAAGTGAGTTGTTTAATGTAATACTACAATTTTTGTAAAAAGGGTGTATACATTTTTTGACAGCCATTTCATCACTCTAAGAGAAATAAAAGGCATGTCCTAAGGCAGTACACCTGATCTTTTTAAAATTTTTTCAGTTTTTCCCTTTGAAAGTATTTACATATAAGTATTGATTTTCGTCTCTGCTTCACTTCAGGTTTGGGCTTCCAGTTCCAGCTGACACAAAAACTAAAACATCTGGAAACATAACAACTGCTCCAGTAAGTGATTCCCAGGTTGCTGATACTTAGAAATATATGCAAAAAAAAAGTTATTAATCATAAAGTATTGTCCCTTGCTTTGGAGTATCAAATGTTTGTAATTCTCAAGGAGTATGTAACCCCTTGAAACGTATCAAGTGCTCCAGCGGGTGTCACCAAGGATATGTAGTTATATATATATATATATATATATATATATATATATATATATATATATATATATATATATATATATATAGGAACAGTTGTAATTGAAAAAGCATTATTTTGACATCAAATATTTAAAATGAAGTAAAGTAAGTAACTACAGCATGATTTCAAGAAGTTCTTTTGGCTTCATTTGGATAATTTGTTTTATTATTTTTTCTGGGTAGGGAAAACTCGTATGCATTTGTAATTCATTGCAACTGTTTTCTTTGGCTTAATATTTACATTGACTTGTGTAGAGATCACTTTTACAAGTTGCCATTGATGTTTTTCAGGCTGCAGACTTAGAGAAGCTGAAGAAAAGAGCAGAGAGATTTGGCATAACAACTTCATCCACTCTGTCAAATGTAAGTACAATGTCATTTTCATCAAGTGGACAACTTGTTGAATAAAATGTATTACATATTTTATAACTGTTTGCTAAGCTTTTCAAAAGATTGATTCAAAGCAAACAAGGCCAACATTTTAGGGACTGAAAATTTATTATTTTTTATTTTCTGTTTGGAAGGTAGTACTGATCATTTTGTTCATTGGGCATTTTGTTCTTGAAAAAAATTTTACCACAAGAATGTTTAGAGTAACATTTGTTGTGAGATCTTTCATAAACTGTTGGAGAACAAATTGCAGTATATATATATATATATATATATATATATATATATATATATATATATATATTTTTTTTTTTTTTAATGTAAAGAAATATGATGTTAGATTTGCTTTTATCTCAAGGTCGATAAACAAGAGAAGTTGCTGAAGAGAAAGGAAAGATTTGGCGTGGTTGTGGGTACCACAAATTCTGACGTCGAGGTAAACGAATGTTAATAAATTTACCAGTTATTGGTAATATAGTATATTCAACACTTTATATACAATCCTCTTTATATCTTAAACTCAAACTGAAGTAATTGACTGTCTTGAACTAACATATTTTGTCACATATAACCACATTTTGAACAACTGAAGCAACAGAAAATTAAATTCAAAAACACATCATAGAAAAACAGGGAGATTTCAGACTTTTTGGGAGTCAAAAATATCATTGGCCTAGGCCACCCTGGGACCCCACTTCATATTTTCCAACTTTTTTACTAAATGTCAGTCTCATCCCTGTACATATAGAATATTTCTGTGAAAAATATGTAAGTGTGTTACACTTGTTTCAGGAGAAAAAGAAGAAGAGGGCAGAAAGGTTTGGTCTGACGTGAAAAAGATGACAAGTAGGGCCAGGGAAATTAGGAAACAAGAACTTTTTTTTTCTCAGAAAATTAGTGCTGTATGTGTTTTATTTATTGTTACGCAAATGATGTTAAAGAGAACCCCAAACACTGAAAGAGAGTACAGTTTTTTACATTGTGAATAATCACACTCACATTCTCAGACTGTACCAAGTGACTTTCTAATACCAGAAATAGTTTTGCTTTGTATCATTACATGTCTTTTAATTGGGAAAGATATGAAGAATGTGGACTGTCGTAAGTAAATGGTTCAATTCAAAATCGTTTGAATTTGACCCGATTTCCATGGTAGTTAAAAATACAGTGAGAGTTATCTTGTTAAAGGCAGCATATACAATGGTATAGCACTTACAGCTCTTGGTAACAGAACACAACCATTTTTGTATGAATTAAGAACAAATAGAAAAAATGTATGTGTTTTGTACTTGTAAGCCTGTATGGTCGGTAGCTTTTTATTTTATTTAACTATATATTTATTTCCATTGATATGGTTTATTGACAATAAAATATCTGTGTTGAAAAAAATTGGTAACTAAAAGTAATTGTTTATTGTAGTATTAGTTAAGTAGTGGAAGAAGTATTTTTTTACATTGAAAAATGTTTAAAAATCTGCAGTGAAATGGTAATTTTAGAACTTAAATTTGAAGATCTTGTCAATGAAAAGAGTGACGGTGATTTTAATATGAAACTACATATGAACGATAAGTACAGTATTTATTTTAGTGACATCATTATAGGAAACACATTTTGATAACAGTTTAGATTGAGACTATTTTCTGTCACCTTTTATAAAATTTGGTTACAAATTATGACTGAAGCAGTGGGCCTTTCATTGGGTAAATACATATTTATTCAGAGAGATTTTTTGTAGTAATTTTTCTTTTTAAAGAGTAGTGTACTAATTCACTGCCTGCTCTTTTTTTCACATACGAAAACCCATAGCATTATTGAAGAGATATGTGGTCAGTTACACAAAGCCTTCATAAAGAAACAGCTCATTGCCATTAGGCTGTTCTGCTGAACCATTCCTGTTGAAGGGGTATTAGTACAAGAATCACTCAATAACAGACTTGAATTGTAACTTCTTAGAGTAGTTGATAAATAACAACTATCAGATGATTTAGATTCATTGATTTGAATTTGAAAAGGGTTTGAAGTGGTACCTGTAGAGAAAGAAACTTTGGTGTGTAAATAAGAAAATAAATTTTTTATTACATTACAGTATCCTTAGTTTCAATATTAGAAAAAAGACCAACAAAGACCAGCATTTTGTAGCTTTACTCAACAACATTAAAAAAAAAAAAAAAACTCTGCAATAATGATGATAACAATTATAATGAGAGAGCCAATGTGAAGTATGTGGTTAAAGTATTATAGTTTTGAGCATTGATATTTCACACAGTTTTTTTTTTTTTTTTTTTTTTTTTTTATAGTATATTTTGCTTAATTAAAATATTTTCCAAGTAGAAACAAGAGCAGAAATAAGAATTTGAAAAAAGTTTCCGTGCATTCTACTGGAGAGAGGTTGTGGTGGGATTTGATTTTTTTTTTAATATTGCTATATACATATGTACATTGTTTGCATTTCTGATAGGTCATTGCCTCACAAAGTGGTCACCCAGTATATTAAATGCATCCCTTTAAACAAGATACTTGGAAGCAAAATGGTCCTTCAATGTCAAAACTCATCAAAACAGCTCTGGGAAATCTGCTAAATGCTCTTAAATTTTTATTTCCTTGCAGTGTGCTTGTCCATGTGACTGCTAGATGTCTCGAGTTCAGTATTTATGTCCCAGCAAAATGTACATTTCACTTTTTTTGCTAATAACATGTCAAAACGAAACAACATCCTCGAAATACAGGATCTTGTTAGTGTATTCACCAGGGCCATGTTCTGCAAACTTTGTTAAAAAATTAAAACAAAACTGATATCTACATGGTTTCACAAAAGAGATGTGAGCCCATCCACCAAGTTTTTTTTTTCCTACAGTCCATTGTCAGGTGGAACACACCCTGTGTCTGGCATCAAGCTATTGCTAACAAAGTGCCTCATTTCTAGTCCAGGGCGTCTGCTCCATTTCTCGGCTGGGTTCCGCGGGACTGAGTCCGCCTGACTGGAGTCTCAGACCTAGATCTGTAGTGCTTGAACGAGGGGTACCTAGGGTGATGCTGAAACCTGCGTGTGGAAAATGGACGCAGTCGAGATCTAAAATTTGCTGGCATCTGCACGGCTGGAATGTACCGTCTTGGTGTGACTCTTCGAGAGAAAAAAATTCGATTGTGATCGAAGCCAGTTTCCACGTGTTCATTGGACAGTATGAATCCAAGGTAGCTGGCATGGAGACTGTTGCCCCCACGCTGGATAGTCACACTCCAGTTAGGGGCCACAGATGCACTGATGAAGTGAGTCTGCAGAAAGACTGACCCAAAACTCGGTGACGTCTTGATGACCTTCGGGCCAGAGTAAACGTGAACGTCGCCTTTAGGATCCTGATAGATCTTTATGCCATTTATGAAAATAGTCACTGCACCTGCCTTGTGAAACTCATAAGTACTGTTTTGGGCCACTTCTTCCAGGTGGGAGATGAGGCTGGGACCATATCCACGCGAAGAATAAAGCAAGGATACAGTGTTGTCCAGGGACATATCACAGAAGCCCTCCTCACTTCTGCTAACACTTGTGCCCTGCAGCTTGTGGCAGTCAGTCCCAGATGCAAACACGATGGAGTCTGTGGATAACCGAGCTCGTCGGTCCCAGAAAACTTCCACATTCGTTGTGGTCTGTTCCTGGTATATCTTTGCAGCTGCGTGGAAGATGCTGTTGGCTGTGCCGCGAGCATTGGTGGCAGCAACACACTTTTGCCTATAGTTCACCACGCGGATTGTTCTGTCCGTTGTCATTTCCACATGGACTTCTTGTCGTAGGATCACAGTGAGTAGGCCTGCAGGAGACACAAATATGGCTGGATACCCAGTTTGACTGAAGGAGGCATTGTCTGCTGCAGCATCCTGGGCTTGGTTGATGTTGGCTTGGTTGAAATACATTTGATGGGGGCATGCTGGCATGGACACACACTGACTGGCATCAGTTGAATTTGAGGGTGGGTATCCATTCACTGAAAGCAAAACTGGATGCTTTACAGGATCCTTAAAGGAGAATAGACTCATAAAAATCTATTTCTCGAATTCTGAAGATTCAGCACTCAATCTATACACTAGAAGTATGTTTTAATCGATCCCCCTCATTTAAAAATTATTTAAAAAAAAAAACAATTAATTAGTAGAAAAAAGCGTTTTAGTAAACCTCACCTCAATATGCATAAATGAAGCAACAGATCTGGGTCACGTGGTACTGTGACGACAATCACGATAAAGGTCTATGAGACTCAACTGAGCTGCATGGTGCATACAGACGGAGAAGTTAAGGAAAGTTGTGTTGAACGGAGTTGAGGAATTTTCGTTATGCCTCGGTGTGTTGCCGTGGGATTCACCAAAATTGCAGCTCTCGTTGACAATCTTTCTTTGTCTGTGACGGTCTTCCGTGACTTACTTACTAACTTCGGTGACAATAGTTGCGATGCTCTAGATCATGGTCACCTCAGGTGGTTTAGATCATGTCAAGAGCTGGTAGTCTTTCAGATTAATTGTCATCAGTTGGCAAACTTACTGATTGCTGATGCATTTTAAATGCATTGTAGTTGACCAAAAGCTCGTTTACAACAAACCTGTTAATTATGCACCGCTGCACTTCCCAACCCAGGTAATAACAGGTATCAAAATCGTCTTGGTGGGCTTTCATATTTTTCAAAATATCTCATTTATTTCATGGGGTGATTTTATTGGTATTTGTAAATGACGTTTAATATCAATATTTAAACAATTGAGTTCAAACACCGTCGCGAACATTAATAAAAGTAATTGCTCTCAGGGTATCTTGAAGCTTCCGTGGAAGAAAACGTGTTGAGGAAAAACAGGAAAAAGAGCGTTATATTAAAGAAAAAATGGGAACTGCTGTGATAAAATGGTTCGTTATCCTAATTCGTTTATGCTTTGAGGATTTGTTTCTGAAGATTATTTCATCTGTCAGGGTAACTTGAAGCAAGCCCAGGCATTACTTCCGTGGAAGAAAACGTGTTGAAGAACAAACAGAAAAAAAGAGCGGTATATTAAAGAAAAAAATAGGAACTTATGTACTAAAATGGTTCGTAATCCTAATTCGTTTATGCTTTGAGGATTTGTTTCTGAAGGTTATTTCATCTGAAGTATAAAATAATTAAAAAGATTTATCATTTTATACCTTGAAATACAAGTTCTGCGTCTGCACACAAAACTTGTTGCAAATTTGTATGCTTTGTCAAACCCAAAAACATGTAGCAGATCAAGGTAAAAGAGCATTGTTTGCTATAAGTAGCATGGGAAAAATCATTACTTGAATGTTTACTAAATGTGCAGTTTTACATACGTGAGTATAAACAAGGCAGCAAAGCTGTCAAATGTACAGACAAAAAACAGAAAATAAAGATGCAAAATAGGTAATTTTGTCAATTTTGATGCAATAATAAATAATGCTTATAATAGCACTGTCAGTCAACACTGAATTTTAATCATGCACAACAGGTAAAATGGTCAATAACATGAGCGGACCCAGAGATATTTTCTGACAGTATTCCAAAGTATCTATTTTGATCCATCCTCCATTTTGATGGTCTTCCAACAGAAGAAAAAATAGATACCAGGCAATATAAACTTAATAACCTGACTGTCTTCCGGAAGACCCAGAAGATGGTCTCAATCTACCCTTTCAATAAGATTACAGTTTCAGGACCATGAGTTTAAATTCACATGATGAAAGTCTCAATATTTGAAAAATGATGACAGTGCATAAAATAATATTACATTAGTAACATAATGTTTAAATACATAAAAAACAATACAACTGCTTATGTGGAAATACAGAAATGTCAGAGCCTCAGGCGGATGAGAGTTAAAAGTCACAAATGCAAGTGTTTGAGAAAAAATTATAAAGGAAAACATAACAAAACTAGAAAAGCGCTCCGAGAGTGCAGACCTCTGCCAAGGTAGCAATTGTTGATTATTATTGATTATTGTCCTCTTTGGCCCACTTCTGACAGTTCCTGAAAATTTCAGCAAAATCGGTCCATAACTTTTTGAGTTATGTTGATGACAAACAGGGGTGAAAATATAACCTCCTTGGCAGAGGTAAATATAATTCCAATGAAGCTGCTATTCAAACTTTTAATCTTGGAGTTTGATATATATATATATATATATATATATATATATATATATATATATATATATATTTATATATATATATATATATATTAAAAACTTATTTGCAATATTAAACAAAATTCACCTGCATAATTATCACTGCTTCCTTATTATTAATCTAGCAGAGAGCTTAATCTATGGGAGTTTACAGGGAAATATCGACAAGTGTGCTTTATGTAATCTCATTTCATGGCCTATTAAAGCAAATGACTTTATAACTCTGAAATTAGCTAAGTGATACCCAAGGGAAATTTACAGACTGACCCTCTCAAAGGTCTTTCAGGCCCATAAGTCACAACTTAAGAAAAGCACAAAACAATAATGCACAAAATAGGAGACTACCAATTCTGATGCAATAATACATTGTGTTTAACTGCACAGTCAACATCAAATTTTAATTTTGCACAACAGGTAACACCAACGAAAGTAAAAGCATAAGGCTTCAGGCCCATCAGTGTTCAAGTTTATACTTAGAAAGTGCCAGAATGAGAAAAATGAAATTTCACACAAAATTGCATAAAATTCAATAATAAATGATAACCCAATTGACCTGGCTTTCTAATTTGAACTGCATGCCAATCCTAAAAATCATACTCATAAGTTAAATATAATAATAAATAACACAGTTTTCTTTTCATAATGTTTGCAGTAGCAGTGCAAAAAGATTATTGTCAATTTTGATGTAACATTACATAATAAATTATAGAATAATTATCACCAATTTTTGATTATTGACTATAAATAGCATGAACATGTAGAAAATTTGATTACCATCTGGCTTCATGTCCATGGGAGCTCCGAGTCCCACAATGAATATGCCAAAAAGATAATGAATATTTCACTAAAATGTATAACTTCCAGAAAAAGAAGCCAATTAGACTGCTTTTCCAACTCGGGCTGCATTTTAGTCCTGTGTTTCTTTTTTGAAAGTTTGACAATCATAAGTAACACGGTTTTCCCATAATGGTCATCATGGCAGAAGCACCCAAAATTGTGTTTTCTTCTATTTTGATGCAACATTACATAATGCTTAACAGCATAATACATCAATTTTTAATAATAAAATACATGTGTCATGGATTTTCAGAAAATGTGACTAGCATGGGTCTTCAAGCCCGTGGAGGTTCTAAGTCGCACCTTGAAAATGCCAAGAAGTGAAAAATTAAATTTTCACAAAAAAACTGTTAAATTGCCAGAAAAATTTACCAAACAGACTGCATTGCCTACTGAAGCTGTATGTTAGACCCATGTTTCTTTCCTGTAAGTTTGAGAACAGTAAGTAACATGATTTCCCTTAAATGGTCATCATAGGAGCAGTGCCCAAAATAGTTTTTTTTTTCAAATTTTGATGCAACATTACATAATGTTTAACAGCATAATGACCATCAAATGTTATTAATAAAATATTAGTAACATGGACATTCAGAAAACATGACAAGCAAAGGTCTTCACGATCATGGAACTTCAAAATCACACCTTAAAAATGCCAACATGTGAAAAATTAAATTTTCACAAAAAACTGTTTAACTGCCAGAAAAAGTTATCAAACAGACTGCATTGCCTACTGAAGCTGTATTTTAGTCCCATGTTTCTTTCTTGTCAGTTTGAGAACAGTAAGTGACATGATTTTCCTTAAATGGTCATCATGGGAGCAGTGCCCAAAATAGGGGTTTCTTCAAATTTTGATGCAATATAACATAATGTTTAACAGCATAATGACCATTAATTTTTAATTATAAAATATTAGTATCACAGATATTCAGAAAATGTGACTAGCAAAGGTCTTCAGGCCCATGGAACTTCAAAGTCACATCTTGAAAATGCCAAAATGTAAACAAGACAGCACTGTTCTGAAATGGGTTTATTTCCATTTTTAACACTTTTTTAACATAAAACAAAATAAACATTTTACTGCCATTTTTTTATGACCAACTAAGAAAATTGATGAGATGAGAAAAATATCAATAGAACAGTGTTAAATGTCCAATTTCCTCCATTCTGAGATTCTGAAC
Organism: Lingula anatina; assembly: GCF_051362555.1. NCBI lineage: Eukaryota > Metazoa > Brachiopoda > Lingulata > Lingulida > Lingulidae > Lingula > Lingula anatina. The sequence continues at coordinate 7,908,293 of NC_141771.1, read as the reverse complement.
ATAGTGGATGATTGAATCTGACAAACTGCAATGATATGAGTTTATTTCCGTTTTTGACACTTGATTACACAATACATGATAACAGGTTTAACATCATTTTTACATAATCAACTAACAATGTTGTAAAGATGCAGAAAATGTCAAACAAACACCTTTACGTATCTTATTACTTAAATAATAAGGCTATTAACATGCCTAAGAATTAAATCTGAGGAAATCTGAGGAAATGTGAAAAAACAGCATAACTTCTAAAATAATGCCCCGATTATGCTGATTTTCAAACTCAACCTGCATTTTAGTAAGACTGACCATTCCTGTGAGTTTAATTACAATTGGGCTTTCTGTTTTTCTTATATTGTGTTTACAGTGTTGCATATATGCTGAACAATGAAAAAACCGCATAACTACTAAAATAGTGGCCCGATCATGCTGATTTTCGAACTTGACCTGCGTTTTAGTAAGATTGATTACTCCTGTGAGTTTCATGACAACAGGCCTAACGGTTTTCCTTAAAATGTGTTTACAAGGTTGCATATATGCTGAAAAGTGAAAAAACAGCATAACTTCTACAATAATGGCCCGATCATGCTGATTTTCGAACTTGACCTGCGTTTTATGAATATTCATCAGCTCTGTAAATATAAAGTCAAAAAGTGAAACTGCCTTCCACTTATCGTGTTTACAAGGAAAGTGCACGGCGCCGGCGACGGCATCGGCATCGGCATCGCCATCGGCATCGGCATCGGCGACGACAGACGCAGGTGATGGCAATATGTACAGACACATCTGTGTCTGTACATAAAAAATTAAAAAATTCCAAGCACGCACAGCAAAATGTAGACTAACGCAAAACATCAAGAACAGCGTAATCTCAGCAAATGTGCCCCATATAGTAGCTTAATTTCCATTAATAATAAAATGATCATTCAAGTCAAAAATTTTCTGTCGATTTAATAAATGTTCTAATTTATCCAGAACAATATATTTATTTAAGAGGAGGCTAACTGAAATATAGTTTTATTATTTGTTTATTTTGTATTTGAAAATTGCCCATGTAACCCTGTTAATTAGAAGGTCTAAGCTGGATCAAGTCCGTGCTAAAATTCTTCCGTTGTTTCTCTAGCTCCTCAATAAACCCCGGTGTTCAGATTTTATCTAGTACCCCCAGGTCTGCGGGAGCTGCTCTTTGAAACTAAAGCACAGGTAGATTTTTACCTGAGATAAATATCGCCAGCCATTTAACCCTCTAATTAAGAGGTAAAGGAAGTTCCAGTTAGATGGATGATTAATATAGGACTTGTAAAGGTAACGGGCATTGTTTACCTCAGTTTAAGAAAAGTATGCAGGACGGAGTGTCAGCGGTTTAATAAAATTAATTGAATTTCACAAATAACATGGACCTCATATGCAATAATCCACAGTACCCTTTCCTCATTCAAATGCAGTGTTTTATACAACTTGGGATAACCATAATTAAATGCTCGTTAAAGAATTGACTAGACGGGAATGGTTTTACACAGCTTCATGAGGATTTAGATCCGTCGGGTAAGAGATTTGAATGAGTATTAACTTTTATCAGAAGCCAGAGAAGTCATCTTACAGGTAGACAATGCAGCTCAGTTTGACAGCTAAGCACGCTCTGTTCTCCAGTGGCTCGATTGTCGTCATCGGACCACGTGACCACGTTGCTCATTAACTCCCAGGCCGAGCAAATAGGACGTTTTTTAAAGCCAAACATTTACAAAATGAGCTTTTAATTTGTGTATTTGGATAAAGATATCGTTAGTTGGGCATGTTTTCTGAAGAATATGTTCCGTTCAGGCCATTCTGACGGCAAGAAGCAAATCCTTTAATACTGTACTTTGCCAAATTGGAATATAAAAACAAAATAAAATTTAAAAAAAGAGGCACAGGCACTTTGCAAAATAGAAGGTCTTTGAAGAGTATTATCGCGTAATTAACTTTAGGCCACACTTTTTTATTTTTATGGATGACATCCTGCACGCGCACCGATCTTCGCCCGTTCTCCGAAAAAAAAAATCACCACAACGAAGTCGGTTGTCGCAAACATCGTTATTAAATTCGCTGTAAAATGAGCTTTCTGTGCATGCATATTATTGCCACGAGGAAATATATCCGCTTTGCCGTCAAATTCATCTCTAGGATTACTTTCAAATTACACGTAAGTCATAAAGAGAACGGGGGCCGACGTTTTGGATTGGTATGCCAATGATATTGGGCATGGAGATATCACCTTTTTACAATTATACGAAAGGCTGGTGGCGGCCAGCGATTATCGCCCGGAACATTTCAGTGACATTCTGTCCAAAGCAGCACATACCAGGTTTTTTGTAGCAAAAAAAGGGTCGACAAGGGTGTCGAGGCATTTGGTGGGCTTAAGTTCGGACAAGCCACCCGACAGTTTGACTGCTTCATGTGAGTCGAAGTAGACAAAATGGTATCGACCGAAATAACCCCTAAATAGATTTGGTAATATGCATCATATCTATTCATGACTTTTTTTTACCTTTTACGAAGTATTCACAATGCTTTAATATTTTGAGAGCATGGATAAAGGCATATTGTTAGTTCGATACGTGTTTCTGTGGTAAATTTGTATTTCCAGCTGTGTACTGACAGCATTCCTTTACTTCAGCAGTAGGCCCTATTTTTTTTTTTTTTATTTTATTTTATTTTATTTTTTTTTTGAACTTTTTTTTTCGCCCACTCGCACCGATTTTGGGGTCCCCAGAGGATGTCATGCATAAAAATAAAAAAGTGTGGCCTTACATACACAAAAAATGCAATCTAGCTACCATAAAATGAGTCATTTAAAATTTAAAATTCCATATTCATGTTACCTGTCATCACCATGGAAGGGTTCTGCACAGACTTGTCTGCATAGACCACCTGTACCTGCTGAGCCTGCCGGTTACCCAGAACAGCCTGCACATTTGGGTAACCCACAGGTGCTTGGACGTAGTACCCAGCCCAGTTGGCCATGTCCCCAACAACCACCTGCTGTTGCTGCTGATTGCAGCCTCCTTGCTGTTGTCCCTGCTGCTGCTGATGCTGCTGCTGCTGCTGCTGGGGGTATCCGGAGTTCCAGTCAGAATCAGTGCTGTTTACCGAGCCCTGTTCGTCAGAGACGCCACCCCTGTCACTAATAACTCCACTGGGACATGCAACTAGACCATCTGGGGCTTGACTTCCATTAGGCTGGGGGAAAGGTCCCATGGCACACTGCTGTGTGCTTTGGGGATATGCCTGTACGATGTTGCCAACCATTTGCTGCGGCAAGCCCTCGGGCATTGTGTAGATGATCATTCCTGGGGGAACCAGTTGAGGCAAGGGATTAACCTGCGGCTGATGAGCTGCAAGGCCATTATCAGATGTGACATGAGCATTGTGCGCATTAAAATCCAAGCAGTCTGTTGTCTTTGTTGTAATGCCTTCTTCGTCGACACCAGGTGGAGCTGCGGTGTCACTCTCCTGCCCTTCTGTCTTTCTTTCCAAGTCCAGTTGTTCCATTGTGCTGGCCCAGTCAAGTGTCTCTTCACTTCTGTTCTCTTCAAACTCTTCTCCAAACTCCTCTCTTTGGGCTTTCATTATATCAGCCGTCTCTGTGTGAGTAGGGACATCATTGTTGCCAATATCAACAGCTGCTGTGGTCTCGGTGGAGGGATCATTTTCTGTCCTAGACCCACGTACAAAATCCCTGTCTTGTGTGTCTCGAGCAGTCATGGAGGAACTTCTTATTGCCTTTTGCTGCCTTTGCTTTTCCCGACTGTCAGTGAAAGTCCCATACTCATGGCAGCTGCTTGATTTGTTGAGGAGCTTACCAGAGGCGGTCTCGTCACGCCTGTTGGCGAAAAGGGCTGTCTTTTCAGATTCAGTGGAATGGTTGCTGCAGCTAGAGAGTGCTTCACCCGACTCGGAGGGGACCAATTCTCCGTTTTCAGTCAAACACTCTGTCTCGCCTACTTCATTATCTTGTTTGTCAACACAAGGAGTGGTTGTGTCCACGAAGTTTGCCTGCTCTTCATTCACACCATTTGTAACATCTTGCGTATCTTCTGTTGGAGAGGCGTGATTCTCTGCACCAGAGGTGTCATCGGGCAGTTTCCCTTCGCCACCAGTACACACGCGTCCAGTTGCGTCAGCTTCAATGGCATCGGTGCTCTCGTCCTGTTTGCCACATGACGTAGTTTCACCTGCTTCTGACTCTGTTTGCCCATCTGTTTCTGCGTGGCCGGCAGCGGCAGTTTCACTGATCGAACTTTCGTTCTTCACCTGCTGCATGGCCACCACCGTCTGCGGGTCACTCACAGGTTCGGACCTCAGATCAAGCGCCGCCACCAAACTGTCGTCAAGAAAAGCCTTGGTCGTGTCGATGTCAACCTCCGTGTCGGTGTCGATGTCGGCATCGTAACCGGTGGGAGTGGCTGTCACATCACTCTGCAAGAGATCAAATGTCGGCCTGATTTAAAATCTGCAATACCAATTCATGTCCAATTATTATTATCATTTTTTTCATGTGATAGCAGATAGATAGAAAACATCACCGCGTTTCACAGTGTAGCCTTCCCCCCTCCCCCTCTTATTCGACGCTACGTATACCAATTTTTCTTCCTAAATAGTTTACTTACCTCTGTTTTACACATTTTGGACGTGATTTATACCAGCTTTTACCAAAAGTCTTTTCAAAGCCCAAACTCATGATTAATCGCCATGAGTTTTAATTTGTTAAAGTCAGTCGCCATCTCTTGTATTAAAGGAATAATGAACTGCATCTCTGTCGTTTATCATTTAGCAGTCCTTTGTGAGTTTTCACGAAAAAAAAGAAGGGCGTCTTTGTACAGAAGGGGACCCAGCAGTAAGACAACTGTTACACCCCCCTCACACACACACGCTCGTGCGCGCACATACACACGGGCAAATATAGTATACACTGGGTCTTGCTCGCGGTCACGTAGGCCTACGTACGTGCAAGCACACACACACACACACACACAGACAAACACGTTACACGTGTTTCTTTGATCAGCCAGTGCCATGTCTATTAGTGGCTTTAGTAGGCCTATTACTTGCCTCAAGTAACATATGCATCTGTAACGTTTTGGTTAAGTCTCTATTATTAGGATAAATTCACCAAGATTACAGTCTATTTCCCTATTATATCTACAGTCTTAAATTAACTGCAGCTGTACCTCACCTCGCAATTTGATTTTTGCAGTTAAGAGCTCCCAGCTTTTCAATTCCACTGGCATGTGAATTTTTGAGATAATGGTCACGTTTGATGTCAATTTGTTTTCAGGTACAATGACCAGTCACGGGACTGTCACGCGCCTCGTGAGTAACGGGAAGGTTACTTATGACAGCGCATCGTGCGTTCCTATCTAAGGCCCTTTTCACATTGAGCGGTCCATTTTTCTGTCTTGCAACAGTTGAAGACTGGGGCGAATTCATATTATTACTATTATTATTATTATTATTAATATTACGTTGGGGGAGGAGGGGGAGGGTTACTCCCTTTCACAAGCCCCGATGTACCTTCCAAAAATTAATCCGGTTAACTTACCGTTTCGAACTTAAAGAGTTCATTTTAGGCCACTCTCTTGCGACTATTAATACTGAGTTTTCAGTCTCTCAAATTGGTACAACACAGAAAACTGAAAGGACCTAAAATTCATTTTCGTGATAATTCAAATGACTTCAGAATATAACAGTCATCGAATCTGCGTATCTCAATGCGTGAAATTAAAATTGTTTATTTTATGGGTGTGTAATTTCCTCCCCAACCCCACTCCCTCCACCCGGTTTCCAGTTTCATAACACCATAACACCTAACTTTCTGAGAGTACGAGGGAGGTAACTCTGTGCCATTTACCCCTATTTTTTTACGTACCTTTGACTTTTCCACTCTGATATCTACACTGCTGCAACTATCGACCCCATCTCCTATACTTTTGACAACACTTTCTTCTCCTAAAATGTAGATGAAGATAGGCCATCCAATGTATTTATTTTACTAAAATCATAGAGCTTTTAGGGAAACGAACATTAGAAAGAGAAACGAATGTATAACGATTAATAGAAAACAATAACAGAAGATTGCTGGCTTCTTTTTTAATTTCTAATCAAGTGCAATTAAATATATTTTTATCTAGACCTAATGTTGTTCGGAATAAGTTTGATAAGAGAAATATCTACACCGTTGACCATTATCCTATTTCAATGTGATCTAATGTTGATGGATTGATTTTTTTCGTTAAGAAGGTACATCCATTTAGAATAGCACAGTATGTGCCTACTTACTTTTGTGATTCGATTCAGTGGTACATGAATCGAGCGACATTACCGATATCTCATTAGTTGTAATTTCCTTGACCATTTTCTCCTTAGAAGGCAATGAAGCTAATAACCCGATACAAAAATCTCCAGCAGACTCGATTCGAGGGGAAAGAGACATCTCTTTTAATGCATCGCAAAATGCCGATATTCTTTGCAGCAAGGCTGTGAATCGGCGGATATTCTCCAAGACAGAAAAATGGAAAACGTTTTGTTCATAACGGTCTGTGCACGTTGACGTAACGTCGTGCTCGCGTTGTTTATTAGTTTCTATAGTAGCGGGTGACGTTACTTTAGCGACGTTACAAATAAGTTGTTTTGGTGACCGTCTTGTTGGGTATTTCGCACATAACGATTTTTTTTTCTTTTCTTTCATATTTTTAACATTCTGGAAGAATATACTTGCATGTATATTTAAGACAATATGTTGATAAGATGTATGTGTGTCAGGCACGGATTGTTTAAATGTGTGTGTGTGTGTACATGTGTGTGTGTGTGTGTGATAACGTGCGTGGACGTGTGTCTTGAGGGGGGGGGGTGGACGGGATTGCATATTTTATTCTGTTACAAATTATATGCGCGTGCATGCACCCTACTTTTTCGGTACTTAAAATAATAGAAAGAAAAGGTCTCACAAACTCACTAGCATTATAACTACATGTATACTTTAAACTATAGGCATAGAAAGTCAACAGAAACGTAGCACTTATCTTGGTGTCGTGTTATGTAAACAGACATGAGGCTTACAGGTGTTGCATAATTTATCAATGATTTATCTATGAGCGAGATACATAGGCTTAAAAGTTCACCCGCCCTGAGAAAAAAAAGTCGGATGAGCTTGGCTGAAAATAATAATCATATAGGCCTACCCAAAGGCACAGTCTGCCTGTAAAAGTAGGCCCTATATAGGACGCGTATGCATGTTTTGCTATATTATATTAAAGGCCATAGAACTGACGGGTGGTGTATATTTACGTTTTACGAAGACCCGATTGCTACCTTCAAAGGTGCAGCTGTTCTAACCTAGTTACTTGCTGACCTCGGGCAATCTTTTTCTCTTCTTGGTCTCATTTAAGCTCAGGTAAGTAGCATGATTAATTCAATAATTTTGATTACAGCTAGTAGTTTTTTTTTTTTTTTTTTTTTTTTTTTTTTTTACAATAAAGGCAAATGAATTAATGATCCAGTAAAATAACTAAGCTAATTTGGCCCCTGTATCAGTTTGGCAGGATTCACTGCCACAGATTCAACAACTTTTTGTTTACTTGAATCTTCATTTTTTCGGTTAATTAATGTTCAAAAAATTAATCAGTCATATTCATGATTCAGATTTTAATGCCAAATAGCTAGGCTTTCTCGGTCAAAAGGGGTAAACATAAAAACTCGAAAATAAGAAATAAAGAAAAAAGAAAGAAAGAGTGAAAATAAAATTGAAAAAAAAAGTTTTTTAAAATCCCCCTTCCAAATTACCAGTAGGCGTACTGCTCCTGGTATACAGCGCAGAGTCTTATCTGCAAACTATAGAACCAACCAACCAAATCTGGTTTAATCTCGACATCTGAGAAAGTCCATCTCTTAACCTTCAACATAGCTAGGCTTCACATTCGCTTTAATTTTAAATAAAAATAAACCAGTTTGTTCAAAGCCCTTCAGTCGTTTACACAGATGACCCCAACTATATCAGCTACGACTGTGCATATGTTGCATTCGCCTAATGCCGTTTCATTATTTGCGCATTTCTGCATCTATTTACAAATATTAAGCACAGCTCACTTATCTGTTATGATCTTGTAAATGTCACCACGTGGCCGTTGTTTACGATTTGTGTTACAGTAAAAATAGGTCAAGTAACGTAGTTAGTATCCTATATTTCATCTATTTTAGTCCAGTATGTTTAATGATTTTTGTTGTTGTATGAGGTTGAACGCATGGGATTCCCCCTTGAAAGCAATAAGTCAAATTTCACTGAAGTTTGACCTCATTGATGACTTTCTACTCGACTACTTTAAAAATTAATAAATAAACCGTAAATGCAAACAATAACTAATAATAGACCTACACAAAAGACTTCCAAGAAATCGGTCGTGGACTTATGGCGCGAGACAATTCCTGGAACCATCGCCTTATACACTGTGTAGGGTCCATTGGTCCGTTTTCTGACCAATCTCTTTCGAGTCGCAGACACAGAAATTAGTTATTTCTCTAAATTTTAAACTTTTCCAATTCGCTCTAAATGCTTTTCACGAAGGATTAGTAGTCTAATTTCACAATTAAAAAAAAGACCAAGTCATTTTTATTATAAATATTTTTCTGTTTATTTTCAAAATGAGTGAAGACGTAAGAAATCAAAATATAGGCCTATATATTCCGAACGGCGCTTTCAACAAAAGAGAACAGTGTACATACACGGTAGTAGGGGAATAAAACATCTGTATACTAAACTCTGATAAATGTTGATTCGCTCGGCTGTAACCTACGACGACTAATCTTGTACAGGATTCACGGCCGATTATCTCGGCGGAGATAGCGAGAGACACTGTAACCTTTCGCCCCTACCACTTGGACTCGTCCAATCATCATGTGTTCCATGTACTGCACTCTCTCACTCTCACAACACTGACGATGGCTTTCCTGTATCAGGCCATCCTTCTGGTCGCCGACTATCCAATATTAACAGGGATTTTCACCATTTTCTGTGGGCTTTTTATACCGGTGGCTTATTTCCTCACGTCAGGCTTCGCACCAAGCCCCTTTAAGAAAGCGACGAGCAAAAGAAAGGGCCCGGCGCGTCTGACAGATCGAACGTCGAAGGATAAGATATTAAAACAAGGTAACAGTGTTGTAATTAGCATCATATTGCATGTGTTTTTTTTTTTCAACGAGTGACAAGCGCAGCTGACGGATGTGGTGTAGACATGTGTGACTTGGAGATAAAACTGCTCTTTCTTTGACGAAATTATACTGCATGTATTGTACACGTCCGTGCCACATGCATGGCATGTCCCGTGCCGCTTTAAGTGCAACTTTAAATAACCCGTAGCTGCTACAGTATCCGATCTCCCGTTTGCGTACATAATAAAATTTTGTGGTTCATTTACTCAGACATGCTAACTGGTGGATGTGATAAAGATTCAATAGTCAGATCTAGTGCCAGTTCTTATACAGATGCGATAAATATACATGAACGTATTTGTAGCCTATTTCGTATTTGCTACCGGGCTTTTTTCGTCTTGCCCCGTACTGTTACTGAACGGCTGCACGTTATTAACTTGAATATCAGTGCAAAGTCTACGCCAAGCACACATTTGTGGTCGATATATGTAAGAACAGCTGCATGCTTCATATTGCTGAACAGCATGGGAAAGTATTGGCATTGATCAGAGCGACAAAAAGACGAGGGGGAATTTTTGACCTAGAACTGTTTTTATATTGATCCCTGATGTTTGTGTTTTTGTTTGTTCTTTTGATAATAAATATGTAACTAGATAGATGTGAGTTGTTGTCCCAGAATGAGTGAGTGTAGTAAATAAATAACTTAAATTGGCAAATAAATTACTTAATGGGTTAATAATTAACAGCAAACTACACAAGTAAACAATGTTAGGAATGAGATATAAAATGAATATATGTATAAATGCTGGAAGAAATGAATCCATAAATATTTATATAGATGCAGAATGAAATACATGCAAAGACTCATTTATATCTATGTGTTGATCGATCCAAAAAAAAAGCAATTTTCTTTTTAAATATGAAGATGAGTAATCAGCTGTCTTGATCTGAGCACAGCAATGAGCCCGGAGGGAGAGAGAGCGTTAAATGAACCCTGTCGAGTTATGGATAGAAGTAGACATCTGTGCTTTTATTTCACTGCAATCAATAAATGGCAAGATGGGAGGTGAATTTTTTTAATGGTTTTTTTCAGCACTTTTTATGTGGCCCAAAGTGCTCTATTTTATTTATTTATTTATTTATTTATTTATTTATGTCTTGGAGGAAGAGACAATATGCAAATGAAACATCCGTTTTTGTGTGGCTAAAATACTGTTTTGCCTTTCATTTGGCAACCCTTGTCTCTTGGCTAAAAATTAACAAGTCTCACATTTGTATCTGAAGGAGAAACCATGGAGGGTTTTTAATGCCACATTAAGTGAGTTATGCTGAAGTTAAATTGCCTATTAAGGACCATTTGCTACGCAATCGGCATTCTTTTTTAAAAACTATAAATGTATCTTACCCCAACACCAACAGTCTTTCAAGATTTATAGATATAAATTGTATATATAATCTTTCTTAAAGATCTGAACATGAAATGTGCTATCTGATGGATCAGTGGTAGTATTTCTTTGCCTGCCCAGTAATAAACAATCTTTTCCCTTGTTCCACGCAGTACCAGAGATGGGAATTTTCCTTCATTGGAAGATCTCCTTTATTTGTTTGCAGATCAATGCTAAATGAAAGATTTTATGTGCTCATATGAGAAGTCTTTGTTTTAAGCTCTCTCTGCCCCAGTATCTGGGCTCCCCAGCTTGCTGATGCCTATGCCTATGAATACACGCTGTAAACCTAGGGACAGATGATTAACTCAGAGTGGAATTATGCTAATTACCTAAGGGAACTTGTTCACAATAATTAGTATACAGCAATTAATAAGTGTACGGTAATAAATCTGAAAATTCAAACCCCTTTCTAAATATATTTTTGTAAGATTATAAGGTCTCATACCAGTAGATCTTAAGTGGATTCGATGTGGCCAGAATTGAGTACATTACATGGCCTAATTGTCAGAATATGTTGTGACTTTGAAATATCTACATGTAATTAACATTTAGTACAGGGTAGTCACACTTCATATCTCTCTGTCAGAGTACATGCCAGCTTGCACTTGTATGTAAAATCTTGTTCATCCATCTGCTACATATTTTGATCATACCCAGTTAAATATTGCTTAATTACTGGTAGATAATATCGTAGCATGGGTGTATGTAGTTTGATATTCCTTTCTGTACAGTTCCTGTATTATTATTATTATTATTATTATTGACAACCAATAAAGGGTTGGATAAATACAAAGGCATAACGACACAGTCAAATAAAATCACTAGTTGATAGAAATGAGAATTTTGATGGATATAATTAAAAATCATGATAAAATTCCAATATATACTTATTAAAAAGAATTAAAAAACTGAAAGAAACATTTTAAAAAAATGTTTGTCCTCTTAGGTAAATGGCCTTCCAGATGACGTCTGGATTGGTCTCTCAGGGAAAAACCTTGGAAGGGAAGAATTTGTCTAAGACCCCATTCCCATAGATTTTAGATCGATCTATCCCTATGGGAAGTCTCACTAGATTACTGTCAGCTTAGCCGGCTTAAGCCTCTGTCCCGCCTACTAAAAGCTGTAAGGAGGTAATTAACTATGGTGTGCGCTCGGCTGAGTGCAATTTAGGGTGAACCTTCAGGGAGTTAGGTCGATCTAAATCTTAATCTCTGGATCGCTCTAAATCTCTGGGAATGCACCCTAAAACTCTGCCATTTCACCTATTTCAGGTTCCTTTACAAAGAAAATCTCTTTACAAAATCAAATAAAAAATTCAGCAAGATGTAATCAATTTCAGGTTTTGCTACAAAGAAAATCCCACAGAATCTAGATGCCATTGTGATCGGGAGCGGAATCGGTGGTCTCTCCTCAGCCGCCATCTTGTCTAAGGCAGGCAAGAGAGTTCTTGTCCTGGAACAACACGACCAAGCTGGCGGTAGCTGTCATACATTTCACGAAAAGGGGTATGAATTTGACACAGGTAAACGACAGAATGGCAGGCTTATATTTTCTTGTATTGTTTTTTATAGTATTGTATTGTGTTGTATTACATGACTGTAGCTTTATAAAGCTACATGTATTGGCTAGATTACTTCCTTTTCACACAAACAATACAGTTTTAGTCAGATCATAATTTATGTGACTTAAAAGGTGTTAGGCAGTTATGTGTCACCTGTATATGTCTGTAATACCAGCAGTTTATCACTTCATTATATCTACCATATATTTGCACCTCTCCCCACAATATATACATATATATACACACACACACACACACACACACACACACAACAATGCCTGAGAGATTAAAACCTAATCAGAATTCTTATGTAATAGTGAACCTAATCTCATGCAACATATGTACATCCTTGCTGTATACATGCACAGTACAACGTGTGACTGATTTGTATCATTCTGTCGCAGCAGTGAGACTGTGAGGGACAATAATGCAGTATGCCCATTTACAATGAGTGTATTCATGTGATAATATCGAATATTTAACTTTTTTCTCACAAGTTTTATTATTTTATAAATGAAGAAACTGAAAGGTGTTTTTTTTCCAAAGAACTCGTGTATCTGGGGCTTTTTAAAGACTAATTTTTTTCATGCAGTGTGCTGGCTATATAAAATCACCTTTGGAATTTTGGCCTTGAAGCATATTACAAAAGAATTACTGACAATAGTAAAGGTTGTAGGAAAATTATCCGAGACCTACAGAAAAAACGCAAAACACCCCAAGATGGCTGCATGTTTGTCCTCAATATTTAAGGCAGCTGAAAGGATAAACAGAATATTGCGGCCCATTTTTTGAAACCCTGCCTTTTCTGTAGTCATGTAACTATACTGTTTATAATACCTCTGTCTATAATCTCTCTCATTATGTCTATAATCTCTCTCATTGCCAGGTATTCACTACATTGGGGGCATGCAAGATGGCAGTGACATGAGGCTCCTTCTTGATTACCTCACAGACAACAATCTAGAGTGGCACAAGCTGTCAGATACCTTTGATTATGTAGGTATTTCATGTGGGAAAAACCAGTGAGGAGAGGGGAGGGGTCCTTATTCCCTTGCTTTTACCATAAGCATCTTGAAATGCTTTAGCATTTTTATCAGTGTGATATTTGGATTCCTCACGATTAGAATTAATATAAAAAAGCATGAAAGTTTCAAAGCAGTGGGATGTTAGCACTAATTGTGGCCGTCCAAATGATGGCTGGACAGTTCAAAATGCTACATGTAGGTAATTTCATCTTAACTGGCAATGATCATTCAGCCAATGATAGAGAAGGAAATGGTATAAATTTTCTTTTCTTTTCTTTCTTATCTTAATAATGCTGCCGAAGGATGATTATAACCCTGTGCTCTCTTTGTCACCATCGATATAAATAATTGTAGTAATGTATCTCATATAAATGGGATTGCATAAGCAGCATTTTCTGTATTCATTTGAAGGGCAAGTTGTGAGCTTGCTTTTTATTAAAAATAGGACAAGAAATAAAGATTGGTTTTGAAATATCATTTTCTTTCCAAGACCTGCATGCACACAGTAAATTATATGCTTCAGGGCGTGCAGAAAATTCACACAATATTCACAATGGGATGTTTACATTGCATTCATAGTAGAATAACATTTTTATTGAATGCTTTGTTTACATACATGGCAAATTTACAATTTATTTGTACATGGAAGATAGGGGCATGGGTCTTTATTGGTAAAAAATGTTAGATTCACATCAAATAGCCTTGTGTATGAGAAGGTGCGATATAACAAGCAGAAATAATTAACATGTTTAACATATTGACTAAGGGGACATCCATTTTTATCATCATTTTCACAAGTCTACAAAGATGAGACTTTCCAAACCTTCCCCAGCCTTCAGAGAGTACAAGGTGCAGGTTAAAAACCTTAGCCAGCACACCCCTTTGGGTGAAAATCATCATTTTTGTTATATTTCCAAAAGTGTACAGAGGGCACTTACTCTCTTCTCCCCCACCAGAAAATGGTTTACAGACTTTTAAAAATGATGATAAAATGGTTGGCCCTTAAGAGCTTGAGCTAAAAAGTCTGGTTCAGTTCCTCAGCTTCTCATATTGATCGTGACATTGTCTGCCCTTTTCAGGTCCATGTGGATTCCTCCAAGACTCGGTCGACCAAAATCCCAATAGTTGGTGGTGGGTTTGAGGGCTATAAAGAAACACTGCTTCAACATTTCCCACAGGAGGAGAAGGCAATATGTGGATTTGTTGATCTATTGGAGGCAAGTTCTACTTACCTGATAATATAACATATATATAAATTATCCTGTTTAACTGAGTAATACTGAATATTGTTGTGATGTCTTATATCGTATACAATTAATTTTACCACCAAATGAGCAGCTATCGCGTTTATTCTAGAATCTATGCTTGTCATCAGACCACATGGACCTTTATAGATGGCTAAACCTCCGTAATAATCTCTTAAGAGGTTTGAGATTATTACAAAAACCAAACTTTTAGAAAAAAATGGGCTAACTTTGAATGTCGGAATGGATTTATTAAACAATTGGCAAGTGTTGGAAAAATCGTCATTTACCCAAGAAAAAATCCATTTAATTTTGGCCAAAAAGAACACTAGACTCCCCTTTAAGTTTTCTGGGGTGAACGACATGCCTTTAATAGTTTTTTCAATTCAGGAGGCCCGTGCATACAGTTGGCCCTGCGGCATCCTCAAAATGCTGCCCACCTGGGTGTCTTGGCTGCTCATAAAATCAGGACTCATCAATAGGTATATTTTGCTGACCCAAAAGAATACATTGGATGTTATCCAGGGGCTCACAGACAACAAAACACTTCAGACTGTCTTTGCGTATGTCTTCGCAGACTATGGTGAGATACTGTTTCCATGTTAGTAATGACCGACAATTTATATATATATATATATATATATACTAGTATATATATATATATATATATTTTTTTTTTTTTTTCCTGTAAATTGCTACAATCTAATACAGGGCAATTGTTATTACACCTTGTTATACACTGACCAATATTTCAGATGATAAATTATGTTGTATGTATGTATGTCTTAAATGTCATCGGTATGATTAGAAGTGATTTTCAGAACTTACTTTGCACACTTATGATTAGCCAAATTCTCTTCATGCTTTCTGCACCTAAATTCCCACTGTTTTACTGATTTGGGCATGTACAGTATGTAATAACTATTTTATTCTAGGGACTCTCCCGAAGTACAGCTCCTTCTTTACTCATGCTACGGTGCTGAACCACTTTGTGAAGAACGGTTCTTACTACCCAGTAGGGGGCACTAGTGAGATCGCCCACTGTCTCATCCCCACCATAGAGGAGTCTGGAGGAGGGGTGCTGGTGAGGGCACCTGTCAGTAAAATACTCTTAGATTTGGAGGGAAAAGTCACAGGTGAGATGTTAATTCAAGGAAATTATGCTTCCAGTCTGCACCTTTGCCATGTATTTTTCATCAAGATGGTCTCATGGAAACTAGTGCGATGTAGAGAATGTGTGTGCATGTCTGTGTGCATATGTATGTTGTATAGTTGGAGGTAAAGTTTCTGAACAATAGTACTGAAAGTAAAATATTTGTGGCAGAATTTTAAATGTCAGTGAAGTAACCTATATGAATTAACAGTATGACCGTGATACCAATTAATGCCATAAATTGCAGTTCAAATAAATTCTGATTTACAGCAAATTTTATATATATATATATATATATATATATATATATATATATATCAGTTTGTTACATAACAGATTACACTATATTATCTATAAATTAGATATGATGAAATTACACAATTAAAATAGTTTAGATATTATAAGCAAATCAAATAAACTAATAACTTAAAGGGATAATAACTCTTCGTATGAAATCTGTATTTCACAATAAAAACATTGTGAGTTACTCATAAAAGTATAATATATTCTGTTTTCCCACAAAAACGGCTGTTATAGCTATTATTCTGATATCTGAGCTTGTCTTTAGACCACGTGACCTCCATTGATGGCTATACTCTGTTAAAATCTCTTAAGAGATTTTAACAAAAAACCAAACTTTTTAGAAAAAAACCAGGGACTAACTTTGAATGTAAAAATGGATTCATTAACCATTGGTAAGTATGGGAAAATTGTTGTTTACTCCAGGAAAATTCATTATTTGGCCGAAACGAAGAGTTATTATCACTTTAACGAAGTGAAAACTGAAATTTGTCTATTTTTTTCATTATTTTATGTGTATATCCACATGTGGCACATAAGTATCATTCTTGGTTTTACCAATAAGCTTAATATTTTCAATCAACAGTAGGGTACCAGGTGTTTAATGAGACCTAGACTACTGGTAGATATTAA
This sequence comes from Lingula anatina, assembly GCF_051362555.1. Classification (NCBI taxonomy): domain Eukaryota; kingdom Metazoa; phylum Brachiopoda; class Lingulata; order Lingulida; family Lingulidae; genus Lingula; species Lingula anatina. The sequence continues at coordinate 7,891,746 of NC_141771.1, read as the reverse complement.
TTAGTATGCTGTGCAACAACAGGTATCTTATCATATTGTTTGATTTGTCCGTCAGGTGTGTGTGTGACAAAGAATAAGGAGGAAGTGAACATCTTTGCCCCTACTGTGATCTCTGATGCAGGATTATGGAACACATTTGAGTCACTGTTGCCAAGAGAAGTAATGCTCAAGTCTAGTGAGTTTATTTTCTTCTTCATTCCTTTTTGCTTCATACAATAATATATATATATATATATATATATATATTATATATATTATATATATAGAATTTACTTCTGGTTTGTTTCGTTAATTAATATTTTGCATACTTTTTTTCAATCATCTTTTTTCTTTCATTCCATTCACTCAATGTTCAAATAATTCCTTTGTTCTATTGCTCATTTACTGTGGCAGCTGTTCGCCAGTTCAAGTGGCAAGAAAAAAAAAAAACAATCAAATTGCATGGGTGCCTTGACTTTTGAAGACTGTTCCTATTTATTTCAAGTTCTTATTAAGGCATGTTAAAACAGAAGTAGACAACACATGCCAGTAATGACATGTCCAATGTTTTGGGAGCCAAAAATATCAGTTTTGAGATCCATGCAGCCGGCCCCCTGCATCCCATACCATATTGTTAGACTTTTTCACTTCATGGCAGTCTCGTCCCTGTTGGTCCTATTTCTAAATTTTCTGTTTCAGAGTACTACAAGCCACTGAGAGATTTAGCTCAAAAACCTGGTGCTACGGCCATGCTGCTGTTTGTTGGTCTCAAGGGGACGACTGAGGAGTTGAAGCTGTCTCCAGCGAATCATTTCATCTATTCAAGGTAAACAGGATTTTGGATTATTTAGAACCGAGACACTAGTTAACATGTAGATTTCAATAGGAATTATACCCATATCTACCTGTTTTTTCACCAAGTTGGTAGGGTGTGTATTATTGATCTTAGATAAAGGATAAGGAAGTACTTGGTACTGTAACGGTGAGAGGCGATACAGCAGCAATGTAGTACATGATGTAGTGGCTGTTTGACAGGTGCTTTTCTTTGGAGCTCTCATTCTTGAATACTGGCTGGTAGCAAGTATTGATGTTTTCATCATGCAGGGATAATAATGGGACTATATTAAATAGATTGATAAATAAATAAATACATAATAATTAATTTTAAGTGAAATGATATAGTGATAGTAAGATATAATAAGATAAAATTTAAATGAGAATAAGTGTTGAAAAGATGAAACCATGATTATGGTCAGGACTTACAATAATAACAATAATGATAATAATCAATTTTGCAACTAAAAATTGGATTGTGCATTCACTATATAAGAGGGATAAAAGTAACTAAAACACATTAAGACATTGTTCACTAAAAAACTTAAAAGATTAATTCAGTGATGAAATGTTTAATCAGTCAATAAATTTAAAGTGTTTCAGTTTATGACCTTCCAGACAAACTTAAATATTTAAGGAAATAAATCATTGTGCCCAATTTGTACAGATTCTGAATTTGATATTCCTCTGTGAGCAGTCAGATTATTTGGTGACATTAATTTGGCTCTTTCCGATTTGTGATAACCATTTCTGAAAGCATTTTTTTTTCTCTTACCTCTTCTTAATTATCACTTGATTGTGGCAATATTGATTACCAAGTCTTCAAAAATACTAGACTTCATGTTGATTTTCCTGCCTAGTATTTAATGATAGGAAATGTTTTAGGAAATGGAAAATGTTCATCACGAGTCACTAATTGTCAGTGAGTATCTGGAATTAGTTTAGTTTTCACTGGGCTAATGTAGTGTGGTGGGTAAAAATCAATGCCAGAGAAGAACTGCTGAGATCACCTTAATATGCTGCAGAGATGCTATTTCATACTGTTATTGATTTTTCGCTGATCTGGAGTACAGTATCTAACAGTTATTGTCATCATTTTTATTTTAATTTATTTATTTATTTATTATTGTAATCAAGGAAACATTTTTACAGTAATGTGTGATGTTCAGTTTGATTTTATTTATTTAGAGAATTTATTTGTATGTGAAAGTAGCACTCAGACTAGATAAACTTAGCATTTTCTTATGATTTCCCATCACAGGGTTTAAGACAAATTAATGAAACAATATTGATTGAAGTGAGAACTGTTTGCTATTTGGACCCAATCCCTTGAGTGCAGTTCAGCTGTAAAGGTTAAAGTATAATGGGGTTCAGGATTGTTTGTAATAGCTATGTTTACATAAAGGATGTTTTTATCCATATTTGTTGTAGTGATGATGTAGATCGCAGTTTCACAGACTATCTAGCCATGACAGCCCAAGAAGCCTGCACAGCCGAGACCCCCATAGTGTTTGCATCTTTTCCTTCAGCTAAAGATCCAACTTGGCAACAGAGATACCCAGGTAAACTATTATAATAACTATTATCTTGAACCTAATGATTCCATCTGATTTGTGTGTGTGTGCATGAGAGAGAGAGAGAGAGAGAGAGAGAGAGTACAAACAACGACATCAAACAGTAGCATAATGATATAGAATTTGTATGAATTAAAGTTTATCTTTGTGGGAGACATTTTAAATATTTCTAGATTTCAGTTTTAACACATGGAAGTAGTTTGACTAGTAGGTGTTTTTATGTGCTGGAAAAGCATTGTTTAATATAAAGGCATGTAGAATGTGTTAGGTGTGACAGTTCTCAACACAAAACACATTGACTGGTTCCAATGAAAATCTCTTTGCCCCACAATTATCCTGCTGCTTTCAAATCCTAAAACTAATTTTCTTGACACCTTTAATAATTATATCCACACTACCCAACGTGGGAGTGGTGTTGGTATGTTTTTCCTTTTAACTCTAACTAGAATCTAGATAGCTTGTACTGGGTGACTCACGTTTACGCCATACCATGAGAAATAATTATTAATCATAGCCAATAATTTTCTCAAAATTCGAGGTTTGTTTGAAAATGACAAAAATGATAAATTATTTCAACTGTTTTCTAGGTCAGTCTGTTTGCACTGTGATCACCCTGGTGAATTGGGAGTGGTTTTCCCGGTGGGAGGATCAGAGGATCATGCACAGAGGGGAGGACTACGAAGGCTTGAAGAAGAAGTTTGCTGATCAGGCATGGGAGCAGTGTTTGAGGAAGTTTCCTCAGTTGGCAGATAAGGTAAAATACAGGAGGTTATTTTTTATTTTTATTTTTTTTAAGTTTTAGGCTATGAAAAAAAAGAAGAAAAAGTAATTTGGAAAACAAATTATAATGGTTTGAAAGATGAGCTAGTTTGAAAGATAATACATTACAAGTTGATATAAATTGATAAATTTGAATTTGAATTGCACTATAACAGCTGTAGTACAAGTGTGTTAGATGCATGCAAATTTGAATACTGCTACCAGTTGTTTTTCAGATAGAAATCATATTACAGCAACTTTTACTACCCCCCCCCCCCCCCCCCCCCCCCCCCAACTGGCTTTCTGTAAGACGTACCATACATTCTTCACACCTTGTATCCTAGGTGGAGTATTTTGACGTTGGCACTCCTCTGTCCAACAAGTTCTACTTGGGTACTCCAAGGGGTGAGATCTACGGACTGGAGCACGACTTCTCAAGGTTCTCACCTGAGATGACCTCTCATGTTAGGGCACAGACAGATATACCAGGCCTTATCTTGACTGGTAAGTTGATGGGGAAACAGCCAGGGTGTCATGTTAAAAAGGTCATTCAATTTTCTTCAAGTTATAAACTTGTGAGTTGGATGATGAATTGCGTAGCAATAAATAAGTTAAGTCATTGTGTGTGAGTAATAGAAAATGGGAGTCATTTATCTCAAAAATGCATGTGAAATCGATCTCTCTCTCTCTCTCTTCCTTCTTCCTTTGCTTCAGTGTAATCAGATTTAAAATTTCCTCAATTCCCACATTATATAATTCAGGTCAAGATGTCTTCTCCTGTGGGTTTGCTGGCGCTCTGTTTGCAGGCATCCTGGCATCCTCTGCTGCGCTGAACAGGCTGGTGTTCATTGACCTGATACTCAAAAAGCAGCTCTTCGGCCAAAAGAGAGACAAAAAAGAGATCGAGTTGGAGGAATGAAGGCGCACTGAAACAACGAGAAATGGGTAAAGACATTGTATAAATTAGTGAGAAATGAATGGACGAAGAAGTAAAGGATAAAGGTGGTTTGACAGAAGAGGAAAGTTTAGAAAAAGTGTCTGTTAGTTTTGTAGGAAAATTAGGCATAAGGAAAAATCAGGCATAAGTGGAGAAGAGAGATAATGGGAGTGAAAAGAAAATATACAAGAGGAAAAGATGGAGAGACAAGTGACTAGTATTCCTCTGTTGGTGCTCATTTCTTGTTAAATGGTGTCTGCCATCCTCTTTGGGGCAACTCAATTGGACAAACACAGATTGGTGCTTTTTTTTTATTTTCACTTTGCGATATTTAAGCTTGTGAAAGAGATTTTGTCCCCCATGGATACTGATGATTTTTTTTTCTAACAATGTATTAAGTATTACGTGAGAGCCAAACTTTGTTAACTCAGATTGCAATAATTTGTTGATAGAATTATTAAGTGCTCCAGGAATCTTTGTAAATTTTGCATGTTTGTGGCATGTGAGAGCCAAACTTTATTAATTCAGATTGCAATAATTTGTTGATATCATTATTTAGTGCTCCAGGATTTTTTGTATATTTTGCATATTTGTGGCATTGAATATTGTTTGTGTTATTGGTTGTTTGCCATCTACAGTCATGTTTCTAGTCAAGTGCTGTCAGTTACGCACAATTACGTCAGCAGGCCAGTATATACATAGAGTGATACACTGCAATTTCAGGACCGCAAGAGCCCTACCAAATGCCTGTAGTCGTAGAACTGAAGCCAGGCCAGTAAAATATATAAATTTGTTTGGTAATATATATATACTAGCCACAATTTCTTCCTTGGGCCAATGAGATTCCTGTGTTCTAAAGACTTTATAGGTTTTGACTCGGACTGAAATTACTTCAAAGGAAACTTTCTTAATTGCACCAGACTGACCTTGGAGTGAAGGTGAAGTGGGTTACAGAAGGATTAGACCTGTTTGTTTGGTGGTCTAATCTCAATGGAATGGCCTGCTGAAGCATGTTGTGCTGAACTGAGTGGAACCATCTTAATTAGAAACTCCTCTTAAAAGGCATAGAGTCTCAGTTACTATTAGGTTAATTACCAAGTTGACATAGTTTTTAAAAAAGTGCTCAATTTTCAAATTTTCAAATGTTAAAAAGCAAATACTAAACTTCAGGTAGTTGAACAGGAGATTATTTAACAAATTTGAAGGGTTCTGGAGAACACTTAGTAAAGAAAGTCTTGCCAACAGTGTTGTGATTTATAATAATTATTGTTTGGCACATATGACAATATTACTGTTTCAGTATTTGTTTTGTGATACTTTTTGTTATATTTGTAGCTATTTATGGCACCGTTATTTTTTGTTTGTTTGTTTGTTTTTTTTTGTATAACCTGCTACATATGCAGACCTGTCACATACTGAGTTTGTACATATATGCATATTGTTAGGATGTCTAATTATACACATGCAATTTTTGTTCACGTTGTGACATATGCTGTCTCACCTTTGTTATGCAAATATTTCACAGAATTTGAAAATTTAATGATACTCAACATAGGCAGATCAAGAAAGAGGAATCTGCTCCATCTACACCAATTACAGAATCGTTAATTGTCCCCTCCCCTCCACATCCTCCAGTTTTTCAAAAAGGTGTGAAAACCCAATCTTTTTGTCTACCCCCTCCCCCCCCCAAAAAAAAAAAAAAAAAAAAAAAAAAAAAAATCCAGATATTGTTAGAATATGAGTGTGATGGTACAGATCCTTCTGGACTTTCGAAAACAACTATGGAATATTAGGGTAAAACTTAAATGGGGATATCCAGGAGAGGGGACTCTGGTATCATATGACCTCTTTTCTGGTCTCTCCTATGAAATTACCAACTACATTTATTAATAATGTCAAAGAGCCAATTTTGAATTGATATAGATCTGTTGTTTGCGCTCAGGTTTTCAGTGCCATTTTGTTATATATTTATGTATACTGTCTTGTAAATATGGACACATTGTTAAGACTATGCTGAGTGACACAATGCCAGTAGTTGAAGCACCAAGATGTTTTCATATTTTAAAGAAATGATAAGCCAGATCTCTGCTGGCGCTTAAATGAGAAAGGTTGTGTTTTTCTTTAATTTATTAATTTTCCTCACTCTTGAAAGATAAACGCCGAAAAAAATGACTATGTACTATATTAAGATGCGTTTTTGTTTGATATGCAACTTCAATGATACGTTTTGCAATGGCTTTACTTAGCTGGCAAACTACATTTTTATTAAAACAGCAAATGTTAATTTTTATAGCAGAGTCCAGAAACCATTGTCCTTCCTTCAAAAGAACCAAACGTCACACAAAGGTAGATATTCGCTAAATTTTTGCTTTTTTCAAGGCTGTTTCCTTGATAATGAACATGTTGATTACATTGTGCATATTCTAGAAAACATCATTAGCATTTGTATGTTGATTCACTGTATTTTGAACTTTGGCTGTCTTGTAAAGATGGCAAGTACAACATGGTGATCACAGCAGTTGCTGTGCTAACAGGTCATATAAAACATAGGATAGTGCTTTAAAAACGAATGCTGATCTCACACTTGGGTAAATTTTCCATCACATTGCCACTATATTTGTTTGTAAGTATTGTATGGGAAACTTCAAAATGAGGTTGTATCACTTAGCACGGTTTTGATGATGAATTTATATGTTTTTCTGTTCGAGGTCTAATAATTTATATTTGCAGTATTTATGACATGTTATTACAACCCGGTGAACAAATCACGTTGGGACCACGTGGCTACCAAGTGACTGGTAAAAACCACGTGGTCGCGGCATGTTTGTGTTTACTGGGAAGGAGGTTTGCAGTTACTGGCACCTACCTCCTAAGTTAAACTTCTCTGTAATTTTTTCTTTATCAAAAAAAGCGCAAAAATTTATTTAAAATTATGTAAAGTGACTTGTCAGTGATATACATTTATACATTGAGAGCTATTCACATCGGAATTGTAAAACCAGACCAAGAACATATGCGTACATGTAGTGTGAAGTGATGACGTGGGCTTCTGTTTGGTTATTGAATTCCACTGAATCACCAAACTCAGGCCTACCCAACTACCAGACTCGGCACCGAATGATCCTCAAATTCACCGGTAGATCAGACCACACTACCCGTTTTCAAGGTGTGTGTCAGATCGCATTACACAGTATCATACCCTGAAAAAATGTTGAGTGGTGATGCAATGCTTTTCAACCCCGCTGAGAATCGTCACTATCACATCGCGTACTAGGCAAGAGCGGTGTCGCGTCTGATACTGTGAAATGCGTACTGATACACACCTTGAAAACGGGTAGTGTGGTCCGATTTACCAGTGAATTCAGGATCATTCGGTGCCGAGTCTGGTAGTTGGGTAGGCCTGAAACTGCTGCGTCAGTCAGATAAAGGGACCGGTCACGCTATTTCTGTCGTCTTTTATCTTTGTAGATATTTAGAGCATATGATTCAAGCACCTATTAAAGATGGTGGACTCGTTAACAATGTTACGCGAAATTTACTTGTAAAGCGAACTAGTTGAAACAAAGAAACCTGTTAAAAATGTCATCTAAATAAAATTTATTTGGGATATGGAACTACGTGTAGGACGAGACAAGGGCGTGAAACGATGAAAGTACTGAGTCTTAAAAAGAATTTGATGGTCGTTCTTCGCGCCGAATCCCTCTATACCATTCCTTGTGAATTGGACCAAGAATGGAATAACCTTTTTCCGTGGAAGACCCTTTTTCTTAATCGTAAAAAGTAGTGGTTATAACCTATTATGGTATCGTGTATTCTTTTGGCGTTAACAATGTCTATACCATTGACAATATACCAACAACAGGGGCTTTTTTCTGAATGAGTGAACATTTTTACCCTTTTTGTTGACACAGCTTGAGAAATGACGTAGAACCTAGCAGCAAATCAAATTTGATCCAGTTAGCCCGCTGAAGGCTCAGAATCATAGGATGTGGTGTACACGAGAAGGCGGCACCATTTTTGTATTTGCATGCAGTATTATTATTATTATTATTATTATTATTATTATTATTATTGCTATACTTGGGAGGTATTGACATCGTTCACCTGAGTGGGTTTAAAAGTCACTGATTGGTTTCGGAATGGTTATTTATTATATTGTGTAATTGTTTAGTTGTGTTTTACTGTGTTAACATGGCATTAAAGGATCGTTTACTGGGACCCTCTTCACAAACGTTAGTTTTGAGCTTGGCTTTAGACTGCTAAAATTATTGTAAGACCGTATCACGAACTATCGGCCCACAATAAAAGTCAGCTGAGAGTAAAACTTGCTTCAAGAGGAGCACAATTTGCTCTTTGGGATTTATCTTTAAAACTGAAAAACGAAGAAGCCTTAAATATTCTTTGTGAAACGAAACAGTGTGCTGATGTTGACATCTGTCTGAGCAAAAAAAGGATCTTTGACTTATTTAGTGAAACGCAGTCCCAGATGAGTATGTACTACATGTTACTGCACCGTTTAATATGCATGAACGTCGCTGAAATAGAAATGGGTTGGTCAAGAATGCCTATATTATCGTGACGATACACTTACTGTTACCTTGCGTTCGCAGATTTAATAAGAACTAGTCGAAGAGGGTTGCTTCAGAGCAAGTTGTGAACCTCAAGTGAAACAACAATAAGAAATTATGAAATAATGACAAGTTTAGTGTTCCCAGTTGTTCTTTTGGGTTCGCCCATTTATATTTTATGCTGAAATTTCATTATTTAAAGCTGATTTTCATGTTTTTGTCTATCTTCATATATTTTAAGCTCTGTATCCAAAAGGTTTTGAAAACATTTTACTAAAAAGTACATAAATCATCACATCCTTTAAAGATGGATTTGAAATAATTTTTGTTACACCATAAGTTTCATTTAATATAACTCGGAGAAATAGCAAAATGAAAATCGTTTCATATTAACCGAAAAATATTATTTGAACGAATTTTTTTCTGCTTCCTTTCTGTGCTGTAAATAAAAGTGGTCGATGAGCAGGTAAGACAAGTAGACCAAATTTACGACCAAAATTTGAAGATAGGTGCCGTCTAAAGCTCTTTAATGGCTGATCAAGTGATTAATTCAGTTTATACCTTAGCATGTCGACTTTATTTGAGTCGCATAATAAACTAGTAGAAGTTGTTTACATGCATTAATGGCAGTCCACGCTCCACCGACGCTCGGTTCAAATGTACCACAAAAATGACGATCAGCAATACATAATTGTCACATTGATCACCGATAGTAAACTTTTATGTACAGATACAGATGTGTCTGTTCATATAGCTCTCACTTGCGTCTGTTGTCGCCATCTGCTGTCGCTGTCGTCATGCACTTGCAATGATAACACGATAAGTGGAAAACTTTTGTCTTCAAACTTACAGAACTGATGAATATTAATAAAATACAGGTCAAATTCGAAAATCGGCATGATCGGGCCATTTTGTTTTCAAAAGTTATGCCGTTTTTCGCTTTTGTCAACATATTCTATCCGCCAGTATACAGATAACATGAAAACTGTGTCATATTTTACTTTAAAACTTGCAGACCTATTCATATGACTAATATACAGATCAAGTTCGAAAATTATCTTGATCAGTTTAGTTTTGGTGAGGTTATGCTTTTTTGTATGTATGTGGTTTTTTCCTCAGATTCGATCCCTAGGCAGGTGAACAGTCTCGTCATTGAATTAGATATGCTAAAGTGTTCTTTTGACATTTTCTTCTTAACAATATTGTTAGTTGATTACATAAAAATGGTGATATATCTGTTTTTGTGTATTGTGTAATAAAATGTAAAAATGGAAATAAACTCATATCATTGCATTTTGTCAGATCCAATCCTTCACTATGTTCAGTCTCAGAATGGAGCAAATTGAACATTTAAAATTGTTTTATTGACATTTTTCCAATCTCAGCAATTTTGTCAGTTGATCATAAGAAAATGATAGTAAAATGATCATTTTGTGTTTTGTAATAATGTTGAAATGGAAATAAACTCATTTCAGTACAGTTATCTCTTGTTTACAGTTTGGCATTTTAAAGCTGTGACTTTGAAGTTCCATGGGCCTGAAGACCTTTGCTAGTAATATTTTCTGAATACCCGCATTACCTGCAGTGCATAAAAAAAGATTGATGGTGATTATGCTATATTGCATCAAAATTGAAGAAAAGCCTATTTTGGGCACTGACCATTTACGAAAAACCATGACACTATACTCAGGCATACAGAAATGAAAAATAGGACTAAAATAACAGCTTGAGATGGAAACCAGTCTTATGTTACTGGAAAAAATACAGTTTTGTGAACATTTTAATTTTTCACATTGTGGCATTTACAAGGTTTGACTTTGAACTTCCATGGGCTTGAAGACTTTTGTTTGTTTTCCGAATATCCATGATACTTATATTTTATTATTAAAATTAACGGTCATATGCTGTAATATTGTAATATTGCATCAAAATTGAAGGAAACCTTTTGGGGCTGCCATAATGACCATAAAACGAAAACCATGTTACTTATGATTCTCTTTACTGTAAAGATTCATAGAACTGAAATGCAGCCTAAGTTGGAAAACCAATCTGATGTATTCTCTTCTGGAAGCATTGCAGTTCTTTCTGAAAATTTCATTTTTCACATATGACTTTTAAGTGTGGAACTTAAAACTCCCACAGGCATGAAGAAGAACGGAAATCAAATTTTCTAAATGTCCATGTTATGTATAACCAACTTGATTGGATTATGATTTTTTTCTTGAATTTATTTATTTATTTAATTATTTATTTATTTATTGAAATTATCATTTTTCTCATTCTAGCATTTTTAAGTTGTGAACTTGAACTTGCATGGGTCTGAAGCCTTTTGCTTGTTAACTTACATCGGTATTACCTGTTGTGCATAATTAAAATCAGTTGTTGACTTTGCAGTTACAGTTGAAGCATACTGTATAATTGCATCATAATTAACAGTAGCTTTGTGCGTTATTAATTTGTGCTTTTTGTCTGTACATTTGACAGCTTTGCTGCCTTATTCTTTTTTGTTGTCTGTATTTTTGACAGCTTTGCTACCTTGTTTTTAATATATTTCAACGCAAAAGGTGATATGCCTGGTCCCGCATTCGTTCTCGGGATATCCATATTGTGGGTCCAAAAGCTTAGCCTTTGTAGTAGGCGGGTTACCGAAAACCGGAATTCGAACTTTAGATTCTCCGTGCTAATTGTGGTTTGGGATTACCTTGCATTTTTTGTAGAACAATCCAAGTCTTAGTGGAATCTCGCTGACTGCAATCTTGTTAACTGAATGACACGCCAGTAAGCCTACAACCGCAGCTTTTCTAAAGCCGTTTGTTTAAGGAGCCTTCGGTTGGTTTTCCCATTACTTGTGGTAGGAAATTCGCAAAAAGTGACATAGTAAGCCGGTGCAAGAGACAAACCGTCACGTCCAATGGGACACTTTTCTTTACACCACTCTTTAACGTCAGCCAGTGACGAAACGTCATCAAGAATGACGCACGCGCAAATTTCTTCACCCAACCGGACGTCCGGTGCGCCAATGACAACGACATCTTTGACAGCATGGTGTTGCTTGAGGATTCCCTCTATTTCAGCAGGAAATAGTTTAAAAGTCGCACGCTTGATCATGTCATCTTTACGACCGCAAATTGTTATCCTGCCAGTCAAACTCATAACACCAATATCACCTGTACAAAACCAGCCAGTCGCATCAAACGCTTCTCGTGAGGCCTTCTCGTTGTCCACGTAGCAATTGGCGTAGATGGTTGGCGACCGCACGCAGATTTCGCCGCTGGTTCCGCGAGGGACGTCTCGGTGGTTTTCATCGACGATTCTCACTTCTGTACCTTCGTAAATTTCTTCCCCGTCTTGGCTATTGTATGTCTGGTTGCATAGGGTGCCCGCCATCAAACCCACCTCTGCCGTACCTGTTATTTAGACAGTTCTGTCCTTATTGTTTCTCAACATTAAATAACCACCAAAAGTGTTCTTGTGTATTTGTGTGTGCGTGTCTGTACTGGAGAAAGGAGGTGCTGTTCAAATGTTAGCCTATTAAACAATCATAGGAAATTCATGTGTAGTAAGAGAGAGACAGAGAAAGTTATCATACCGTAACATTCTGACACACCTTCCACGTTAGTCAGCAGGCCTTGTACTTTCTTTATGACATCTAGATTAATTCTCTGACCCCCTGTTATTATGTGCCGAAGAAAAGGCAACGAGTGGACGGAGGGATCGAATCGGGAGACAAGATCAACCATGAAATAGTGCATCATCACCGTATGCGTACATTCCTCCCTCTTCAGGATTTCCATGACGAAATCCATGTCTCCACCACCAATCACCAGAGCAGAATTCACCGTCACTCCTGTCCCTCCAAACACCGCCATTCTAAGCAGCGTCATGCTACCTCCCAGCCAAGTCATCGGCCGGTCGTTGAAGAAACAGCTGTCGTCCCCGAAACTCGACATGGCGAGGAAGGGACACTGGTGTAGATACTTGCTATGGGTGTATTGGACTCCCTTGGGTTTACCTGTGGAACCAGACGTGAATAAGACCAAAAGTGGGTCCTCTGGGTTTGGCGCCACCCATATCTTTTTCGCCACGACGTCCTCCCAGTTCTGTCCCTTTCCTGCTGCAAAGACGCTGCTGAGGGTCACAGTGCCCTCCGTGGTGACGTCACATTTTGGACCAGAGGTGATGGCGTCAAATTTGGGACCAAAGATGATGACGTCTTTATCTACGTTCTCGCTTGATTTTCGGGTGAGTATCTTTCTGCATACATCCACCTCTTCGTCTGTTCTTAAGTACATTATGAGAGCACGGCATCTGTATTGCCAAACGTCATCTTCAAGGGTGGCCAAGTTGCTGAGGAGAAGCGCGTTGCAGCCAATACGACACAATGCCAGCTGAACAGAAAAATATTCAATGCAGTTTGGCGCGAAAAAAGCCACGCGATCCCCAAATGTATACCCACGCTGCAGCAGTGAAGCAGCCAATGTTTTGGACTGTTTCTGCAAAACAATAAAGGTAATTTTAAAAAATCTTTAAGTGGTATTCTTTGTGAGTTAAAGGAGAACGCCACTATCTGAGACATTAAATGGCTAAAATGTTAGGTTATTATCCGTTGCATTTTGTTCATTGTTGATTTAGGGGTTATCCATTTTATCATCATTTTGACAAGTCTACAAAGTGTAGTCTTTTCCAGACAGCCTTCCCCTCTTCAGAGAGCAGAAGGCAAAAAGTTAAAATGATATGACTCTTGACAGCAATTTGGGTCATTATTTTAGCATTATTCAATACAATTGACGTAATATTTGGTTGAAACACCCTGCTTCTCTAACGAACCCCCGAAGTGGTCAAAATGCACAGAAAATAACTGTTAGGAAAACGAAATTTTAAAATAAAAAAAAAGACTAATTATCAAAAGCATATACTGGTATGAGCCCGGTATACCTGAAGTTCGGCAAAAGTCAGACATTCTCTCTGCTGCCTGCTCTGGTAAACCACGGCGGCGGTCTTGGTGGGCAGTCGGTCCGCGGTGGAGTCAAAGACTTCCGGCAGAGTGATGTAGGCGGTAGGAGTCGACATCGGGGTATGGTGGTAACTTGTTTTACAGGAGTAAAGTTTTCCCACGCGATCCATATCTCAGTTTGGTTAATTCTGGAATTGAATACATTTTTCGATAAAAAAAATGAAGTCCTTTTAGATATATATAGGCCTCATAAACAAACTAGCTGTTCGTGATGTTAAACCTCGGATTTGTGATTGCGAACGCCGATTTAACGACTCAAACCTCGATATCATGGCCTTAAATAACTCCTGCATTACTCCCGTATTGAAACTAGTTAGGGTTGGGAAAAATAACCAGTATGTAAACAACTTCAGGCCCGAAAGCTGGCCTAATTGTTTGTGCTCTATTATTAGATGCTTGCGACCGTTAATTTTACGTTCGCGCCATGAATTCGACATTTGCGATAATAAAATTCTTTCATCGTAAATGAAGCTTGGGATATGGAATTGGAAATGGAATTGTTTTCGAGCAACATAAAAGGCATACATGTATGTGACTACATATCCCAGCAAACACGTCACATTCGGATCACGTGGCCAGCACGTTGCTACCACATTATAACGTCATAGACACGGATTAACCACGTGGTACCAACGTGACGTGTTTGCTGGGATTCACCACTTTTAAAGCATAAATTATTTTCAAAGTACTTCAGAAACAAAGGCGTCCTAGCGTTGATGCTGGAAGAAAGGGTTTGGGTTTTAATAATTACTGTGAAAAAATTGCGCAAGCATATTGGTCTGCTTGTTTGTTTGTGTGCAGCCAACTTTTTTGTTTCACGATAGCAATCCCGTTTTCTTTAATAAACTTATACAGGCCTGTCTTTATTTCGAACTTAATTTAACCTTAATCTCTTCTTTTGATTTTTGATTTTTTTAATTTGAACTCGTGCTTTTACTTCATCAACCTGGTCCATTTGCTAAATTGCTTAAATTGTGTGCTTAACAAATCGTGTTATTATTGGAGAACAACAATTACTAGCCACCTTTGTACACAAAAGTTGTCAAAAGAGAAAAAAAAACAATAAAAACTCCTCCTCTTTTACCTTTGCCACAAGCCGCAATACTGTAGTGCTCTAGTAGCAAAACGTGCTGCTTTCAAGCTTCACTATACCTCACGCATGTGTTATTAATTTTTCTGAGTTGGTTTTTTTCCAACTGTTTTTTTTTTCTTTTCATAACATAAGTAACGCACTCAGTCATGCGTTTTTTAATGCGTGGCGTACCTGTGTAATTATTGATTCGTCTGACACTAATGTTACATAGGCCTTGGCATATGGAGTGTCTAAGTGGCGTATCTAGGGCATGACGTTTAGAGCTCTCACCCTGTGCGCCTTTATTACCAGTACCTGTATTTAAAAAAATCATTAAAAATATATTCTCAAATATTAAGATGGGCACCATTTCAGTGATTATCGTGGTCACAACTATCTGTGGATACATGCGCACCTGAAAGTAGAAGACATTATATGATACATGCAAATAAATCAAGTTCCAGGCCTCTGTTTATTCAGCTGTGCTGTTGACCTTGACGCAATTTATTGCGTGTATGTACGACTGGGTACAACCTCTCCGTCTCCAGGACCTGGCGTATATCTACTCAATGACCTAGATACAGATCTGCCGATATTTTCAGGACATTGATCTATTAAACGGTACCTCCCTTTACTACAAATTATCCCTACCCTACCCTTGAGAAAAATATACCATTAACTGGTGTGTATACTTACTCTTTATTTACCCTGTAAGTATCCTGTGACTTAAAAACACGCTCGGCTGTCACCTTGATTGGTTAGAAACGATTGTCGTAAAATCGCAACATAATTTAAAAACGAGTGCATTAACTTTAAAACCACATAAAACGATCTTACAGTGCCATAAAGCAAAGAAAACATACATGTACACCATAATCGGTTAAGTATTCAAAACGAATGTCGTTAAATCTCCATAGGGTCCCAAAGAGTAAATAAAAAGAGACAGACAACCTAGACGCGCATAAAAATTTAAAAAAAACATCCTAGGCTACATCGTTCTATTCATTGTGTGTAAATCCCACATCGGTAGAAATCTACGATAAACGATTTCGAAGTCCTCGTCGTTTTGACAGCAGGGGAATCCCTTGCTTTTAATATAGCGTGAAACGGCCCGCACGAAAATGAAGTAGATACTCCAGCGCAGTAGACTACTGCAATCATACTGCAAACATGCTTCAAATCTGCTTCGATGTGGGAGCTAATTAACATATTATATTTGAAACATGATTCTATCATGCTGCTAATCTACTGCATTTATGCTCCTCCTCTGTAAAAACCCTATGTAATGTTTGAAGTAGAATTGCAGTAAGCTATACTGCATTTCTACTGCAAATATGCTCCACACCACTACTGCGTTACTGCTTCTTTGCTACTTCGATACTACTGCATTTTCTTGCGGGGCTTTATGAAATGAAGCCGTGCCATTGGATCGGTATTTTTGGATTGACCCCGAGGTCAATTTATGTTTCTTATTCTCATTATTGTGCTGCTGACGATGGGTTTAGAATAAGCAAAGAAGAGTTTGCTATCATTGGCCTACCGATAGCATTTATTCATAGGCATGTATCGTGGAGTCATATTTCATTGCAATCATTCATATAATCAATCCAAAAATAGCAGTCCAAAAGGACCCCGTTTATCCTATACTTTTCATGATGAACTGCACTTTGCAAGTTTTCCGTCCCATACCGGGTATATCTCCAAAACTGACATACAGCATTGGTCAAAAAGGTTGTCCCACCCCCATTTCCATGTACTTTTATTTACAAATGATCACCTAACAGCTGTTAATTGTTAGAAATAGTGTTTTTTTTATTACGTATACCGTGTCTAACATGATTAATGGTTAAAAAAATACAAAATAGTGGTGAAAATATACATATTTTATACCATTTAGTAAAATTTATAAGAGGTACCCCCTCAAATCGACTGTTTCACTGTGACTTCTAAAGATGTAAAGAAATGACTATAAAATTAAAAAGACGCCATCAAATGTCACCAAATTCACACACAATTAGCATTAGGGTGTGCTCATTAAAGATCACGTGCCTAACAGCGTGTGCGTCTACCGCGTACTGCAATTATTTCCTGTAGACGGCGCGACAAGCCTTCAACATGGGTTACAATTCTGTTTTGTGGGATATTGTCCCATTCTTCTTAAACAAGTTGGGGGAGTTGGTCCACGTTTTTATGGGGTTGGTTCTCCTTTGCATTGCACACTCCAATACATGTCACAGTTGATTCGTAAGTTTGATATCAGGGCTCAAAGATGGTGGTTCCATCCTTAGACCATTATGTTTCTTCAACAAACAGTTGCCAGGCGAGAGATGTGAGCAAGTGTGCAGTCATGATAAAGCCTGAAGTTAACCCCAAAGTCAGTTCTTGAAGATGGAATGAGATATCAGCTTAGAATGCTACGTTCAGTGATCCCACAGGCACCTGAACCTGGCCATCCATCACTGGAAGGAAGTTGATTTTGATGCAGAATCAAATTATTTCTTGTATCCCATCGATGGTCAAAGAGGGTCCATAGACTTGTTAAAAATGCCTCTTGGAAGGGTGTGTGCAGGATAATATCGCCTGAGGTGTTAGATCAATCCGCATTTGGAGAACATTCCAAGCCCATGGTATTAGTACATTGTTCCTTTTGGAACAAAACGTAACAGGGGCATTTTGATGTAACATTCTCAACAGAAATCTCACTCCATTTGCAAGAGGTGACTTCAGGGATACTACTGGCTTCATTGTGACGACGCACTTGCTCACAGCTCTCGTCTGGCAAACGATTTGTTGCAGAAACACAGGGCTCTGAGGATGGGACAACCGTCTTTGAGTCCTGATATTAATCCTACTGAGCACCTGTGGCATAAATTGGAATGTGCATTGCAGAGAAGAACCAATTCCTAAATAATCTTGACCAATTCCGCCACGCTCTTTTGGATGAATGGGACAATATCCCACATTACAGAATTGTTACCCATGTTGAAGGCTTGTCGCTCCGTCTACAGGAGATAATTGCAGTACGCGGTAGACGCACACGCTGTTAGGCACGTGATCTTTAACGAGCACACCCTAATGCTAATTGTGTGTGAATTTGGTGACATTTGATGGCACCTTTTCAATTTTATAGACATTTCTTTACATCTGTAGAAGTAACAGTGAAACAGTCGATTTGAGGGGGTACCTCTTATAAATTTTACTAAATGGTATAAAATATGTATATTTTCACCACTATTTTGTATTTTTTTAACCATTAATCATGTTAGACACGGTATCCGTGATAAAAAGCACTATTTCTAACAGTTCACAGCTGTTAGGTGATCATTTGTAAATAAAAGTACATGGAAATGGGGGTGGGACAACCTTTTTGACCAATGCTGTATATATATATATATCAGCGTCAGCGCCGTCCCTAATAATTTTACGTAGTTAAACTTTTATCGTAGTCACAGACCTTTCATTTGACCTTGGTTGTCTTTCGCAGCGTATTTGAATCATGAATCTATAAGATTACTTTAGGCCTCAGGGTCATATAAATACATGTATAAGAAATCACTCGTTGGACCTATTTCTCTTTTCAATATTACACTACAAGCCATCTATACAAATGATCCATCTCCCACTTATGAAATACTTCTGAAATACGTGTGATAAAAAAGAAAGATGAAATCGACTTATATAAGGTTTCACCAATGTGACAAATACAGAACTTGCAGGAAAATATAGCACAGTCAAAAGGCTATATAGCTAGCATTCACTTTCAACACGAATTGTGTATTACATGTATATAACAACTGGTACTGATAAAATATCATATGATTGAGGCACAAATTTGATACCTTTTTACAGTGTTAAGGCGGGAAATTGTAGCTGTAGAACAGTTTATTTGAGTATAGTCTTGCATCCCTATCAAATATACCTTGGAAATAAAGTTCATGGTTATCGTCTCTTATAACAGGCATCATTTTAGTGTAGAAAGCCTTATAAAAAACACATTTGAGCAAAATTAAAGCAAAAAGGTTTAAATGACACACGTGTCACATCGGAAGTACCCACATATGAGAGTCAAAGTTTCAAATTTTCCAATGCCGCCTGTTTCACTAAAGTCTTTCAGTTTCACATTAGGAGTTGTTTGAAATGTAAAAAAAAAAAAAAAAAAAAAAAAAAAACTGCACAATTTAACACAGGCGCCACTGACAAGCCATCAGGTCCGACAGAAAACTTCTCAGCCAATGAGGACACACCATCTAGATTGACGCATGCACATATTTCCTCACCTCAGTCAGATTAGAGGTCCAGCCACAGCAGCGGCATTACTAATGATTTACATAAGGAAAAAGTAAACGTTACTATGGCGGCGGGTTTAAAACATTCACTCCTTTATTTCTTATTATAACATAATAAAACACATTCTTTATAGTCTCCAAGTCGCATGTTTGTAAAATACCTGAATTAATTTGTTCCATTACAATTCTTGTATAGTTAATTTAGTTCCAGAGGTAACTTGTGCTGTTCGGATTTTGGGTGTTTTATCAAAAATGTATTTCATTTTTAACGTCTCACGTACAAAATCAAAAAATATTTTGAGAGGGGGCACCTGGTTGATTTTCGATATCTGTTTCTTTGGATTTCTAAATATGTATATATATATATATCTTGCTACAAAAATGTTGCCCTCCATCCCTTTATAAGCACAAAGCGCCAGTTAATATTCACTCTTAGATGCAGCTATAGAGATTCAGTAATCCTACAATTGCAGCTTTTCAAAAGCCGTTTGTTTGATCAACCTTCGGTTGGTCTTCCCATAAATTGTTGTAGGAAATTCGCCAAAAGTGACATAGTAAGCGGGCGCAAGAGACAAGCCGTCAAATCCAATAGGAAACTTCTCTCTACACCACTCTTTAACGTGAGCCAGTGAAGAAGCCTCATCAAGAATGACACATGCGCAGATTTCCTCACCCAACCGGACGTCCGGTGCGCCTATGACGACGACATCTTTGACAGCATGGTGTTGTTTGAGGATTGCCTCGATTTCTGCAGGAAATAGTTTATCACTCGCTCGCTTGATCATGTCATCTTTACGCCCGCTAATTGTTATCCTGCCAGTCAAGCTCATAACACCGATATCACCTGTACGAAACCAGCCAGATGCATCAAACGCTTCTCGAGAAGCTCTCTCGTTGTCCACGTAACAATTGGCGTAGATGGTCGGCGAACGCACGCAGATTTCGCCGCTGGTTCCGCGAGGGACATCTCGATGGTTTTCATCGACGATTCTCACTTCTGTACCTTCGTAAATGTCTTCCCCGTCTTGGCTATTGTATGCCTGGTTGCATAGGGTGCCCGCCATCAAACCCACCTCTGTCGTACCTGTTATTGAGACAGTTCTTTAGTTAGTGTTTCTCAACATTAAAAGACCATCAAAAGTGTTCGTGTGTATTCGTGTGCGCGTGTCTGTGTTGGGGAAGGGGGTACTGCTCAAATATTCACGTATAAAGCAATCATAGCCAATTTATGTGTAGAAACAAAGAGAGAGAGAGAAAGTTATCGTACCGTAACATTCTGCCACAACTTCCACGTTCGTCAGCAGATCTAGTATATTCTGTATGACATCCAACTTCATTCTCTGACCCCCTGTCAGAATATACCGGAGAGAAGGCACAGAATGGACCGAGGGATCGAAAAGGGCGACAAGATCAACCATTAAATAGTGCATCATTACAATATGCGTACATTCTTCTCTCTTCAGGATTTCCATGACAAAATCCATGTCTCCACCACCAATCACCAGAGCAGAATTCACCGTCACTCCTGTCGCTCCAAACGCTGCCATACTAAGCAACGTCAAGCTACCGCCAAGCCCGGTAAAAGGGCGGTCGTTGAAGAAACAGCTGTCGTCCCCGATACTCGCCATGGCAAGGAAGGGACACTGGTGTAGATACTTGGTATGGGTATACTGGACTCCCTTGGGCTTACCTGTGGAATCCGACGTGAATAAGACCCAAAGAGGGTCCTCTGGGTTTGGTGCCACCCATCCCTTTTTCACCACGATGTCCTCCCAATTTTGTCCCTCTCCCGCTGCAAAGACGCTGCTGAGGGTCACAGTGCCCTCCGTGGTAACGTCAAATTTTGGACCAGAACTGATTACGTCAATTTTGGGACCAAAGATGATGACGTCTCTATCCACGTTCTCGCGTGATTTTCGGGTGAGTATCTTTCTGCAAACATCCACCTCTTCGCCTGTTCTTATGTACATTATGAGAGCACGGCATCTGTATTGCCAAACGTCATCTTCAAGGGTGGCCAAGTTGCTGAGGAGAAACGCGTTGCAGCCAATACGACACAGTGCCAGCTGAACAGAAAAATATTCAATGCAGTTTGGCGCGAAAAAAGCCACACGATCCCCAAAAGTATATCCACGCTGCAGCAGTGAAGCAGCCAATGTTTTGGACTGTTTCTGCAAAACAATAAGGACAATTAAAAATATACATCGTTAAGTGGTATTCTTTGTGAGTTAGTGGAGAGCGTCACGATCTGAGACATTAAATGGCTGAAATGTTAGGTTATTCTTGGTTACAGCCATTTGCAGAATTTTTGTTTATTGATCAATTAGGGGTTAACCAGTTTATCGTCAATTTGTCTACAAAGCAGGCCCGTAGCTAAGGGGGGTTCGGGGGGGTTCGAAAGAACCACCCTTTTTGCTGGGAAAAGGTCCACTCTGGGTACAATTTGATCTATGTACTTGAGGATTTTATGGTAAAAGGTCCACTTTTTCAGAAAACGAACCCGCCCTCTAAAATTGCTGGCTACGGGCCTTACAAAGTGTAGTCTTTCCCAGACAATCTTCCCCTCTTCAGAGAGCAGAAGGCAAAACGTTAAAATGATGACCCTTGACAGCAATTTGAGTCATTATTTGTATTACATTTCAACATCACCGACGTCAACATTTGGTTGAAACACCCTGTTACTCTAACTAACCCCCGAAGTGGCCTAAATGCGCAGAAAATGTCTGTTAGGAAGATTAAATTTTAAAAAGATTAAATTATCAAAAGCATATACTGGAATGAGCCCGGTATACCTGAAGTTCGGCAAAAATCAGACATTCTCTCTGCTGCCTGCTCTGGTAAACCACAGCGGCTGTCTTGGTGGGCAGTCGGTCCGCGGTGGAGTCAAAGATTTCCGGAAGAGTGACGTAGGCGTTTGGAGTCGACATCGGGGTATGGTGGTAACTTGTTTTACAGGAGTAAAATTTCCCCACGCGGTCCATATCTCAATATGGTAATATGGTTAATTCTGGAATTGAATGCATTTTCAATTTAGAAAAAAAAATATAAGTGAAAATATGCAGGCCTTATAAACGAACTGGCTGTTCGTTATCTTAAGACTTGGGTTTGTGATTGCGAACGTTGATTTAACGACTCAAACCGCGATATCATGGCGTAAAATCACCCTTGCATTATTGCCGTATTATATGTACTGGTAGTTCGGGTTGAGAAAAATAACACGTGTGTTAAAACAGCTTAGCAATTTCAATTTCAATTTATTTCTGTACTGGTACATAGATTGTCATGACCTTGTACAATATGATATACTAATGACGATACAATACAATTGGTGCATTACCATTTCTCTAGTTGGTTATTATGTTGCCTAGAGGCCAGGATGAAAGCTGGCCAAATTGTTTGTACTCTTAGATAATGCTTGCGACCACACGTTCACCCCATGATATCGCGGTATGCGCGATCGCAAAAGAGAGGATCGGGGTCGGCAAAAGCTTTTAACCTTTGTGAGGCCTGGATTTTGTATATTGGAAATTGTTTTCGTGGAACATAAAGTGCATCTGTGACTACATTGTTTGATTTTTTTGAAGCACAACGCATTTTTATAGTTATGGAGAAATAATGGCATAATGGCATTTGCACTAGAAGAAAGGGGTTTGGTTTTAATTATCAGTTGAATAATTTGGCGATGTTCTTTTTTTTTTTTAATGTCCTGATGTCCTGTTTTTTAGCAAGAATTGTCACTTGAGAAAGCCAATGCTCTATGGAATTCTTGCCTTCAGAACGTACGAATGACAAGGATACGTATGATTACCTTTCATCCACCAGATTTTACAGAAAGTTAACAACCAACCCAGAATCTATGTGGCGAAAATTAAGACTGAAATATTCCATAAAAATTTTAATCCATCTTTTTTAATGTACTTTTAGAGGTCTGTGATTATTTTGAACTTAATTTGATCTTTATGCTAATCTTCTAATCTTCTATTACATGTTCACAGTCAAAAAACAATAACCACCCCTCTTCTTTTACCTTTGCCACAAGCTGCATTCAGCCTTCACCTAACCTCAAGAATACGTTATTAATTTTTTTTCGTTTTCTTTTCAACTGCGTTACTTAATACACGGTGTGCGTGTGTAATTATCGATGCGTCTGACACTAATGTTACGTAGGCCTTGGCATATGTACGGTCTGTGTAAGTGGTCACGTATCTAGGGCATGAGGTAAGAGCGCTCTCTCTGTGCGCCCTTTTACCTGTATGAAAAAAAAAATATATATATATATATCCCAGATATTAAGATGGATTGATTATCGTAAGCATTATTATCTGTGGATGCATGCACACCTGAAATAAGAGGAGAGGACATCATATAATATATGTACATAAATTAAATCAAGTTCTGTTTATTCAGCTGAGCCTATAAACTTGACGCAATGTTGTGTGTGTACCTCTGGGTAACCGAGCCAACCTCTCCGTCTCCAAGACCTAGCGTGTATCTACTCAATTGCCTAGATTATTATTCACCGGGCATTGGTTTAATTTACGGTACCTGCATTTGCTACGAATTACCCCTAACCCTACCCTTTGGAAAAATATACTTGTACCTTTAACTGGTGTGTATACTTACCCGTTCTTTATCCTGTACGTATCTTGCGACTTGAAAGTACACCAAGAAGAGACGATTAATTCAGGTCTCCGCAGTTCTCCTCAGTTGACACCTTGCACTTCAGGGTATCTTGACGGCGAAAACTAGTCAACAAGCGGCGGGTTTACTGAGCGGCAGATTACTTGCTGTTTGTCTCTATTGGTTTAGAAGCCGACAGTCTGCCTCGACTCCGTATAGATTATTTTAATATTATAATGTAAAGCAGCGTACATGTTATATTATAAGCCACATGTTGTGCTTATAGGACGAAGAGTACGTAAGAACATATATTTTTTGAACTAGGTTGCGTAAGCCCTGTATTCTACACAGGTGGGATCCCCTGTTTTGTCTTGTGGGTTTCCAGTAATCCTCTTAGGGTTTTAAAACGTGATCATAAAATCACTTGACACTGGTACTTCAAGTTCTGTTAGCATAAAAACATTGAAATTTCTTACAAATTTTTTTTTGCGAATAATGTTGCTTTAAAATTATGCATTAAATACCATGCCCAATCAACTTGTCGTCGAACTCCCGTACGTGCATATATATATATATATATATATATATATATATATATATATATATATATATATATATATATGAATGACATGTGTCCTATCAAAAATACTAGCAGATGAAAGTCAAACTTTCAATATTTCCAGTGCCGTCTGTTTCACTAAACGTCTATCCCAGTAGTTGTTTGAAATATAAAAATGCACATATAACCCACTGACAGAGCATCAAGTCCGACAGAAAACTTACTTTTTACTAACTTTTAATGTAACCAATGAGGACACATCATCTACATGTATCATGAGACATGTCATATTTCCTTACCTAGTAATGATGTATATCACCCAAACCCAATAATGAGGTGCATTTCACATGCCAAAGTGTTCAAAAATAAAATTGAATGAATTCAAAGTTTTGATCAATTTTTTAAAACATATATGTGTATAGAACAAAAAATCACGACTGTCTAAATTTAAATTCAAATGTTAATTTTTACAAAGTCTTTACATTACGCAAAGAACCCTAAATGATAAAGTATGTTCCGGGTCATTTAATTTTATACCGCGTTCAGATAGATTTTGTAGTGATGCAGTCATAGTAAATTATACATGACGTAAGGATGTTTTGATAAATATTTAAACTGTAACTCAAGGGGCTTAACGTCATGGCTAATACTAGGTATCTACTTATTGCTATATATTGCTTTAAAATTTTGCCCTCTGTTCCTTTAAGCAATTAGCACCATTTATGATTCACTCTTAGATAAAGTAAGCCTATAATTGCAGCTTTTCCAAAGCCGTTTGCTTGATCAACTTTCGGTTGGTTTTCCCATTACTTGTGGTAGGAAATTCGCAAAAAGTAACATAGTAAGCCGGTGCAAGAGATAAACCGTCACGTCCAATGGAGAACTTTTCTTTACACCACTCTTTAACGTCAGCCAGTGACGACACTTCATCGAGAATGACGCAAGCGCAAATTTCCTCACCCAGCCGGACGTCCGGTGCGCCAATGACAACGACATCTTTGACGACATGGTTCTGCTTGAGGATTGCCTCGATTTCTGCAGGAAATAGTTTAAGCGTTGCTCGTTTGATCATGTCATCTTTACGTCCGCTGATTGTTATCCTACCATTCAGGCTCATAACACCGATATCACCAGTACAGAACCAACCAGTTGCATCAAACGCTTCTCGAGAGGCCCTCTCGTTGTCCACGTAGCAATTGGAGTAGATGGTCGGCGAACGCACGCATATTTCGCCGCTGGTTCCGCGAGGGACGTCTCGGTGGTTTTCGTCCAAAACTCTTACTTCTGTACCTTCGTAAATTTCTTCCCCGTCTTGGCCATTGTAAGTCTGGTTGCATAGGGTGCCCGCCATCAAACCCACCTCGGCCGTACCTGTAGTTAAGACAGTTCTGTACTTGGTGTTTCTACAGTGTATATAAACATGAAATAATCATCAAAAGAGTTCCTGTGTGTGTGTGTGTGTGTGTGTGTGTGTGTGTGTATGCGGGTATATGTGTCGTGGAAGGGAAGTGCTATTCAAAGATAAACGTATTAAACAATAATAGCAAATCTATGTGTAGAAACAGAGAGAGAGATTGTGAGTAATCATACCGTAACATTCTGCCACATCTACCACGTTAGTCAACAGGCCTTGTATTTTCTTTATGACATCCAGGTTCATTCTTTGACCCCCTGTAAGAATGTGCCGAAGAGAAGGCACCGAATGAACCGAGGGATCGAAACGGGCGAAAAGATCAACCATAAAATAATGCATCATTGATGTATGCGAACACTTTTCCTGCTGAAGGATTTCTATGACAAAATCCATGTCTCCACCACCGACCACCAAAGCAGAATTCACTGTCACTCCTGTCGCTCCAAACGCTGCCATACTAAGCAACGTCATGCTACCGCCAAGCCAGGTAACAGGGCGGTCGTTGAAGAAACAGCTGTCGTCCCCGATACTTGCCATGGCAAGGAAGGGACACTGGTGTAGATACTTGGTATGGGTGTACTGGACTCCCTTGGGTTTACCAGTGGAACCAGACGTAAATAAGACCCAAAGTGGGTCCTCCGGGTTTGGTGCCATCCATCCCATTTTTGCCACGAGGTCCTCCCAGTTCTGTCCCTCTCCTGCTGAAAAGACGTTGCTGAGGGTCACGGTACCCTCCGTGGTGACCTCATATTTTGGACCAGAGGTGATGACGTCATTTTTGGGACCAAAGATGATGACGTCTCTATCCACGTTCTCACGTGATCTTCGGGCGAGTATCTTTCTGCATACATCCACCTCTTCGTCGGTTCTTATGTACATTATCAGAGCACGGCATTTGTATTGCCAAACGTCATCTTCAAGGGTGGCCAAGTTGCTGAGAAGAAACGTGTTGCAGCCAATGCGACTCAATGCCAGCTGAACAGAAAAATATTCAATGCAGTTTGGCGCGAAAAAAGCCACACGATACCCAAATGTATACCCACGTTGCAAAAGTGATGCAGCCAGTGTTTTGGACTGTTTCTGTAAAACAATTAAGGCAATTTTTAAAAAATCGTAAAGAAGTATTCTTTGTGAGTCAAAGGAGAACTTCACTATTTGGGGCCTTTTTTTAAACTTTTTTTATGACATACTAAAAAAAAAAAAAAAAGATTTCAAGACGTGATACATTGTAGTAAAGAGAAACATTCACTGCTTTCCAATGTTATTCCAATGTCAAGAGAGTGAAATATATTCGAAAATAAAAACAAGTATTAAATTTTTCTTTGCAACCGTTTCCCGTGCAATGCTTTCACTGTTGATTTTGGTGTTATTCATTTCATCATCATTTTCACAAGTCTACAAAATGTAGTCGTTTTCCAAACAGCCCTCCCCTCGTCAATGTTTGAATGAAAACCCCTGCTTTTCTACCTACATTTAGCCCCTCAAATTCACAAATAGTCAAAATTCACAAAAATAACTGTTGGGAAAAACAAAATTAAAAAAAATCCCCCCAAAAAAGATTTTTAAATATTTAAAAGCAGATACAGGTATAAACCCGGTATACCTGAAGTTCGGCAAAAGTCAGACATTCTCTCTGCTGCCTGCTCTGGTAAACCACAGCGGCTGTCTTGGTGGGCAGTCGGTCCGCGGTGGAGTCAAACACTTCCGGTAGAGTGACGTAGGCGGTGGGAGTCGACATCGGGGTATGGTGGTAACTTGTTTTATAGGAGTAAAGTTTCCCCACGCGGTCCATATCTCAATATGGTAAATTCTGGAATTGAATGAATTTTCAATTAAGAAAAGAAATCCAAACAAAGATATAAAGGCCTTGTAAACGAGCTAGCCGTTCGTGATCATAAACCTTGGGTTTGTGATTGCGAACGCTGATTTAACGACTTAAACCGCAATATCATGGATAAAATAATAATAATGATTATAATTATAATAATAATGATAATAACACCTTCATTACTCCCGTATTGAAACTAGTTTGGGTTTGGAAAATAACTAATGTGTATACAGCATAAGTCCCGAAACCTAGCCAAATTGTTTGTGCTCTTTTATGTGATAATAGCGACCGCCATGATACCGCTATTTGAGTCGTTTATTCATGATCACAAAGGAAAGGCTTACTATCGCTAAAGGCTTTCATCGTTAATGAGGCCTGGAATTTGGAATTAAAAATAGAATTGTTTTCGAGCACCATAAAAGGCATCTGTGACTTCATATCGACCATTTTTGAAGCACTTAGTAATGGAGAAACAAGGAAGTCCTACATGTAGCGTTGACATTGGAAAAAAATGTTTTGGTTTTTATAATTACTTTTGTCTGCTCGTTTCATTGTTTGCAGCCAACTTTTTGTTTCACAATAGCGGCCACAATTTTAGACATATACGCATGAAATTTTTATTCATGCCCAGCTTAAAGCAAGCTTTAAAAATTTATCACTTTAAAAAACTTCAGAACTATGGAATTCCTTTTTTCAAAACATAAGGTGACAAGGATAAGTTGGATTATTTTTTAACCACCAGATTTTCCAAAATTAAGATCTAAAAACCAATCGAGATTTTTGTGGCACAAATTAGGAAGGAAAGATTCCAGAATACTTCAATCCCATTTACTTGAATAAACCTTTATAGGCATGTGTTTATTTCTAACTTAATTTCATCTTAATCTCTTTTTTTTGTGTGTGTTTATTTGATCTCATACTTTTAATGCGCCAACCTTGTCCATTAGCTAAATTGCATACACTGTGTGCTTAACAAATTTTGTTATTACTGAACAACAGCAAATACTAGTTAACTTTAACAATCAATTATTTATTTTTTCCATAACATTATTAACACTCTCCGTCACGCGTCACTTAACGCGCAGCGTACCTGTGTAATTATTGATGCGTCTGTCACTAATGTCACATAGGCCTTGGCATACAGTGTTAAGTGGCGTATTTAGGGCATGACCTTTCGAGTGCTCACCCTGTCCGTCGTTTTATACTAAAAGTACCTGTATTCAAGAAACGACACAAAAAATTACACATTAAAAAATACAATCCCAGATGTTAAGATGGGCGACATTTCAGTGATTATCGCGGTCACAACTATCTGTTGATACATGTACACCTGAAAGTAGAAGACGTACGATATGTATAAAAAATCAAGCTCAAGGCCTCTGTTTCTCCAGCTGAGCTGTTGACCTTGACTGAACTTTGTCAGTGTACCTCTGTGTAAGCTGGCCAACCTCTCCGTCTCCAGGATCTAGCGTATATCTACTCAAGTATTTATAGACCATTGATCTATTTAAAGGTACCTCCCTTTGCTACAAATTACCCCTACCCCCACCCTTGAAAAAAATATACCATTAACTGGTGTGTATACTTACTCTTTATTTACCCTGTAAGTATTCTGTGACTTGGAAGTCCACCACGAACAGGCGATGTATTCACGTTTTCCCAGTTCTCCTCAATTGGCACTATGCACTTCAGGGTGTCTTAAGGGCGAAAACTAGTCAACAAGCGGCTGTTCTGCTGAAAAACAGATTACTTGCTGTTTGTCTGTGTTGGTTTTAAAGCCGACAGTCTGCCTCGACCCCGTACAGATGATTTAAATATTATCATATAAAGCAGCGAAGTGCTATATCCTAGGTCACAACGTGTGCTTACAGGGTGAAGCGTACGTACGTGTAAGAACATACTGTAGCTAGGTCGCACAATTCCTATATTCTACACAGGCGGGATCCCTTGTTTTGTTTTTGACGTTTCCATATATTCCCTAAGGGTTTGAAAACGTGGTCATTGAGTCGCAAGACACTGATACTTGAAGCTCTGTTAGAATTAAAACATCATGTAAAAGTTTTGCTGAGAGAAATCCTGCCTAATTATTCATTACATAAATCCAAGCCGTGCCCAAATAACTTTTCGACCCGTACGTGCTGCTATAACTGTAACTGTAACTTAAGCTGATCTAGGTTGTCTTTCCAAGCGTACGCGCGCGTTTTGAATCAATATATAGGGTTAGGCCTCAGGGTCATACATACTGTATACATATATAAGAAATAACTCGATAGGCCTATTTACCTCCGCCAAGGAGGTTATGTTTTCACCCCTGTTTGTTTTTTGTGTCATCAACATAAGTCAAGAAGCTATGGACCGATTTTGATGAAATTTTCAGGAACTGTCAGAAGTGGGCCAAGGAACAGATGATTAGTTTTTGGTGGTGATCCGGATCAAAAAATCAATCAATAATTAAAAAAAACGAAAATTTAGGGGTGAAACGGCATTGGATGAAGACTTTTTTATTTTGTTACACATGCTACTCACGTTTTTGATACGAGCCATCTACTCAAAATGCTCAATCTCTCACTTATGAAATAGTATACTAGCAGTAAGCATTTGCCATTTATCTAGCTTTTAGAAATACGTGTGATAGAAAGGATGAAATCCACTGATGGAAAGTGACAGCTACAGAATTTGCAGGAAAATATAGCACAACAAATAGGCTATACAGCTAGCATATACTTAGAATATGAATTGTGTGATATTACTTGTACTGGTAAAATGTTTTATGATTAAGCACATATCTGAGGTCTTTTCGCTGTTTCAAGGGGGAAAATTGTAGCTGTAGAAGAACTTATATGAAAAATATCTTACATCCTTATCAAATATAGATTTGAAATAAAGTATGTTAATCTGAAAAGGAAATTGCAGCTGTAGAACAGTGAATATTGTCTTGCATCCCTATCAAATGTACAATTAAGTTTATGGCTGTCGTCTCTTATAAGGGTCATCATTTTAGTGTAGAAAACAATATAGAAAGCACATTTGATATATAAGCCTGTATCCAGTATAACTGTCTGAATGGCACGTGTCCCATCAAAAATACCAGTAAATGAAAGTCAACCTTTCATTATTTACGATGCCGCCTGTTTCACTAAACGTTTTTTAGTTTCACAGTAGCAGTCGTTGGACACAGAATAACTGCATGCATAACATTGGCGCCACTGACAAGCGATCAGTTTCAACAGAAAACTTTTTTTTACAACTCTAAATGATAACCAATGAAGACACATCATCTAGAATGACACATGCGCATATTTCCTTATATAGTAATGATGTTTTTACATATGATATAAATAAACGTTACCGTAATGGTGGGTTTAGAACATTCACTATTATTTGCTTCTTATTATAACATAATAATACACATTTTTTATTATCTTCAAGTTGCAGTTTTGTAGTAGATACATGGATTCATTTGTTCCTATAGAATTGTTATGTAGTTTAGTTCCAGAGGTAACTTTTCTTTTACGGATTTTGGGTGTTTTTTTTTTTTTTTTTTTTTTCAAAAATGTTTTTTTTTTATTTTTAACGTCTCACGTACAAAATAAGCACATTCTCTGAAAAGGGGCGCCGATTTTGATTTTCAATATCTACTATTTGCTATATTGCTTTAAAAATTGGCCTTCTGTTCCTTTAAGCAATAAACATCATTTATTATTCACTATTAATGAAGTAAGCCTACGATTGGAGCTTTTCCAAAGCCGTTTGCTTGATCAATCTTCGGTTGGTTTTCCCATTACTAGTAGTAGAAAATTCGCGAAAGGTGACATATAAGCCGGTGCAAGAGACAAACCGTCACGTCCAATGGGAAACTCTTCTTTACACCACTCTTTAACGTCAGCAGGTGAAGACATTTCATCAAGAATGACGCACGCGCAAATTTCCTCACCAAACCGAACGTCCGGTGCACCAATGACAACGACATCTTTGACAGCATGGTGTTGTTTGAGGATTGCCTCGATTTCGGCAGGAAATAGTTTAACAGACGCTCGTTTGATCATGTCATCTTTACGTCCGCTGATTGTTATCCTGCCAGTCAAGTTCATAACACCGATATCACCAGTACAGAACCAACCAGTTGCATCAAACGCTTCTCGAGAAGTTCTTTCGTTGTCCACGTAGCAATTGGCGTAGATGGTCGGCGAACGCACGCTTATTTCGCCGCTGGTTCCACGAGGGACGTCTCGGTGGTTTTCGTCGACGATTCTCACTTCAATACCTTTGTAAATGTCCTCCAAGTCTTGGCCACTGTATGTCTTGTTACACATGGTGCTTGCAATCAAACCCACCTCTGTCATACCTGTTATTGAAATAGATCTGTACTCACTATTTTTCAACATTAAAAAGATGTTCGTGTGTGTGCGGGCATGTGTGTTTGTGTGTGCTGTTCAAATGTTACGTATAAAACAATCGACAAATTTATGTATAGCAACAAACAGAGAGAGATTGAGAGAGAGAGAGAGAGAGAGAGAGAGAATGAGAGAGTAGCAGGAAGATGGGGGAGGGAGAGTTTTCATACCGTAGCATTCTGCCACATCTTCCAAGTTAGTCAGTATATATATTATCTTCTTCAAGACATCCTGCTTCATTCTTTGACCCCCTGTTAAAATGTGCCGGAGAGAAGGCACCGAATGAACCGAGTGATTGAAACAGGCGGCAAGATCAACCAAGAAATAGTTCAGCATCACTGCATGCGTACATTCTTCCCTCTCCAGGATTTCAATGACATAATCCACGTCTCCACCGCCGACCATAAGAGCAGAATTCACTGTAACCCCCGTCGTTCCAAACGCCGCCATACCGAGCAACATCATGCTGCCCCCAAACCAAGTCATCGGCCGGTCGTTGAAGAAACAGCTGTCATCCCCCATTTCCACTGTGTCCGGAAAGGGGCGTTGGTGTAGGAACTTGCAATGGGTGTACTGGACTCCCTTGGGTTCACCTGTGGAACCAGACGTGAATAAAACCCAAAGTGGATCCTCTGGGTTTGGTGCAACAAATCCCTTTTTCGCCACGACGTCCTCCCAGTTCTGTCCCTCTCCTGCTGAAAAGACGCTGCTGAGGGTCACATTGCCCTCAGTGGTGACGTTAGATTTTGGACCAGAGGTGATGAAGTCACTTTTTGGACCAAAGATGATGATGTCTTTATCCACGTTCTCGCGTGATCTTCGGGCCAGTATCCTTCTGCACACATCCACCTCTTCGTCGGTTTTTATGTACATTATCAGAGCACGGCATCTGTATTGCCAAACGTCATCTTCAAGGGTGGCCAAGTTGCTGAGGAGAAACGCGTTGCACCCAATTCTACTCAGTGCCAGCTGAACAGAAAAATATTCAATGCAGTTTGGCGCGAAAAAAGCCACGCGATCACCAAATGAATAATCACGCTGCAGCAGTAACGTAGCCAAAACCTTGGACTGTTTCTGCAAAACAATAAAGGTAATATAAAATCGTAAAATAGTACCTTTTATTGAGTTTAAGTTGTGCGACTCTATCTGAGGCCTTAAATGGTTAATATAGCACTTTCTACTCATTTTCAGTTATTTTCTGTTCATTTTGTTCAACTGTTCTTGAAAAACGATGATTTGTTCCTTCACTGATTTATTTTATATTACTTGCAAAAAAAAAAAAAAAAAAAAAAAAAAATCACTTAAGGCCCCAGAGAGTGAATTTTTTCTTAATTCTAATGTTTTTTGGGCATACAAGTAGCCAATGTTGCGCTCATGGATACGCTGTGCCTGTGCGCAGGAGAAATTGCAATGTGTGACTTATGAAAGTGAGAAAAACTGAGTCCAGAAGATACAGGAATGCACCATTTTATCTTGATGTTTCTTTCCGACCACATAGTTTCCTTTACATCTGAGAGCACTCCCTTAGTGGGCACATCTTATTTTAAGCTAGTTTCAGCTACGTCCCAATGTTAATAAACTGTGAATACATGCATATTTCAAACGGGATCAAGTGCCAAATTTCAAAATGTGTGGAATTCAATTAGTCTGTAGAAACACTAAGGCTCTATTCCCATAGATTTTAGATCGATCTATCCCCGCGGGGAGTCTCACTAGATTTCTTTCAGATAATCCGACTTAAATGTCCGTCCCGCCTACTACAAGCTGTAAGGGGATAATTAACTTTCGTGTCCGCCCGGCTGACAGCTATTTAGCGTGAACCCCCAGGGAGTTAGGTCGATCTAAAGTAGGTCGATCTAATCTATGGAAATGGGGTGTAAGAAGCAAATTTAAATTTAAAAAAATACAAATAAAAATTTTTAAATTATTAAGAGCATGAGCCCGGTATACCTGAAGTTCGGCAAAAGTCAGACATTCTCTCTGCTGCCTGGCGGTCTTGGTGGGCAGTCGGTCCGCGGTGGAGTCAAAGACTTCCGGTAGAGTGACGTAGGCGGCGGGAGTCGACAGCGGGGTATGGCGGTAACTTGTTTTATAGGAGTAAAGCTTTCCCACCCGCTCCATAGCTCAATCTTGTAAATTCTGAAATTGAATGCATTTTATTAGATTAAAATGTGTCAAGATTTTGAAAGAGAAAGTGTAATTATTTTTGTGCAAATAAAATGCAGCTGGTGATACATATTGGACATGCATGAAAAAAATATGTTGCAAGAACGGCTTTTAGTTGCATTTTTTGTAGTCAATTTTTTGCCTTCTGTGAGGGTCAATTATTTGCTATTGTTATTTACTTTATATTTTCTGAATTTTATCTATTTATTTATTTTTGCCAATGTTAAATAAGTTCAAATCCTTTGTTTTACAAATGTGTTTTACTGAAGAACGGTAGCGACTGATCATAATTCTCCCTTCAGACATCTTTACTCCGGTGAATTGCTGTGTTTTTACTAAATCAAACAAAACGCTACCTTTTACCTTTGCCACAAACCATATTGATTTCTGCTGTTTTCGAACTCCTCTTTACTTAACACACGAACATGCATGATTTCACGGGGTTTTTTCGACAATCATTCAGTTGGATTTATATTTATGATAAAGAACCCTCCGACATGTATTCTTTGTGTACCTATGTAATTATTGATGCGCCTGACACCAATGTTACATAAACCTCAGCATTCAGAGCTTAAAATAGAATATCTAGAGCATAAAATTTACAGCATTCACTCTGAGTGCCATTTTATAATTCTAATATTAAAAAATAAATGCCAAATATTAAAATAGGCACCATTTCATTGCTAATCGTGGGCATAATTTTCTGTTAATGTATTATAGAAATAAACCAAGTTCCAGGCCTATCCAGCTGGGCTGTAGATCTTCTTGTCTTTATCCATGTCATCATGCAGTCTCTCCCTCTTTCATGAAGTCTGGATGAGTGCTTTTAGCTGTGTATTAACTCGATGGCCATCATTATGATCCATTCTAATTAACTTTATTATGGTGTCACTACCTAGATATAAATCATTTACTTATACCTATAGGTATACCTCTTTCATCAGAGAAATCTCCGTAAAGGACACAGTGTATATACATACATGTACTTGTTATTTACCTTGCAGGTAAAGTGCAGGCGATGTATTCACGTCTTCCCAGTTCTCTCAAGTTGACATCTTGCATTACAGGGTATCGAGCCAGCTATAACCCAGTCAACCAGCTGCGGGCCTAACAGCATAAGTCTACTGAACGAGAAATTACTAGCTGTAAGACTATATCGAGCTAGACGAGTTGAATCATGGTTGAAAACCAACAAATGTGACTCGACTGCGTAATGACGATTTTTGCATCATACTATAAAGCGTGCACTGAAAGGTTCACGAAATCGGGGCATTTGTAAGCTCAGCATCGTGCTATATTCTATGGGCGCATTTGGGAGGGAGAAAGACACGATGTGTAGTAACTTGGTGCAAATATCATTTTAAATGTATTATGTGAACGAGAGACAAAGCACCAAAAATATCAACCTACTCAAGTTACCGCGTTCTTGAGAGTTCAACCCCCTTGTAACCCATCATCAGACGCGCCGATGTAACCCATCATCAGACGCACCTTTTGTGAAAGAATGCTTGAGTTTCTGCTCAATATCGCCAGGGGATATTTTAACTGTCGCTCTTTTTAGCAAGTCATCTTTATGTCCGCTCATCGCGATTTTCCATCTGCTTCGTCAACACTGACACGCTTGTTGCTCGTTTGGGTTGTCCTACAGTGTATTTATTTTTTATCTGAAATGCCATTTAAAATTGATTTCCTTGTGTTTTAAATTCTTCCTTTTCAAACCCTACATGAATTTGACCATTTCCTTTTATTGATAACTAACCTTACAAGTGAGCTTCCATTTTAATGAGACATCTTTAGCGCCGAATAACGTCAAATAATTTTAAAACGTTTAACCAAACCAAACGAAACAATATAGTTTTAATTTATGTAACTTAGAGAGACAAAGTGTAAGATTTTATTTTTTTTTACTTTAAAATACTAATTTCTTCTAATATTTAAATATTGATATTAAAATCAAGGGACATTTTCAGACACTATTGAATTTTCTGTCAAAAAGTATTGCATTTCAATTACTAGAACTGTACCCCACATACCAGTGTTTGCTGGGAAGCACCACGGAGCCACGGCAAAGAAAGTAATGCTGGAAGGTCTCAAAGAAAACTTCCCTCTCAGGCCAAAAAATTATTGTGTTTTTCGTGAGAAAAAAATTGAAAATGGCACGGATTTTTTTCTTTTTTTCTAATATACATTTATTGTAGACCTCCACAATTATGGTACGTGTAACACGCCTTGGATGTTATACAAAATGGTTCATCATTTAAATATTTTTCTCAGTAGAAATACATAAAATAGAATTCAGGCCTACCCAACTACCAGACTCAGCACCTAAGGATCCTGAATTAACCGGTATATCGGGCCACACTACCCGTTTTCAAGGTGTGTTTCAGATCGCATTTCGGAGTATCAGCCAGAACACCGACAGGATGAGCCCTGGCATGCTCGGCTGTCACCTTGAATGGATAGTAAACGATTGTCGTAATTCGCTATATGATTTTAAAACCGGGTGCATAAATTTGAAAGCCTCCTAGATGAACCTTAGGCTGCCACATTAATCTAATACAATGCAAAAAACGCCCTATCAAAAGTGGGTAAAACATTCAAACCGAACGTCGTTAAGTCCCCATTTATCCCCACAGAGACAATAAAATAGAGTACTCTAAAGTAAGAGTACAGTTTATGGTTGTTCAGCCGAGCGTGGATGAGCCCGCAGTCGTGCTACAAAATTTGTCCTGGGGTATGATACTCCGAAATGCGATCTGACACACACCTTGAAAACGGGTAGATTGGTCCGATATACAGGTTAATTCAGGATCCTTACGTGCCGAGTCTAGTAGTTGGGTAGGCCTGAAATTTAAGATAACCGCAAGTCTACCGTACCGGGTACAATGCGGGAATAGTGCAATGCCATCTCTATATTGCTACGGTATACAGGCTAACCATTAAAAAATGTTAAAAGATTCAGCTAGGCTACATGTACGAATGTCGAAAATCTGTACGATTCCATACTATTTCGCACGACCACAGTCTGCCGTCGCTCAAACGCCGTTAAGAAAAGTACATTATGCGCAGTAAGCAAGCACCGTGCGGACATCGCATGGCAAATGTAATCAAGGATTTTCTTTAAACACTACGTATTGGTACTGGTACTGGTGTATTTATTATTATCATTACACAAAGCAGCGGTCTTTTGTATACTTGAAAGAGCTAAAAATGAAATAAAATGTCTTGCACTCTTATCAAAGATACATTTCAAATAAAGAATGTGCCCAACGTCTCTGATAAAATAAAATACAGGTGAAGGTCAAACTTTCAAAATTTCCAGTGCCGCCTGTTTCACTAAACGTCTGTCAGTTTTCCCTGAGGAAGTCGTGGGAAATTGAGAAAACTGCACATATAACACAGGCGCTATTGATAGGCCATCAGGTCCGACAGAAAACTGCTCTTTACACCAACTCTTTACGTCAGCCAATGAGGACGCATCATCTAGTATGACACATGCGCAGATTTCCTCCCCTAACCGATCATCAGGCACGCCTATCACCACGACATCTTTTATGGCAGAATGTTGCTTGAGTATCGGCTCAATATCGACAGGAAATATTTTAACCGTCGCTCGCTTTATCATGTCATCCTTGCGGCCGCTTATCGCAAGTCTCCCGTCTGGGCCGATAACCCCGATGTCCCCGGTGCAATACCATCCAGCGTTGTCAATTACTGCCTTGGATGCTTTCTCGTTGTCCACGTAGCAGTTGGCGTAGATGGTCGGCGAACGCACGCAGATTTCGCCGCAGGTTCCGCGAGGGACGTCTCGGTGGTTTTCGTCGACGATTCTCACTTCAAAGCCGTCGAAAATCTCCTCACCATCAGAAGCCATGTAGGTGTTGCAACACCGGGCGACTGAAACAAGGCCGCACTCAGCAGACCCTGTAAAAACATCAGATTCCATTTACCAAATAGACCGTACAGGGTTGATATCATATTTATTGTTTTAGGAGGACGGGTTACACATTTACTTGTGTATCAGCCCTCTTGCCAAATTACCTTCTGTCGAGCCTCTGGTCCTGTGAGATGCATTCGAAAGAATGTGACTACCCACTTTAATCTTACCCTCACCCATAACCCGACTAATAAAGGCACCGTTTGGTGATTCTCAGGTGTTTCCGTACCTTGTCAACATTTCCAGTACTGAAATATACCGTTATGGTTTTTGGGTGATCAACTGGAGGGGGATAACCCCGTATTTATGCACAAACCCCGGTGTGTGTTACAGGTGTGTAATTGAAAGCATTCTGGCGCACGGAATTATAATATGGTATAGCGGGACAGCTGGGGAGGAAAGGAAGAAACTAACAAACGTTGTAAAAACTGCAAGTTAGATTATCGGGCAGGAACTCCCCAAGCTGGATGACACTTTTAAAGACAGAATGGAGAAAAGAATTGTCAACACCACGGAAGACTCTTTCCATCCTGCATAATCACTTTTTACGTTTTTACCAAGCAACAGTAGACTTTTAACTTTTAAAGGCAGTAAACGCTTTTTAAACAGCTTTTATCCAAGTGCAGTAACGCATTTTAATTTGATCTCAAAACTAAATTCATAATTTATTTATTTATTGTATTATTCTATTATTTTACTCTGTATATTGCTTCAAAAGGAAAATGATTTCCGATTTTTATAATTGGCTACATAAACTCTTATCTTATCTTATCAAAGACGATGGGAAATTTGGTCTGACCATTCCCCAAATCTCCAATCCTTAACAAAAGTGACTCTGCGGAAAACATACAAGTGACAAAAATAACTACACACGTTGGTTGGTACGTACAGTGTGGATAAAATACACAGGGTATACTTTTGAATAAATATTGTCTTTAAGAAGAAATTACTCTGATTATGATTAGATGAATGATTAAAAAAAGAAAAAAAATAGATATAATTAAAAATGAATAGACAAACGCATCTTTCAACAATTGGTGATATAACTAACCGTAACTATCCACGATATACTCAACGTGTGGCAATAGAGTCTGAATCTTCTTTAAGACGCCCACATCCATCCTCTGGCCCCCTGTTAAGATATGTCGTAGAGAGGGCATCGCGTGAATTTCCGGGTTATATCGACGTAGAAGATCCACCATGAAATAATACATAATCAATGCTTCTGTACACACCTCCCGCTTCATGACTCCAATTACAAAATCCATGTCTCCCCCGCCGACCACCAGAGCAGAATTCACCGTCACTCCTGTCGCTCCAAACACCGACATACTAAGCAAGGTCATACTACCGCCCAGCCAAGTCACAGGGCGGTCGTTGAAGAAGCAGCTGTCTTCCGTTATAGCCGTTGAATGCAGCACTCTGCAATGGTGTAGGTACTTGATATGGGTGTACTGGACTCCTTTGGGTTTACCCGTAGAACCCGATGTTAAGAAGACGCAGTAAGGGTCATCCGGGTTTGGCCCCACATCTCCACCTTTAATTTTGACGTCATCCCAGTCATGTCCCGCTCCTGCAGCCATGACGCTGGCCAGGGGCACGGTCCCCGCCATGGTGACGTCACATTTTGGACCAAAGATGATCACGTCTTTTTCCACACTCTCGCGAGATTTTCTGTCGACTAACTTTCTGCAAATGTCCACCTCTTCTTCGTTTTTTATGTACATAAACAGGGCACGACACTTGTATTGCCACACGTCAGACTCGAGGGTGCTCAGGTTGCTAAGGAGGAAAATATTGCAGCCGATGCGACTCAGTGCTAACTGGATGTTGAAGTATTCGATGCAATTTGGCGCGAAAAAGGCCACGCGGTCACCGCGAGCATATCCGCGTTGCGTCAGAGCTAGTGCTAGGGTCTTGGATTGGTTCTGGATGAAAAAAGAAATAAGTGGTTGATTAGCGATCAGAAGGTGAAATGAAAATAAGAAATATAAACCATTTCTACATATGATCTATTTTTTATTAATTCTTAAAAGAAACAAAATAATTCATTAACAAAGATATGGCACATTTCAAACGTTTTTTTTTTTTTTTTTTTTTTGAAAATTGATTAAAGAAGACAGAAATAATAGTTGTTCTTCATCTTTCTCCTTTTAATTGTTTTGTCACGGCATTTTTTTTCAGCGTACGATTTACCTGCAGTTCAGCAAATGTCAGGCATTCTCTGTTGTCTCGACTCTGGTATACCACCACGGCAGTCTTGGTGGGCAGCCTGGTCGCCGTGGAATCGAAAACCTCAGGCAGCGTGACGTAGGCAGCAGCAGTGGACAGCGGGCTGTGGTAATAACTGGTTTGAAGAGAGCCAAATTTTCCCAAGGTTTCCATCTCGTTATAGATGTGTAAAAGCCCTGTAATGAAAAACTAATAAGTTCAAAACGCTCATGTTATTAAGCTCCTAAATAATATAATGCTCTATTTAAGCAGTGACTCAATCTTAGTAGCAGTACATCCCGCCATGTTTCCGATGTTTGTCTATCTCCTTTTCAACATTTCACGAGCTGCAGTGTATTCAAGTTTCTCTTTAGAATGATATAATAATGTCACAAATTCATTAGTACCCTCAGGGGAAAGGGGGGGGGGCGTCCTTTTCTGAAATGATCACCGAGGGCGAAAATTAAGAGAAATTCAGGTCACATATGCCAGTTACTGCCAGTTTTATATCCTCGTTCAACAAACTACAGGTCAGAAGACGACACTGTCGCCCTTGCCGATCGGAGAGCTATGTATCGTAGTTGTGTGTGTGTGTGTGTGTGTGTGTGCGCGCGCGCGCACGCGCGAGCTTGTTCTTATAATAATAAGATGTATTTATTTGCAACTTAAAAAGTTGGATTTTACAATAAAAGCAAATAGACGTGAGATGCACAATCTTAAAATATACTTGTAAGTGTTAAAATGATTCGATACACATTAAAAGTTTATAAAAACCTCAGTTCTTAAAATTTGATAAAGCCCATGGGATAAAAGTTTTTGACGACCGTACAGTCCTCAATTTTGGCACAGTGTACTTATAAACCCGGCGCAAAGTATAGGAACTTTCATTTATCTCTGGCAGCAAATGATGGATTTTGTGCCCTTCAGAGTAAATTGTACATGTTATGCAATATCGTTAAGGATCATTCATCTCTTCTACAAGCAAGAGTGATAAGTTTCCATGTTTCAAAACATGCCCTATCGTAGGGCAGCTCTGGGAATATAATCTTACATGCTCTAATCTGGATGGATTCAATTTTATCAACTTGTTCTTGTGCTTATGAGCGAAGGGGTGTGTGCTCTTGTCAGTTCATGTGTGTATGCACACGGGTGAATCTGTGCTTAAAACATGGAATGAATGCGATTGGAACAACTAAGTTATATTTCACTGGCTAAGATCAATGACAAAATAGGCCCTACCTCCTGAAGAAAACACAATCATCTTTCTAATTCATCGAAGAACTCCATCGATGATTTAAGATATTTGTAAAGAAGCACCATCCATTCAGGTACCTCCATGGTACATGTAGTTATATCGTCTACAACTTACCGTCACAACGGATCTTTGTGCACCTTGCGCCCTTGGAGATAATCTTATAAGCCTATCGGTAGGCCTAAATGACAATGGCTGATAATGCACGCACTGTCATGTGACACGGGTGTGGCTTATTCAGGATATAACAAACAAGTCTATCCAGCCTGGGCCCCGTAACTCGACAGCATGGCGTATTGCAAATAGCAATATCACATAGAGACTATTACATAATTATATGGGACAAGTATGGGCGACCCTAGCTCCTACAATAGGAAACGTGTTTACTTTTTCCATAATTTCGGAATGGGGGAGGGGATAACTCGTTTTGCTTTTGAAAGCAGTGGGGAAGCACTCACACCCCTCCCCTTGCCCCAGGTATGAGTTTGTCAAACCTAGGACACATCACACGTTGGGTCCAAGTTCACACTTTTAAGGAAGTACTCTAATGGTCAAATCAAGATGTCGATTGTGTCGGGGCTTCTCTATCGCAATGTGTCATGAGTTATTTAGGCTATTTACTTAAAACAAAAATTGCGTGATATTAGTCGTGCTGGTAAAATATTATGATTAAGGCACACATCTTAGGCCTCTTTACCGTGTTAAGACAGGAAATTGTAGCTGTAGAACAAATTTATATACGAATAAAATTTGCATCCTTATCAAATATAGGCTTGGTTCACATGGAAAGTCTATTTTCTAAAAATCTGTTTTCTATTCGCGGTATCTTGTAATCACGGTCCCTGTGCCCTGAATACCCCGAGAATTAATTACAGCTTTGGAAGTAACTGGCTCGCGCCGCCAGTAATTACGCTGCGGGATAATCAGGGCACAGGGACCGTGATTACAAGATACCGCGAATAGAAAATATATTTTTAGAAAATAGACTTTCCGTGTGAACGGAGTCATAGATTTGAACTTAATGGTCATCGTCTCTATCATAACAGACATAATTTTAGTGTAGAAAACCATATAGATAGCACATTTGACATATAAACCTGTATCCAGTTACCCTAGGTTCTAGATTCCGGTATTGCCAGCTCGATCTTGATTTCATATATAACCCATATCAGCAATACCTAGTAAAAATGACTCCAAGGTATATTTAATATTTGCAAGCTAATTTTTACGTTGCTCTGACACTCAGGGTAGTATCCAGTATGTCCGAATGGAACGTGTCCCATCAAAAGTACCAGCAGATGAAAGTCAAACTTTCAAATTTTCCAATGCCGCATGCTATAAGTATTATTATGACACAAAGCTGTGGCCTTTTTTCATTTGCAAAGGGCGAAAAAAGAAAAGAATATTCTTTCATCCTGATCAACGATACATTTTAAATGAAGAATGTGGCGAGCGTCTGTAATAAAATTACCACTGTCAATTGGTATGGAAAACCGTATAAAATTTAAACATTGCAAACAGGCCTCCAAACAGCATAGATAACTGAAAAGTCCCCAGTAAGTGCCCTTTCAAAAATACACGCAGCACCAGGGCCGTAGCCTGAGCAAAATGCCAGGGGGGCAGTAAGCGGACACGAGGGGGACGTGGGTGTGGGTGTGCCCCTCCCACGGTGTGGAAAATTTTTAAAAACTGTATGTATAATACTGCATTCTGGTGCGTTTTAACTGTTATTTATTGCTCAATCAGAAGTCAGAAATCGTGGGTTCATTTTGCCATAAGTACAGTCATTTTTTCAAAACAGCCCTCCCAGATTTGTTGGGCAAACAGTCAGGGTAAACAATAACCTGATAACAGCCTGGGGGATAGGTCCCTAAGGGAGGGCGAGTTTTTTGGCATGAACTGAGTTGGCTAAAAACAGTACACCTTTGTAAACAGATTGTTGAATGATTAGCCTAGATTGTCTAGTGGCCATGAGTTCTGGCCACAGAATTGATACCAACTTTGCAGTTATTATTTTTACCTTTGAGATTATTTTTTTTTTTTGCACCTCAAATCCCAGGGGGGGGGGGCAGCTCCCCCCCCCCCCCCCCCCCCCCCCCCCCCCGGAGGCTACGGCCCTGAACACATATGGAAGTCATACTTTCAAATAGTCCAGTGCCGCCTGTTTCACCAAACGTTTATCAGTTTTCCCAGAGGCAGTCGTGGGAAATTGAGAAAACTGCACGGATAACACAGGGGCTATTGATAGGCCATCAGGTCCGACAGAAAACTGCTCTTTACACCAGCTCTTTACGTCAGCCAATGAGGACGCATCATCTAGTATGACGCATGCACAGATTTCCTCCCCTAACCGATCATCAGGCACGCCTATCACCACGACATCTTTTATGGCGGAGTGTTGCTTGAGTATCGGCTCAATATCGACAGGGAATATTTTAACAGTCGCTCGCTTTATCATGTCATCCTTGCGGCCGCTTATCGCGAGTCTCCCGTCTGCGTCGATAACTCCGATGTCCCCGGTGCAATACCATCCAGCGTTGTCAATCACTGCCTTGGATGCTTCCTCGTTGTCCACGTAGCAGTTGGCATAGACGGTCGGCGAACGCACGCAGATTTCGCCGCTGGTTCCGCGAGGGACGTCTCGGTGGTTTTCGTCGACGATTCTCACTTCGATGCCGTCGAAAATTTCTTCACCGTCAGAAGCCTTGTAGGTGTGGCAACACTGGGCAACTGAAACAAGGCCGCACTCAGCAGACCCTGTAAAAAAGCATCAGATTTCATTTAACAAATAGAACGTCAAGGATCATGTTTATTGTTTTAGGAGAACGGGTTACACATTAACATGTGTATCAGCCCTCTAGCTTGATTACCATGGCGCTCGTCTGTCGAGCCTCTGACCCTGTGAGGTGCATTCGAAAGAATGTGACTTCCCACTTTTAATCTTACCCTCACCAATAACCCAAGTAATAAAGGCACCGTTTGGTGATTCTCGGGTGTTTCCGTACCTTGTCAACGTTTCCAAAACTGAAAAATACTGTTTTGGTTTTGAGTGATCAACGGGAGGGTGGTATCCCCGCATTTATGCTCAAAGACAATGGGGAACATTGACTGCTCATTCCCCCAACCTGCTCTTTAAAAAAGTGACTCTGTAGAAAACATAGAAGTGCAAAAGATAACTACTCACGTTCGATGGTAGGTACAATATGGATAAAGTACACAGGATATACTGTCGAATAAATATTGTCTTTAACAAGAATTTACTTTGATTATAGTTAGATGAATGCTAATGG
Organism: Lingula anatina; assembly: GCF_051362555.1. Lineage (NCBI taxonomy): Eukaryota > Metazoa > Brachiopoda > Lingulata > Lingulida > Lingulidae > Lingula > Lingula anatina. The sequence goes on along the minus strand of NC_141771.1, from coordinate 7,847,052 downwards.
AATGTAAATATCTTTAAAAAATAATAATAATAATAAATGAATAGATAAACGCCTATTTCAACAATTGGTGATATAACTAACCGTAACTATCCACGAGATACTCAACGTGTGGCAATAGAGCCTGAATCTTCTTTAAGACGTCCACATCCATCCTCTGGCCCCCTGTTAAAATATGTCGTAGAGAGGGTACCGCGTGGATCTCCGGGTTATAACGACGTAGAAGATCCACCATGAAATAATGCATCATCACTGCATCTGTACACACCTCCCGCTTCAAGACTCCAATTACAAAATCCACGTCTCCCCCGCCGACCACCAGAGCAGAATTCACCGTCACTCCTGTCGCTCCAAACACCGACATACTAAGCAAGGTCATACTACCGCCCAGCCAAGTCACAGGGCGGTCGTTGAAGAAGCAGCTGTCTTCCGTTATAGCCGTTGAATGCAGCACGCTGCACTGGTGTAGGTACTTGATATGGGTGTACTGGACTCCTTTGGGCTTACCCGTAGAACCCGATGTTAAGAAGACGCAGTAAGGGTCATCCGGGTTTGACCCCACCTCTCCAGCTTTAATTTTGACGTCATCCCAGTCATGTCCCGCTCCTGCAGCCATGACGCTGGCCAGGGGCACGGTCCCCTCCATGGGGACGTCACAGTTTGGACCAAAGATGATCACGTCTTTTTCCACACTCTCGCGAGATTTTCTGTCGACTAACTTTCTGCAAATGTCCACCTCTTCATTGTTTTTTATGTACATAAACAGGGCCCGACACTTGTATTGCCACACGTCAGACTCCAGGGCGTTGAGGTTGCTAAGGAGAAAAATATTGCAGCCAATGCGACTCAGTGCTAACTGGATTGTGAAGTATTCGATGCAATTTGGCGCGAAAAAGGCCACGCGGTCTCCGCGCGCATATCCTCGCCGTGTCAGAGCTGCTGCTAGAGTCTTGGATTGGTTCTGGAAGAAAAAAAAGAAAAAAGTGGTTGATTAACAATCAGCAGGGGAAATGGAAACGAGAGATAATTCATTGAAGTTTCAAACGCTTTTCGAAAACTGATTTAAGGAAAATCAATTTATACTTTTTCTTCATTTTCTCCTATTACTGTTTTGTCACGGCATTATTTTTTCAGTGTACCTGCAGTTCAGCAAATGTCAGGCATTCTCTGTTGTCTCGACTCTGGTATACCACCACGGCAGTCTTGGTGGGCAGCCTAGTCGCCGTGGAATCGAAAACCTCAGGCAGCGTGACGTAGGCAGCAGCAGTGGACAACGGTCTATGGTAATAACTAGTTTGAAGAGAGCCAAATTTTCCCAGTCTTTCCATCTCGTTATAGAGGTGTAAAAACCCTGTAACGAAAAACTGATATTTTCAAAACGCTCACGTTATTAAGCTCCTAAATAATGTTCTAAATTGGTTTTAACCATACCGCGCTCTGTTTAAGCAGTGACTCAATCTTTGATCCAATGCATACCGCCATGATTTCTATGTTTGTCTATCCTCTTTTCAACATTTCACGAACTGAGATGTATTTAACTTTCTCTTTAGATTAAATTTAATAACTTGATAAATTCATCCGTAAGCTCAGGGAGGAGAGGGGGGCGTCCTTTTCTGAAATGATCTCCGCGGCGCGATAATAAAAAGAAATTCAGGTCATAGGTGCCAGTTTCTAACAGATTTATCTCCTCGTGCAACAAACTCCAGGTCAATATATGGCACTGTCACCCTTGCCGATCGAAGTGTTGTTTTCCTGCAGTGTGTGTGTGTGTGTGTGTGTGTGTGTGTGTGTGTGCACGCGAGCGCGCTTGAGCTTTTTCTTGCGCTTATGAGCGAAGGGGTACGTGGTCTTTTCTGTTCATATGTATATTCACACGGGTGAATATGTGCTTAAAACATGGAATAAATACGATTGGAACAACCAAGTTATCCACTGGTTAAGATAAATGGCAAAATACGTCCTGTAGAAAACACAGTCAACTTTCTACTTCATTAAAAATCTATCTCAATGATTTAAGATACTTGTACAGAAGAACCACCCTGAATCCTATTGTACACTTACAGGTACCTGGTAGATCTAAACTTACCGTCACAACGGATCCGTCTGCGCACCTCGCCCTTGGAGATAATCTTATAAGCCTATCGGTAAACTGGCAGTGGCTGATAACGTGCCCACTGTCATGTGACAACCTTGTGGTGATCCAGAAAAAAAAGTCTATCCAGCCTGGTCTACAAGAGAGGAAAAAGACCCATTCTGACCCCCAATGTAACATTCTGTTAAATGTCAAACATTTTCATGAGGTCTAGTCTTCTGTACACCCCAGCTCCTACAATAGGAAATATGGTTACTTTTCTCATATTTTCGGAAGAGGTGGATAACTTGTTTTGCTTTTTAAAGGGGAGGGGAAGCACTCACCACCCTCCCCTGGCCCCGTTTATGAGTTTGTCAAACCTAGAACACACCACACGTTGGGTCCAAGGTCAAGCTTATAAAGCTGTACTCTAATGGGCAAATCAAGATTGTGTCGCGGCTTCTCTATCGCAATGTGTCATGAGTTGTCATTTGAATGTGATTGTGTTCCCACGCTCTACAAGTAAATTACATAACGTCGGTTTGCTTTGTGGTATATAAATAGAACGAAAAATAAAGCGCAAAATGACATCTTTTGTAAATGAATAAGATATCTTTCTCGGTAATAGAATATGATATGGATCATAGTAATCAGTAATGCTATCTTGCGTCTTCTTCATATTTTTCAGGAAAGAGATAACGAACTCCCTGACTAAAAATGTTCCTCCTTTGAGCTTCACGGCACCTCTGACCTCCCGCTACCATGGTGATGACCCCTACAGATAAACTTCCCCATAACCTTGCCCCCGGTAATACACCTACAACACGTGATTGCTTCTTCTTTTCTGTTCGCTTGACCCCTGATAATCATATGTCACCAACTAAAGGTATTCAACGGTCTTATGTCAACATCTTCTGCTGTGCACAAATTAGCGTAGGGGTTAACAATAAGGGTGTGTGGTGAAATTTGCTCAACTATTTGTCGATCTCACATTTACTGTCTGGACCATTAAAGGTAAGGTGATTTTTCGCATTGTATGGGTTTTTCCTTTTCGAGGAAAAAACTAAAGATAAGTGTGTTCCGACGTCACGAAATATTATTGGTTTAATTATTGTTGATTGCTAGTGGAACGGCCAAACCAAGATGGAGATGGTAGCTGGATAACACCTTATGCTTTATAAAAGTTACACTCACAGTTGCGGGGGAAAACATTGTCCCTATTCCTCCAGAAAAATGGAAAACCGACATTAATAATAGTTGGATGACTAGCTGCAGTCAATTATTTACAATTATCATTAATATTTTACATGATGATTTGTTGGGATATATCGTACTCTGGAAGGAGACCTGTCCGTGGAGGAACGTGACTGATAAATATGTTGGTGCACATTATTTCATTTAATTAGTTAGAGACGCAAATTTATTGCAGCACACCCCATAACTACCACTCGAGTTATAATATGTGATATATTGAGCGAGATAATCTATGATAATCACTGACCAACAACTAAATTTAATCAAGCGAAAGAAATATGATTTTAGCATTTTTTTATTTTATTATTTTTTTTTTGCAGAGAAACCGTGTCTATAGGCCCTAACGAGATCAAAATATAGGATTATTCTTATATACATAGAAGACCTATATTGCGATAGCTTAGACATTTAAGCCTAAAGACTTTCATTTGTGTTTCTCATCACTGGTTGAATAGAAAAGTGAGTTATAAACTCTATGCATGTCTCACTGTTTTTTGATTATCAACATCGATAAAACCATTCACAGTAAATCCCTGTTATTACGTTTCCCAACTTTTTCGATTAAAAGTATCGATTCCCTTTTTGTACATTTCTGAATCATTTTAATTAAAACAAGGCCAGTATAATGAAAGTTACATATATCGGATTTCTCCGTGATATTATAGAAATATAACCTCAGCATAAGTCAGACAGTTATAAATACAAATATCACCGCCTTAACTGACCGCTCTCAATTAAACGTACAAAGCAGGAGTGACTTCGGACTATAGGGGATTAACGCGTTCTGTGTTATTGCTCACTTGACCGAGCCAAGTTGTTATTCATTTGTACTAATATATTATATTGTAATTTCCTTTGCTTGCTGTTCATTGAAAATCCTTTGTTTAGTCATCAGTACTGACGACTCTACCTGTTAGAAAGTGCCGTGACATGGTCGCAATTGGTTTGGACACACTAGAACACTTTATTTTGAATGTTGCCTTGTGCACTATTGGTTTTACCCACCCTCCCATTAATACAATCCATTCTCAATCCCCCGCTTGTACGGTCAGCTTAGCAAGCTGTATTAATAAAGGAATGCATAGAAATCATAAAGAGGGAAATGTGTGGAATAATCTAGCGCCCCTCAAGGCCTCTTTGGTTTCAGCGGATAATGCACACATAACCAACTTGCCTGCAGTGTTAGGTCTGGTCAAGTTTGTGTGTCCATTAGTTGGTGCGCTTTCTCATTGTAAGCTGAAATGTCCATATTATTGACAACTACTTGCACCAAGTCTGGCCAAGTATATGTCCATTATTTGGTATGCTTTCTCATTCTAAGCTTAAATGTCTATATTATTTACAGTGCTGAGATCCATTCGGAGAGCGATATCAAAGTATTGAGTATTATTATTATCATAACCATTATTATTTATTATTCTTAACCGTTGTGAATGTGCTCAAGTCTGTGATACTATATAAAAGATATCCATTAGATTTGAGCTCGGCCACGCTTGGGAGCACACATATTATTTATCTTGTGAATTCTTAGTGAATGGTTGGTGACGACATAGGAAAGCTGTGAAAACAAAAATGAACTGAAATAATTTTCAAATCCATAAATATCCCAAGCTATATAAGCCAATGATAAAATACTTCGATCGTATTTTATTCAAGTTAATTAAAAGTGCTCATTAAGGCTTGTTATATTTTTTGCTTAGTTAGAATATTGTGTAAATAAGAGAGTTACACCAAAAGGTTGTATAATTAATATCCATCAATTTCATTAATTCGTAAGTAATTGTATATTCTAAATGAATTTCTGTCATTCTTCTCCAAATATATAGGCATTTTTATATGTTGCTTGAAAGTTATGACTCTATTATTGTCTGCCAGTTAGGAGGTGAGCTGCACCTGCCGTCACACCAAAGCTTTCCCTACACGATAACTAGACTAGTTTGACTCACAAATTGATCGCATAAAACCAACTGCAAATTGTTAAGCAAATCAGAGGTAGGTCTCACTTAAAGTTAACTTAACAAACGCAGGCATTAAGAACTCCAGGTAACATAAGTAATCAAAAGCATTGATCTAATGGAGTGTTTTGACAACCAGACAAAGGCCCCTCTAGCTCATTCCAAATTCAGATTAAAACGTTAATCATAATATTATTTTAGTTTATTAAGACTCAAACTGGTGGAATATGATACATGCCCGATGCTATAATGCCTCGTTGAATATGAAGCCTGTTATAAGTAAACAACAAAGCACCGTCTTTGATTTCACTGCATGGGCATTGTTAATGTCCGTTTTCTATTTTTCTGGAGGAAGAGGAACAATGTTTTCCCCCGCTGCTGTGCGTGTAACTTTGTAAAGCACAAGCATACTGTTACGATTTTCAATTTTATAGTTTGCAATCAAGTCGAAATAACTGGGAAATATAAAGACGTTATTAAAGAGTTTTTGGTCGAATTTATTTCCTTTTATTTCAACATTGGTGCGAGTCTTATTCCATTGCGTAAATTTAAGTCCCTTTTGGCGACAGAGGTGAGACCGATTTAATGTTGTCCGTAAAAGCGCACGGCTATGCTTACTTCAACCCTTGGAAGAAAACTGTTTTATTCGTCCAAGTTCAACCACAGTTGTTCATATAAATCATAGGCAATGGGTGGTGTGAATAAATAGGAAATTATATTTTTGTTCTTGAGTGTTGTGTCTTGAACCTCCTCAAACAAAAACTATCCATGGTGACATGCAAAACGTTTTTTTACGTTTCTTCTGAGTGGGAGGAAAACTTACGCTCAGTTTTTAATCTGTGTGATTCGAGCTCTTAAAAAATAATTATTGAAACTTATTATCATCAAATGAGAATTAGAATTAGACGTCAGTCATTTTGAATCGAAGCAAATTGTTCATTCTCAGCGTAAACCGAAATTTCATCGTTTACGTGTCAGCAGCGAAAACGGCATATCAAAATGCTACTGGGCAAATATCAATTGAGTGCAAATGAAAATGAAAACCTGCCAAAAAGTCCAATTGCTTTCAGATCCAGTAATTTCATACCTCCTTTCCCGTTGAGGTGCTTTCAATTCATAACCTTATTCGCCGTGCGCGTTATAAGGACACGAATTCACTCCATCGTACCCGGGCATGTCCTCAGTGTAGCAGCCCTACTCCATTAGCTAGTATTATTTAGTACGCAATATTAACTAATGTAAATAAGGCGAACAATTTATCACTGTAGGTAAATGTAAATAAAAAATGCGTATTAAGCGGTGCCGATTCTATAAACGGTTATAATGAAGTCTAACCTGTGAATAGTAAAGGGAACGCAATATTGTGTATTGACTCACTAATGCGTTTCCGATACAATTTTGCTGAACAAAAAGCTTTGTCAACCTAACGGGCGACCTGGTTGACAAACAACCCCACTGTACAGAGAGTACGTGGTCCAAGTTCGTGATTTCAGTTTACACGCACATTTGTCACCTCAAAACGAAAATAGGTACGTCTGCCAAAATAGGAACACCTGGTGATTTACAGGTATAAAAAGCAGCAAGGTTTGAATTTGTACTGGCAAGGTTAATTTCACAACATATTAGTATTTGAATAATATAAATGAATGTGGAAATAATCGTAATTGGGTAGTAAAAAGTATTTGAATACTATAAATGAATGAAGAAATAATCGTAATTGGGTAGTAAAAAGTATTTGAATACTATAAATGAATGAAGAAAAATCGTAATTGGGTAGTAAAAAGCGAGGAGGTAACATGAGAATGATTTTATTGTTACGCTTCCCAAAATAATTGGTCATCAAAATAGCCAGTTTAAAACAGAAAAAAAAATGTCATTGAGTTACATATTCTGAGTAATCGTACCTCTAAAATCTGTGCATTGACCTTCAGGCAATTATTTTAGTGTCCCGCCTGAAAACCGTAAGTTTGATTTTTTTTTTTGGGCATTTATCAGCGGGTTTCGCTTCTGTGACGTACCTTTTTTTGACAGAACCACCTGTGTCAAAACTTATGAATGATAGTCGTTGAACTACTAGCTGACACATTGTTCTCTATAAGTTTTTGATCCCATCTTGGCCACTGTTTCTTTAAAGATCTATGTCATTTCTGCCATTACATTTCTGCCATTACTGCCCATTCAATGTGGGTGTTATGATTGTCTTCATCGTCCTGCATGCTTTGCCGTAGCAATGGTTAGCAGGTTCCCCGTGTTTTGTTTAAAGGCAAAAAACATCATTCTTTTATTATTTTTTTCAGATGAATTTGGCGTTGCCTCTGTTGTCCATCGCCACCTGCGTCGTGCTCGGTATGTAATGTAACGATTAGTGGATTTTTAAAAGATCAATCTTAGGAACTTCTTATGAAAATCTATAAAAACACTTTAAAAAACTAGGTATGCATTTTTTTGTATTTTGTTGTGTAAATTTTCTTTTTGAGTATTGCTTCAGAATAAGCCTAATGGTAGATCTGTTTCTTCATCGCCATAAATTTATCAGATCCCATTTGGACACCACATGACTATCCACTCTGTAGCACGTGGTCCACACGTGACGCGATACATACTTGTCACTCGTCACCAATTCACAGTCACAAATTTGTCAAAAAAAAATTTTTTTTCATATCATTTAAGCTGAGGCAGCCTGCCCAACCTTCACAACTGGTAACTATTTTGACGTCTGTATATCGGACAGCCAGACGGATTATAACGGCGCCGTGGATGGGTGCACGTCGATATGTGGGTTTCTTCCAGAGCCGTACCTGTATGATTCGTATACCGCCTTTACATACAACTTGGACGTGATTAGTGAGTTGTAAGTATATCAATACTGCGCATATTGTCGTGCTAAAATCAGTAAATATCAAAATCCCTGCTAACAACTGCCTTATAAACTCTTAACTAATTCACAAAGAGAATGCTTAGACGGGACTTGAAATGAAATTTGCCAATGTACGGGATATGTACGGCATCAACATCAAACTCATGCGTCAGTGTTTATGAATTGCAGCCTTTTCCTTTTTTACAGGGTGGGGCACAATACGAGGGCCAAAAATAAATACACAATCTTTATTCTCTCTTCCACTGAAAAATGCTCGTAATGGTCCATCTTGCTACCAGATAAAACTTATAGATTTACTCTGTAACTCACCTTTAAAAAGAAAAAGAAACCATTCTTATTTTAGAAAATGTGGGTTTTTACTTATGCCTCTCTTATTGCACCACAACAAGTAAAAAAGGTCTGCAATTCTTTAAAATTTATTAACACTGACGTATGAGCTTGAAGCTGTTTGATTTGTATCTTCACGTGTGCATGGAGATTTACTCACACCATTTCTCCGCCTCCTCAGATCTGGAGGCATCACCACCGCGTGGATCGGTGTCCAGAGCAACAACGGTGACGTGTGGAAGTATTCGGCAACGAACACCACCGTCACCAGGACCAATGCGTGGGCCGCTGGCTACAATCATAACGACACCGCCCCTCCTGGAGAGTGCTATGCTGCTAAAGTAGACACGAACATGGACTGGGAGCAGCATAACTGTTCTGCTCTCGGGTATTATGTGTGCTTCAGGTGTAAGTTGGATTGTTTTTAATCAATTTTTCCCTTCTCTTGTAAATATCATTGTTAAGTCTGTTGAACTCACATTCACCAAGCATTCCAACATTCCAATCCCCTAAGTGGACAAGAGTTTCAAATACGTTCATCTAATTTCGTTGCATCTAATTCTATGTCGTTTTTAACTGTTAGCGCTCACTGAATACCTCGACTGCGCAGCGCCACCGGAAGTAGCAAATGCCACGTGGTCAACAACCAACGGGATCAACTGCAGTGACGTGTGTTGTCATAATTATGCAAATGTCAGCTACACGTGTGGAAGTGGCTACACGTTTGCAGGGACCAACACGTCCACCATTCAGTGTGTAAACGGCACATATTCTGATGACGTCAGTTCCGGGGTTTGCGAAGGTAAGCGACGTGTATTCATATGATATCGTAAAGCATAACGCACAGGACATTTAGACTGATATAAAACGTCAAAGATTTCTGGTAAAGAAATATGCCGAAATAAAGGAACGTGATATATCTGATAACCTTCACACCATTAGTCACTACCACTGATATCTGTCCATGAGGAAATGTTTTAGACTTAAATGCCACTCATTACATGTAGTACTCATGCTTTAAACAAAGAGTTTTCCATCATTTCTCTCTGATATTAGGCCATGGAGGTCATCCTTCTCCCTTTAAAATGGGTAGATTTTTAACAAATTTACAGAATAATATTAGCGCCTAAAATATGCAACGATATTTGTGCATGTTATTCTGATTACAATTTACCACTTTTCATTAGGTAGAAGTATGACAATGTAAATAACTATCTCATGCACAAATTTGGCAGTTCAACGTAATGAAACGGATATCTGTATTTACCGTACGTTACGGGCGGAGATTACCGTATAAGAAAATTAATTTCAGTATGTCTGTATCTGCCCGGCTTTTCTTAGAAGTCAGTTAAGTGTTTGCAACATTTTGCACTGTGACATGTACTATGGTCAGTTAGTGAACTCTAGTCACCCTCAGCTACATGCTACATATATTTCATTTTGTAACGGTCGCATTGATGATGAATGTTGTTCATTACATATGTTACGTATTATAGTATTGTCGTGAAATCACGCCAAGAAATTGAGGTTTCAAATTGCATGTTTTAGCTGTTGAAAGCACAACATCTTCTATGCTAAGTTCCTCCAGTTCCTCATCGCCAACAACTTCCTCAGCAACGCCTGAGTCACTCACATCATCGCCGACCATCACCTCAGCAACGGCTGCTTCACAAATAACATCGTCTACCAGCTCCTCAGCAGCGACTGCTTCACAAATAACAACGGCGGCAAGTACGTCAGCAACGGGAGGATCATTAATAACATCATCAACGAGTTCCTTAGCAACGGCAAGTTCGATGACAACGTCAACATCTTCACTCTCGGCGACGGGGACGTCTTTTACGAGTTCAACGTCAGAAACAGGTTCCTCGTCTTCAGCAAATTCTGTGGTGTCAGCATCAAACTCACCCTCGACATCCTCCTTGGCAACGGTAAGTACAGCGTCAACGACAGGTTCTATGGCAGCCTCATCAAGCTCTGTGGCGTCTGCAACAAATTCTGTGGCGTCTGCAACAAGTTCTGGAACGTCTGCAGCAAGTTCTGTGGCGTCTGCATCAGGTTCTGGTACGTCTGCAGCAAGTTCTGTGGCGTCTGCATCAGGTTCTGGTACGCCTGCAGCAAGTTCTGTGGCGTCTGCAACAAGTTCTGGAACGTCTGCAACAAGTACTGGAACGTCTGCAGCAAGTTCTGTGGCGTCTGCATCAGGTTCTGGTACGTCCGCAGCAAGTTCTGTGGCGTCTGCATCAGGTTCTGGTACGTCTGCAGCAAGTTCTGTGGCGTCTGTGGCAGGTTCTGGAACGTCTGCAACAAGTTCTGTGGCGTCTAGCGGTACCAGCTCAGTCACTGTATCTACAACGACAAAAGGTGCAACAACACCTTCTACAGTAACAACAGAGGTAATTAACGGTCAAACAAAGAGAATGTTTAAAATCAAATTTGGGGCTTCGTGAAAATCGTTTTGGTGATATGTTTGTCAAAGCATACTTCGTCTGTTGCTAGAAATTGTTTTAAATGTTGCTTCTACGAAAAATGATGGTCTTGCATCAATTATAATTTCACGACAAAACTTTCAGCTGATATCTCAATATATATTAAACAATGCTCTTGTTTACCATATGGATATACACCGGCTACACAAAAGGGTTTTATATAACAATGGTCACGCCCCGCTTATTATATAAACAGATAGAGTATTAAAATAGACTTCTTCTGTTATTATAGTTACTGGCTTTGAAAGCATACTAAATTCATATGACAATGGTGTCTATATCTTCATTTGCGTGTTTTAATTTCAGGCCTTCCTACTGTGTTACAGTTGCGAAAATGTTAATATATGTACGGATGCTACGTCGTGCGCTGCTGCATGCACTGTCGTCACAGCGTGCACGGAGGGAAACAAATGTTTTGTAAGTATCATGATAATAGATAAGTTTCATTTAGCCCCCTCCCCACACACACTGTATGGCTCAATATACTCAGCCAAACGGTTCTGATTGTCTTTATTCATTACAATTTTTTTTCTGCCCAGACTTGGTTGATGAACGTAATTTACTTTATATTCACCTGCTCAAGTTTCATGCTCACGTTTAAAACAACGGTGTACGTTTGATATCAAGTTTCACTTATTTCAGGCCAATGCTACAAACCAAAACACAGCGTCCACCAATACATACCGACACGATAGAGGATGCATGAGCGCCGGTGACTGCCCGCCAGAGGGCTCTGCGCAATGTGTCTACACTGGTGGATATTCACAATACACGCAGTGCTGCAGTTCGAACCATTGTAACGCTATGAATGTGGAAACCACGCCAAAGTGTTCCGCGGAGAGCAATCTGTATTTGAACTCTTTTTCGCTGCTTTTCATTTTATCACTGTTCTCACTGATTCTGTAGGAAAGTCACGTTTGGAGCGGAAGGAAGTAAAATACTACGTTGTAATCTAGTAGCAGTAAATGCCCATTACATGGGGTTACGTGGGTACTACATTGTTTTATATTAGTGCCTTAAAAACGGATAAAAAGAAATGATATTGACATTCATGTATGACTATCACAATAAGCTTGTTGAAGCTGTACAAATCAATATCAATATACGCCAGTACCACTGCTAGTTTACACATTATAAATGTTTTTACGACTTATGAAGACTTATTATACCAGTGCTGTGATATTGTATACATAAAACATATAACACATTAACAATTATATTAAATGTAAATATGGTCAGATTTGGGGTTTTATACATTGTTTTATAGATTAGTGAGAAAGTGGGCAATGGGGCAAGTGTAGAAGAACATGTCGACTTGGTCAGTTCGGCGTGGCAGCGTGCAATATGATAAAGTGGCTCAGGGGACACGTGTCCGTTTTTGGCGAGATTGTAGACTGCACGGCTTGTTAGCGTTCTCATCCTGCTGCTTTATGTCTGTATAGATTAGTGCAAGATCAGCGTACTTGGCTCTTGTTTGATATTGGCTTTCTAACGTTTTTGGCGCCACTACAGACAATTGTGCATATCCGTTGGGCTAAATTATAAGGGACATTGTTAATATGGCTGGGATGTCATGAGTTGAATGGAAGGAATTGTATTTGCGTCGGTAGTTTTGTAAAATATACTAGTGCCAATGTGGAATTTTCCCCTTCTCATGAATAACAATTACATCAAAGAATGGAAGTTTTGGTATCGGACTCCATACACTCCTTGGTTATTTATAAAGAGTTTGGTTTTTGTAATCATCCCTGACTAGATTATTCTCTGAAGAGATTGTTGCAAAAGGAAAACATCTATGGGAATCAAGTGGTCCGATGGCAAGCACAGATTCCAGAATGTTTGCGATAACCGCCGTTTTGGTGGTAAAATAGTCTTTTTTATATTTCTGAGTTGTTTACATTGTATTTATTCTGTAATATGGATCTCATACGAATAGTTTTTATTCCTTTTATCTTCCTCTGACAACACCTGTATACATGTAAACATTGTTGTTAATGTTTATGTTGTGTAGTGTTGTGACTGTGAATACTTGATTTATTTCTACTTTCAGTAAATTTATATTTTAATAAAAAGGAGTTAAAAGTGCAATTGTTACTGTGTAATTTTTACAGAGATCATAATTTGAACCGTATTCAACCAACTCCAAGCTGTTAAATATTTCAATTTCTAAATTTATTTTTCACAGAATTGTGCGTTTTAAAATAGGTAAAACTGTGAAAAAATTAAATAAAACGATGACATGGCCTCATATAATGTTCATAAAAATCATGTGATAAATGTGTAGTACGATGTTAAATTTACAATTCAGTTCGTTCTTTCACAGCATAGTGTACTATGCTACACTTGATGCATTTTAAAATTTAATTAAAAAAAATCCTTAATGTGACAAATATAATTTAAATTCATTTAAACGATTCAAATAATTGTCATTCAATTTCATTATTTCATTTGATCTCACTTAACGCATCTAAGAATTGCATCGACTTATATAACGTATTGTAAAATCTTCAAGTCCCAAAAAATATATATGGTCACTAGCATAAAATGTTTGCCAGACTAATAAAATAACAGAAGTCGATTGCAATTTTCCATCATTCACAAGGTACAGAGAACATGTCTTGGGCTTGTTGCGTTTAGTTCCTTATTCGAATTTGTTGGAGTGGGAGGTCGGAGGGGGGGGGGGTGAAAGGGGTACCGCACCTCCGAAGCTATAGGGCGTAGGTGGGCTTGTCTGCTATACAATGTAGGTACGGGTCTTCCATCGTGATACAATACAACAGATCACATAACAACAATGCGAAACAAATCACACTAGAGACATTACAGCAATCTGAATAAGGGATTGCTTCAAAACAGTAGGATATAACAAAGTCACATCGGCATGTATATACTTAAATAAGTATAATAAGACCTAACGGAGCAAAAGGCAACACAAAAGTGCATTGTCATTCACATGATATTTAGCTCGATATTCGTGGTTTATACTAGTATGTCCTTATTTGATATAACAAATATTTAACAACACAGCACAATAACTTACATCACTACACGGTACAATGTGGTTCTAAGTAATATAATGCTATCCACTCTGGAAGGTGTCGTGAGTAATGTATATTAATATATATACTTTGGCATGGAATGCTCCCGCTTTCGAGTTAAGTTGCCAACCGCCTCTCCAAATTCTACACGCTATACCAATATAACTTAAACAATACACCACACCACACCGCAACACCAGGAAATATAATAAGGATAAAATACAATGTAGACGGCTTAAAAAAGCACGACCAAAAAAAAAAAAAAAACCCTAAAATTGCATGAGGGTTATACTGCCGATTGGTCATCATCATCATCATCTTCATTTTCAACATTCATTTTTTCTTTTTCTTCCTGTTCGCCTTCATAACGCAATTTCTCCGGTTTGCTCCACGGCTGCTCCTCACCGCTCGCAAATATCAGATAAAATAGCGCGCCAAAACAGTATACACCACAACTTATAAACAGAACACGCTGCCACTCTTCCCTTGTACCCTACACAAAAGATAAATGTGCATAAGGAAAACAAATAAAAAATGAATACATGGATTTGAAAAATAAACACATAAAGATCGATATAAACAAATACAAAAATGAAGACTAAAAACAGTAATTTCCTCCTTAGTTCTTAAATGTAGATAAACTCAGTTATACCTCTAACATTTTTTTTTTTTGCAAAAAGATAATAATAGGAAAACTGAGGGTAATATAACACTTACATTAGGCGTAAGGGCACTGACCATGCTGGGAGATATAATGCCCGGAAGTGTAGAAGCCATGTTGGTGATTCCATATATTTCACCAGCAAACCTGTATAATAAACAATTGAAAAGTTCGTACAATTGCAAGGCATTTCTTTTTATTTCTACAATGTACATGCTCACAAACAGATGCACAATGTAATCACAGATAAATGCAATGAACTTGGTCGTCTGTCAAAAATCTTGACACTTTTGAAGCGAGTGAAACTCAGAAGTCAGTGCTAGAAGTGAACGCAGAGGTTGAAAAACTACGCTCAGGCGTTTTTCCAAGATGGTCACAGAGTAATGGCAAGTGTCAGAAAAGATGAATGCGGAAAAAATGCTTTGTACCCAAGGAAAAGTAGTTTAACATTAGTTTTATACGGAAAAGTCACACTGAGCATCTTGGTCTAGTTTAAAATGAAGATTTTGGGTACATTTATCTCACCTAGGAGCAATGTCTGCATGGTTTATTTGATTTGCTGCCATGGTTCCCGCATAGAAGGTAACTCCCAATGTTAAAAAGGCCACGCCCAGCATTCTGGTGTCATAGTCTACAAAAGCTGTGGCAAGCATAAAGATCGCAGGGAAAAATCCGCCTAAAACAGAGAGAGGTAAGCCTACTAGTAAATGGTGACCTTGTAACCTTTATTCGTTGACTCCGACCAAAGACCAAAAATTTAATTATGATATGTGCGCGTCTATGAAATGTTTTTCGCTTTATATATGTTTTGCAATGTAAAATAAGCATATACATTTCTAAAAAACAATAATATAAAAAACTAACCTAAAATAAAATTAAAGAAAAATTGTAATAACAAATGTATTAAACAACAATCAAAACAGAGAAAAATAAAACAAAAGTGAAAAAATGAAGAAAAATGCTACATGCATCACCAATACCTCCGCCTTATACCCCGTTCTGATTTACCCTTGGGTACACTCAAATAATCATACATGGCATAAACATAATAACTATCATCTGGTATTGTTACACGTAATTGTTTCGTGGGTGGCAAAGCAAAACTGTCGACTTAAAAATGATCACCCCAGAAAAACATCTAAAAAAATGATAACCCCCCCCCCAAAAAAAAAAAAAAAAAAAAAAAAAAAAAAAAATCTAAAAAATTAAATTGCATATCGTATTTCGTTACATTCCATTCAATCATGTTGCTCACTATGATTCTCACCAATTGACTGAAAGAGTTTCCTAGTCCGCGTTACACTTAGTATGCCACGCTGTATTAGCTGGTCTGCGACCTGGCCACTGAGTATGATACCGAAAACCACGACAACGTAAGGTAAAGCGGAGAACAATCCATTCTGGAGAATCAAAGAGAAGGTTGCCCGGTAGAAATAAGGTACAAGCTAGTAATGTCAATATACTTGCTCTCACTTAATTTAAATTACACAGTGGTCATGTTTGTGTATAGTGCATGTAATAGAAAATAAATCTCTTCTGATAAAAGGCAAGCAGATTAGTACCTACTGTTGGAAGGGCGTGTTTCACGTCCTATACCTTTTATCATAATACATGTAGAATAGATTATATCTATCTATATCTACAGTATTTTCTCGTCGTCCATGGCGTTCTCTTTAAAATGAAATTCATTTGTAATGTTGATTAAAAGGCTGGTAACAAGCACCCGTGTAAGTTCTACAAGTATGAGAGAAGCAGCGGCACCAAAACACAAATATATTGGCCTCCTTTTTTTACATCAATATCAATATCAATATCAGTGCTGCCTAAGTTTAATGGACCAGAGTGACCTCCCTTACCTGTTTTATATCAAACTCCAGAACTTCTTTCATATAGATAGGCTGACTGGTCAACAGGGTGTAAAGGCCCCAGTTGTCACAGGTGTGCGCCACTATGATGGCCCAGACGGCTGGGGACTTGGCGATTGCCAACCACGGGACTGGTACTTTCTGCAAAGAGGGTTTCTATTTGGAAACCAACTTACAAAGAAGTGAGGTTTAACGATAAACACTTGGCCATCCTTTGAATAAAACAACCTAAATGATTTTTGTTCTAAAAGTGTTTTTAATGCGACAATATTCAGATAAATATTTAAAACCTGACAAAAACCTGACAAAAAGCTTCTTCCTCAAATGTACTCTTTAAATATAACGTATGGAATCCCCTGTTGGGCCATATTTTGTAATCAAAGAAAACCCTGAATACGCATTTAGCAACCAAAACGCATTTTGCAGCCCCCCTTTTTTTTAGTCACTGGAACGGTTATAAGTAATAAAGATAAATAGAAGTGAGATGTGAATGATGCCGTATCCGAAATCTGGTGTGGCTGAGAAAGGGACTTAGAATTTTGGGGATTGATAAACCTATCATCAGGGAAGTGCAAGGTCCTTTGGAAATTTCACGCCACTGGCTGTAGATGATGCCATATTTGCACGTTGGTTTTCTGCTAAACGTCTTCATTCTTCTTCATAAATCATTGCAGTGAGTATGTTTAAAAATTTGGGATAAACAGACTTTATTCAGGGATGTGCTAGGACACGTTCGTCACACTGATGGTCTAGAAAAAAAGGGAGGAAATTACAATGTGAAATATTAGAATCAGCCACCCTTATTCGCTTTAAATTTCAAAAGGGCTTATGCACATTCCTGATAAATATTTATCAAAACCCAAGTGTTTAAGTTCCTCATTCAATCCCACCAGATTCGGCGCACTGGATCAAGGCAACCCCATTCATTTCTCACTAAACATCACGATAGTACTCATGGCCGTTTGAGTGACTTAGAAAAAAAAAACAAAACAAAACAACAACAAAAAAAAAAACAGCCGGTTGCAAAATGCGTCCTCGCGGTTTCCTTTGGTTGCAAAATGCTTGCGTTGTAGAAAGTGTTCAGTTGCAAAATGCGGTCATACACCGCTTTTATTAATATTCGTCTGACCTCTTCTCCTGGTTGATGACCAATGGCTGTCTCTATGTACTCTCTCTCCGCTTGGCTTATTCTTGGGTGACTGGCGGGGGAGTCAAACACGAGCAAGTACCACCCGCATAACCAGATGAAACAGAGGCCACCTGGTATTTATTATTATTTTTGTAAAATTAAGAAACTGTTTTTGCAATTTCCAATTTTCTCTGTACACAGCCATGTACCTTTGTACCATGGTTAATGTAATAGAGAGTAAAACAATCCAATACAATACAAAGATACAGCTAACTGCTTAGATACTACATTTTTCCTTTAAAAAATGAATTAAAACTACCGTTATCGTAGACTTAGTTTAAGTCAAGCGAAGAAAGAGTAGTCTTTTAGTAAATAACCTCGAGTTTGGAACACAATAGTTGGTTGGATAAACTCTACGACAGTTCTTGGATCCGTAGAACTTGCATTGAATTTAAGATAAAAAAGCAAAAGAGACAAACAAATTTAACAAAAAATGGGAATAATCTAAGGAAATTACATGGGCATCTTTGTTGTAAACGGAATCAAAAAAGGATAAAAATTCTGTTTCTCGCTACCTGCTAATGTTTTGTTATTAGAAAATAAAACTTACCGTAAACGTAAAAAATAAATGGCCATCCGTTATCCAGCTGAATCTCACACAGTAATCCGGAAATCGATAAACAGATTACGATCCCAACAAAAGGGCCTGCAACATAACATGTTAGGCATAGACAGCAGAATTAAATTTCGATATTATTGACCTTTTCAATCATGTCCTAGCATTATTAGGGGCTATCTCACCTTTTGTCACATATATACTGTAACTGCGACACAAAGTCTAATTTTATTTTTCCTCTTTAACATGGAATCAGATAACTCTTTAAAAACGTACCTGAATAACAGAAGGTCATCAGCCTACTCCTCTCTAATGGCGGCGCCCATTTCCCCCACATTGCATGCATTGCCGGGAATACAAATCCCTGGAAAACACAGTGAGGATTGCTTATTTCAGTATGGGTACGAAAACCCAGACTAAAAATAAAATTTTCTTGTTCTTTCCTTTCTTATCATTAAACTTGAATGTAATTTCTATTCCTTGATTAATGTGTCAATAAAAAAGGGCGCCAGCAACTAGTTGCTTCATGTGGACAGGCATCTTCTTGTAGGATGACAAAATATTGCCCCCACTAAATTGCTAGAAAGTAACATTTATATCTTAATTAACGCTAAATCATGTTTGGTTGTGGAACTTACAGACGCTAGCCCCATCAGAACACGTGCTGCTATCAAAAGAGCGGGATCTGTCCTGGCCGCAATCGGCGTCACAACCGTCATCACTAACACAATGGCCATCGCTGCGCCGAACACGTGTTTCCCGCCATATCTTCCCGCCAGCCAGCCACCAAATATTTGGGTGCATATGTACCCATAGTAGAACGAACTCAATATTGTGCCTCTGAGGTTTTTATCCCAGTCGAATTCACCTTCCTGCAAAATGGTTGGCACAAACTATTATATGTCCAGTTGTATATAAAGTATTACCCGTGGTGCAAGATACTACAGAATTTGTTTCATGTCAGACAACTGAATAAATCCTTGTTTAAAACCAAAACTTAGTTTTGTTTGCTAAAGATTTGTAACAGACTATGGTCATTTTGATATGATACTTCTACTCAGAAATCCAATTTTTCTTAAGAGAAAACGCGGGAATATACATTGTACACACTGTATTATACTGATGCCACTTACGTATGTTCCTCGGGGGTCACTAAGGATAAAATCACTGCCGCCAATGGAAGCATTTTCTCCATTTCTTGCGCCATCTATCGTCGTATTGGTTCCATTTTGGCCTGGACGGAAGACTGAACCATCCTGCCTCAGCATGCAAACTATGGCGAAACTTATGTTTGTACGCAGGGTATACACGTTTATCATGCCAATAAAACCCATCAAGGACAGTATAACTCGACACGACGTCCAGAACGGAACTGTAAATGAAGAGAAGATCGTTAATGATGACGTAATTGGAGATTAAAAGGCAGCACATATCTAATAGTGACATGCACGCAGCTGTATTAATTCCATATAAAATCGATCATAGCATAAGGAGGCACAATTTTCAAATCCTTTTAATTGCAGTCGCTCACTGTGGTGGTACAGGAGTACGACGTGCACCAGTTTGTGCAGTAGCATTAGAGTAATCAGGATTGTCTTAATATTATGACCAGCATATAACAATAGCTTGGGCTGTTTATAAAAGACCTCATACATAAATCAGGGGCGGATTCAGGATTATTTGAAGGAGGGGTCCGCGGATGCGAAGCCGACCCTCAGCCCGTGGGTTCGGGGCCTGTTGGGGGGGGGGAGCGAAAATTTGTGGTATTTTTAGAGGGTGAACGGTGCCATTTGGTACGGTTTAGAACTTTGATTCAGCTTGTCAAAATTCTTATTTGAAGAGGGAACCTTTGGTGTCTTTTTTTTTCAGAAATCGAAGAGGGTCAGGACCCCCCTGAGCGCCTCCCCGAGATCTGCCAGTGTAAATGTGAGAATTATATCCCAAAATATGTAATTGGTCGCGTGAAGTGCTGTAGCCAGTGGCATACATTGTATCTGTGAATATCTAGTGAAAAAAATCTGTTGCCCTGGCAGATGGCGTTACTGTCCTAACTTTCCTCAAATACCGCCTTGAGTTAACGTTAACATACGACGCTAAGGGGTATCTTGCTAAAGTATCACGTTCAGCGCGGTAAAATATGATCCCCACAGAACTTTTTTTTTATTTAATGCAAATGTTTTTAAGGCGCAGCATTTGTATCTGATATTCGTAGAGATAAAACGACCAACTACTTAAACGGTCTAAGGGAAACACGTTTCAAGCTTTCGTGTACGCATGAGTAAAATAAACAATTTTCATCCCAGCCCTCATTACTAACCATGTTGCTCTTCTGACAGGGCGTTTTTCTCTTTCTCTGAAGTTGGCTCGCCAAGTGCCGTCAGGGAGTATGAATCATTCTTTGCTGCAGGCATATCGTTCCCGTCAGTGGTTCCCCCAATAAAGATTCTGGAGAATAAAATAAAATGATTTCATTTTTGTCGCCAAATTAAATCCATATGACTGATAATTGTCTTTTATCAAAATGACGAAAATGTAATATTGTACGAAGTTAAAAAAGGGGGATAAGCAAAATAACCGTTAAATAAAGTTACCATGCATACATCCCCCAATACATTTCTGTCCATAAAATATAACCAAAAATATATTAACATAATGCATAGTAAACACAATGGGGTATTATGAGATTAAGGTAAAAAATAATGTTGATTCTCCATGTAACAAAGGGTAGGCAAAATAATCCCTGCTCTTAAAAAAGAAAAGACTGATATGAAACAGAACTAACAAAGATAGTGCTCTTCAAGTGTTGCGGATAAAACTGTTCAACTGTACACCTAAGAGACAACGCTGGTGCTTTTCAGCAACAAAATGCTGGTTGACTGAACACTGATGCCACCTCAATAGAAATAGTAGCATAAATACCATTCCCACAGTTTTAGCTCGATCCATCTGGATCGACCTAACTACCTGTGGGTTCACGCTAAATTGCTGTCAGCTTCCGGGAGCCTAGCGCGCACAAAAGTTAATTACCCCTGTACAGCTTTTAGTAAGCGGGACAGACATTTAAGCCGGTCAACTTGACAGCAATCTAGTGAGACTCCTCAGGGGGAAAGATCGATCTAAATATCTGTGGGAATGGTCTCTATCCTACTAACTTTGGATCGATCTATCTCAGAGGGGGTTCTCATTTAATTTCTATCAGCTCAAGCCGGTTAACTGTCTGTCACGCCGACTAAAGCTGTTAGGAGGTAATAAACTAATTCGTTTGGCAGCTTTAATGGAGAGTCTAAGAGTGTATTCCCATAGATTTAGATCTATCCATCTAGATTGACCTAACTCCCTGGGGGTTTACGCTAAATTGATGTCAGCCGAGCGCGCACGGTAGTTAATTACCCCCTTTCAGCTTTTAGTAGGCGGGACAGACGCTTAAGCCGGCTAAGCTGAAAGTAATCAAGTGAGACTCCCCACAGGGATAGATCGATCTAAAATCTATGGGAATAGGGTCTAAGTCCCTTGGGCTGAAAGCAATTTGGCGAGGGGCCTCGTGGAGATGGACCGATCCTGTTAGATCGATCTAGGGATGGGAACCCAGTCACAATCCACAATAATTGCAGCCAGATGTGTGTGCCTGGATACATAGCTAACATAGTCCACACCGCCCTTGTCATCTGTTCACACGTGTAAGTGTGCAAACACGTGCTAAAATATACTCTTTGCCCTAGAAACAGACCGTTTCTTAAGTACAAGTAACTATTCTTTTAAACATAGAGGAGATATTATTTATATTATCTTTCTGTAAGGAGCCATTGGTTCAATTAAATTTTATGTAGATTTTACTTAATTAAAAAGGAAATTGTTTATTCTGGTAATGATCAACAAACAGGTGTATGCCTAGGATTTGTCTGTTTTACTACGTTAAACAAAAAAGTGCGATTGAATTGGATGAAAAAAACGGTGCACATTTGTTATTATTATTTTAAAAAAGAGGCGTCATTGTGCTTCAGATACAAGGCTAATTTGAAAGGCGTCTGGATTAAGAATTAGTAAACAAACATGGTTCAGCCTAGGAAAATAGTCAAGCGCAGAGGGTGGCGGCAAAAACGTGGATATATTCTGTACGGACCTAATGTACCAACATTAGGAAATGCATATTAATAAAAAGCTTATTCCAAAAGCTTTTTATTTCATATCCTTATTTATTTTACTACATAATAGTTATATAAGGAGATATAATGCGTACTAGGATTTTTTCAGAGAAAGATTTCGACCCGTTTCAAAATTAATTAGAACCCCTAAAGATTGCATTTATTCCCTAGATCTATACTTTGTCTGAAGAAATGTGCTTGCATGGGATTTCATAATACCAGATCCGTTTTCAAACAAGAGTCTTAGTCATAGGGTGCTTTCCCAGAGATTTAGATCGATCTAAAGATTAAGTTTTAGAGCTTTTAGTAGGCAGGACAGACGCTTAAGCCGGCCAAGCTGACAGTTATCTAGTGAGACTCCCCACAGGGATAGATCGATCTAAAAATCTATGGAAATGGGGTGATAGTAGGGGGTATCGCTGAGGTGGTAATTTTGTAAATTAGGATATTTTCGTAAATAGGCGCATATCAAGAACTTCAAGAACTCCTGCTGATGCTTCAAGGGACCATGCTGTCTGCACAAGTGCATTTGTAGTGGACTTCTAGTTTCAGTGTATAAAGATCAGATCAAGAAAACGTATTAAATATCATATCTCCTTACTTAATTAGTACATGAGAAAGTAACAATATGAAATGAAAAGCCATTTAAATAAGCTTTTTATTAATATGCAACTTGTCTGTATAACAGCCAAGCACGTGGAGTAAATACTGACTTCGCCTTTCACTTAACGAGTCCGCTGACTCCAAGACCATCTTGGTTTGTACAACAAACAAACAGAAGGCACGCAATCATTGTAATTAAACAATAAACCGGGTTCATCTAGTTCCTCTACAAGTTGCTATTAAATAGGATCCAAAAAATAAAGCGGGTTGTAACAGGTTATGTGCATGACTGAGACCCCATTCCCAGAGATTAAATCGATCCAACTAGATCGACCTATCTCCCTGAGGGTTCACGCTAAATACCTGTCAGCCGAGCGGGCTCGAAAGTTAATTACCCCCTTACAGCTTGTAGTAGGCGGGACGGACATTAAAACCGGATTATCTGACAATAATCTAGTGAGACTCCCCACGGGGATAGATTGATCTAAAATCTATGGGAATGTCTCCTAAGATCGATCGGTCTATGTAGATCGGCGCGATTCCGAGCAGAGTTGGATCGAGCTACGTAGACCGGTGGTGTCTATGGGAATGGGGCCTAACACACTATCTTGTGTAACGGTAAACCGTTACAACACCGAAGTCAAAGAGTTCAAAGATAATGCGCATATATCTTCAATTCGATAACATTATGACTTGAAAGACAAACATAGAGAGGGAGATTATGTAGCCTGCTGTTCATCAAATGAAGGCAGTCTTTATGTCATATTGCGTTACCCCATAAGTAAAAGAGAAATATTGTTTGAATATCGGCATGCAGTCAATATTGCACTTTTGTTCTTTATAATGAAATGATAATAATTATAATAAAACGAGTTTCATTATACGATATGTTCTTTTGTCGAAACTGAATTCGATGTTGTTGTCCTGAACAAATGTAAAAATAATAAATATCTGGGTATGTATTGCATTGTTAAGGTTTTTAGCGTGTAAAAAATAGTCAAGTATATACATACTGACAGGACATTTAGATCTTTGGGAATGATTTTTATGACAAAAATTACCCTTTATTGTCGAGCCTTGTCGTGTTCGGAATACTTTTTCCAAACGACTACATGTAGTTCTCACTGAGAGTTATGACCCTGTAAATCTCTTACCTTTCCCGAGATTTCACCGTATTCACTGGAAGCTCTGACTCAGGGGTAGTACGAGTTATCTATGCATTCCAATTTATACATTTTGCACCTGTGGCAGGTGGGACGGGCGTCATCCTGATGAACTTCAAATTAAGCCTCTCCTTACTCTTGGTGACCCCAGTCTGAATAGTGGTATAACCTTAAACATGCATCTACATGTGCTCTATGTTAGCCTTGCAACAACTGGTAAAGCCCCCTTTCACCTCGAGGTAACATTCCCACCTCTCTCGTCCATAGATTGGGTTAAGGCAATATTTGATAGTCAACATTGAACTCAAACATCAGGATATGTAGATAACGTATATTATATAACATGTAGTATAATATTGCGAATGTGTGAGATAAGGCGGTCAAATTGAAAAGTTCATATATCTTGACCAGCTAAATTGCAAGCTTGCACCACAGTGTATCAAATATCCACAAAGTACGTTGAAGGTTAGTTTATCTAGTAGGATTAGAACGCCATTATACTTACACCATCGGAGAGACAAAGCCGTAGCAGGCAATCGATATTTTGAGAAAGTCAATTAAAGGATCAGGAAATGACGTCACTCCCGCTAGGCGAAGGTCAAGAAAGCAAGTGAACAAATTACGTGGAAAGGGCGGGAAGAAGATGACGGACAAGTAGATGGAAGGATTGTGTGGAAAATGTAAAATAGGTTTTAACGACGTGAAGTTGGCGCTACAATGCGACAGGTGTGATATTCGGTTCTCTCAACTTCCTTAAAACCAATTAAAACGCATACCAAGTTTTTACTGACAGGCCATATTGCATTGGTTCTGCGCTGAATGATACATACCTTTTAAAGAGAACAAAACACTGCAAGCGGTAAAAAACGGACAAGGACAATAAGGAACGCTGCAACGATTTCTTGATGAGAATCGCGGAAAGGCCGCAAAAGTAGAATTAGCACTGCACAGTAAGGCAAGTATTGCCAAGTTGTCTAGCTTTAGACAATAGACAACAACGGAAATTAGTCAACTGAAGGAATCGATAAACTTGCTATTGGGAACAGACAAAATGTTTCAGGTGAAAACTCAGTCAATTTATAATGTAAAAAGTAGCGATAATCAACTAATGGAAAAGTTATGTAATAATTAAAGGACAGTGAATCAAGAGCGAATAACAGCATATAACATGTATATTCAGAACACCGGAAAAGGAGAG
Source organism: Lingula anatina (assembly GCF_051362555.1). Taxonomy (NCBI): domain Eukaryota; kingdom Metazoa; phylum Brachiopoda; class Lingulata; order Lingulida; family Lingulidae; genus Lingula; species Lingula anatina. The sequence goes on along the minus strand of NC_141771.1, from coordinate 7,821,666 downwards.
CTACCGGAAAGAAGATTACTTGTAACATGATATATACATATGCAAGAGGCTATGCCTTCTCACAGCGAGTGAGGAGTTCCCACAAAAACCGAAAAGGAAAGGTGAAAAAGCACAAAGCCCACAGGTGGGAAGAGCATTATGTCCTAATGTCGGCCCCTGATTGTTCACTTTGAAAACATGGAGGACAAGATAAAAATTATGAAGAAGTTTTACGCATCTTATAAGGACAAAAGTATAAATAGATCTATACCTACGACATGTCAAAGGAGGACCGCGAAAAGAACAGTAACTTAAAAGAAACAAGCAAGATAATTGAATGAGAGTAATGCAAAAGAAATGTTTCACTACGTAGTGACAGGATAACCTTTATTGTGATAAAGAAAGAGCAAAGGTGAGAAGAAAAACATGACAGCATCAGTGAAGATCCAAACGGCGTTTATGATTTTAAGAAGAGAGACAACTGTTTTTCATGGGATGTTTTAACACAAATATTTCTGACCAGGCAAAGGGCCAACCCCCGATCAAGAGTCCAGTAGGCCCGAAAAAGAGAAAAAATATTAAATGGCCTAATATTACACACTGCAACTACAGATCTTTTCTTACCTATCAATGCATGCTTTTGCTGTGCTAACCCGTTACCTCCCTCCGCCCCGCCCCTCGAAGGAGTAAAATTAACTGCTATTCTCCGTTCCCCTTGGGGCTGGGCTCCAGGCTCCCTAGACCTCTCTACGGCATGGGCTCTATCAAAAATCTGGCCCCGATATATCCTGCTGTTTCCCAGGTCACGGCGCGGACATTCTCGCGCAAAATGTCCTGGTTCACCGCAACTGAAACTGTTATCTCTGTCGCGCGTTGAGAGACTGACGTAAGAGGCGCAAGTCCACTGCGCCCGACCGTGGGCCGCTGGGTAAGGCCCCGAGACCACCACCGCCATATGCCGCCCTCTGGAAATCAGACTGTAGCTGCTGTAGATCTCATTCCATACTCACCTGCCTTGTCTCTCTTTTCAGTCTCTGAGTCAGAGGCCTCCTATGCAGCTGGCGCCACCTGGTTAACTCTCTACTGACAGCCTCTATTAATAAACACGTGCTCCCTGGAATCAACGTGACCTGTCACTTTGCAGCACAGACTGTCGCTGGCTGCCTAATATATATGGCATGCCCTGACTCAGCATCCCACATCGCCGTTCAGAATTTATTGACTGCGCTATACAGTCGGCTGTCGTAAAAATGTAGCGCCCTGTCACTCAGGTTCGTCGAGGGGCATCACTTCTCCCGGGATGCGTGTCTATGAAACCAGGTCATACCCATCAGTGCTCTCCATTTAATAAAGGCAAACAGACTCCCCATGAATGGATAGGGGCAAACAGACCCCAATGAACACCAACTTCTACAGAAGTAAGGTTAGATAACGGCGACACTGTAAAAGGAAACAGACTCCCTTGAGCCCCCCCCCCCCCCCCCCCCCCCCCACACACACACACACAGAGGAGCAAGAGAAAACTGATCCCCTGGGAGCTGTATTGACAGGAGTAACACTGGGGTCTACTCACCCCACCCCCCACCCCACCCCTGGCTCGGCATTGGCAAAAGGGACCGTCCCCGTCCACAACTGGACTAGCTTTCCTGATGACTGATTCAATTGTAAGGACCCCGTCGCTCGCATTGAAAACCACTTGCTGACTGCCATAGACAACTACCGAATCCTGGTTCCAGGTGCAGGTGGCGCTGACAGGCTGCCAGTCGCGCCCCCTGAAGTGTGCATTTTATAACTAGGGGTTGGGATAAAAATCTAAAATACCCTGTGTGGCCTCTGACAGTTTCATGAACAGACCCCTCTATACCATGTACTGTGTACGGTTACACAATATTTGGAGCCTCATCTGTAGGATGCTATTTTCCTGGTTCACTGACAGACTATGCACAAACATTAATTCATCCACTGAGGTTCAATTCACTAAAATTGTGTTATATGAAACCATCTATTCATCGATAAAAAGTACAATAACAGGCTCACCGTTACTTGTAATTATCCCTTGACGCAACTCCGCTGTCTTTGAGCAGGCGCAGTAGGTATTTTTTATGTTGCAGTCCTGAATTACCGGCTACGGCTGCTTCTTTCATTTCCTTCTTTCCTCTCCTTCTCTTGACGCAGCTCTCAATGCAATGCCAACAATATAGCGTTTGGAGCAGTTTCTGATCAATAATGATGTCTTAAAGCAGCACTGGCCATTCACCAATAACAGCAGCACGGGGAGCCTACTTTCGCACAGAGGTCAAACCCGGGTTAAGGCCTCTATCTTGCCGAACCGCCTCGTTTTCGGAGCAAAGACGCAAATACCTTGTTAGCATTCGGTGCGCGTCTTTGCTTACATTATTATTGTTATTTAGCTGTCACTGATTAAGCCATGCGGTAAAGCGCACAATGGAGAAATGCGATTTTCAGCTAGGCGTATACCTATACGCTTTCCTTGTAGTAGGAGAAACTTAATTATGCTTGTTTGTTTTGCAGCTTACAAGCAGCTAATCTCCCTCCTGTGGAAAATAGGGTTTAGTATTAACTGGAACAAAGACATAGTATTCGCGATCACACTACAAAAATAACCTACTTTGGCACAACAAAAGATTGGAAAACAAAAGTCGACATTGAAGTGTAAGAGGAAGTTGGAATTCCTGGCAGGGATACTCGCGTGGGCCTCCAACATCATTCCTCGTGAAAATACTCACCTTACCCTAATATCCGTAACTGCAACGGCATCGCAAACTTGAAACAACCCACACATAAATGCAGATTGAACCCAATTTTGATCAGGACCTTAGATAGTGGGCTACATGGCAATAATAAACACTCGTTAATTTGAGACACTCAAGCAATATGTTGTGTGCACAGGCTCCGGCAGCATTGCAAGCGGGGAGCTACATGTACCTCAGACCTACCCAACTACCAGATTCGGCACCTGAGGATCCTGAATTAACCGGTATATCGGACCACACTACCCGCTTTCAAGGTGTGTGTCAGATCACATTTCGGAGTATCAGTCAGAACAACGACAGGATGAGCCCACGCTCGGCTGTCACCTTTATTGGATAATAAACGACTGACTGCCAAATTAATCTAATACAATGCAAAAAAGTCCTATCAAAAGTGCTTAAAACATTCAAACCAAATTTCGTAAAGTGCCATGTACCCCCATAGAGACAATAAAATACCTGTAGAGTACTCTAAAGTAAGACAGTCTAAGGCTGTTCTAGGTAGTTTTCAAATTTATGCACGCGGTTTTAAAATCATATAGCGATTTTACGACAATCGTTTACTAACCAATCAAGGTGACAGCCGAGCTTGGATGAGCCCGCAGTCGTCCTACAAATTTTTTTTCTGGGGTATGATACTCCGAAATGCGATCTGACACACACCTTGAAAACGGGTAGTATGGTGCGATATACCGGTTAATTCGGGATCCTTAGGTTTGCAAAATGCGGCTCTACATTCTCCGGCGTCTGGTTTTGTACACACTAGCTGCCAGTCGGACAGCGCCGCTCTCAGCGTCAAGCACATTTGATGTGAAAGAACTGGCAGCGATAGTTCTTGTCGCCTTTCTGTCTTCGTGCTTAAGGGCAGCAATGTCGCTATTGGAATCCTTAACAAAGGGTCCTCACGTAATGTTGTTGCAATGATTGACTGAACGAACCGTGACTTTGACATCTAGCTGTGTCTCGCACGAAAGATTTTTTAAAACTTTCTCCAGCACATGTACCAAACGTTTACGCATGCAAAATAAAGCGCTTTTTGAAATAAAAAATGGCTAAATTGACAAAGTCTGCCATTGTGCTCCGTCTGGTTGATTTGATTTAATTTGCTTTCTGGTGTCGTTTAAGAAGGTTTATTGAAAATGTTTTATTGATTGTCTGTATCAAAAGATAAATCCATCGGACTTTGTTTAAAATGGCATTGTCTATACTATGACATTGTCTGTACTATAGGGGGATTCCCTTTGCATTTTTAGTGATACAAATGTAAATGTCACTCTTTGGGAATCCCCTCCCCTCACCCACTCTTAATAATGATTTAAAAAAAACATTTGAGAAAGTAAAAATGTATTTAAAATCGAAGGAAGGTTAAATGCAGGTAATGCTATAAGAAAACCCTTATGCGTGTGCGAAATAAGCTGATATAACATTTTGAACTTCTCTTCTCGTGTTTTGACGAGAGTTCTTATTTTTTAATTCAACAATAGGACACAATTTAACCTTGTAAAAATTGGAAATTTTAATAAAGTTAATAGTGTGACTTAGAAGATTTCTTGGTTATTATTTATTATTGGAATATTCAAAAATAATAAATAGAAAAATTATGCTGTATAATAATTCCTTATGATTGGCCTATTTATTAGCTAAATTGATATTTTGTAGAATTTACAGGCTAAAAAATGCAAAAGATGGTATGGTATGGTTGACCTCGTTCTCATATCGAGGCACAACGTGTTGTTCCTGTGCTGGTTTCTCCCTGTTTGTATCCGGTAAGAGAGAGGGATTCACAATTTGGTTCTAGTGTAATCCATTCACCATTTGGGATACAATCTTGAACATTTCAGTAATTGTGTAGCAAAATGTGTCTACGGTACTTAATTAAACTTTTCGTTTCAGAGAAGACAAAAAACCATTGAATAAAGTGCTGCTTTCATATTTTTCATGACATTGTTTTGTCGTCCTTTTCAGTAGCTAAATTGTTCGGAATGTTGCTCTCGGGTCCAATTGCAATCAATGCTTGAGATCGAAACTCTTTATCCCAATAACGTTCCTGAATGTATTATATTAACCTGAGTAATTGTGGAACAGGCTATTTAGTCCAAGTGTATAAAAATATGTTTAATAGTTTTACTCCATTGTGCCTGGTAACAGTGGTATTGTAAATACTAGCATTTGTCAAGGTATATTAACCCATTTTACAGGCACAAATTTTTCCACATTACACTGTCACATGCTCGTCATCGTTAACTTTTGCCTCTTTCTTTTCCTTTTGTTCGGCTTGGGGACTCAGATTATCCGGTTTGTTCCACGGCTGCTCCTCGCCGCTGGCAAATATCAGAAAAAACAGCGCGCCAAAACAGTAGATACCACAACTTATGAAGAGAACACGCTGCCACTCTTCCCTTGTACCCTACATAGAAGATATAAAACCCTAATATATACTTAAAGTTGAAATCAAAAAGACAATGTGACTAATAATTGTTTGACTAGCACAAAATGATGTTTAAAAAGTGATAGGCTAAATCGAAATTAAGATAAAATTCACAAAGCTTAGGTTGCATAGAAGGCAAGGAGACAGCGTTAATTAGCATGGACTTACATTAGGCGTAAGAGCACTGACCACACTGGGAGAAATTATGCCCGGGAGAGCAGAAACAGTGTTGCTGATACCAAATAATTCACCAGCAAACCTGCATAAAATTATTTTTGAAATGCCATGCATTTTAAGTACTGAAATGCACATAATGACAAATACTTGCTGTACATGTTTTAGAAAGTGGTGCCTACATTGCTGTTTTACACCCATTATTTTAAACAATTAATGTTCAAACGATGTATTCCATATAATCTATAATCTATATTCCAAACAAAATTAAGTTAAAGTGTTTCTGTAAGGTTCCTTCAATTAAATTAGATATTATGTACATGTGTACTACTAGCTGTCATATTTCGGTTTACTTCAAATACCTACTTAATTATACTACCTCACCTAGGAGCGATGTCTGCATGGTTAATCTGGTTGCCTGCTATGCCACCCGCTGAGAAGGCCACTGCCAGAGTTATAAAGGCCACGCCAAGCATTCTGGTGTCCCAGTCTACAAAGGCAGTGGCAAACATAAAAGCTGCAGGCAAAAATCCTCCTGAAAGCATAACGGTGATGACGTATGATATGACGTCACACTGATCCATGCCTCTCTTATAGAGACCATTCCTACTGATATTTAGATCGATCTATCCCCCTGGGGAGCCTCCCCAGCAGGCATAGTGACGTTGGATCAACGTTGAAAACAGGTTGTGACGTTGAATTGCCGTTGATCTACCTAAATTCAACGTAAAATCAACGTTGATCCAGCCACGTCAAAACACCGTCATAATGTGACGTTGACTCAACGTTGTATTTTGGTCATTGACTCAACGTTGTTGTTTGGTCGTCGTGATGCAAGACATGGATTGTAATTTAAAATATTAATTATTGAAAACGTGATACTTTGTTTATCAATACTGTAACTAACTTTATCAAAATATTAAAAACGGTGTTTTAAAGTAAAAATGACAGTTGTTTTGTTTCTTTAGTGAACTAGTGAATTTTCGTAACTTTTTATTCAGAAATACATTCCAATAAACTTCCTTGCAAGGTAAGTTAACACTAGGATGAATAAGTCGCTGTAAATGTGATGGAGTGAAGTTAACAAAGTTGACAGTTCTCGGTACCCTGTTATAGATAGACAGGTTGAGGTGACTGTGACTTTGTTATATATATATATATATATATATATATATATATATATATATACTTGACATTTAATATGGATTATTTTTTCCAAATCATTTTTCATCAGTTTTTTTCCTATTTTGCTGACTGATAAATGAAAATAAGGATAAAATCGTGTTTTAATAACTTTTAATTATCTCTTTAATGTCATTGTGACATCAGATCATTAATGGAATTCGCCAGAGAAGCAAACAAAAACACGTTGCCTATTCTATGTCATACGACAACAATTAAAAGCGATATTTTGGATCTCAATATTTTCCAAATTATTTTCTGTAAAAGAGTTACACGACTCACAAAGAACCCCCATGTCAGTGTCGAGTCACAGTAACGGTAGCTGTTACGCTTGACCTTTTCTGTTTGCTACCAGCGCTCTCAAGTGGCAAGGCATTCATTGGGTTAGATTTTTAGAGTTCAATCTGGAATAAAATTCCAGGCATCGGTCTAAATCTGTCCAATTTGGTCCAGTTTTGTTGTTGGACATGTAGGCCATTGATTCGGCCAGTTATGGTCTACCCACATATTGTCTATGTGGTTCAAATATGGCGATTTTGATTACCAAGGTAGCTGCTCATTCCCTTGGTTCTGTAAGTAATCTGCTATTAAAAGTGCTATGTGTGTACCGGGAATTTCACCGTGCAACCTAAAATTGTTCCTAAGGTGCCCCCTATCAAATGATAGTCAAGTGGTTCTCAGATTATTCCTTTATTTGATCTGGTTCAGGTTTTCGTGGATGACCGTCATTGGTGTTTTGGCACCAATGTGGTATCCACTCCAATTACTGACGCTGTTAATGACCTTAGTCACTTTAGACGCGGCACACACTTAGTCGTTGGCCTCTTCTGGATGTCTGTAAACTCTGTTTTGACTGGTTGAGCGGTACAGGTGAAAGCTGACCTCAATAAAGAAAGTCACGAGGTTTCAGTGTTCAACTCAGAAACGATTAGGGTCTCCAATTCATTAGAGAAACATACAACGACGTTTTGCTGTTTACGGTGGGTTCCCCTGAGGTCGTCCGGTATTCTAACCAGCTAAAACCAGTTTGGTGTTCGCTAATGGGCCTTGAAAAATGCGTTTTGGTGGCAATTTGCCCCTCATTCTGAACGGACTGGGTGGTTTTTGTTTAGTTGCAATAGCATATCCCGACAGATAGTGGGTCCTGTACCCTGGTGGTAAGATTTCAATACATTGGTTGTGGCTTCTGTGTAGGTACATCAAACTGTGCATTACTCTATAAAACTATGCGGACCGTTTCGTTTGGCGCAATTATCTGTCTGGCAATGTCTGTATTTTCGCGCCATTCTGCCACAGATTAACAAATATGCAGAGCACTGCATAGTTCATTTTACACCTTGCAAAATCGACCACTTGCATGCAAAAATTTCAAATTCTCCTATGCAGTAGTTGCCGACATATGGATACTTTTTTGACAGAACCATGCTTTGCCAAAGCCAAGCTATGACCTGCCCAAAGGAGCACTACCCAATTAAATCACTGCATATTACATAATGCAGCAGCGCAACAAACCTGGTATTCAGTTTATTGGAAGCGACACACCTGGCTACACACTTCTCTATTCACATATCTTATATGAGATCGGAGTTTTTTGAAAAAAGAATGCATTTTTACCTAGGCATACCTTCGAAACTGAAATATTCCATATTAAATGTCAAGTCTGTATATATATAACTAAACCTTGGAAATCCTAACTTAAGGGCCATACATATATACCCTACACATATTTAGCCATCAAACATGTCCTACTGCTAAACACATCCAGGCTAATAGGGTGTACCATGCTTAGAGGTGCAAGACATGCTTAGGAGCTAAATGCGTTGAAAAAATCAGACAAAGCAGGCACTTTTTACAGTGTACGTTATAATTGTGTACCTGTTTTGTACCAAAAAATAAAAACATTTCAGGTCATTTTAATGTCTTTTCATGCAAGAATGTTGTCTAACAACTGGGCTTCATACAATGTTGTTATCTGACCTTGATACATTGTTGTTATCTGACGTTGATCCAACTTTCAAATCCAACGTTTATCCAACGTCTTACCAACGTTATGGTTCAACGTTGTTTCAACGTTAAAACAACATAATTTGCCCGCTTGGTCACTAGATTGCTATCAGCTGAATCGTCTTAAATGTCTGTCCCGCCTACTAAAAGCTGTAAGGGGGTAATTATAACTTCTGTGCGCGCTCGACTCCCGGAAGCTGACAGCAATTAAGCGTGAACCCCAGGGAGTTAGGTCGATCCAGATGGATCTATCTAAATCTGTGGGAACCCAGCCATAAACAAAAGGCACACATACCCCCTGTTCATATGCTTTACTATAATACGATATGAAGTGCATCTGTAGGCATCTCAACATCGAAATATTTGTCCTATTTATAGTCAGGTGAGAATGAAATACAGACTTGACATTTAATATGGAATATTTTTTTCTAAGTCATTTTTCATCAGTTTTTTCCTATTTTGCTGACTGATAAATGAAAATAAGGATTAAAATCGTGTTTTAATAACTCTAAGTTATCTCTTTGATGTCATGCTGACATCAGCTCATTGGTTGAATTCGACAGTGAGGCAAACAGAAATGCATTGCCTATTCTATGTCATACAACATCCATTAAATGAGATATTTTGGATCTCTATATTTTCCAAATTATTGTCTGTAAAAGAGTTATACGCTACACAATGGACCTTCATGTCAGTGTGTAGTCATAGTAACGGTCGCTGTTACGCCTGGCCTCTTCTGTCTGTTACCAGCGCTCTCAAGCGGCAAGGCATTCCTTGGGAAAAGTTTTTAGAGTTCAATCTGGAATATTATTCCAGGAATCGGTCCAAAATTGTCCAATTTGGTCCAGTTTTGATGTAGGGCATGTAAGCAGTTGATTCGGCGAGTAATGGCTTACCCACATATTGTCTATGCGGTTCAAATGTGGCGATTTTGATGACCAGGGTAGCTGCTCATTCCCTTGATTCTGTAAGTAATCTGCTATTAAAAGTGCTCTGTGTGAACCGGCAATCTGACCGTGCAACCTAAAATTTTTCCTAAGGTGCCCCCTATCAAATGATAGTCAAGTGGTTCCCGGATTATTCCTTTATTTGATCTGGTTCAGGTTTTCGTCAATGACTACCATTGGTGTTTTGGCACCAATGTGGTATCCACTCCAAATACTGACGCTGTCAATGACCCGTGTCACTTTACACGCGGTACATGCTTCGTCGTAGGCCTCTTCTGAATGTCTGTAAACTCTGTTTTGACTAGCTTGGAGGTACAGGTGAAATCTGACCTCAATTAAGAAAGCCACGCGGTTTCAGTGTTCTACCCAGAAACGGTCATGGCCCCCAATTCATTGGAGAAACAGACGACGATGTTTTGCTGTTTACAGTGGGTACCTCGCAGGTCGTCTAGTATTCTAACCTGCTAAAACCAGTTTGGTGTTCGTTAAGGGCCTGGAAAAACGCATTTTAGGGCAATTTACCCCTCGTTCTGAACAGACTGGGTGGCTTTTGTTTAGTTGCAGCAGCGTATCCCGAAAGACAGTGCGTCCTGTACCCTGGAGATAAGATTTCGATGCATTGGGTGTGACCTCTGTGTAGTCACATCAGTCTGGGCATTACTTTATAAAACTGTGCGGACCGTTCCGTTTGGCGCTGTAATCTGTCTGGTAATGTCTGTCTTTTTCGCGCCATTCTGCCACAAATTTACAAATTTGTAAAGCACTCCTTAGCTCATTTTACGCACTGCAAAATTGACCGCTTGCATGCAAAATTTCAAATTCTTCTATGGGATAGTTGCCGACATACGGATACTTTTTTGACAGAAGCAAGATTTGCCTATTCCAAGCATTGACCAGCCCAAAGGAACACTACCCAGTTAAATCACCGCATATTACATACTGTAGCAGCGCAACCGACATGCAAGTCAGTTAATTGGTAGCGGCACACCTGACTACACACTTCTCCATTCACAAATCTTATATGAGATCGGATTTAAAAAAAAAAAAAAAAAAAACGAATTTTTACCTAGGCATACCTTCGAAACTGAAATATTCCATATTAAATGTCAAGTCTGTATATTTCTCAGGGATAAGGATTCAGGATTCTCACCAATTGACTGAAAAAGTTTCCTGGTCCACGTTGTGTCAAGTATGCCACGCTGTCTCAGCTGGTCTGCGACTTGACCACACACGATGATACCGAAGATCATCGCTACATAAGGCAAAGAGGAGAACAATCCATTCTGAAAGAGAATTGTGATGCTACCAGATATGGAATCCAGGACAATAATGGCTGAATGGCAAAGCTGACGTAATTGGATTTTGAAAAGCTGAGATACATATAAAATGGATTAAAGAAAAAATAGAGACGTTTGATTTTAGAGATGATTATATATATATATATATATATATATATATATATATATATATATATATATAGTGCATTCTCTAATGTTACCACTCACAAATGAAAGGGAAATCAAAGAACATTGCTACTAAAATCTACTTACCTCTTTTATATCAAACGCCAGAACTTCTTTCATATAGATATCAAAGAACATTGCTACTAAAATCTACTTACCTCTTTTATATCAAACGCCAGAACTTCTTTCATATAGATAGGTAGACTGGTCAACAGGGTGAAAAGGCCCCAATTGTCACATGTGTGCGTCACAATTATGGCCCAGACTGCTGGGGACTTGGCGATTGCTAACCACGGGACTGGTACTCTCTGCAAAGAGGACATATTTTATCTTCAAGTGCTATGTTTGGAAATTATTAGGCCAATTTTAAGTTGTTTTATATAGTTCAATCTCCTTGGGGGTAAAGCCCATTATTTATTTAGTGAACGTTCAAGAACATCCCATAGTGTATTAGGTATTGTTTTCAACAAATTCCATTGTGTAAGATGTGAAAATCAAATGCTACCAAAACTTACGATTTCTGGGTTCGCTATAAATTCATGTTAATAATATAGACCTATTAGACATATTATTTCGTGTTAAATCCTAGTTATCCTACAATCACCTTCAACCGCGAGATTCCATGAGATATAGCAGCGCACGCGCAGTAGGCACTTCAGCAGCAACACTTCAAGCAGTAAGTTACGTTTTCACGTGAGGCAGACCTAACATCGGAAATCAACGGTAAGATTGGGCCATCGGCTTTATTTATATTTTCCATTAGTTACTAAATACAGGATTTACGATCATAAATGTTTATTTTTCTTTGGAATGGCCCAATTTTCCTCATTTGATGATGTTTTCTCCCTTCTCTGTGTATTTCGGGCGCCGCCATTTTAAGTTTGAGATACTTTCTATAGCCAGACCGTAATCGGTACGGCTAAATAGACATTAATAGCGATTATGGTCGTAATCGACTTCGCTAAAATAATAATAGTAGTAGTTCTCCCGCAGTTAATAATTATTCACTGATTCTACCGTAATCGGTACAGTGAGGAGCCACAATTGATCTGGTCATTAGTGACACGATCACGGGAAAAAATTCACGGTTATCATTTACTGTGGATTAGACGGGAATATGTTTGTTGTCTCAGAACTTTTCATACACTATAATTAGTGTTTGTTCTGGCGGGTTACATTACGCTCTTTCCCACTTTCAGAGCGACATGGCGGAAGACGAAAACCCCAAGCCCGATCCTTTTTTGACTATGTCGGCAGCCATTACACAGATGGCCACTTCTGTGCAGGATCTGGGCACGTCCCTTGGGAAGAAACTTGATACCCTTGTGAGTCTGCAGAGTAATACTGCTGTAGTTAAGCAGCCACAGAGCGGCAGCTCTACTGATCTTGACCAAATGGACTGTGAGGTTCTTCTTGACCAGTTCACTTGCCCTTCTACCAGTGAGGGCGCCCAGAGTGATAATCCTTCTGCAGCTGACTGCATTTTTCACGATCTGTCCCAAGATCTGGAGGTGGAGGGCACTGGATCTCCAGTCCCTGAGGACATTGCAACTCTTATTACCACCTTACTCTCCTCTGGGTTGCCAGAAGATAAACTGAAGGACAAGCTGAATGCTTATCTCACACCAGCCAACATACCTCTTTTATGTAAGGTAAAAGTTAATCAGGTCATCTGGGATTCCCTGGACACGACTGCTAGGTCCAGTGACCTCAAACTCCAGAAAGTCCAAGGACTTATTACCAAAGCGTTGATGGCTGGGATCAGTGCGGCAGCTAAACTGAAGGCAGCTGGAGTGCAACAAGAGGATCTCCTCCAATCCCTTCGTCACACCACAGACAGCATTGTTTTTCTTGCCATGGCCTCCAGGGAGATCAATTTCAAGAGGAGGGACTTCCTTAAACCCCACATCCATGCTGATTATGTACCTCTGTGCTCCACATCAGTCCCTATTACAGAAGAGTTGTTTGGTGACGACCTCAGTCAACGTATGAAGGACATAAAAGAACTTAAAGTCACCAAGCAGGCGCTACAACCCCCCTTCAAACGGCCTTTTTTAGGGAGGAAGCCAGTGACCCCTTACCCCAGCAGGGCACTCCGCACTCAGTTCCAACACAGACGGGGAAAAGGAAGAGGATTTCCCCAGTACAGGAAGAAAGGTTACCCTGCCAAGAACTTATAAAGGTGGGCAATTCTAACTTTTATCGTGCAGGGAATTTAAAAAACTCACGCCATGAATGGGAAAAGATTACATGTGATTCTTTTATCCTTAATGCTGTTACTCAGTATAGGCTCGAGTTTATTGACAATTTACCGCCTCGTCCGACCTTTATACCTACCCCCATTAAATTTAACGAGCAAGAGAAAGAGATAATAGACCTAGAAATTCAGAACTTTTTGGATAAGAAAATTATTGTGCCTTGTCAACATAGCAGCCCACAGTTTATCTCTAACATTTTTATTCGTCAGAAGCAAAATGGCAAATTCCGCATTATCCTCAATCTGAGTCAGCTCAACAAATTTATTGTGTACCAGAAATTCAAAATGGACACGCTGGAGACCATTATTAAACTGATGAGAGAAGGGGCTTTTATGGGGTCATTAGATCTAAAGGATGCCTATTATTCTGTCCCGATTGCTACAGAAGATCAATGCTATCTCCGGTTTCTTTGGAAAGGGGACTTATTTCAGTTTACTTGCCTTCCCATGGGACTCACCAGTTCACCACGGATCTTCAGCAAAATCTTAAAACCTGTTATGGCCGAGTTAAGATTGTTAGGCTATGTTAATGCTATTTACATTGATGACACTTTTCTTCTGGGGGATTCTTATGATGAATGTGTTAAGAACATCACAGCCACACAGAATCTTCTCACTAGACTGGGGTTTAGCCTTAATTATGAGAAATCAGTCACTATACCTAAACAGCAGCTGGTTATGCTTGGGTTTTTGCTTGACTCTACAGACATGACTGTCCGTCTCACCCTCCAGAAAGCTACTCACATAAAAGAAATCTGCATTAGGCTCATTGATTCTCCAGTCATAACCATCCAGGTTCTCTCAGAAGCTATTGGAACCCTGTGTGCATCATTCCCTGGAGTCGAATTTGGACCTCTCTTTTACCGTGCATTAGAACGGGACAAAAATGCTGGGTTAGCTAGGTGCAAAGGGGATTATTCAGGTGTCATAACTCTCAGCCAACAGTCCATTAAACAACTGCGATGGTGGATTGATAATGTGCACAATGCTTTTAAAGTTATTTCACACACTGAACCCTCTCACATGATTACTACCGATGCGTCAAAAAAGGGATGGGGGGCAACTAATCAAGGTGGATCTTCAGTGGGAGGCAGATGGACTTGCACGGAAAGCAATATGCACATTAACTATCTTGAGCTTTATGCAGCATTTTTTGGTCTCCAGAGTTTCTGTAAGGAACTATGTAACACTCATGTCAGGATTAAGCTAGATAACTCTACAGCTGTGGCTTATATTAATTCCATGGGGGGAATGAAATCTCAGGACTGTGATAGACTAACTACTGACCTGTGGGTATGGGCCATAGAGCGCAATATTTGGCTCAGTGCGTGTCACATTCCTGGGGTTAATAATGTGGAGGCAGATTTAGCATCACGGAAATTTAATGACCGCACAGAATGGATGCTGAATAAAACAGTTTTCTACCCTTACGAAAATTTCCTATAGGATTTCCTATAGGATTTCCTATAAGATTTCCTATAGGATCCTATAAGATTTCCTATAGGATATCCTATAGGATCCTATAGGAAATTGTCCCTTTTTCCTATAGGATCCTATAGGAAATCTTATAGGATCCTATAGGAAATCCTATAGGATCCTATAGGAAATCTTATAGGATCCTATAGGAAATCTTATAGGATCCTATAGGAAATCCTATAGGATCCTTTAGGAAATCTTATAGGAATTCCTATAGGATCCTATAGAAAATCTTATAGGATCCTATAGGAAATCTTATAGGATCCTATAGGAATTCCTATAGGATCCTATAGGAAATCTTATAGGAAATCCTATAGGATCCTATAGGAAATCTTATAGGAACCTATAGAAATTCATATTAACTGATTTGAATATTTTTACAGCTTTTTATATATTGTTGGATCTTTGGCAAAATTGGTAATAGGCACTGGTCCCTCAAAACAAAAGAGAATATCATGTTTACATTCTTTATTCAATATGTATTAATGTATGTACATATTCCACAGTATGGTATGCAACCAGCTTACTAGAGAACTATTTTATAGATTTTTGCAAATTTAATGGTGTGGCTACTGCTTTTTAATTATAAGTTCTATAAGTTATCACAAGTATCCAATATGTCTTGTCAAGCTGTGGCGTCACTGTCTTTTTCTTGTGTGAGTTTGAACTCCTGCCAGAATGAGTGGCTAAAACCTCCCTTGGCCAGACCATGTCCATTGTCAGCATACTGCTTTAGTCACTTAATAATTGAAGAATTTCAGACAAAAGTCTTTTGCACATTGTTCAACTTTACTGTGATAAGTCTTTTGCACATTGCTCAACTTTACTGTGATGGCCTTCTTAACCTCTGCCTGAGTTGTGTTGAACCATATGCAGATGTATTCTGAAAGATAGACATTGTGAATTTCAATTAATTGTACATATCTACAAATATGCAAAATGATGAAGGAAAAATTTTCTAATGAGATCAATAATAATCATTGCACCAATTCTATTTTGAGCAATTCAAAGCCTTTATTAGTTTACTGAATTTTTTTCAAAGACAAGGTATTAAAGCTGGATAATTTGTAAAAAAAAAAAAAAAAAAAATATATATATATATATATATATAAAGAACATGAACATATTTCATAGCGGACCAAGTCCACAGGAACAATCAGAAACGCATTTTAAAATGGAGAAATTTGCATTGGAGAAAACTCTACTCTGGTTAAATATGCAATTGGGCCATTACAGAGCTGCCAGGGCCAAAAAAAGTTCCAAAAACTATAAGAAAACTCATTTCCGAGGGTAAACAGTAATTCCCTATTCTCACCAGCTTGACCTAAATCATCAGTCCAAACCACAAAAAGGCAATCCCCAAGTTAAAATTTATAGCTTTTGTGTAAGCAAAATGGTCAGATTTTCACAATGCACATTTCATTTCCGTTATGTATAGGTTAGCAAAAAATATTTTCAAACAAACTATGGTGTTTACCTCACATTAAGGGTTGAAAAGAAATTAAAGGGAAAGAAAACTTGGCAAATAAACGATCCTGAAGAACGTGTGAGGTAATGAAATTTGCCCTGACAGCCCCTCTAACATGTTAATTGTATGTTATTTATTTGCATGGGTCTTCCTCAGTTATATATCATGATGGTCCCTTGGAGGCAGTTGTGGATAACATTAAATAGATAATTTTTAATAAATCACAAACCAAAAGTTAAATGAAATGTCATTTTTTTTTTAGATTCAACTGCATTTAAAGAAATATGAACAATTGATCACAGTTTTTATCCTATAAGAAATAAAGAGACTAAACAATGATTGCATTATGTATCCTTGTTTCTTCATTATAAATTATAACTTGTTTAATGTAATATATATATATATATATATATATATATATATATATATATATATATATATATATATATATATATGATGTTTACAAGGTACACTACAAGTTAGATCAATTAATTATCTCATTTTCAATTTGATTAGATGATCCAATGCATTACTGTAATACATACCTTCCTCAATCCGATTTTTCTACACTCTGTACCCTTCCACTATGCTCCTGAATTTAAACTGTCTTGATAGCTGTATGCTCATTTGCTGCTTGTCTCATATAAACAAAGACTTAGACAGGATACCACACATCTGATAACACCTAATAGGCGGTTACTGTTACTAGTGTAACAATAGCTACAGGAGTAGTGACCTAATAATAGGTGCCAGGCTAACAAAAGAAATTCACAGTTGTTGAATATGTGGTTATGGCTGGTGGAGTAGGGCATTCTCTAGCTAACATCAGTTGACTGTTAAACCTTACAAGTGATTGAGCATGGTTTATAATGTATCTTTATATTATTTTAATTTGTCCCCATTTCCCATCCTTTATGAGGGACATTACTATACCCATAATGTTCACTTATACTTTTACATTATATTTTATATATTAGGCAGGATTGCATTTTCACTTTTTAAAACAGCCAAGGTCAAGTAAAATCCGATTAGATAAGGTTGACGTTTAATATAATAGAAAAAATATGAAGTATATAAGTGAATATGATCACACAAAAAGTAAAAATACATTATATACTGATATTAAGACCAGTTTCATTATTTTTCATTCAACCCAGCTTTATAAAAAATCACTATATGAATTAGCATAGGTTCCTATAGAAATTCCTGTAAGATTTCGTATAGGATCCTATAGGAATTTTTGTGATGGTCTGAAAATATATTTAAAATTATATACTGATATTTAGACCAGTTTCATTATTTATCATATAACCCGGCCTTATAAAAATTTCCTATATGAATTAGCATAGGATTTCCTATACGAAATATAGAAATTCCTATTAGATTTCCTATAGGATCCTATAGGAATTTTTGTAATGGTATGAACAAAAATTAAAAATAAAAATTATATACTAATATTTAGACTAGATTCATTATTTTAATTCAACCCGCCCTTATAAAAATTCCTGTATGAATGAGCATAGGATTTCCTATAGGTCCCTATAGAAATTCCTATAAGATTTCCTATAGGATTCTATAGGAATTTTTGTAATGGTCTGAACATAAATTAAATATTAAAATTATATACTGATATTTAGACCAGATTCATTTTTTTTTCATTCAACCCGGCCTTATAAAAATTTCCTATATGAATAAGCATAGGATTTCCTATAGGATCCTATAAGATTTCCTATAGGATCCTATAGGATTTCCTATAGGATCCTATAAGATTTCCTATAGGATCCTATAAGATTTCCTATAGGATCCTATAGGATTTCCTATAGGATCCTATAAGATTTCCTATAGGATCCTATAGGAATTATTGTAATGGTCTGAACATAAATTTTAAAAAATAATTTCAGCTTCAATGATTTGGTACAAAAACATTCCTAATGATAAAATATTTCTCCATAAAAGATTACTTTACAAATGATCAATTTTTCAAGATTTCTTTAAAATAGAAATTAAAGAATTTCTATGGAATCCTATAGATGACTATAAGATTGTGCATTATAAACAATAAAAAGGATTTTTGCTTTAACAGTGATATATAATTGACAATTCCACTGATAAAATTGACCTATATCAAATATCTTTTGTTTAGAATGATATTTGTTAATAAGATATGTATTTTTCTCAAGATTTTAACTTACAACAATTTCCTATAGGATCCTATAGGAAATCCTATAGGAAAGGTGCCCTATAGGATCCTATAAGATTTCCTATAGGATCCTATAGGATCCTATAGGAATCCTATAGGATCCTATAGGAAATTTTCGTAAGGGTATGAACTTACTCAGCGGTTTTTTTGAACCAGACATTGATTTATTTGCCTCTCGCCTAAATGCACAATTAGACAGATTTGTTTCCTGGCACCCAGAGCCTGGGGCTGCATATGTTGATGCGTTTCACCTGCATTGGGCACAGTTTAAACCCTATCTTTATCCTCCTTTTAGCCTCATTAGAGAGTTTCCGGTGCAGTTGGGATACGACGGCTAGATTGTTACGTATGTGCTAATGTATCCAGTAACGCGCTTCTCTCTTCGCGTTCCGGTAATGTCCCGGAATGCTGGCGCTCATTCCAATATAATAATAACAATATACGGCCCCGTAGCCATCTACTTCCAAGGGGGGATTCTTTTTTATGAAAAAGGAGACAAATATTACCCAAAAGTGCAATTTTTCCCGACAAAAATGGCGGTTCGTAAGAACCCCACGATCAACCCCTGACTACATGCCTGATAAACCAAAACTAGCGGCTCCTCTCTGTTAAAAAGTCGAAATTTGCATGAACGTACACTTGAACTATTGTAAAAAAGTATATAAGTCATATAAATTAGCAAACATAACCTTTAATAACTATTTTCAATAATCTTCCGCACTGGCTAGATAGGAGCGCTTGTATTCCGCAGACTAGATAGGATGACGGTATATGAATGTGGTGAACGTCACAAGTGCGCACAAACCGATGACGTATTAATCTAGCCGGCGTATCTCACCGGCAACGGAAACTCTCTATTACCCAGTGTCTGCAGAAAATCAGCAGGGACCAAGTCGAAGATTGCATACTTATTGTCCCCTTTTGGCCAACACAAGCGTGGTTTACCCAAGTTATGACTCTACTAGTGGACCACCCACTTGTTCTGCCACGCAGGAACATTCTCACACTTCCAGGAGCACCGGAAACGTTACCATTCAAAGCACAATTACTAGCAGTTCACTGCTCAGGAAAGCTTTCCAGGGCCAGGAACTTTCGGGAAATGTTGCCGACCTTATCCTCGAGTCCTGGTCAGATAATACAAGGAAGCAATACAATGGAATCTATAAGAAATGGATTTCCTTTTGTGGTCAAAGACAGACTAATGTTTTCAAAGCAGATCTGAACAGTGTGTTAGACTTCCTTTGCCAGTTGTTTCATGAAGGGGCAGGGTACTCTTTGCTTAATTCAGCAAGATCTGCATTATCTGCACTCTTACCTCCGATAGATGGGACTAGTGTGGGTGAACATGTTTTGGTCGGAAGACTGTTGAAAGGGGTGAAATCACGCAGACCTTCACTCCCCAGATACTCTCAAACTTGGGACCCTTGTATTGTTATCAATTACCTCACTCGTGCTGACAATAGTTCTCTCAAAGAATTAACACTCAATCTCTGTATGTTGCTTGCATTAATCACTGGACAGAGAGCTCAAACGCTACATAAACTGAAATTAAGCGACATGAATATTGAGACAGATTTCATCAGATTTACTCTGTCATGCCCTGTTAAAACTAGAGGGCCAGGACTTACACTCACCCTTCACCCTTATGAGGAACCCAAATTATGTGTTATGTCTCTCATAAAATGTTATTTAGAGAAAACTCAGGTCATTAGAGGAGATGAAGATCAATTGTTTATATCATTTGTTAAACCACATAACGGGGTGACCAACGCCACAATTAGAAGGTGGATACTGACTGTCATGAACAAAGCTGGGATAGATACTAATGTATTCAAAGCCCACAGTACTAGAAGCGCTGCTACGTCAGCAGCCTTTAGACATAATGTACCAATTGCCAGTATTCTTAGAGCAGGTTCTTGGAAGTCCGAAAGTACTTTCACCAGGTTTTATAATAGAACAGTGAGAATTATGGATAATAGCTTTGCAATGGGAGTTTTACACCATTAATTGCTTGTTGGTGATCTCTATGTTTCTCTAGGTGCCCGGTTGGCATTGCCAGGGCTACCATGTCACTATACTTATTAAATAATTATGTATTCAATTACTTGTGTTTAGTTTCTCTCTCTTGCCTCTGAAGGAACTGGTAGCCACTTTAAAATCTCATGGAATCTCGCGGTTGAAGGTGATTGTAGGATAATTGAAAATTAAACGAGACTTACCTGTAAGTTGAAGTTTGAGATAGATTATCCTACAATCACCGGAGACTGAGAGATTACATGCCCACCACTGCCCTCCCATTATAACAGGCTACCAGCTCCTTCACTTTAAAATGTGCCTACTGCGCGTGCGCTGCTATATCTCATGTAATCTCTCAGTCTCCGGTGATTGTAGGATAATCTATCTCAAACTTCAACTTACAGGTAAGTCTCGTTTAATTTTCAATTATGATCGTCTGACCTCTTCTCCTGGTTGATGACCAATGGCTGTCTCTATGTACTCTCTCTCCGCTTGGCTTATTCTTGGGTGACTGGCGGGTGAGTCAAACACGAGCAGGTACCATCCGCATAACCAGATGAAACAGAGGCCACCTGGAGGATGAAACATTTAGTTACACCTCGAACCACCTTCTAGAGTTTCCAATATTTTTATTGAAAATTTATTACCGCCGACATATTACGCTGAACATTTTGGTCTTAAGGCCACATAACCTCTTCGCCAAAATCAAGGTAAAATGTGCCAAAATAGAACACTGGTTGTCATATCATGCTCAATAATGTGTCTGTAATTTGTCTTCCTGCAAATTAAATGAACACAATAACAGATGTATTCGCAACTTATTTCCATACTATATAAGATATCCTGATGTCTTTTCCTGTTCCATCTTTTAAATTTTCTTTAGAAATGTATCAACTTACCGTAAAAGTAGAAAATTAACGGCCACCCGTTGTCCAACTGAATCTCACAGAGTAACCCAGAGAATAAGAAAGAGACAATGACCCCGACAAATGGACCTTGAAATGTAAATGTAGTAAATGTACATATAAAGTTCTATTAGCAACAAAATGTGTCAATTGTTCCGGCATACATGAAGGAAACACAGATACTTTGAGTACATATTCCGACATTGACATTGACATTGACAGATCCGTATTTAATATATACAAATGCCTTTTCCCCCCACATTTGTGTCTGTACACAAAAACGTACCTGAGTAACAGAAGGTCATCAGCCTACTCCTCTCTAATGGCGGCGCCCATTTCCCCCACATCGCATGCATTGCCGGGAATATAACCCCCTGGAAAAATAATAATATAATTAAATAATAATAATATATTTATTTCGAGTCTAAAATCCATAAAATGTTCAAAAGACTGTACAACATAAAGAAAAAGTTTATAGATAAAAATTATTAAGATATACATGTATATTATATAAATCAGAGCTAGACTAAAATTGTAATAAACAGTAATTAAAAGTGAAAAAAAAATACATAGAAAAGTTTGAAAAATTCAAGTTTAGTAAGCTTCTAAAATAACCATGTTCTGGAATTATATTCACCAACAATAAAGTTAAGTTCAAAGGATCAAAGCAAGTAATAAATGTAAGTGTACACATGCATGTCATTGTGGATCTAATATTGACATGTACGTGACTGTTTTTGCCAAGAAATATTTGCAGTGCATTAAGAATAATTATTGAAGACCATACGGAGCAGCTTCAGTCAAAACATTTTTGATCAGAGCAAGATTTTTGTTGAGGAACTTACGGATGCCAGCCCCAAAAGTACACGGGCTGCTATCAAAAGTGATGGATGTGTCCTGGTCGCAATCGGCGTCACAACCGTCATCACTAACACAATCACCATCGCTGTGCCGAACACGTGTTTCCCGCCATATCTTCCCGCCAGCCAGCCACCAAATATTTGGGTGCATATGTACCCATAGAAGAACGAACTCAATATGGTGCCTCTGAGGTTTTTATCCCAGTCAAATTCACCTTCCTGGAAAAATATGTAAGTCAAATAATTCGATTAAAATAAAATTAGGGGAAACATTATTTCTTCCACTTTACTATTGACAACCTTCCATCCACTTACATATGTACCAAGCAATGATTGAATTGAGTTTGAAAAGATTGCTTCAACTTGGAATGCTTCGACCTTTCTTATATTTTTCATGTATTTATCCACCTCATGGGTTGCCAGATTAGTTAATCATAATATATACATTTTTTATTTTGTTTTGTTCTTCTCGGACCAAGCACCCCACAAAAGTAGTCAAATCATTTTTTAAATTGATCAATACGCTTTGGTGAATTTCGCCTTGAGAAATTAAAAAAATTCAAAAGAAGTTGCACTTTTTCTTGGGAAAACACACAGGAGACGAGTAAGCCAGTTACATCTCAAATTTGAGAATCAACTGATCATGTGCTTAACCGTCAATATGAGGCTCTGACTGTGAAATACGATCAACTATACACATGTATACTGATTGTGTGCAGATTGCATTTACTCTGAAATAAAACAAATTTACTTGTAAACGTGGTTGAGGTAATAAACATGATTTATTGGACTGCGGGTGTCACTTACATTCTTTCCACTAGAATCTCTAATGGCTAGCATCCCAATTTGGTCATGATGGCCAGAAGTACTGTTTTCGGTGTTCACTGCGCCATCTATCGTCGCATTAGTTCCATTTAAGAAATTTGCGCTCCTCTCTGTCACCATGCATACTATGGCGAAACTCATGTTTGTACGCAGGGTTAGCACGTTTATCAAGCCAATAAAACCCATCAAGGAAAGACAAACTCGACACGACGTCCAATATGGAACTATAATTGAAAAGAGTAAAATGAATGAACGTAACATAGAGTATATTTATCCATAAAATTAATACATATAAATACATGTGATGTGATGTGATTATAGGCTACCGAAGTTTCGTTTGCATAAGCAAGAAAATACCGCGTATACTGGGCCATTATTGCGCAACATTCCCTCTTCCAAGGAACACTTCACTACATGTACGTTATTTGTTTATAAGTTCACCCGTACATGATGACGCTGACTTTTCATCTTTGGATAAATTACAAAAAAAAAAAAAAAAAAGAGCTAAATTGCAGAGCAAAAGCGAAGATACTGTAGAGAGTATAGCCGCGCTCTAAAGTTTAGCCACAACAAAACGGTGTAACATGTAAAGGCTACTATAAAAAGACGCAATGTTTGTTTACGTTCTGTTTACTGTATTGCGAAATATTCTAATGACATCATAATCCCGTTTTGCCCTTTAACAATTATGTCCCTTTAACATTTTATTAACTATCTTAAAAGATTGATGAACTTTGATCAGATAGCCTCTGCGCAAATCTAATGTACCCTACAGTGTACTCTTCCTTACTCTATCTTGGTTAACCTTTAGTTAATTAAGTAAAACACGAAGTATTCGACTTCTACCCCTCTATACAACTAAAACAAGTATTTCTTTGTTTTGACTCTGTACTAACCATTTTGCTCTACGGACACGATGTTGTCCTCTGGTTCTCCAACTGACATTTCCAGCGGAGCTACACGCTTCTTCAACGGCGTATTTCGATCCATGGTATGCCGCTAATATACCGCGTCGCAGAACAACGGCATACAGTCTGTATCATATGGAAAGAGCTTGGTGACTGCGACTCGGAATCGACATTATTTCATAGGGCTAATGTTTCTTGGAATTGATGTAGTTTAGAATCACCATCTAATCGTAACAAGACGAATTACCTTTGACACAACTTGCGGAAAAAGAAGTAGGGTATCTGTGGAGGTCACGCCCATCTGCTAGTCGTCCTCCTCAGCCAACAGCAGTTGACGACTATGGTTATCAACTCTCGTCTACCTTCTACTGGTTTCAGACATGCATAGCAATTCACTGATCCGAATATGAACGGCCTAAGCCATGTACACAATGCAACCCATGACCCTTTCTGTATGCATTTCTATTTTTCCTCAGTTCAGTGATATGACCACACCGTGACTTCTCATACATTCATGAAGATCAGAGATACATGAAGTAACCCGCTCGCAGCACCACATGCAAGGCTTCTTGGTGTTTTTTTTTTTTTATTCATTTATTTTTGAATAAAGAGAAATAGAAGTATTGCAAGTATATTTGTACTTTATGCGCACAAAGTATATATACAGGTTGAGCCATGACACTACATTCTTGAATAAGAAATAAGGTAATAATACACAAACGAACATGCAACGCACGCCTGACTAAGATGAACAAATATGTTACAAGTACATACCTGAATAAAGAGAAATGCACTTATTATATTGAGTGTACTGCACGAACACAAAGCGACTGTCGAGGTTGAACAAGGAAAGGCAGGCTCCATAGTGGAAAAGACCTGGAAGGGAAAATGAATAGAAAACAACAAAACAATAACAAATTAAGACAAAGACCATTACGTTAGCATGGCATATTAAACCGGTATTACTATACCAGTAGATAGACAGTAGAATTAATACATTTAAAAGTATCACGACTCTGCACTACTTCATCCTGTTACACACACACAAACTTGGAGTAATAAGAACACTCCAATACAGCGATGTCATATAGTCTTCAGTTATCAAGATCCTTTCCCTATTGAACATACTTACATTCAGAAGTCACTCAGAAATTGTAGGTATCCTGACTGAGCGTTTGTAAAAGCCAACAAAAAGAAAGAGTCAGAATATCCATCCACCAAAGCTGAGGATGTAAGTGACATGTAAGAATAACTATTCCTAAGTAGTAGTAAGCCCTACTATTAGTACATAAAGTAAGATTTATTTCAGAAAGCATTACGTATACAATCTATAAACTTTATATTTATATTCTCCAGCGTAGAGAATGCTGCAAAGCTGGTTTTATATTACACTAAAGAATTGTAATAAACACAAGAAAAATACTCTATATGAATATACTTAAAGACAAAAAATGACAAATTCTATAATTTGAACGTGGCTTTGTCTATTTCGGGAAGAGTCTATAAATCCCGCAAGCTTTATCGCATATTTTCCTCTAAGGTAGCTCTAAGGTTCCCAATTGTAGATTTAGAGACAAAAGTTCAGACATAGCTGGACTACATATCGCTGTTTGTGGTTCTACTGACTGTTCAGGGACACACATTGCAAAAACAAAACAAAATTTAAAAGTACCAATAAACCAGCATAGAAGACCCAGCGTTAATGGACTACAATTACTCTGAGATTTTTCCAACACACCAGAGACACTGGTCATATATAACAGATGATGAGGACTTCGCCATTCGTGACCAGGAGGAATACTAGGAGGCAAAAGCAGCACCAAAGGAGCTACTTGGGCGCGGGTAGAAAACCGAACACTCAACAAGTAAAAGAAGCCTCTTGTTTATCCTCTCGCACAAATGGGACGGGGTGGTGGAGAATTCTCCTAGCCGTTTGACAATAGATCGTGTGACAAGTCCTTTCAGGCCATTACCAAATGAAAGGTCAAAGTTATATATGAAGATAGTTGCTCATATCCTATGTGGCTTTGTTTAAAAATGATATATTGTATAGTATTTAACATGGCTAGGGGGTGGAGTTAAGAAGCAAGGACATCTTCAGGGAGCTGTCACTACAGGTGATATTGTTGGCAAGATCGCACTGTTTAGCGTCTCTTCTGGTCCTCAAATCAAATTCGGTCCCTTGGTTCTAAACTGTTTACAAGAGGCTCTGTTCTGGTCTTACACCTGTAAATGTCCATCATGACGTGTACAAACGTGTTCCCCAAACATGTCCTTAGCTGGCTCTCTTTTGGGCCCCAAACTTTTTCTGCGGTATAGTCTTCATTTGCAAATCTGCCAGTATGACGTTCGGGGAGGGGAGGGTGTTAATTACTTGCATTTTAGCAACCCAATTAACGCTCATTTGGTTGATTAGCGAAATCAACAGGCTAATTGGGTGCTATTTCACAGCATAAATTGAAATAGATAAACTGCAGAGTAACCTTGTGTCCCAAGGATACTGCTTATAATTATTTATCCCCTTCATGCTTCCAATCCAATACTTGTAACTGATAGTCTATGATACTCTGTTTCTTGATTAATGTGACAGATCCGAAAGATGAAAAGAGCACGCAGACTTGCTTTTGGCAGGCCTAGGTCATGTCACAACGAAATGGATACGGCATCTCAGGCCACAAAAATATGGCTTCACAGGGCAGTGAGTTGAACTCGAGAAATATCACTCTCAGACAAAACTCCGAGCATATATGCTCACCTTGCTTCTTTCATGTCTTTATAACAATTTTGTATTCAAACATCTAATAAAATTTGATATTTGAAAAAAAAAATTATTGCAGGATTTAACAAGTATATCACTTCGTACTTTGCACCATTGCTATTGTATGGCGCAGAGTACATGTTCTAAACAAGTATACCTGCAAACAGTAAAGATTGTTTAATATTAATAAAAATATAAATGTTAAATATAATAACTAAATCACTCTGCCGGCTAACTGGCTAGCGGTCATTGCCAAGATGAGTTTAATTTATAACACTCTCCTCTAGTTCGGGACATTACAGAAATGTGTGAACATGATATTAATTCTAGAAAGGGTATTTTATAGTGTTTGTAAATGTTAAAAAGAAAATTACCAAAAATATATAGATTTCCATATTGAGAAGACATGTTTCACTCTACTCCCACTGTACTCCCCCACTCCTGATTTGCTGGTCCGAGGAACTATATGTTTGTCCTAAGCTCTTGAACGAGCTTGATAGAAACCAAATGTGGAGATAGTGAGATTCTGTTACCCGAGCCAGACTACCGACTTACCGATCTTACAGGTTGAAATAAATGGGCAAGGGGGGGGGGGAGATATATATATATCTTCTTAACCGACCAAGCTAGATAACCACGAAACATGATGAAGTATATCAAAAGAAAGGCTCAATTTGAAATCTTTTTTTATTTCAGATCGTTATTTCATAACATGATAGTTGCATAAGAGATAAAAGGCGCAAAATAGAATATACGGTAAAAGGCTTCGAACAATTAAATAGATATACAATTAACGTTAAAGGGATAATATATCTTCGTATGAGATCTATATTTCACAATAAAAACATTGTGAATAACTCATAGAAATATAATATATTCTATTTTACCACAAAAACGGCAGTTTTAGCTATTTTTTCAGATATCTGAACTGGTCTTTAGACCACGTGACCTCCATTGATGGCTATACTCTGTTAAAATCTCTTAAGAGATTTTAACAAAAAACCAAACTTTTTAGAAAAAAAACAGGGACTAACTTTGAATGTAAAAATGGATTCATTAACCATTGGTTAGTATGGGAAAATTGTTGTTTACTCCAGGAAAATTCATTTTTTGGCCGAAACGAAGAGTTATTGTTATTTTTGTTATGCCTTGGATTGGCTCCATGGCCCAAAAGCAACAGTAAAAACTCTTTATCTACGGGTATGCGTCATATATGTAAACCCTCAATCAAATCCGCACATGGTCAGCTGTGTCATACTGTAGGAATTTGTTTGTTTATTGATAGACTATGTTTCTATTAAACCCACAGTTCTTAATAGTCATACCGAAACGTGCACTTGGCTGCCTCTTTTTGGGCCTCTAAATCATTTTCTTTGGCATGTAGTTTTTATTCAGAAGCATGCTAATATGTCGTTCGGTGGGGTGGGGGGTGGTGTTATTAAAAAACAATTTTATTTGTTTAAACGGTCATGTGATCGACAGGTAAGGTGATACTTCTCGGCATGAATTAAAAAAGATAAATTGATAAATTACAGGGTATTCCCTAGTATATTGCTAGTATAATTCTCTTATGCTCCCCCTCCCATCCTGACCTCTTGTAATAACTACCCATTGTTTTGATATGAAAGATATGAGAGCGTAAATTAACTTATCTCAACTGCACTCCAGGGAAGTGAACGTCTGAGTCACGTTACCGACGCTCACGTTTTACATAACGTTTTTATTGGTGTTTCATATCACTTTTAATAACTGTTGGCTGCTTTACCAGTTAGAGGGTACATGTACAATAACATAAACAAGAGAAAATAATGGAACATGCCATATATTTATGCCGATATTAAACTAAATATGTGTGGCTCTCATTTTCACTTTTTGTTAAAAGTTTTTTAACATTGAACATAATATTTTTAGGTTAGAGTGTCTACATCTGTAGCGGTGTTTTAAAGGGTCAGGAAGTTTACAGGTTTGAGACGCACCATCATGACAGTGAGTGAGGTGCCCCTCCCCCCCTCCACACACACACACACACACACACACACACACACACACACACAATCACCCGTTATGGGTGTTTTTAACTCCATGCAAAATGATGTATAGTTATAATTTGTAGAAAGCTTCTTGTAAACAGTTTATAACCAAGGGACCGAATTTGATTTGAGGACCAGAAGAGATGTATAGTATTTAACATGGCTAGGGGGTGGAGTTAAGAAGCAAGGACATCTTCAGGGAGCTGTCACTACAGGTGATATTGTTGGCAAGACCGCGTCCAGATACCCTGAGTGTCAGGGCACATTAAAAGCTAGCTTGTTCACTATTCATACCTTGTCATGGGATCACTTTTAGAGGCCCTGAGGAACAGCGACGATGTTCGATTTCCGTCAATCAAATAGAACTGATCCGCAGTTAATCTGCAGTTTAAAGTCACCAGTCCAAAATGAAACGTAAAACAGATTTAATTTTGCTTTATTTAATTGTATTTACTGTATATAAGATGAAAATTAGCAACAACAAAAAAACATATTTTTAAAGAAAAAGATATACCAGATGATTTGCACCTTTTGCTTATCAAAAGAATTTGCTCCTGGAGATATAAACATAATACATGTGCTTGTTGTGTGCCAAGCTTGACAGCTACATTGTATGCCCGATACCACCATAAGGACTGCGCAATAGCTACACCAAAAATCAGTTTTTAAAGCAAAATTTGCTTGTGTTGTGGCACTGACCTTGGAAAGCAAGATATTCTTAGTTCAAACTTCACACTCCGCGTCAGCCACACTCCGCGTCAGCCACTCTGCACAAGATAACGTCAGCGCAAGGTGGCACAGAGCTGTGACGTACAAAGCTTGTAACTTCCAAATAAGGAAGCTCCAGGCGGACACAGCTGTGACGTACGAGACTTGAGACTTTCAAATATGGAAGCGCCACAGGCAAAATTTTGCCGGATACGCCCGCCTTTTGACGGTAGTGGCCAGAGTTTGGTATTGCAGATATGGGTTATATATGAAATCAAGATCAACCTGGCAATACCGAAATTTAGAACTTATGGTACGCCCAGATGATGTTCATTAAATAGATGTCATCTGTGCGTGTGTCGTTTTTTGACGTAAATAATTTATTTAAGTGGTTTGACCCAATTTAGCACAGTTATACCATATTGTGCCATATTGTACAACAGTTTAACCGCACCTGTCTGATCAAGAAACTGAACAAATTAAGGTGAGTGTCATTGAACCATTTATAGAAATTGCTTCAACTAATTCCTAGTGCATTTTAGGGAAAAGAAAAGCTCCAACCAAAATTTAGGTTCAAGGAGGAATTCCGGAGACATCTAAAGGTGTTGCTATACCATGAGGGATTCCGTCATGAAGTTGGTATCTGGTGTTGTTGCTTGAACCTGAATGGTGCGAATTATTATTTGAAATATTGACTTTACATGTACAAGTTTCTGGAGTTTTTTTAACTGTTATATTGTCAGACCACTCCTCGACAAGAGCATGTCTCAAGTCATTCAATGTGGTAGGCTGGACCACTCATTTTCTTACAACACTATGTCAAGCGTCCCACCAGTGGTCTGTAAATTTAAAATCAGGACAATCTACGTGCTCAATTCCCTGGCCTTTGAAGAATCGCTTTGTTCCATGAGCATTCTTATATCACTGAGCATTGAATGGTTTAAAACATCAGGGTATAAGTATAAGCTTAGCACCTGTATATCTCATAGTCACATTTGTGTCGAAGAAATGTGCGCCGTTATTCATATGTTATTTCAAGGGTATACAGTGAGTAAAAGAGACAAAATTTTAGAAATTTTGGAGTTCAACCCCCTTGATGCATATACTTCCTATAAAGTGCACAATGCTGTAGACGAAATAGTCGCAGTGCATTAAATATTATAGCCTACACATTTCTTTAATCTAAATGCATAATTGACATTAACAATCACATTAGGATTTACACATTAACTTAAAGTTAAAAAGACTTGGTTACAGAGAGTCACCACATTTTTTCTAGTCTTACACCGATCTTCCTCCCCCCTCAGTCTTTTTATTCCATATGCAACTTGTTGTTATAAGATTTCCACTCTCATGCAATGATGACGCATCATTTCCTGTATTTTTTATTCCAAGAGTTTATTCCCAGGTGGCTTATTGACCGAATGTTAGAAAATTAGGTCATCAACTGCTGCAAGCCTGTTTTTTTATATTACAGGAATCACTCGTAAATTTCAAACCACTTTTTAGTATTCTTTGCTCAAAATGTTGATCAGTATTACCTACCCTCCAAAATGCTTTCTGATGAGTACCAACTCACCTTTAAGAAATCTGTCTAACCCCTTTTGTCGAATGTTATGGATAAAATCTTCCAATAGGCAATCAGTTTAATTTGCTTCAATGAAACGAGGATTTACCGTAATCAAATTTCCAGATTCGTTTGTGTTGTGCAGCAATGTGGCAAAGACGTAGATGATTAGAAGGTAGATTCAAGTGTCTTCTTGAAGAGCGGATAATGGTTAAATCAATAATAGGTTCAAAGGAAAACCAAAAATTGTTTTAAGAAGATTACTGTGAGGAGATACAGGGGAAAATCTGTTTATATAGATGCATGATCAATAAGTCTAACTACATTTACTAAAACTGGTGCTTTCTAATTGCAGGATGGAAAATCAGGAGTAGTTTTACATTAAATTACGGTTAACAAAATCTAGTGTACTACGTGATGCATCCGTTGTGAAGACTAAAATTATGCTTTTTTACAAGTGGAAAATTTGAACCAACGCCCTATCTTAGACTTCATATCTGTTCCTTAAGATATACTAAACTTCAAGGCAATTAAGTTTAAGGGTCTTTCCTCAAGACCAAATGTATACATTTTATGATGTACGTGCCTGTGTGTGTTCAGTAATTGTTCACTTATTCCTCAGAAAAATAATCCACCAAATATACATATTTTGTTAAAATGCTTCTGGTTTGCTGTATTAATCGCCTTCATTTCTGCTACCTTTTCCCCTGGGGTTATTATTACAGTTCACTGTAGATGTATTGTTCGTGCAGTCTACGTTATACACGAGAAGAAATACGTCCAATATAGGGGAGACCGGGGTTAGTTGGACCCCGGGGTAAGTTGCCCCATCTCCTCCCCCCCCCCCGTCCCCGCCCCTGCCCCCCCCTCCCCCGTCAATTTATGAAAAAGTAACTACGAGTTAAAAAAAATGGCCACATACTCTTGTGAAGTGTTTTACTTAGGCTGTGAGTTGAAATAAATGATTTTTGCACCTAAAAGTAATTTTGTTTAAGAAACTCAAAATCTTTTTTCATAGGCTTTTGATCGAATATAATATATGTAGAGGGCATTAAACTTAAGCTCATTGTTTCAAGTTTCACAGAGATGTATCATCTTTGCTCATTCCAGCACCACAAATGGCTGCCATCCTTTAAGTAAAAAGTGTGCACACGGGGCTAGTTGGCCCCCTTGGCTCGGGGCAAGTTGGACCCTTATATTACCCACAAACCGCAACAAAGCTAGAGACCATTGTTGAAACAAACTCAAAGGTTTAAAACATTTGTTACTTTCTTTTAATAAAACGAAAATTTATTAATCGTTTTCATTCGTTAAATACCTGCTTTATACCATTATCAGTTTATTCTTAATTAAAACAAAACAAATTTTATTGAGAGATATTTTGGTTCTTGCAACACATAGCCCCCCCCCCCCCCCCTTACAACGTGACGTACGGAAACCTCAGTAAATCTGCCTCGTTTGAACTTTTTATTAATCAAAGACTCTCAAAAATCAATTTAATAAGTTAAAATTGAAAAAAAATGTATTTCAAGGCGTTGACATGGGATACTTGCCAACTTGCCCCGACCCTGGGGCCAACTTGCCCCGTGGCGGGTCAAGTGGGCCCCCCTGACGTCAACTGCGTTTTTTTTTTGTCAATTTGTGAGCCATCTAGCATTATATTTGAAAAATAATGCCGTTGCATACGTAGCTCATTTCATGGGGCTTACTTTGAAACTGGCTTTGTTACTCTACTCATTCCTAGTTGGCTCTACAAGGCCAAAAGTGTCTCACTGGGCCAACTAGACCGGTCTCCCTTAAAACAAAGCAGCCATGTGGCTATCACAGTTTTACGATACTGCAGCTTCCGTTTATCGACTCACCATGCTGCTGCTTTTAACTGCCCTTGACCCTTAAAATGACCTTGAAATTAGCCTAATTATACTCACAATGCCCTTTTTTGCTTTCTTTTCGAATCAGATAATCTTAATGATTATAATTTACGTGGCACTTAACCTCTTTCCTCTTTAGAAATGACCTAGAACTTGAAATTCTAAATAGAATATTATTTCCATTTTTTGAAAAGGTACTGGATTTTAATGAGAAAATTTATTTTTAAGCTGCATTTGGATTGGAGTCTTATTTTGTTGCCATGGTGACTGAAGTCCAAAGCTTTTCAGATGTAGAATCTATCACAATGGTCACTACATGTTGATGTTATATTCTGTAATGAAAAAAAAAAAAAGAATCAGATTTATCCAATATATTTCCCCTTTCGCAGGACAGAAATACCGAACGCTTTCTGGAAATTCTTTGATCAGTGATAAAACTGAATGCAGACACTGTTATTTGGCTTTAAAAAAAGTGCAAGTAATGGCAGAAGCTCTACAAAATCTCCCTTAAAGAAATGAATTCTCTCACCAATTTTCACTGTCCGCCTGAACAATGAAGAACATCAACCAACTATATTTTGTTCTATATATATTCAACAATCATTCTTTTCCAGAACATACTTCCCAGAGTAAGTGTCATTGAAAAGCCACAGCCACGGCTACCACGCAAATTACTCTAGCTGTCACTCACACACACAATTCTTCATTTTCTTTCTCGTTTTAAACGTGTTCACAGCTCTCATTTTCTAAGCAGATATGAAATTTCTTAGTCGCTATATGACTCTAGATTATCACAATCGTTAACTTGTTTTCTTTTCACCCTCTAAGCACTGGAAGCTACAAAATCATTTCCATGTGATTGTTCTTAATTTTAACAAATCAGAAAACTGGTCCATTTTAATTACATCCTACTTTGCAATCATCAGAAAAGTTTAGGGAAATGACAGTTTACCGTATATCGGTAACCTGCAATCTACAAACTGTGATTTAAATATAATTTGGTACCTAATGGTAGCTAACGCAGTGAACAACCTCCCTATATTCAGAGTATACAAAGTATGAAAAAACAACCATTTAAATTATTCAAATGCCCAAAGTTGACTTCAGAAAACTTTTGGCTTGCCTATGATGTCCCTCTACCGACCAACTGAGCCGAGATTTAAGAAATGTGCCCCTGCAGGCACGACGCGCGGGGAGGCATGAAAGAGACGGAGAGACTATTGCAGGTCCGCCACATTTAGGCCGTGTCCAGCTAGCACTCGGCTCTTTTCATTCTGAATGGCCTCAATGATATCTCAGGAGAGACGATTAAGTCAAGCAGTGTCAAACTAATGGAAAGAGCACCTGCCATTAGTGTTTCTAAAAAAGGAAAGAAATTCCTTTCGTTAATAACCAAGCCCTGCTAGTGGTAAATACCTGCTGAAGTGGGCTGTCTTCCCTCTTTAAGTTGTCGACTAGCACTAGGCTATAAATATCTTTTCTCAAAAAGTGATAGATGCCAAGAAGGTGCAACCTGAATCATTAAAGATGCTGTAGATATGCATAGTTTAAACAATCAGCTTTAAATTACTGACAAGCTATTGGTAATCCTGCCTGGTTCTTTATGTTTCTCAGAAAATCAATTTTCTTTCAAACTGGTCAATGTGGACTTGATAATGACACTTACAGCCCCTGTGTTATCTTTGCTCGTTGTCTAATATATATGCAGTATGTGTGACATATATTGTTTCACTAATGAAGCAAGCTCTTACTTTCTATCCCGAAGAGCGCATTCAGAACACGGATCAAATAACAGATCTGCAGATCTGTTAGTCAATTGTTCTGAATGCCCTCAATCAGCCTCATCCCAACCACAGGAGGACACATAGAAAAAGATTTAAAACCAGATTCCATTAATTACCATGATATCAATAGGAAGTGCTATTACCAGTGGGGCACAACAATAATGTACTTTCTACATGAACATCATTTAAAATACGGTTCCTTCCGTTCTGTCCCAGAAGTCTTATTAAGGCCAGGAAGACACAGAGATCAATGGCAGATATCTTCTATTAATCAGACCAAAAAATAGCCTTAAGCTCTAATAAAGTCAAGAAAAAAGGGCAACTCAAAATTTAAGTACGAGTAGCAAATCCAGGAACCAGACAGTATGATAATTACAAATCAAGACCACTTGAATGCTCTAGAGTATGTGTGATCTCGACCCATCCATCCCTACCCCTCCATCCTTACCCACCCATCCCAACCCCTCCATCCTCACCCACCCCTCCCAACCCCTCAATCTTCACCCACCCATCCCTACCCCTCCATCCTCACCCACCCATCCCTACCCCTCCATCCTCACCCACCCCTCCCAGCCCCTCAATCTTCACCCACCCATCCCTACCCCTCCATCCTCACCCACTCATCCCTTCCCATCCGTCATTACCCACACATCCCTACCCGCTCATCCCTACCACTCCATCCTTACCCACTTTACCCGCACATCCCTACTCATCCATCCTTACCCACACATCCCTATCCTTCCATCCTTACTCACTTTATCCATCGATCCCTACCCATCCATCCTTACCCACTTATGCCTTCACGTCCATTTGATGTTCCACAGTGATTTCCCCAGAGGTAAAATAAAATGCCCATATGTTTAAAAAACACCACCAAAGGTCACCAAGCTTACCAACAATGAGCATCAGCTTGATCTCGTTAAAGAACACTTGTCTAATAGCGTGTGTGTCTACCCTGTAGCGTCCCTTTGGCAGAGTTAGTCCATATTCAGGCCCGTAGCCAGCGATTTCAAAAGGATGGTTCTTTTTTCTGAAAAAGTAGACCTTTTATAATAAAACCCTTCAGTACCTAGATCAAATTTTGTCCAGAAATTACCGTTTTCCTGACAAAAAGGGCGAACCCCCCAAACCTCTCTCGTCTGCTGGTTTGATAAAATTAGGAGGTTGGTTCTCCTCTGCATTGCACACTCCTATTCATGCCACAGGTGCTCCGTACTACACACAGGGCTCGAAGACGGTTTCTCCATCCTTAAAACTTTGCATTTTTGTAGCAAATCACTCACAAGACGAGAGCTGTGTCCAAGTGTATTGTCTTGATGAAGCCTGTTGTATCCCTGAAGTCAGCTCTTGCAAATGGAATGACATATTTGTTAAAATATCACAGTCATTTGTAAACAAAAAGCTGTGGAATTAGACCTGTGACCGCCGTTTTAACCAAGTCTGAACTAAATTAAGGTATGTTATACAAACGGATCTTAAACAGACATCCAATTTGGCCAAAGCCGGTTGCTAGTTTAGCAATAATCATTTGCAAAACCCATCATCATTGTGATCTGCTCAATTTATTTTTCTTCCAGATGTCTGGCGCTTCCACCGTACAGATGCATGACGTGAATTCGGGAGTCATTATTCGACCTGCCACATTAGAAGACCTTGATGAATTATACGAATTTACTGATCAAGTTCACTGGGAAGTGTCCAAAGAAACGTTGAAAGTTTTGCTTGAATTAGTTGAAGTCGGGCACTACCTTGTTGCTGACCTCCATGGCAAAATAATTGGTCAGTACAGATCGAGTTTTTTTTTTTTTTTTTTTTTTTTTTTTTTTTTGCTCTTGGTGTGTGCGTGTGTGTGTGTGTGTGTGTGTGTGTGTATGTGTGTAAAACTGTTCCATTTTTCCTAAAGAGTTTGGCGGAGAGAGAGAGAGAGAGAGAGACGGGGGAGAGGAATATTAGCCAATTTATGTTTTCAAGGCTCGGCCTAAATAGTGTGATTTTGTAAGAAAGAAATTTAATACTTACAAAGCATGTACTAAACACTCTCATATATTGCGATATTCTACTATAGTGCTGTTTATTCTTTCAGGCTCATATTTAATCATTTTACTGGATGGCGAAAACGCCATGTGTAACTTCCTGATAGTAGACCAAAAATACAGGGGCTCAAGCATCGGTACGTAAGTTCTATTTGGCATAAAGTTACGCAGATTTAATGTGTACGTAGCAAGAAGAGGATATAGGGGCCTTTATTTTAAATGTCCCAAAAAGATTGAAGTGATTCACCAATATAGTAACAGGCAATGTGGTCTCATTTTGACTTTTTTTCGATATTGTGCTATACAAAAGCATTACTCCTTTTACTTTCATGTTAATTAAGCGCAGCATAATTTTCCAGGATATTATGTGTGCTTTTTTTTTAATTTGAAAAAAGTTTATTTAAGACATAATTCAGTGCGTTTTTTTCTCTCGTAAAATTAACAAATAAAGGCCAACGACATAACTTGAGTAGAGAGGCCTTTACAGAATTTTACTCTCATGTTCCTGTTTCAAAGGGTACTGAAAGGTATTCCAATTACAAAGTAAATAATTATGTTATTTTTACAATTAATACGGATTATTTTTTATCAATTACAGCGAAGAAAATTGTAGCAAGGACTATGGAAAACGCTGGAGATAGAAACGTCGTGATTTATTCCATTTACAACCGAATACAGTCTAACATAAAATTCGGCCTGAAAATTGGTGGGCAGCATGTACGTCTTTGCGAAGGTCGTTTTGATGTCGGGACCTTAAATTCCGATGCCAAAATGAACCACTCTGTGATCAACGTTATCCCAGCAAATGAGGTGGACTTTGAAGCTCTTCTCACTTATGACACCTCTATCAATGTATTTCAAAGGAAAAAGTTCTTGAAAGCGTGGCTGGCAAAGCCGTCGGCCATGTCGTTTGCAGCACTCACAGATGGCGGTGAGGTCGTGGGTTATGGGCAGGTGCAGGACGCACCGCGTACGAAAGTCATATCTCCGCTCTACGCTGATAATCCGGAAGCATTTAAGTTGCTTCTAAAAGCTCTTCTGGAATCCATTCCTACTGAGTCTCGTGTAAATATGTTTATCAACGTCCATTATGAAGCCGGGATGGAAGTGATAAATAAAAACAAGGGAACCGTGAAAATGTTGCCTGAGGAACGTGGAACCTTCATGTATACCAAGAGAAATTTGGAAATACCCAAATTTGGGAGTGTCTTTGCATTAACTTGTATCGGTTCCTTTCCCGCATGATCGGCTAGAGGCACTTGCAAACAATATAAGCATTTTAGCGCTCAATCGCTAATAATACCATTTAGAGAAACTGATTGCTGTCTTTCTCCAGTATGCAGGCGAACATTATTTGTAAAGCGACTGATGATATATGAAATTTTTAAAGAGACATGAATCTTAACTAGAGAAGTTCACAATTCTGTTTTGTGGTGTAAAAAGTTTAATTTTTTACATTCAATAATGATTACTGACCTTTAACTTAAAAAAGTCAAAAAGAAGACACAAAAAACACACACACAAAAAAAACTAACAATGTTAAACAAAAGGGTGCAGCCTATCAACATAAGTCTGTTTTGCTGCTTAGCATTTGATAGGTAAAAATGTGTATTATTGTGTAAACCATTGATTAAACGATCAATCGACAATTACCCAGCAAACATAGAACGTTATAGTAACGTTATGGTAACGTTATAAAACGCTCTGTGTTCGCTGGGTAGTGAAGTCCCTTAATACGAGAATTAGTACACAATAATCCGTAAATGGGTATGGGTACATGTCTCATATACTATAAACAATACTTGCAATAGTGCATAGTAAAGTTACAAAACATTTCAGCTCAAGTAAAATTGATATCTGTCTTTTTTTCTTATTATATAAGTAAAATGAAAATAATGGTAGCCCTTAAGGCTTATTCGTTCAGAAAAAGCCTTTTTCATGTTTTAATATATATTTTTATCCTTTTTTAAGTTAACGGTCTTTGTATGTTTGCATGGTTGTTATATAATCCCTTTCTGTTTAATATAATTTTTTTGAAAGAATAGGTCTTTTATTATTAGAAAAAATAATTTGCCCTATTCATTACCTATTCAGAAATAAATCTCACAAAAACAAAAGCAAACTGTGTTGTTTTATTTAATGCTTTTTCTGAAAACACATCTTATTATTTTTATCAGTCCGATATGTATGTTTTTCTGGATCGATCATGACAAAGAAAAGCTATACTCCCCTAGCAAAAAAGTGTCACCCCTAACGCAATGCGTAAAGTGATACAGAAAAACATGTCATGAACCGATGTAATTCATTAAAGGGATAATAACTCTTCGTATGAGGTCTATATTTCACAATAAAAACATTGTAAATAACTCATATAAATATAATATATTCTGTTTTACGACAAAAACAAGAGTCATATTATTCTGATATCTGTGCTTGTCTTCAGACCACGTGACCTCCATTGATGGCTGTACTCTGTTATAATATCTTAAGAGATTTTAACAAAAAACCAAACTTTTAAGAAAAAATACTGGGACTAACTTTGAATGTAAAGATGGATTCATCAACCATTGGTAGGTATGGGAAAATTGTTGTTTACTCCAGGAAAATTCATTATTTGGCCAAAACGAAGAGTTATTATCCCTTTAAACTTTAGAAGGGATTTTTTTTCACAAAAAATTAACTGAATGTACAACCAATTAATAAGCTAACCATACTAAAAATTCAAAGCCACAATTTGGTACTATGTACAGTATCCTCTGGATTGGAGGACACATCTGACGTTTCTGTTCGTGCAGGGAGCCGAAAAAATTGTAAAGTTTGCACAGTGATGGCGTTCCACATACAGTGCAAAGATAGTATGACATCATTTCTGTTTGTATCTTTATCCCTCAGCTATCCATTTCTGATGACATCTCACACATTTAAATGAGGTTATGATCTTGGGATTGAGTTGGTCATTGGGTGTCTGAATCTGGTTCGCAAACAACCAGCCTACTGTTGCATTGGCTGTTCTTGGAGTAGCATTATCATGCTGAAACATAAATGGGTGATTATGGCCCCCCAAGAATTTATCGGCAGAATCCCTTAAGTTCCTTCCCAGTACTTGGATGCATAGGTCTAAGTTAAGGTTTCCGTTGACCCATGATAGCTCGGGATCGACTTAGATTTGGAAGAAACTCTGGCAACCGTAAAATAGTGTCGTTTTTAAAAATGGTTTGTTTCTTCTATATTCTGGCTGTCACAATCGTTTTTTAAAAACAAAACTGGAAAATGCGACAGTATAGACAATTTCTTCAGAGCCCATTGGCATATAAACTGCAAAACTGTCCTGTATGGTGCCCAGTTCTCTTGGTCCAAAGTGCGTCATAGTGATGCTTTCTAGTGCATTTTAGGGAATAGAGAATTTTCCTTAAAGAAGAAAAACAAAATGTTGGTTGAAGGCGGCATACTTTGGCGAAGAATGCCAGAGTCACCAAAAGGTATTGCTATACCATGAGGAATTCCGTCATGAAGTTGGTATCTTGTGTTGTTGCCTTGAACCTGAATGGTGTCATTTATTATTTGACGTATTGACTTTAGATGTACCAGTTTCTGCTGTTTGTTGACGGATCATTACTTGATCATTACAAGGTACATTGTAAGACCACTCCTCGCCAAGAGCCTGTCTAAAGTCATTCAATGTGGTCTGCTGGAACAATCATTTTCTTACAACACGGTGTCGAGCGTTCCACCAGTGGTCTTTGGAATTGAAATCAGGAGAATCTACTTGCTCAATTCCCTGATCGTTGAAGAATGGCTTTGTTCCGTGAGCATTCTGATTTCAGTGAGCATCGAAAGGCTAAAAATCGGGGCATAAGTAAGCTGAGCACCTGTGTAAATATATATCTCCTAATCACATTTGGGGCGAAGAAATGTGCGTCGTTACTCAGTGCATATGTTATTTTAAAGGTACAGTGTGAAAAAGAGACAAAATAATTTTTCGGAGTTCAACCCCCTTGATGCATATACTACCTATAAACTTCACAATGCTGTACACGAAATAGTCGCAGTGCATTAAACATTATGGCCTCCACGTTTCTTTAATCTAAATGCGTAAGTGACATTAACAATCACATTAGGCGTTACACATTAACTTAACGAAGTTTAAAAGACTTGGTAAACTATAAGGTTGCCCCACTCTGAATTCCATTTTTACCCTTTTTGCCTACAAATGATCGTTTTGGTTTTTTTTTATACTATATGACACATGATATTACTGATGGTAGAGAAAATACAAAATATCTGAGAAGATACCCATATTTTATACAATTTATTCAAATTTAAAGCATGCACAGCCTGAAACCTCGGGGATCTGTTGTTCCACAATGATTTCCACAGAGGTAAAATAAAATGCCCATATGTTTAAAAAAACACCACCTAATGTCACCAAACTTACAAATAATGAGCAACAACATGATCTCGTTAACGAACACTTGCATAATAGCTTGTGTGTCTACCGCGTAGTGTCCCATATTTCCTAAAGAGCTTGGCAGGGTTAGTCCATCAGGCCCGTAGCCAGCAATTTCAAAAGGAGGGTTCTTTTTCCGAAAGAGTGGACCTTTTATGATGAAGCCTTTGTGTACCTAGATCAAATTTTACCCAGAATGAACCTTTTTCTGACAAAAAGGGCGGTCCCGTAGAACTCCCAAAGCCCCCCTCGGCTGTGGGCCTGATATTATTAGGGTGTTGGTTCTTCTCTGCATTGCACACTCCAATTCATGCCACAGGTGCTCAGTAGTGTTATTATCAAGGGTCAAAGATGGTTTCTCCATCCTCAGAACATTAATTGCCTTTCAGTAACAAACCACTCACAAGACAAGAACTGTGAGCAAGTGTATTGTCACGATGAAGCCTGCAGTATCCCTGAAGTCACCTCTTGCATATGGAGTGAGATAGCTGTTGAGCAACCATCTCTGAGCCCTGATATTAACCCTACTGAGCACCTAATGTGGTATCTGGAATAAAAATACATTGATTAACAGATATGAGGTGATCATTTGTAAAGTAAAGCACATGTAATTAGAGGTGGGACCAAGTCTGTACTTAAAAAGACATGTAATACAAACGGATCTTTAACAAACATCCACACTGGCAAAAGCAGGTTGCTAGATTAAGTGTGAGATAATACACTGTCACCCGAGCTATATATGCCATAACACCTCGAGCGTCAGCGAGAGGTGTTTATGGCATATATCGCGACAGGGTGACAATGTATTATTTGACATACATACCGAGAACAAATATAGTCATTTCACCCTAAAACGCCCCCTAAAACTGAATAAAGTGACCCTATATCGCGCTCTAGAGATGTTATATGGAATAAACTCGTCCACGTGCGCTGGTCACCTCCCGCCAAATTCTTATGTAATGTCTGACCAATTTGATCAATTTTTGCTAAATACTTGTCGTGGACGTTCAACTGGCTTGAAAAGTATTTAATCAACCGTCGACACTGACCATGCGCGTCTCAGCTGAACCACACCTAGCTGGGACTGCTGGGGAAAAAAAGGTCCCAAGGCAAAACCTCAACCGGAGCAGAATATAGTTAAACTAATTTTTCACAAGAGCGAAGGAGAAGAAATTTATTCTTTGGTGATATTTCTGACAAGGAGGCAGTTTCGGAATATAGTCAAAGTCACACGGATGTTTATTAGAAGTTTATGGGAGTGATAATTATAGTTTAATTATTTTTTCTGACGCCGAGGAGGTTACAGAATATAGTCAAAATCAAACGGCGGTTTATTTCAAATCCACAGGAGTAATAATTCTACGTTGTGGTGATATTTTTTACTACGAGGCGGTTTCTGAATATACATGTGCTACATGTAGTTACAAGTTCAAAGGGGAATAGATTTGATTTTTACCAATATATCTGATAAAGAGGAAGAATGAACAGCTTTAAAACAAAAGGTAAATCACACAACCCTCATTAAAAAGTTATAGATTTACAAATAATTTGTATGCACGCATGGCTGAAATGTAAACTAATTTCCGTTTTCAAACCATATCCATATGATATGACTTAGTGTAATAAAATGATAAAGAAAAATTGTTAAACGTGAAAAGCTTATATTATTTTTTTAGAGTGTGAGAGATTTCAAATTTGTCAACTGGTATGTATATAACGCAAGTAAAGACACTATTCTCTTGATGCCAAGAAGGCCACATGATCACTGTCTTCGGCTTTCAGCATTTGAGAGACCTCAACTGATTTAACCAAGATGTAGTCGTGAAATTCTAGACTACATCGAGT
The DNA here is from genome assembly GCF_051362555.1 of Lingula anatina. Taxonomy (NCBI): domain Eukaryota; kingdom Metazoa; phylum Brachiopoda; class Lingulata; order Lingulida; family Lingulidae; genus Lingula; species Lingula anatina. Next base: position 7,778,760 of record NC_141771.1, on the reverse strand, counting down.
TTAAATCCGAGTTTTCCGATAGACGCTACGCAGAAATGTCGAGGGAAGCGAGATATTTTTGGGTAGCGGCTCGAGGTTGCCCTCGATCTTCACTGAAGCTTGGCTAAATGGACAGGCTTCAGTGATCAGCATATCGCCATGGTCATAAAACATCCCTAGGTATGTATCAATAATAATTGGATAAACCCATCAACATTGTGATCTATTTAATTTATTTTTCTTCCAGATGTCTGGCGCTTCCACCGTACAGAAGCACGACGTGACTTCGGAAGTCATAATTCGACTTGTCATATTAGAAGACCTTGACGATTTATACAAATTTACTGATCAAGTTCGCTGGGAAGTATCAAAAGAAACGTTGAAAGTGTTGCTTGAAATAGTAGAAGTCGGGCACTACCTTGTTGCTGACCTCCATGGCAAAATAATTGGTCAGTGCAGATCAAGTTTTTGTTCGTTGCCGTGTGTGTGTGTGTGTGTGTGTGTGTGTGTGAAACTGCCCCATTCTTCCTAAAGAGCTTGGCAGAGAGAGAGAGAGACAGAGAGAGAGAGAGAGGGGTGGAACTTATTCAAATTCAATTTAATTTACAGTTTGTACCTGTAGTGGTGCATGCATAAGCTTTATTACAGTTTTCGAAATCTGTGCCAAATGAATAAATATCTAATACAGATTGAGGTTTATAATTAGAAAAAATATTAATTGAAATTTTCACCTCGTGCAAAGATGAATAATACATTTAAATACATATAATAAGTTATCTCGTTCAATTATGGTCATTGTACACCTACGTACTGAAATAAAATAAAAGTAAATAATGTAAAACGAATCATAAAAAATTATGAATACGAGAGTACCCAAATGTATACGTTTTCGTGTACTGATGCATACATATAAATGTGCTTTTTCGAGAACAATAAACGTATGCGACGTTAGCCTAACGATCACATTGCATTTGTATGCGCATGAGCAATTTTTCTCATACCTTGACAGACGTAATAAGAGCACAAGTGTAATATGCGGCAGCTACTCCGCGCACGTTGTCTGTGACCCTACAGTTTATACTGAGGTAGACATATTAGCCAATTTATGTTTCCAAGGTTCGGTCTAAATAGTGTGATTTTGTACGAAAGAAATTCATACTTACAGAGAATGTACTAAAAACTCTCATATATTGCGATATTCTACTAGTACTGTTTATTCTTCTAGGCTCATATTTAATTATTTTACTGGATGACGAAAACGCCATGTGTAACTTCCTGATAGTATAGACCAAAAATACAGGGGCTCAAGCATCGGTACGTATTCTATTTGGCATAAAATTACGCAGGCTTAATGAGTACGTAGCATGAAGAGGATATATATTTTAAATGCCCCAAAAAGATTGAAGTGATTCACCAATGAAGGGCCTAGATCAGGCAATGCTGTCCCATTTTTACTTTTTTTCGGGATTGTACTATATAAACGCATTAACCTTTTTCTTTCATGTTAATTAAGCGCAGCATAACTATCCAGCATATTATGTGCGCGTTTTTTTTTTTTTAATTTGAAAAAAAAAGTTTATTTCAGACATTCATTTTATCATCATTAACTATCAATACGTTTTTCTCTCCAAAAAACTTAACAAAAAATTGCCAACGACACCACCTGAGTAGGGCAGTCAAAGGTGTTCCCATTACAATATCAATAATTATTTTATTACTACAATTAATAAGGGTTATTTTTGTCAATTACAGCGAAGAAAATTGTAGCAAGGACTATGGAAAACGCTGGTGAGAGAAACGTCGTGATCTATTCCGTTTCCAACCGAATACAGGCTAACATAAAATTTGGCCTGAAAATTGATGGACGGCATGTACATTTTTGCGAAGGTTGTTTTGATGTCGGGACCTTAATTCCCGTCACCAAAACGAATCACTCCATGATCAACGTTATTCCAGCAAACGAGGTCGACTTTGAAGCTCTTCCCACTTATGATACCTCCATCAATGCATTTCAAAGGAAAAAGTTCTTGAAAGCGTGGCTGGCAAAGCCGTCGGCCATGTCGTTTGCAGCACTCACAGATGGCGGAGAGGTCGTGGGTTATGGGCAGGTGCAAGACGCGCCGCGTACAAAGGACATATCTCCGCTCTACGCTGATAATCCGGTAGCATTTGTGCTGCTTCTTAAAGCTATTCTGGAATCCATTCCTACCGAGTCTCGTGTGTTTATGTTAATCAATGTCGATTATGAGGCCGGAATGGAAGTGATAAAAAGAAACAGGGGAACAGTAAAGGTTTTCCCTGAGGAACCCGGAACCTTCATGTATACCAAGAGAAATTTGGAAGTGCCCAAATTTGGAAGTGTCTTTGCATTAGCTTGTATCGGTTCCTTTCCCGCATGATCGGCTAGAAGCACTGGCAAACAATATGCACTTTTTTAATCGTTAAACTATACATATAAATTGCCATTTTTATGTATAGTTTAAAAAACTGATTGGATTCTTTCTACTGCATGCAGGCGAACATTATTTGTTATGCTTTGTATTTGAGCAAAAATATTCATTAGGTTGGTAGTTGGATCATAAGTGAAAATTATCAGACAAGCCGAAATATTTTCTATAGAAGCTAACGGTATGAAAATATTTCGGCTTGTGTTTGATAATTTTTACTTAGGCATTACGTTAAATTTGAAAAAAATGTTATTATTTAATTGTATTTTGTATAAACTGTTAATGTATGGATCAGTCGTCAATTGCCCAGCAAACACAGAACGACGTTACACATTTACCATAGCGTTTCTGTAACCAGAAAACGACATGGTAACGTTATGGTAACGTTCTGTGTTTGCTGGGTAGGGAAGTCACGAGAATTAGTACATGAAAATTTCGAATGGGAATGGGTACATAATTATAATAATTGTTTCGTGTACTATATACAATACATGCAGTAGCGCATAGCAAATTCACAAAATATTTCAGTGCAAGTAAATTTGATATGTCTTTTTTTTTTAATTATAGAAGTAAAATGAAAATAATGGTAGCCCTTAAGGCTTATTTGTTCAGAAAAAAAACTTTTTCATGTTTGATATATTTTTTTGTATTTTGCTTTCAAGTTAACGATCTTAGTTTGTTCACATGGCTGTTATATAATCTTTTTTCCGTTTAATATAATCTTTTTGAAAGAATGGGTCTTATTTTTCTAGAAATAATTATTTGCTATATTATTACCTATTCTGAAATAAATATCACAAGATATTTTTTTGAAAATGACCAATAGGGTTTGCATTCCTAATTGATTTACATTATGTATTCACAAAATTAATAGTTTCTGCTTACTTTGTGGTATGGTAACTTTTCCCAGAGTGTATATTACTTTCATCTTCAAAGTAACTGTTGAGCGCATCTACAGGATATTTCTAGTTTTTTGTTATCTGTTGAACATATCTGTTAAATTTTGTAAGAATATTAAAAATATTGGGTTCATGACGAACTTAAAGTCTACATATCTGTTGTAAGATCTACTTTAGAATATGTTGTGCAAGTGTAGCATCCTGGACTGACCAATTGCCAGGCTGAAAAAATTGAATCCGCCCAGAAAAGAGTCTTTAAGATACTGTATCCTTATATCTCGTACAAAATAAATGTGTTCCCTTGCAAACCAGGCGCAGTAACTTATGCCTTGAAATGTTTGCAGGCATGTGTATGGAGGAGCATAGACTGAACCGTTTATTACCGAAAGTTAAAGAACATTCGCATTGAGACACTCTCAGAACTTCTTTGCCCCAAAGGTTAGAACTGTTAGATCTGCAAAAACTTTTATCCTTTGGTCCCTCGGAATTTTAATGTAAAAACACTAAACTGTTTAAAGAAACTGATTGATAAAAACATTTGTAAGTGAACTATTTTAAGGAAACTTACTGATTTATTTTAATGTTAATTCAATTCTTTCATGGTACTGAATTATTGTTAAGAAGCAGTTTGGATTTTATATTTTAATCAGTACATCAAACACAATTACATGGAGTCTCATTTGCAACACTAGTACAGCAAATGATAAAAGTATAAATGAAAGAAAACGTATGACTGTCGTGAATTTTAGATTTAAGAATGATTGTGAAACGGATATGGCGAAGATAAGTTGGAATGATTGACAGCAATGATTGTAGTCAGAACTACTGTAATTAACGAAAAAAGCACAGAAAATTAAAACGTTTATGGGAATAGGGAAGTTCCTTCAAAGAAGAAAAACAAATTTAAGGTTCACGGAGGCATACTTTGGCGAAGAATGCCAGAGTCACCAAAAGGTATTGCTATACCATGAGGAATTCCGTCATGGAGTTGGTATCTTGTGTTGTTGCCTTGAACCTGAATGGTGCCATTTATTATTTAAAGTATTGACTCTACGTGTACCAGTTTCCTCAGTTTGTTGACGGATTATTACTTGAGGTACATTGTTAGACCACTCCTCGACAAGATCCTGTCAAAATCATTCATTGTGGTCTGCTGGACCAATCATTTTCAATACACGGTGTCAAACGTCCCACCAGTGCTCTGTGGTATTGAACTTAGGAGAATCTACTTGCTCCATTCCCTGGTTATTGAAGAATGACTTTGTTCTGTGGGCATTCCGATTTCAGTTACCCTAGGTTCTAGATTCCGGTATTGCCAGCTTGATCTTGATTTCATATATAACCCATATCAACAATACCGGCTCTAGTGACCAGCGGCCATGTTACACTTCCATCAATCAAATAGAACTGCTCCGCAGTGAATCTGCAGTTGAATGTCATCAGACCAAAATGAAACGTAAAACAGATTTAATTCTGCTTTATTTAATTTTATTTGCTGTATTTAAGATGTAAAGTGAAAAAATAAATAATATTCTTCGAACAGAAAAGATATATCCAATGTTTTTGTATTTTTTGCTTATCAAAGAACATTTAGTCCTGAGATGTACACGTGCGCAATACACGTGCTTGCCGTGTGCCAAATTTGACAGCTACACTGTATGCCCGATACCACTATAAGGGCTGCGCAATGGCTACACCAAAATCAGTTTTTAAAGCAGAATGTTGCTTCTATTGTGGCACTGACCTTCGACTGCAAGATATTTTCAATTCAAACTTCGTCAGGCACTTTGCTTCTTGTCTCGTCTGCACGAGATAACTTCAGCGCGAGGCGGGAAAGGCAGCTCCAGGCGGCCAAACCTGTGACGTACGAGCTCGAGACTTATGACTTCCAAATATGGATCCAGGCGGACACAGCTGTGACGTGTGACTTCCAAATATGGAAGCGCCCCAGGCAAAATTTTGAAGAAGAACGCCCTCAGATTGTCGCTGTTCGTCAGAGCTAGTAAAAGCGACTCCGTCACAAGGTATATATTTAACAAGCTAGCTTTTACGTTGCTCTGACACTCAGGGTTATTTCAGTGAGCATTGACAAAAAATCGGAGCATAATTGAGCTGAGCACCTGTGTAAATGTATATCTTCTAGTCTTATTTGGGGGGCAGAAATGTGCGTCGTTACTCAGTGCATATATTATTTCAAGGGCACAGTGATAAAAAGAGACAAAACTAGAACTTTTGGGAGTTCAACCGCCTTGATGCTTATACTACCTATAAACTTCACAATGCTGTACACGAAATAGTCGCAGTACATTTAACATTATAGCCTACACGTTTCTTTAATCTAAATGCGAAAGTGACATTAACAATCACATAAGGTTTTACACATTAATTTAACGAAGTTGAAAAGTGCTCTGTGGTATTGAAATTAGGAGAATCTACTTGCTCAATTCCCTGGTCATTGAAGAATGACTTTGTTCCGTGGGCATTCTGATTTCAGTGAGCATTGACAAAAAATCGGAGCGTAATTGAGCTGAGCACCTGTGTAAATGTATATCTTCTAGTCTTATTTCGGGCGCAGAAATGTGCGTTGTTACTCAGTGCATATATTATTTCAAGGGTACAGTGTGAAAAAGAGACAAAACTAGAACTTTTGGGAGTTCAACTCCCTTGATGCATATACTACCTATAAACTTCACAATGCTGTACACGAAATAGTCGCAGTACATTTAACATTATAACCTACACGTTTCTTTAATCTAAATGCCTAAGTGGCATGAACAATCACATTAGGATTTACACATTAACTTAACGAAGTTAAAAAGACTTGTTTAAATAGGTTGCCCCACTCTGAATTCCGCACCTTTCTGATCAAGAAACCGCGAAAAGTTGAGGTGAGTGTTATCAAACCATTTAAAGAAATTGCTTCAACTAATTCCTATTGCATTTTAGGGAACAGAAAAAAAACCTTAAAGAAGAAAAACAAAGTTAAGGTTTAAGGAGGCATGCTTTGTCGAAGAATACCAGTCACCAAAAGGTATTGCTAAACCCCGAAGAATTCCATCATTGAATTGGCATCTTGTGTTGTTGCCTTGAACCTGAATGGTGCCAATTATTATTTGAAGTATTGATTCCATATGCACCAGTATGCGTATTACTTGAGGTACATTGTAAGACCACTCCTCGGCAAGAGCCTGTCTAAAGTTATTCAGTGTGGGCTGCTGGACTAATCATTTTCTAATAACACGGTGTCGAGTGTCCCATCAGTGCTCTGTGGAATTGAAATCAGGAGAATCTACTTGCTCAATTCCCTGGTCATTGAAGAATGGCTCTGTTCCGTGAGCATTCTGATTTCAGTAAGCATCGAAAGGCTAAATAATTCGAGGCATAAGTAAGCTGAGCATCTATGTTTATGTATATTTCCTGGCCACATTTGGGGCGAAGAAATTTGTAGTTACTCAGTGCATATGTTATTCAAGGGTGCAGTAAGTAAAAGAGACAAGACTTAACATTTTAGGAGTTCAACTCCCTTGATGCATATACTACCTATAAACTTCACAATGCTGTACACGAAATAGTCGCAGTACATAAAAAATTAGCCTACACGTTTCATTAATCTGAATGCTTAAGTGACATTAACAATCACATTAGGCTTTACACATTAACGTAACGAAGTTAAAAAGACTTGGTTAAAGGCTGTCCCACTCTTAAGTGTGTGTCCATGATAAGACCAGTCAGAGGGTGGCAAGGTGGGGGTCAACAGATTTCAACCAAATTCATAATATAGTTGCATATATAGGAGATATTCACATTGAAGGCAACAATCCCAAAATAAATTATTGGATATAATTATAATATAATATTAAATGTTTTGGCCATTTTTGGCTTAATTTTCAGCTTCGGTCAATAAAGCCACTTCATAAGCAAATATGTTAAAACTGATGACTTTTTAAAATAAATTGATAATTTACCTATTTAAACCAGCCATTTGCCATTGAGAATATGTTACTTAATTTCAGTTTAACCCATAAACTAACGAGCTACGCCCATTTTTATAACCCCACCCCCCAAACTCACTTTTCTACCAAGCAATGTTCAAGCATTCATATCTCTCTTTTTGCAGGGTTGACAGCCATAAAATTGTATAGGGATCCTGAGCATATATTGGTCTCATCATACAAATTTTAAAAAGTGTGTTAAACACAACAGAAGATATTGAAAATGTGCCTCAAACTTAAGCAATTTTAGCAGAAAACCAAACGACCGAAATCAAGATATCACTACATTTTGAGATATTACCTTCCAATAATCAAATTTAATCAAACACTCACAGCCAGGAATTCAAACAATGCTTTGATAAGGGCAAATCTATCCAATTTTTATAAATACAAGATGGCTGCCATCAATTCTGTCCCAAAATACAGTTACCGCAATTCCTCAAAATAATCAAGAGGCCCATTTTTGCAGGTTTTTTTATTTTGAGATCTGTAATACAGGATTGCTCAGATATTATTCTTTTCAAACAGAGCCATACAACTTCTGAATAAATTAAAATGATTAGTGACAAGTTATTCAACCCCCCCCCCCCCCCCACACACACACACACATTTTATGAGTTATTACTGTGCATATCCAATGTCATCAGCATTGTGTATATACCTTATTTTCAGGGAGCAAGAGAGAAAAATAAAAAAAAAATCACAGAGCATTTTTCTAAAGGCAAAAGGGAATGACTGTCTCATTTTATCAGTTTTCCCAAGTGCAACACTAATTAATCCACTTGAAATGATTTATATTGCATTTTTCAACCATTCTTTTTCCTTTCAAATGATTCATAGGTTAAAATCTGCTGACCCCCACCTTGTCGCCTTCTGACCGATCTGTCTGGCTTTCTCATGGACGCGCTCTTAATTCCTTTTTTTTATGTCTACAAATGGTCATTTTGAATAGAATTTTTTTGTCTGAGATACCATATGACTCATGATATGACTCATGGTACAGAAAATACATAATACCTGAGAAGGTGCCTATATGTTATACAATTTATTCAATTGTGTAGCCTTTTACACAGATGTGACCTTCCCAGCTGATATCAGACATCAGACCCCACTCTCTCAAGCCTTTGATTATCTACTAGTCTGATTCCACACTACCACTCTTGACACTCTGTTTCCTTTCAGCTAAGAAGCTGTAAATCCAGTTTGAAATAATTCCTGGGATACCTAATTCAGACAGTTTTTGATTGAGCAGTTTGTGGTCTATTCTATCGAATGCTTTGGTGTAATCGACCAAAAGCATTCTGGCATATTGTCCTACAGTGTCAGTCTGCCTTGCAATAAGGTCTATGGCTTCGATCAGTGCGTATGTCGTACAACTCCCTTTCATGCTGCCGAACTGCCTAATGAAACTGTGTACCTAGATCAAATTTTATCCAAAATGAAACTTTTCCTGACTGAAAGGGCGGTTCTTCCGAACCCCCCGAACCCCTCTCGGCTGCAGGCCTGATATTATTAGGGGGTTGATTCTACTCTGCATTGCACACTCCAATTCATGCCACAGGTGCTCAGTAGTTTTATTATCAGGGCTCAAAGCAAATCACTCACAAGACGAAAAGTGTGTGCAAGTGTATTTTCTCGATGAAGCCTGTCGTAACGTTGAAGTCAGCTCTTGCAAATGTGGAATGAAATATATCTGTTAAAAATATCACCGTCATTTGTGAACAAAAAGTTGTGGAATTAGAGCTGTGACCGCCGTTTTTACCAAGCATGTGCTTATAAAGATATGTTATACAGACGGATGTTTAACAGACATCCACACTGGCCAAAGCCGGTTGCTAGTTTAGCAATCATCATTTGCCAAACCCATCACCATTGTGATCTGCTCAATTTATTTTTCTTCCAGATGTCTGTCGCTTCCACCGTACAGATGCACGACGTGACTTCGGGAGTCATTATTCGACCTGCCACATTAGAAGACCTTGATGAATTATACGAATTTACTGATCAAGTTCACTGGGAAGTGTCCAAAGAAACGTTGAAAGTTTTGCTTGAATTAGTTGAAGTCGGGCACTACCTTGTTGCTGACCTCCATGGCAAAATAATTGGTCAGTACAGATCGAGTTTTTTTTTTGTTGTTGCTCTTGGTGTGTGTGCGTGTGTGTGCGTGTGTGTGTGTTTGTGTGTGTATGTGTGTAAAACTGTTCCATTTTTCCTAAAGAGTTTGGCGGAGAGAGAGAGAGAGGGACGGGGGAGAGGAATATTAGCCAATTTATGTTTTCAAGGCTCGGCCTAAATAGTGTGATTTTGTAAGAAAGAAATTTAATACTTACAAAGCATGTACTAAACACTCTCATATATTGCGATATTCTACTAGTGCTGTTTATTCTTTCAGGCTCATATTTAATCATTTTACTGGATGGCGAAAACGCCATGTGTAACTTCCTGATAGTAGACCAAAAATACAGGGGCTCAAGCATCGGTACGTAAGTTCTATTTGGCATAAAGTTACGCAGATTTAATGTGTACGTACAGGCCCGTAGCCAGGGGGGGTTCGGGGGGTTCGAAAGAACCGCCCCTTTTGCTGGGAAAAGGTCCACTCTGGGTAAAATTTGATCTAGGTGCATGAAGTTTTCATGGGAAAAGGTCCACTTTTTCAGAAAACGAACCCCCCTTTTGAAATTGCTGGCTACGGGCCTGACGTAGCAAGAAGAGGATATAGGGGCCTTTATTTTAAATGTCCCAAAAAGATTGAAGCGATTCACCAATATAGTAACAGGCAATGTGGTCTCATTTTGACATTTTTCGATATTGTGCTATACAAAAGCATTACCCCTTTTACTTTCATGTTAATTAATTACGTTTTTTTCTCTCATAAAATTAACAAAAAAAGGCCAACGACATAACTTGAGTAGAGAGGCCTTTACAGAATTTTACTCTCATTTTCCTGTTTCAAAGGGTACTGAAAGGTATTCCAATTACAAAGTAAATAATTATTTATTTTTACAATCAATACGGATTATTTTTTATCAATTACAGCGAAGAAAATTGTAGCAAGGACTATGGAAAACGCTGGAGATAGAAACGTCGTGATTTATTCCATTTACAACCGAATACAGGCTAACATAAAATTCGGCCTGAAAATTGGTGGACGGTATGTACGTCTTTGCGAAGGTCGTTTTGATGTCGGGACCTTAAATTCCGATGTCAAAATGAACCACTCTGTGATCAACGTTATCCCAGCAAATGAGGTGGACTTTGAAGCTCTTCTCACTTATGACACCTCTATCAATGTATTTCAAAGGAAAAAGTTCTTGAAAGCGTGGCTGGCAAAGCCGTCGGCCATGTCGTTTGCAGCTCTCACAGATGGCGGAGAGGTCGTGGGTTATGGGCAGGTGCAAGACGCACCGCGTACGAAAGTCATATCTCCGCTCTACGCTGATAATCCGGAAGCATTTAAGTTGCTTCTAAAAGCTCTTCTGGAATCCATTCCTACCGAGTCCCGTGTAAATATGTTTATCAACGTCGATTATGAAGCCGGGATGGAAGTGATAAATAAAAACAAGGGAACCGTGAAAATGTTGCCTGAGGAACCCGGAACCTTCATGTATACCAAGAGAAATTTGGAAATACCCAAATTTGGGAGTGTCTTTGCATTAACTTGTATCGGTTCCTTTCTCGCATGATCGGCTAGAGGCACTTGCAAACAATATAAGCATTTTAGCGCTCAATCGCTAATAATACCATTTAGAAAAACTGATTGCTGTCTTTCTCCAGTATGCAGGCGAACATTATTTGTAAAGCGACTGATAATATATGAAATTTTTAAAGAGCCATGAATCTTAACTAGAGAAGTTCACAATTCTGTTTTGTGGTGTAAAAAGTTTATTTTTTTACATTCAATAATGATTACTGACCTTTAACTTAAAAAAATCAAAAAGAAAACACAAAACACACACACAAAAAAAAACTAACAATGTTAAACAAAAGAGTGAAGCCTATCAACATAAGTCTGTTTAGCTGCTTAGCATTTGATAGTTAAAAATGTCATTGTACATGTATTATTGTATAAACTACGTATTGATTAAACGATCAGTCGACAATTACCCAGCAAACATAGAACGTTATAGTAACGTTATGGTATCGTTATAAAACGCTCTGTGTTCGCTGGGTAGTGAAGTCCCTTAATACGAGAATTAGTACACAATAATCCGTAAATGGGAATGGGTACATGTCTCGTATACTATAAACAATACTTGCAATAGTGCATAGTAAAGTTACAAAACATTTCAGCGCAAGTAAAATTGATATTTTTTTTTCTTATTATATAAGTAAAATGAAAATAATGGTAGCCCTTAAGGCTTATTCGTTCAGAAAAAGCCTTTTTCATGTTTTAATATATTTTTTATCCTTTTTTTTTAAGATAACGGTCTTTGTATGTTTGCATGGTTGTTATATAATCCCTTTCTGTTTAATATAATTTTTTGAAAGAATAGGTCTTTTATTATTAGAAAAAATAATTTGCCCTATTCATTACCTTTTCAGAAATAAATCTCACAAAAACAAAAGCAAACTGTGTTGTTTTATTTAATGCTTTTTCTGAAAACACATCGTATTATTTTTATCAGTCCGATATGTATGTCTTTCTGGATCGATCATGACAAAGAAAAGCTATACTCCCCTAGCAAAAAAAGTGTCACCCCTAACGCAATGTGTGAAGTGATACAGAAAAACATGTCATGAAACGATATGATTCATTAAAGGGATAATAACTCTTCGTGTGAGGTCTATATTTCACAATGAAAACATTGTGAATAACTCCTATAAATATAATATATTCTGTTTTACGACAAAAACAGGAGTTATAGCTATTATTCTGATATCTGTGCTTGTCTTCAGACCACGTGACCTCCATTTATGGCTGTACTGTGTTATAATCTCTTAAGAGATTTTAACAAAAAACCAAACATTTTAGAAAAAAACAGGGACTAACTTTGAATGTAAAGATGGATTCATAAACCATTGGTAAGTATGGGAAAATTGTTGTTTACCCCAGGAAAATTCATTTTTTGGCCAAAACGAAGAGTTATTATCCCTTTAAACTTCAGAAGGGAAATTTTTCACAAAAAATTAACTGAATGTACAACCAATGAATAAGCTAACCATATAAAAATTCAAAGCCACAATTTGGTACTTTGTACTGTATCCTCTGGATTGGAGGACACACCTGACGTTTAGAACTGTGCGTGCAGGGAGCCGAAAAATTGTAACGTTTGCACAGTGATGGCGTTCCACAAACAGTGCAAAGATAGTATGACATCATTTCTGTTTGTATCTTTATCCCTCAGCTATCCATTTCTGAGGATATCTCACACAAAACTGGAAAATGCGACACTATAGACAATTTCTTCAGAGCCCATTGGCATATAAACTGCGGAACTGTCCCTGTATGGTGCCCAGTTCTCTTGGTCCAAGGTGCGTCATAGTGGTGCAGTATTGTTGGAGATTCGGACATTTGCAAGGTATAAAATCATTTTATTGGGGATTCGGGGGTTTTGTTCAGTTGAATATATAAAGCCAAACAGGTTAACCAAACACAATGACATGAGGTCTCATTTGCTACACTAGTACAGCATATAATGAAAGTATAAATGAAAGAAAACACATGACTGTCGTGAAATTTTAGATTTAAGAATGATTGTGAAACGGATATAGTGAAGATAATTTGGAATGATTGACAGCAATGACTGCAGCCAGAACTACTGTAACTTACGAAAAAAAGCACGGAAAATTAAAACGTTTGTTTTCGTGCGAGTGTGTGTCCTCTCATTTTTAAGGCATAAAAGATACATTTAAATGTGACAACGCATTTTTATTGTAAAAAGCTTTTTATAAGCACATTACAATTATGACAAAATTAAGAAAAATTTTACGTGGCTGCACTGGAAATTTGCATGACCAAACAGTTGCTTCACTGGCACTCTCTTGACTGGCTAAATAGTAAAATCACACAGTATACCAGTCTACGGGGGAAAGTATCGGGTTATCATATATATATATATATATATATATATATATATATATGACAACAAATAGAGTGAACAGCAACACACGTGAGTAGAGCCCTGTCTATAGATATAACAGACATGATACTGTCAGTGACATAAATGCTTGATCCGTGTTCTACAAACAACTCTATAAAACTGCTAACTTCAGTATTCACATATCGTGGAGAGCAAAGAGGTGCATTCTGTGTACATACTGTATGCCATGTGTATAACGTGTATGATGCAGGTACATATGTCCCTTTAAGTCGGCATAGCGAATATACCAGTAGCACATAGCGAATATAGCAAGGCGTCAGTCTCTCTCTCTCTCTCTCTCTTCCAATTCTTTCCAATTCGTACTTCGACACTTTTTTGTTTTTCATCATTTTTTTTTCTTTGTCAAGTCCATTAATGAATAAGAGTGGGAAGAGTTGAAGTCAAAGTTCGCTATCAAAGTTCAAATCAAGGTTTAATGTACACTTTCCATGTATTCAAGTATCATATCGGTTGCCATAGATTGCCACTGCTCTTCCTTTATGGTTTGTTCCGTAGGCGCCCGTATGAAGTTGATTATCAGTTGCGGAAGCGCTGCAGCCGCCAGGGATGCAAATGACTTCCCTATTGTTTTCAAGCGTTGAACTTGGTGATAAGCATGCAGAGCGAGCATTATCACAACTAAAATCAGAAACGACAGAAGAGAAAGGATTACAGCACAAAGAAGTTGTCTTTTCAAAGGAAGAATCTGAGTGTATATTCGTTTCCAAAGAGCCTTCTCCATTTTTCTGATCCCGCTAGCGTGCAGGTAGGATGGTTGTTTTGGTGGGCGCTCAATTTGAATACATCGGCTGTGTCGTGTGCTATCATTGGCTATTGAGGAATAGTTGGAAGAAGTGACCTCCAAGAGGCGAAAGGTTTCACAGTCCTCTCCTGTCGCGGTACCAGTCGATGAGTCAGAGAAGTGATTTGCTTTTCGGCATTCATCGTAAGCCTTAAACACAATGGTCTTGAGTGTGCGATATTTCTCCTGCATGGTGTGAAATGGGATATAGATGTAGTAGGCCCCTGAGAACAAAAACACTAAATAGGGAAGGTTCTGATCGCTGTTTATGAAAAGACCAGATACAGTAAAAATGACTACCCAGCATATTGTTGAACACGTGTCAATCAAAAGAAAGACGAAATAAAGGAAAGGAAATAAAGAAATAAATGCGTATGGAAGTTTCAATCTTCTCAGCACTGGGTTACAATCCATTTTGCTGAGTTGCATGCCTAGCATGACCAAGAATACGAACCCTACCGGCATAAAAGGCAAAATAAAGGGCATAAGCACTGAATACAAGACATTGGATTTGAAGGCTTTCTTCAACACGTGAAAGAATGTGCGTGGCTCAAGGTGACGTCTAAGGGATGTCACGAGGCAAATGTGACTTGGTGGAAACCCTGCATTTCGATTGGCTAAAAATGTGACACCGATATCCTTAAAAAAAGCCCCGGATGCCAGATTATGGTACGTGTGAACGGGTGTGACAAAGACAACAAACACAAAGCTCCAGAGCGTGAGTGCGACTGCGAAAAAAAGATAACCCACCCAAGGTTGAATATCCAAGAGTATACAAGTATAAGTAGACGCTACAGGGTGTGTAAATATCCAAGACAAAATAGTTACCCGTAACAAATTCGTGTACGCACAATGACCTTTCCATAAAAATGGATACAGCCTGAGGTTGGTCACAACAGAAAAAAATATCATTGCGTGAACGATCACAAACGCCAATACCCTGTATAGAATGGTCAGGCAACTGTTAGGCCTACCTTTTTGGGCAAAAAATAATTCGTTAAAGGGCGTCAGGTTGTTGTAGTATTCAAACTGTTGCAGTTCTTCCTGGGCAACGTCGCTAAGATACAGTGAATATCTTGACGGAATTGCCTTAAGTATCAAGAGAGGGAGAAAGTAAAAGATAGTTCCAGTAAAGAAAGTTTGGGCAATAAAAACTATTACAGATTCTAGGCGCGGTGTCCTCACGTAGTCAAGAGTCACATTTTCCTTTGAGCTGTTTAATAACATGTCTTGACTACAGCCAGTGCGTCCTTCCAATGGAAGTGACAAATTTCTGAGATATGACTTTACACACAGTTGCAAGTCTCCGTCATTTAATGATACGTCCGTCATTGCGTCTGAAATGCTAATCAAAATGGCGGATGTTATGCTGTACAGGCGGCATTCTAAATTTAGGCCTTTCCAACAAGAGTCGGGCTTCTGGACTATATCGACCTCAAAATCATAAACTTCATTTTTGAGAGTCCACAGTGAAAGGGCAACAAAGAATGGATACACTTGCAAATAGGGGTGACCGGTCGAATTCTTTAATAACATCCAACTGTAGTTCAATTCCATGCCCACGGGATCTTTGTCGGTAACTGTCGAGTAACTAGCATCCGTCACATTTGGAACAATTACAGTGTATCTAAACTTCATCCCGAGTAGTTGGCGTAGTAATCTTTGGCCGTTTTCGGTGAACATTAATTTGCAGTTCTCGGGGCAGCTAAGTATTACGGAACCGAGGGAGGGTGGAGGCTCAGGCAATGCTCGCACGGGGCATACAAATGACGTGAAGAACGTTAAGATTAAGTACATTAAAACGGAACCGATGACCGCCTTGATTGCCATTTTCTTTGCTGGTTACCAATGTCCCCCGAATGACAACCTGAAATGAAACAGAAAAACACGGGACTAGTTCATTAGGAGCAACGTCAAGGCAAGAGAATACGAAAATGAACAAAAAAAAGATGTAGAAACTGACTCTCACTTTCTGTCCAATACAGAAAGTTCTTTAGGCTAATGAATAGGAGCTACCTTCTTCACGAGAAAAAATGTTTTGTATTATTAGTTTTACCGAAAATGCCATCTTGTGGATAGTTACACATTGCGTAACGACTTTGTTATTGAAATTTCGTGTATTGCAGTGGTGTGTGGTGCACAGCAGAGTTTTATTTATTTATCTTTTTTAACCCTCATCCACAAGGAAATGGAACCCTACGTAAACCCTGAAACCGGGCCTCAGAGGCCCGGTGTACCATGAAAATCTGACTCCCCCCAAAAAACATTCAAAAATCTAATTTAATTTGAGTAAATGACTATGATCTTGTAGTATGCATAATGGAGGACACATTGGCACTTGTTGTTAGTTTGCAGGTGAAAATTTTCATGAAAAAAATAAAAAAAATTAAAGATTTGTATTTTACCACCCAAGGACTCCCCTATGAAAAAGCTATTTATTTGACATTTGATGACCATTTCAACATCTTTTCTTTGGGGATACTTCATGAGGAATATATTGAAAGTACTTGAAAGTTTAATGGTTAAAAAATTGGGTGAAAAAAATAATAATAATAAAAAAACACATTAAAAAATAAGAGAAAATTAAAATTTTATATTCTAACACCCAATGACCCCCCTATGAAAAAGCTATTTATTTCATATTTGATGATCATTCTGACATCTTTTCTTTGAGGATACTTTATGAGGAATATATTGAAAGTACTTGAAAGTTTGATGGTTAAAAAATTGGGTGAAAAAAATAATAAAAAAACACACGAAAAATAAGAAAAATTAAAGATTTGTATTCTAACACCCAATGACTCCCCTATGAAAAGGCTATCTATTTGATATTTGATTATCATTCTGACATCTTTTCTTTAAGGATACTTAATGAAGAATATATTGGAAATATTTGAAAGTTTGAATGGTAAAATACTGGGTATGCTATATAAGAAGAATTCAGTAAAAAGGCGATGGGGCCAATTTCTTGAGTTAAAAATGTAGCATTTTGACATGGAAGTGCAAAACCTACAGGTAGTAAGATGAATACTTGTTTTAAAAATATTCACCAAAATTTTCACCACCAAACTTTCAAATAATAACAAAATGTACATCTCTGTGCAAACTATGTAGACTATGGTATGGTGACTGAATATAAAATAGGTCCTTTTCTTTATGGGAATCCAAATCTCATGGGTATAAAAATGAAGATTTTCATGATTTATTTTTCATTCTTTCACTCACTATTTTATCATCAAACTTTTAAATATTTCCAATATATTTTTCATAAAGTATCCTAATAGAAAAAATGTCAGAATGATCATCAAATATCAAATAAATAGCTTTTTCATAGGGGAGTTATTGGGTGATAAAATGCACATTTTTAATTTTCTATTTTTCATGCTTTTTTTTTTTTAGTTTTTTCACCCAATAGTTTACCATCAAACTTTCAAATATTTCCAATATAATCTTCATAAAGTAAATTTAAAGGAAAGATGTAGAAATGATCATCCAATATCAAATAAATAGCTTTTTCAAAGGGGAGACAATGGGCGGTTAAGTGCACATTTTTAATTTTCATATTTTTTTCATGAAAATATTCACCTGCAAACTTAAAAAAAAGTGCCAAAGTATCCTCCATTTTACATACTACAATATCACAGTCATATACTCAAATAAAATAAGATTTATGAACATTTGTGGAGGGGGAGTCAAATTTTCATGGGGAGTCAGATTTTCATTATGAAAATCTGACTGGGGGAGTCAGATTTTCATGTTACACCAGTCCCTTGCTCGCTTTACCTCCACCTGGGTGCATGAGTATACACTGTGTATGAAAAACGTTTTTTTTTTCTCAAAATGGAAAGTTTCGCAAAGGTAGAGCAGTCTATCAGGTATGTAATAATGATATTACATATCTGCATATCAGGTGACCAAGGTGACCGATTACTCATAAATAATTATTTCTCCAGGTCTTTCACAGGCAGATTTCATTGACCATACTGATAGTCATAGCACACATGATAT
Organism: Lingula anatina; assembly: GCF_051362555.1. Taxonomy (NCBI): domain Eukaryota; kingdom Metazoa; phylum Brachiopoda; class Lingulata; order Lingulida; family Lingulidae; genus Lingula; species Lingula anatina. The sequence continues at coordinate 7,760,553 of NC_141771.1, read as the reverse complement.
TGCTTGTGTAAAACATTTTATAGCAAAGCTATTTGAGGTAACATGGACTTACTTATCCCATGTGGAAGTAAAATTATCAAGCGACCGGGCCTCAGAGGCCCGGTTTCCAGGAAATGGGACTAACTTTTGGAAAAGTTAATTTCTACATATGTTGTAAATTATTTCAAAACTAATTATTTACCCATTGATGGGGTATAAGTTGCTTGAGGATTACATGAAAGGAACAGGCTCAAAACCTCATGCGAACGAAGAGAGAGCAAAAGATACATGGGTCCGGGCCTGCGAGGCCCCTGAAAGGTGATTGAGGGTTAATTTGCTGTGTGTGTGTGTGTGTGTGTGTGTGTGTGTGAGAGAGAGAGAGAGAGAGAGAGAGAGAGAATTAAAAGTGATTGTTTACCAAGCATGCCATTTTGTGCACAGTTTCACATTGTAGTGCCTTTATTTCTACTGTACGTATAATTCAGTGTACTTCAGTGCTTTCAGAGATACAAATCAGTTTTTATTTATCTATTTAAAACTAAGTGTTTGTGTGTGTGCGTGTGAGAGAGAGAGAAAAAAAAAGAGAAAGAGAGAGACCGTTTCTGTACTAGTTCAAATAAATACGTTTGTGAGTTTAAGAGACTCCGTGCATGCTTAGATAAATGAACTGTTCTATGGGAAAGTGGCCTATCTATTCATTCCCCAAAAATATTTAAAAGTTATTAGCTGTTACATAAAACGGGCATAAGATTTAAAAATCTGCCAAAGGTTTTCCAATACAGAGTAGTTACAAAATAAGTAATAATCAAAGCTGTAGTTCAGGTACTCACCACGAGCACAAGTTAAGCAGCACAAGGATCTCTGTCTCTCTCAGCAGGTTCGAGAACTCGATTCTACGATGGAACTCGGTTGAAATGAAATTGCCTAACATTGTGGCGAAAGTGCAAGTGACAGTGACACCCGGCGCATGTCAGTAATGCGTTTCTTATCCAAAAAAGAAAGGCAAAATAGCCAGTCATAACTTTGTCCAAACTGACTATGAACGTGGTTATAAAAGATCTGTGACAAAGCGAGAGGTCTCGAGAGGTCTTATACGCAACGAAGATGTGTATAAATGGTGAAGAGCGCCAATTCCTTTTAAATTAAATTAATTTATATAAATCTTAGATCTACGTGTAAAGAGATCACTTGTGGTTTCCTTTCTCTTTTCATTATTATCACTTGCCTTTTTTCCAGCACCATACCCGTGAATCATTTTCTAATGATACTTACTTCCAGTTTTAATTACCGAAACATTTATCAATTGTAAGTAAAGTGATTCTTCTACAATGTGAAAATGTATTTGCATTTGTTTTGCAAAGGTGCAGGAAATTATGTGGTTATCTCAATCTGCCAGTTGTTGCGTTTTGAATTAGCCAGAAACGACGCCGTGACGGTTACAGTTCGCGGCACAACTTGGATCTTTGCACTTATTTCCGCGCGAGTTAATTTCGACTCATTCCACGAATGATGAGAGGGCGACGCACGCTGCAACAGTTCTCGGGGCTCTACTTCACTGATGACAGTCACTTGACTGCCTGGTGACTGGCGCCCAGATGATGAAATCAGGGATTCCAGAATTTCATGCATCAACATATCTCGCTAAGCCTAAGACTTGGTTCCTATAAACCTATTGTACTAGCATGATCGATCTAACTCCGTGCGGATTCTCGCTAAATTACATTCAGTTTAAGCGACTTAAATATCTTTCACGCCTACTAAAGCTGCTGGGGGTAATTAATTATCGTGCAAGCTTTTAAGTTTAAAAACTGAATGCACTTTAGCGAGAAATCCCTCGGATATAGATCGATCCTGCTAGTACGACAGATTTATGGGAATGCTCCCTAAGACGTTAAAATAGTCTGTGACACTACACCTCACTACGTCTTGCTAGTAGAAACACAACATTTAATATTTACACTCATTTTACTTAAACATTATTAGCTATTTGTGAGTGAGATGTAAAATACAAATTATAATAATATTAACAATATTATGGCGATGACTGGAAAAATAAACAGGAATGAGACCAGTCCTCATTGAAAAAGAAGGGAAATTGGTCAGGGGTCCAGGGTACACGATTCACAAGAATGACCCAAAATGACCCTGAAAAAGTCGGGGAAAAGTCTTATCAGTGAACTAGAAAAGCACTCCGAGAGCGCAGACCTCCGCCAAGGCAGCGATTTTTGATTATTATTGATTGTTTGATTATTGATCCGGATCACCACCAAAAACTAATCACTTCTAAGTTAACCCATTTCCGACCTACCCTGAAAATTTTATCAACATCGGTCCATATCCTTTTGAGTTATGTTGATGACAAACAAACAAACAAACAGACAGACAAACAGGGGTGAAAACATAACCTCCTTGGCGGAGGTAATAAAACAGCATTCTTCAAACGATCACAGATGCACAGTATGTTTCAATATAATACTGGCCCAGAATTATCAATTTACAACTGCGTATCGCAAATAGGGCCTTCCTCCCTAAAACTATCTCTACTTTAACAACATTAATAATACTATAAATTCTTTTACACACAACTTCCTTACTTATGAAAATTATTAAACGCCTTAAACAAACAAGCATCTTTACTATCACTTGATACATACACAAGTGGCCGTCAACCTGGCGATAAATTAGCAATGGCACTTACGTGGCACTAATATACATAATGCTCTTAGAAGAATATTCTGAATGAAAACATTAATGCCATTGCATGCTGACAAATTTTTACAATGCTACGTGTTGCGCCATGAAGTAGTAAACTGTTTTTTTCCGACGCTAATAAAATCTCAAAATGACAAAAAATGCTCCATAAACTTATACAGCCCAAGGAGCAAACTATTCATTTACAATTGTGTATCACAAACAGGGCCTTCCTTCCTTCCTAAAAAATCTCTACTTTAACAACATTAATAATACTATAAATACTTTTACACACAACTGTCTTACTCATGAGAATCATTAAACACCTTAAATAAACAAGAATCTTTAACATTAATTGATACATACACAAGTGGCCGTGAACCTGGCGATAAATTAGCAATGGCACTTACGTGGCACTAATATACATAATGCTCTCAGAAATATATTCTAAATGAAAACACATATGCATTGAAAGTATACAAATGACTGCTATTCTTTACAATGCTACTTATAGAGCCATGAAGTAGGTTTTTTCCGATGCAGGTAAAAACTCTACATGACAAAAAAAAATGCTCCATAAACTTATGCAGGCCAAGGAGCAAACTATTCATTTCTTATGGCATGAAAAGAAAAGCAAGACAACCTGTGAACAACAATGTGTGTCAACAACATCAAACATCTATATTTGTCAAAATTTTGCCACTCTTGTTTCTCTCAGTTCTCAATGGAGGTAAAACTTTTTTCTCTTTTTTGTTAGTCTCGTCCTCCACAATAGCCTCATCTGGTTGGGAGGGTTCACTCTCCTCCACTGTGCCCTCACTCTGGTCATCAAAATCTTTAAGACGGGCTGACTGCGATCTCATACTGACCTCTGGAATTATACTGGGGTCTGTCTCCTCATTTCTATAAAATAAATGATTAAAAGTGAATAAATAAATAAATAAATAAATAAATAAATAAATAAATAATGTAAATCTATCTACTGTAACAATGCAAATTTGTATGATATTGTCTCCAATAGCCAGTCAAATGTGACATTTATCATAACTACAGGATTGAAGAGTCAATAGCATCTCCTGGTGTTGTACCACCAGCGGGAGTAAGCCCATTCAAGTTGATAGGAAGGTATATATGGATGTGTGTGTGTGTTAGCCGTGAGAAGTAGGCTTGGGTAAATGTGGTGGCAGTATTTTAGGGGGAGAAGTTGGCAAAATGGTAACATATGCACATAACATATGGTAAGGTATTATGTACACAGTTCTCACAGAATTCCACTTACTCCCAAGTACTTCCTAGGGCCTGTGTGGTTTGCTGTAGTCTCTCCTCTGCAACCTTCTTCATAATGTTTGACATAGCTGGATATTCAGCAAGGATGTTTTCAAAATCAGCTTTAGACAGAAAGAAAACGTCACAAATCTCAGCAGCCACAATGGTAGCAACTCTTCTTTCGTCAAGGATAAGAGATACCTCTGAAAATGAGGAGGAAAAATCAAATATTGCACACATGAGTATGGATCATTAACTACATCATTAAGTCTTTGTCAGACAAATTTTTAAATACAATCACTATTGGTGAATTTTTAACTGCAGCTATCCCCCCCCTCCCCTCCAACAAACACACACAATGTAGTTTCCATGAAATTGTTTCTGCATGCAGTGCTTAGCAATGGAAAACAATAATAAATAAGGCCTATCTCCCTCTCTCCCATCAAAATCCTGAACAAACAGCCAGTGCAGTGACCCTTTCAGCAAAACCTGACTCACCACCAAAGTATGCTCCATCTCCCAGACTGCTAACCACCAGTTCCACCCCAGCATTCATCAGCTTCACGTCCACCCTGCCGTGCTCTATGAAGAACATACCATCCCCTCGCCTGCCTAGAACACAGTGAACACTCTACTAATATGTGCTATCAAAGAATTCACAATTCCAATTCCCAACCAAAATCATGTTTTTTTATGAGAGATTATTTAACGTGATGCCACAGCAACAAGGCTGACCAGCGACAGGAATTCTGATAAAGTATGGAGCAGTTTAGTTCACCGTTATTTGTACTACCTGTTACCTAGCAATCTATCTGTAGTTTTATTAACGAACAAAATAATAAACTATCAAAGCACCTGCTTGAATAATCGTATCCCCAGGCAGGAACACCTCAAATTTCAGCTTGCTGATGATATCGTACATGAAGTCTGGTGGACTCTGGGCCAGGAAAGGCACCTTGGCCACCAAATCTTTACAGTTGTGTACCAAGATTTCCTGCAAAGCGATAAGATCATTGCTATCTTACTATTTAGAGGGATGATGTGTACTGTTGTTGCCAATAAGTGTCAGTGTTTTTGAAAATAAAACTACTATGATTTTTGCAAGTGGAAAAAAAAAAGCTCTCCAAAAAATTTTGATCATCATCTTTTTCAGTGGTTTCAGAAAACTCAGTTTATATTTTCAGTGGAGACCAAGCGCTTTGTTATCAGATACGCTACTGCTAACTTAAGGAAAGACCATGCCATGGGTGCATTCACTATTCGGTATCATAATTTTCACCTCATCCTACCTGTCTGATAGCAGGAGAAATGTTCCCTTCTCCTATGATGCCATCTTCATCAAAGTACTTGCGCTGATACTTGTGCTCATAATAAGCAATCACCCTCCTTTGAGTTTTAATTGGGATTCTCCGGTATCGCATATATTCTTTAGCTTGATTTGTCTATAAATAAAGAGGCACAAGTATTGGTACTACATAGAAGATAAATAATGAATACTATTTTAAGATATATAACATAGATTTGACTTCAAATCTGACAAATTAAGTAAGTCCTTATATAATGATTATACTGGTTACATTTTATACCTCATTCATTCATTATTTTGCTGTCAGATAATTATTAGATAAATGGCTTTTTAAACAGGGAGTACTGGATATTGAGCACCTTACAAATACAAAAAAAAAAAAAAAATTTAAAAACCTAAAAAAGAGAGAGAAGAACTAATGTACCTTTTCAACATATAGCCTGCCTGATGCATCAGAAGTCAGCAGCAGGTAAGAGCAGTAAGCTACAAAGAGAGCATAACAAATCGCACCCACGATCATGCTGAACATGATGACAATGATGTCAGTGTTGGAGATAGGGGGAAACCGTCCATAGCCAATAGTAATCATGTGAGATACGGCTCTGAAGAGGCACATTAAGTACTTATCAAACCAAGTAGTTTCAGGCGCCTACAAAAGAAAAAAAAACTAGGGAAAGAAGAATGAAACAATTACCTTTTCATTATAGGCTCTCCCAGAGGTATCAATCATCAGAAGCAAGGAGGACGTGTGCCCAATGAACAGTGCATAAAATGTTGCTCCCAATAACATGCTGATCATGACCAGTAATACTTCTGTGTTGTTAAGTGGAGGTGCCCGGCCGTACCCTATACTCAACATGTGGGACATTGCACGAAACACAGACAAAATGTACTTGTCAGTCACAGGGGCATGCTACAAAATTAAAGGAAAAAATAGTGTTGTCAACAATATCTTTGAGCAAGGCTGCCACACACAGAAAGAGCTTCATTTTCTGCACCGTCACTATACACAGTACTATACACAAGAATAATCCAAATATAAAGAAAAGTCTGTGGGATAATGATGTGAACATTAAATAAAATGCTTATTCTGAACTATTATAAATTATTTTCAAAAATGATGAAATTTAGCGCTTGGCAATTCTCCTACCTAGAATGTAAGAATTATGTGCTAAAGAAATGACATACGTAAAATATAAGAAATCATAGAAAAATCTACCTTAAAGTAAATAGCTTGTAAAAATATTGTTCACTTATTGACACATTTTCAATAATAACTACTGTACTCACCAGCAATCCATTCCTGACTACCCAGGAGTTCTCCGGAAAGTCTTCAATAAACGCAACTAAGTACTGTACACAGCCATTCCAGTGGGACAACAGGAGAATCATGATGACAAGATTGATAATGCGGAGAACACTGCCAGGTATATCTAAGAGCTGTGAAAAAGACAATGCACAATCTACAAAATAATCACTGGACTTGTAAAAGTCACATTATTTAATTAATACCATCACACAGTCTTGAACTGAAAATTGTTACTTTGTGCACTCTTCTAAACACCCCAGTATTATGCACAGTTTGGGCTTTCTCAAAAAAAAAAAATAGTTTTGATAAAAAAAAATGGGAAACATTGTGGATAAAACAGGGAAGGAGTTTCACTTACATGTAACTACTACCACGTACATCACTCTCCATAATAAAGATCAAAGTAAACTAGTGCATACCTCCTCTAGCCTGTTAATATACCTGAGGAACCTGGCCATTCTGAATACCCGTAGCAAGCTGAGAAGTTTTGTCAACCTAAAAACATAGAGTTATTTCACATGTAAGTATTTTAGTGATTTGAAATCTTATTTCATAGTTTAGTTTTTTCAAGTTAATATAAATTCAAAGTATAACACAACATGCACATTTTTAATGTAAAACTTTACAAAAAAATTTCAAATGGTGAAATATTCCAAATTAGAACTTAGGCCACACTTTTTTAATTTTATGGATGACATCCTGCGCACGCATGGATTTTCGCCCGTTCTCCAAAAAAAAAAAAAAAAAAAAAAAAAAAACCCCCCCAGCCCCCAACGAAGTCGGTTGTCGCAAACGTTGTTATTGAATTTGCAAGGAAATGAGCTTTCTGCGCATGCGTATTTTCGCCACGTGGAAATGCGGCCACTTTGCTGTCAAATTCATCTCTAGGATTACTTTCAAATTACACAACAATAAAAGTCATAAAGAGAACGGGCGCTATCGTTTTGGATTGGTATGCCATTGATATTGGGCCTGGAGATATCACCTTTTTACAATTGTGCGAAAGGCTGGCGGCGGCCGAAACATTTCTGTGACATTCTGTATAAAGCAGCACATTACTAGTAATAATAGGTTTTCTGTAGCGAAAAAAGGGTCGACAAGGGCGTCGAGGTATTTGGTGGGCTGAAGGTCGGACAGGCCACCTGACAGTTTAGCTGCTTCGTGTGAGTTGAAGTTGATAAAATGGCATCGTCTGAAATGACCTTTAATAGATTTGGTAGTATTAAGCATATCTTTGCATCATTTTTTAAACATTTCTGTGAAGTGTTCAAAATGTTTTAATATTCTGAGAATACAAATAAAGACACACTGTTTGATTGATATTTGTCTTATTGATTGCTATACCAAATGAATGCATGAAATAACCTCAAATAGATTTGGTAATATGAAGTATATCAATTCATGACTTTTTTTTTTACATTTCTACGAAGTATTCACAATGCTTTAATATTTTGAGAGCATGGATAAAGACATATTGTTAGTTTGATACGTGTTTCTGTGGTTAAATTTGTGTTTCCAGCTGTGTACTGACAGCATTCCTTTACTTAAGCAGTTTTTTTTTTTTTTGGACTGTTTTTTTTTTTTCGCCCTCTCGCACCAATTTTGGGGTACCCAGAGGATGTCATCCATAAAAATAAAAAAGTGTGGCCTTACATTAAATAAATAAAGAAATAAATAAATACACTTCTTGTGTAACCTTTAACTGAGAAATGCATGTTGGAATTTAAGTACTTTTTTTAGGTTAAATTATCTTTTACAGCAATATTGATCAAAATAAAGTTCCTGACAATCAAGCAGATTTTAATCTCACCGCAGCATCCTGAGTGCATTTAAAGCTCTGGATGCTGTCCCAGTTGAAGCAAGGAAAAAATAATCAAATGGAACTGTAGAAATGAAATCTAGGAAGAACCAGGTTTTCAGGTAGTTAATTGTAATTTTCTTACTGCTCAATATGACCTAAGTAAAAAAATGTCCATTTGTATCTTTCACATAATTTTTATTTATTTTTATTTTATTTTATTTTTGTTTACATATATTTGTTTGTTTTAGCAAATAAAATAAACAACTGACACCAGGTCAATTATCAAATAGGCCAAGATAAAGTTTCATTTTAGTCTATATTCATCTTTCATTTTTTACTTTAATTGATTTATATATTCTAGAAAAATATTAACATTTGGAAGGCTAACAGACCCATCCACCAAATCTATTACAACTCAGATTTTACCTCTTCTGTTTCACTTCTGATATATCCAGTGCGGAAGTTGAGAATTATATCTATAAAAAAGATGACATCTACTGCAATGTTCATGCCTTCCCAGTGTGAGTCTGGATCATTTGGGAAGAAGGCAATGTTGACAGGCAGGATTATCAATGTTACAGATAATACTGCCACCATGAAAAGGTCCCAAAACCATCTGAATTTAGAAAACAAGGTGCTACGTATATTATAATAATAGCATTACCATATAACAGCAGTACAAGAAGTACAACTAATATTCATAATTTTTTTTTTACAAACTACTACTTTACATTACTTTATCACAAATTGAAATGAAAGTGGTATCACATGTAAATAAGTAATTTTTAAAGAATTAAGAATGTATCAGACACTTCCAATTGCAGCTTGAGGACACCCATAAAGATAGTATACTAAGCAAAATGAGAAAGAAAGGAGAGAGAGCTTTAACCTCAATTCAGTACTTTTCACACAGTATAATAACATAATTATATGTATAATAATATACCATCATATTATTTCCCAAATCATGTCCAATTAAAAAAAAAGTAAGATATCCTTTTCTGAAATGACTGACATTTTGTAGTTTGACCACTTAAAAGAACCTACCTGAACTTACTAAAAGGATGAATAATATATTTGTTTGTATTTTGTTGTCTTTTCTGCTCTGCTTCTATAGCATCTTTGCTTCTTAAAACTTTCCTATGAATGACGAATATTCTAATTAGACAGAGAATCAAACTGAATAAAACCAAAGAAATATTTAATATAAACAAACAACGAGGTAATATTTTAATATCAAAAATGAAAGATTTCCGCAATTTTTAAATGCCATTTGTCACATATTTCATATTCAAAACACTTCATCTTACCTACAAAGCTTATTAGCTGCTGATGCCTGAAAGAAATGCTCGGCAGTAGCCAAGAAAAAGGACCCAGTGTTCGGTAAAAAACTGCGAAACGCCATCCCACTTGGTGCAGTATCATTCACTTCACCCGAACTACCTTTATCAATTTTTCCTTTTTTTATAGCTGTTGGAATTTTCAATGAATCTACACACAATGCAACACTAGCTCTTTTTGTTGTATTATCTGAAATAAATATTGAAGAAAATAAATGAACAAAGCTTAATAATAATCAAAAGCATAGACTATATCATGTACTTACATATAGTCTACATAATATGCGTTCAATTTAAAGCCCATATGTCAATCATACCATGAAAAACTTTTTATTTTTAATCAAACAGGTGTATTCACTTTCTTTTTAAATTATAATTAGTGCTCTTAAATGTTTAAATTAGCTGTTTATATTAATATGATTGTGACAAAATGTTATTTAATTAATACATCAAAGAGTTCAGTGTTGTCCTCTACCAGGGCCACAGATTGTTTTTTTTTTTTTTTTTTTTCCACTGGATATATTCACAGATATGTCTCTGGTTAAATTCATAGTTATTATATATTGACTGCCCCAGGTGAAATGTTCACATAATAAAAACTCCGGCCCTGGAAGAGGGTATCAGTGTCAAAGCAGGGTACTACCTATTTTTGCTTGGATATCCCCGGTCTTTAAATTAATTATGGCTTATACTTTTCAGTCTTACCACTAACTTCTTCAACAATTTGGAAAAACAGGTATGTCTACGGGTTACATGCTTTGTTAACTATGAGCAAATTTAAGAACTTTTGTAATTTTGCTCTCAGCCAGGGCATTGGAAGACCACGGATAATCATGGTGACCCATATATTTCCACCTGCCTTGCAAGTTGACTGCTCTCTTCTTCTATTTCCACGTTGGTCGACACACAATGGTATCTTTTAAATCCAATATTTTCCCTTTATATTCATCCGTTTTCTGAATATAACAAATACAATGAAATAAATAAAACTATGCTATGCAAGTAAAATAAATAGCAAATTGCTGCAAACGCCGAAGTCATATTTCGCACGTGAGTGACGTCAGTAATCTGGGTCATACAAGATAAAATAAATGATTTGATTTCTTTTTGATATTTCAAATTCAAAAAAATACTCACTTATATCTTATTTTAAGAAAATTGTTAAGTACAATTTACTTTTGATAGAGTGCGTAAGTCTAAATATTCTACTAAACATACAATTGTGCACGTCTTGATTGACCTATTTAGAAAGCATGGATTGTACCATAGTAAACGCTGCCAACAAAAAGGACGTATTTCCTGATATTAGGCTGTACATGGAACTGAAGACTAGGCTTAGAATAGCACAGTTTTATCTTATCTTTCCAGCTGATACGTACGTATAGCATTTATTTTGGAGTTTTGTACAGGATTATGGTATCTTTGTTGAGCACGTTACTTACCTCGTCGACTGTGGAGTGTTGTATTTTAAAAACCGGCCAGTTCACTTCAGATAATTCCTGCCAGTTTCCTATAGCTTGTTACACGTTATTTTTCAACACCTGGTATCTTTTTACCAATCAGTAACATGTTCATAATGTCACACTCTATGCCTATGCATGTATTTACATGTATTGCAACTGAATAAAAGCGAGCACGTACAGTACATTAATTGTACATGTGTGAATTGTGATGCATACATACATTATGTGGAAGTTTGAAAATGATTGAAACATGCACGCTTGGGGTTAACCAGTAGAGCAATGTAACTACTGTCAAAATAAGTATCACTGTATAACTACTGTGAAAATAAGTATCACTGTATAACTACTGTGAAAATAAGTATCACTGTATAACAACTGTGAATTAAGTGTCACTGTAAATGCATGATCTGTAGTGCTGTGATAAATGTAGACTTGGCAATCTAAAAATGAGAATTGCAAGTTTAAAAGAAAGTTACATAATTATGTCATATCATGCTTTATTTAATTATCTTTACCAAGTCCTAATCGAAAAATATCATACATCCATTGTATTGTTGTTTTTATTTATTTGTTAATTTACATATTTTTTTTTTGGCAGATTCAACTGCAGAAATATGAAAGTAGACTTCTTCCAAGATAAAATTTGCATCCAAACCATGGAAAATGAAAGCTCAGGTCCATGTTATGAATTCTCTCTGGGCCCAGCCTATGTACTTCCAGCCACATGTAATGGTCTCAGTCTCAGTGAACATTCTGAGCTACACTGGAGGATGCAGTTACTGACTGATGGGGATAGAGGCCTTGACCCTGACCCTGACCCTAACCTCACCAGTCAAGGTCAAAGCACAGCAGACCAAATGGTTGATGTATTAAAGAGTAGTAGTGGGCCTTGCTGCTGTTCTATGTGTGGAGAGAAACTTTTACAAAAAATGTGAGTTTTGTTCCCTTCAAGTTGTTTTTCTTTACCAAAATAACATGATTCAGAGCTGGGCCTCTGAGGACATGAGTTTTGACAGCGCCCCTTGCAGAATAGAGCGGCTCTTTGAGTGTGTTAGGCTTCTCGCCTTTATTATGAGCAACGATTGTCTCCGATAGGAAAGTAGGTGTCTCGCCTGCCTGGTATGAGATTTATGGTTACTGATACATATGGGGTGCCCTGAAAAGGACATGCTGTGTAGAGTAGAGAGCGACTCTTAGAATGTGTCAGGCATTTCGCCTTTATTATGAGGAAAGATCGTCTCTGATAGGAAGGTAGGTGTCTCACCTACAAAGTATGAGATTTATAGATACCGATCTCCAATGGGTGCCCGAAAAGGGCATTTCGTGATTGGCACGATAGAGGCGTCTCGCCTGTTGAGGGAAGGGGGAGGGTGGACTGGTTGCAGTTTTTTTTTTTTTTTTTTTTTTTTTTTTTTTTTTGCTTGAAAACAAGTGTACCCTGTACGAGTCCTCTCTTTTATGATGTAGCAATATTACAAGTTGACTTGATTGTATTCTGCTCACATTTCATATTTTGGGAAATTTTATTTTCTTTGTCTAAACATTTTAGGAAATTTCACCGTGTCTTGCCATTACCTTCAGAAGGGTGGGCTGATTTTGCTGACAGCTGGTTCTGCCATACCCATACACATGAACATGGTGCTAGTAACAGTTGTCATGGCAACGGGACTGAAAGCAATAAACTTAGCGACAGCCCTAGTGAAAATGATAATGCCAGTAAATGCCAAACTGATGACATTCACCATGGGAACAAACACCATGGCAACAAAGAAGCAATTGATTTGTTGAAAAAGGCACCTTTTCGGCCTAAAGAAGATGATTGTTTTGTTGGTGATACATATTGTCTTATACACCCGTGTCAGATCAGCAGAGAGACAGTGGAGAGAAAAAATCAAAGCAATGTTTTAAAATGTCGAAGATGTCACAGTGAAGTTGGAGAAATGATGGGTAAGTTTATGAAGATTCTTTGACGTTTAGCGAGATAATATTTTTATGTATCTGTAGATGAAAAGTTAGGTTACTCTGTAATTTTAAGTGCATCTTTTAGGAATTTTGGTGTATATCCACTCATGCAAACCTTCATTTCTTTACACAATTATTTGCAGTGATTTATAAATTACCACTGCAACAGTTGGGGTGAAAATGGCCATAGATTACCAAATATAGTAGAAATTTTGCCGTTTGTTGTTCATTCTATTTTAATGTAACAATTTTATTTCAATATTTATTTATTTATTTCATCGCACTTTCAGGAACTCATCTGGGTGATCAGTTAGCTGTTAAAGTATTTTTGCATGCAGTCTCATTGAAACCACATGGAAATAAGCCAGAGAGGTAAAACAGTTTAGCCATAATAATGATATGGATTTTTAAATACATGTCAAGCCTTGGGAAGATAAATTTGAAAGACATTTTTTGGAAGCCCATCATTATAAATGGCAGTGTTGACTATGTAGAATTATTTTCTGAATGTTGCATTTGTAGGATAGAGGTCATAGATATTCAGCTTGTAACTTGCCTTAAAACAGTATTTAAATGGCACACACTTTTCATTGACTTTACAACAAATCAATTTTGCTTAGGTTGGCCAAATAAAGCTAATTTATTTTAGCAATCTGCTAATGACATGCCAGTGCTAATTTAGAAAAAAAGTTGGATCTTGAAATAAATGTATACTGTATTTCATCTTTTCCCCAGAGTCAAGTCAACAGAGGTGTCCCTGACACAGTACATGTTAAATCTATCAAACAGGTATACCAGCTTCAGGTTTATCATAGAACACAGGCAGCCAGCAGATAAACCAAAGCCATACTTACTAGTAGGTTATCACACTTGGAGAATGCATCCGATGTATAGCAATTGATTTCTTGTAGTTCAGAGCTGCGATTGGATTTAATTATGATGGTCACCCATTTCCAGCTTAAAGCAATAATAACTCTTTGTTTCGGCCAAAAAATGAATTTTCCTGGAGTAAACAACAATTTTCCCATACTTACCAATGGTTAATGAATCCATTTTTACATTCAAAGTTAGTCCCTGTTTTTTTTCTAAAAAGTTTGGTTTTTTGTTAAAATCTCTTAAGAGATTTTAACAGAGTATAGCCATCAATGGAGGTCATGTGGTCTAAAGACAAGTTCAGATATCAGAATAAAAGCTATAACTGCTGTTTTTGTGGTAAAACAGAATAAATTATATTTCTATGAGTTATTCACAAGGTTTTTATTGTGAAATATAGATCTCATACGAAGAGTTATTATCCCTTTAATGAATTCAGTGGGGCTATGGAAAACAAACACATGGGATAATGGTCATTTTTATGGTTCCTGAAATGAATAAATGTTTTAGGCTTAATAAATGTCCATTGGTTAAATATAAATCTATGCCTCTCAGACCATGACTTCACTCTACCCACAGCTGATTTATGTAAATGACAGAGGTGAATTTCAAGTAAGCTCTGACTGCTGACTGACACTAGGCATTGAGACCAGCTTTACTTATGTAATGAAATTAATATATATTTTTTTCTTTGAAAATGAATGATCTCCGCATTAAAGCATGATATTCTCCACTTTTAGTTTTGGATTCTTGACCAGTGTGCCCAGGTGGCTTTGTCCTCAATAGGTGACAGTGGCTCACAGAAGGTCAAAGTTCACCCTGATCTCATGGTGAAAGTGCTTTACCAGTACTGTGGAGACAATCCAGGCAACAGGTGTGTTTTTTAAAAATCAATAAAAATGATATTTTTCACTATTTTTTTTTCTGTTATGACGAGATTGATAATATATTAATTTATTTATTTATGTATTTATTTTAGTGATCCTGTTGTATTTCACAATTCCAGACACACAATTTTGTTTAGTTAATGACTTTTTGGTGTTTTCAGACTGGATAAAGTTTCTAATAGGGAGATACAGTGTTTTAAACTAGACTAGAAAGTTGTTCAGTGTGATTTTTTAAAGTTCTTGTCTCATACTTGTATCACAGTGGTCAGCAGAATTCTTTTTTATATGCAAATTCGTATGTGTAGTCTTTTGATTACAAAAATGTTACACTCTTTAAACTTTTTCAATTTCGAGAATTACTTGATCTGTGCCTAAACAAATCTTTTATAGTAACACACACTGATGAAGGTCACAGTACTAATTGAAGGCTTTGTTAAGGCACAGCTCAAGTAAGTGTAGAATTTGAAAAGTTGAAGAGTGTAAGAGAAATGTTTCTTATCTATTTCAGCACAGTTAGCACCTGGCTACAAGATGATACAGTGCAGTGTGTAGATCTTCCCAAGTCCAGCTGCCTTACACTGTTTTCATCTCTTGTTAGCAGTACCAAGATCTTACCTCAGTCTCTAAGGATGGCCAGTGATTTTTATGTAAGTCAGAGAAAGTAAAAGAATGGTTGAAAAAATACAAATCTTTTATATATTTATTTCTTGTTATTATTATTATTTATTTATTATTTTTTGTTGTAGTTGTTGTTGTTTTATTTTTCAGCAACAGTTATAATTGTGGTTTTGGCTGTCTGTTGACAAGATTTTTTTTTTTTTTTATTGTTGTTGTTGTAACCAGGGGCGGATTGAGGCTGTCTTTTGAGTCTTCCAGAAGACAGTCAGATTTTCAAATATACATTGATGGGTATCTAATTTTTCTCTATCGGAAGACGGTCAAAATGGAGGATGGTTCAACAAAGATGATTTGAAAGACTGTCAGAAAATATCTCTGGATCCGCCCCTGGTAACTACAAGTAGAATGTCATATGGTGCCTCAATGTAATACGAACAGAAATATAGAAAGAAAGTAGGAACTAATGGGTTTGGAAACACTTCATCAACTCTGGCATTAACTTTAGTCAGAATTCAAATGTAAATTTTCCTTTGATTACTACTTCTTCTGAAGATTGATTACTTACCTCGGTATAATATTTTTTCAGGTTGGATATTTGAAAAGGTGAAAAACCTTTGGATGGTCTTGGCAATTTTTCTGTAACCAGAGGGATTCAAACGGCGCCATTAAAGTAACTAAACATAGCCCTGAGACTTGTAGTAAAAGAATGTCATTTTATGACAAACATAAATAAAGCTGTTTTTGTAGTTTATAAAAAGTACTCATTTAATTATGTGGAAACAGTTCTTGCTGTAGTACCACTCATTTAATGTATTTTTTTAAAGAAAATTTTGTAATATTCTAGTCAGTCACAAAACCCTGTATGTTACATATAATTAGCTTTATTAATAAGGACATATACACATATAGTGGCAAGACAAACTTTGCAGTTTGAATACAATAAACATACATAACAAAAAAAGACTTAAGTCATCCATATCAATATGAAATGCATGATGGTGAATAATAAATCATGTAATTGCTATAATAGAAACCAGGCAATTTCACCAAGCGAATAGAGAAACATATCACATATTAAGGTGGTCTGACTTTTTTAAAATTCGTCTTAGAATGAACATACCAGCATGTCATACAGTCATGAATAATGTACAACATGTCACCACTTCTACCATCAGACGTGTCTGCAGTTATAGCAGCTTATTTGTTGTTATTAGTTTTGAAAAAGATTCAACTGGGAGCTTTACAAAAGCACCCACAGACCCAAATTAAAAGTTGACACCAGCAGGCGGTAACTGACACTACTGTAAGGTACACATGTAAAGTTATTCTGGTGCTTTCATGCTACTGCGCATTGTTACACTTGGCACATAGATCTCCTGGCTTTCATTCTTCTTTTTTAACTTAGATGAAGTTTGTAGTGAAAGGCTTGCATTATGAAGGTGGGATATATTGACTTTAGCATATATATTTATCAATTTATGCACGCTAATATTTGATTAGCAGCTAGACTGAAAACTGCTTTGAAATTGCTTTCAGTGCTCTAGAGAACCGTGATCCCCCTCCCAAGTATTTGGGGACATTGCAATGCTTTCTTTTATCATTTATCTTTTGTGTTGATGAAAAAGCTTGCTGCTTGAACATATAGCATTCCCTATTTGTTTTGTCACATGCAGTGTCACAGTGGTGGATTGGTTAGTCAGAAATCCTTATAAATGATCATGACCAAAAGAAAGTTATCAAAAGGGATCTCTGTTTTAAACTGACACAATAGCAGTCATCATTATAAATTTCAATGGTAAAAATCTTTTTTAAGAAAGCAAAAAAAGAGGGGAATGCAAATGCAAATAATGACATATGATAAAGACAGTCTGCATTTTGAATGTTTTCACCCTCTGATTGGAGGAAAATGGTTGAACCTGATTGGTTCTTCATAGTTATGTGGATGGTACAAGCCCCACTTTGGTGGTGGGACCTCATACGGGAATTGCTGTGGAGTTCCTGTGTAGCCTATGTTACGTGGCTCTAATACCTCACGTCGTATGGTCTCGTTTGTGAATGTGCGTATTCCGTCCCCTTTGCGTGTGGTGGCGTGTGATGCTTGATCCCAGGGCCAAGACCTGTACTTGTAGTTGCCTGCAAAGTAATATTATTTTCTGATGATAACAAAATCAGGTCACTTAAAACATCAAAAAAGTTGACAGTTATTTTAAATTTATTTATTGTTTTATTATTTTATCATTATTGTTATCAATCACATTTATATAGTACAGCTAATGAAGCGCCTCTTTATGTCTTAAAATATGCCCAGTGCAAATTTAAAACATTTGTCTAATTACACTTTTATTGGTGTAATTTAATAGTTCTCCATAAGAATTGAGGTTATTTTTACCTTCTCTGATATAGTCCACCTTTCTTGTATACCAGTCTGGTTCATAAGCAAAGGGTCTGGCAGCGTGCCAGTCGCCATGTTGGCCTGCACATCCCATAGACCACTTTTTCCAGCCTCCCTACGAACAGGAAAAAATCTATGATTACAAAGGCAAAGTAAGAAAGGTAAAAAAAGTTTGGCAACTACTGTGGAAATAGTATTGATTTTTTTTTTTTTTTACAAAAAACACCTTTTGTGTTTCTTTTAGTAACATGCAAAAATAAGTTCAGCAATTACGTTATTGTTTTATGTTAATTTTTGTAATGATATGTAACATCTTTTAAATTTTTGCTACGTGTATGAATGTATTTTTATTTTTCACCTTTTTTTATTTTAGTTACTTGAACTCCAAAGTAAAATATAGCCAGGCCTATGAATCAGACATGAGGGTTTTTTTTCCTTGGAAACACGAAGTTCTGCGTTTTTTAATTCAATTCTGATGGTTCCTGAGATTCGTCTTGTCTGAGATTCGATAAATGTTCAGATTTTTTTTTTTTTTTTTGGAAACCTAGGCTTATGTCTGATGAATATAAATAAAATACTGTCCCTTTTACATTAGAATGAACACATTTCTTCTGCCATGTGAATATTAACTAGTGAGTACCAGCTAGAGTTAATAAAGCAGTGTCAGCTTACCTTGGCGTGATCACAGTGACTGCTGTGGTATGGTGGGTGGAGGTGGTGTTTGGCTTGCCTTTGAAAGAGAGAAATACGATTTTTGAACAAGTTTTAGTATTACTTTTCATTCAATCCTTTATTATTATTATTTGAAAACGCATTTTTGAAATGAATTCTTTTGTTAGCATTTGCAATTTATTATTATATTTATAAGAACGCGGGATATTTCTGTAGGACTCTTCATATGCATGATGAATAACCCTAAAAGTACACCGTTGTCATGTTTGTCAGTAAATAACATTGTTGATCTTTTACTAGAAATCATTGCATGTACTGGGATATATATATATATATATAGTTACAGTGCATGATGATAAGACCATTAAAATTATTTCACTTAGAGTGCTACACTTAACTTCACCGGGTTTTTTTAGTCGAGTTTATTTATGGTTTAAAGACCAGAGATAACACTTACCACATCGCTGGCATGCTTGCCAGTGGTGGCGGTCGTTCTCTCACGTGGGACCATGTTAAAGACACAGGTAGATGTGCTACAGCTGGGTTCCCCGCCATGTTGCCGTGTGTTGTTGTTGCTATACGCTGAGGTCGCTTACAACACATAAAATATTTGTAAATACTGGTTGCCTTTGAAGCTTTAGAAGTTTATGCTATGTATCAAAATGCACAATACATTAAAATTGGATCTCTAAATTATTATTCTCCAGACGACATTACTGAATTTTGTTCAAATTCTAAAATAAAAGAACACTGTATTAAATTGTTATAAGCGGCTATTGTTTACGCGTCACATACTTCCTAGTTACGCTTAACAACATTATTCTCACGTGTTACCTGAAATGACGATTTTTTTCTCTGTAATTCATTCAAAAACACAAAATCAGAAAGAGTGATGACATCAAATTTTTTTCAGTTATTTTTTTAATAAAATGGCGCATGTGAAAAACAAAACATAATTTAAGCGCGTCCAAAATCAAAGCGTTAAGAGTGTGTTGACAACGAATGAGCTAAGCGACCGAAACCAAACAAGGTGCGAGTTTGGGGTGAACA
This sequence comes from Lingula anatina, assembly GCF_051362555.1. NCBI lineage: Eukaryota > Metazoa > Brachiopoda > Lingulata > Lingulida > Lingulidae > Lingula > Lingula anatina. The sequence goes on along the minus strand of NC_141771.1, from coordinate 7,740,944 downwards.
GAGACAAGAGAACGTTGACCATGGCTGCCCAGACAGTGTACAATACAAATCAACTGAAATACCCGTACTGGACTAACGTGCCGCCTAATGTTCCAAAGTACCCCATGCCACCTGATATGTTCAGGTAAGTGCCATGCATTTTGTCGCATTAAAACTAATGTGCTCATATCATATATTTTCGTGAGGTTGTTTCTGCTACATGTACATGTAGCACGAAAATCACCCTATCCATTCATTTACAGTTCCTGATATATGTATGAACGCTAGATGTCATTTCGTCGAGTATCCTCCCCTCTTCTTGCTTTCAGTTCGACCCCCCCCTCTCTCTCTCTCTCTCTCTCTCTCTCCATTCTTTAGTTGATTCTTCCTGCATTGTTTCTTTCCTTAAGAATCAGTTCACATGTACAGGCATTTCACGAACCCCCATATCACTAGTACTGTACACCCAATACTTGTACATATTGGTGGATTTTTTTTTTTTTGGGGGGGGGGGGTCAGGGGGGTCCCGCCCACCCCCCATCCCCCTTCGATTTCTGAACAAAAAACAACGGTCCCTCTTGAAATTAGAATTTTGACTGACTGAATCATAGTTCTAAAACGTACCAAAGGACACCGTTCACCCTCTAAAATACCAAAAAAATTCGGGCCCCGAATCCCACGTCAAGGGGGGTGGGGGGGGGGGGTCGGCTTCGCTTCAAAATTTTATACTCATTTGACTGTTGGAATTATAATTTTCATTTGCACCGTATTTGAATTGCAGGCGCGAGGTTCCTGAGAAGTACACTAGACCTCTAGGCAGGCAGTCTTACCAGGTAGGCTTGTGATCTGCAAAATCATACAGGATATACTATTATATTAATTTATTAAACAGAATTATTAAATAGATAATGCTGGGGGTACATGTACTTACAAAGGTAGCATTACGTTACTCATGTTAGTATACTATTTGCAAACAGATCATAATATTAATTTATCATAATATTTAAGGTAGAACAGGATAGCTTTCTTTGTCAAAATAGTCATTAGTCATTGTTTGATGTATTTTGATAACGAGACCTTCATTTATTTACGATTCTTCGCAAAATGAAATGAATGGTCATTGTGAATGTCAAGAATTAACAGTGAAACGGAACATATTCCAGACAGATGCACACGTATCAGATATCTTGACTAATATTTCCTATCCTTCACCAAAAGACTGTCTCTCTGACTCATGGAATTAATTTCTACTTGTACCAGGTACAAGTAGCTTGTGGTCATGCAAAATCCATAGTAGGATGATTCCTTTATTTCCAGAACTGGCAGGACAAGTGGTACGACAACGGATTCCCTCTGAGCCGCGATGTCAAGGAAGAACTGAGGAAGGTTGACCCTCGTGAGCCAGGACAGCGACCATGGATGTACCAACCGGGCACGTGCAACTTGCGACGCTGGTCGCGATCCGGTGCCGATTGGCCAATGTCCGAGAAGGACTATTTCTTTAACGGCTGCACAGAAGGAGAAGCGACACGAGCACGAGGAATGAACCGAATTTGGACAACTACACACGAGCCCAATTTGTATCCCTACTCGAACTTTATGACGTCCACTTACAGGAAACCCGTTTATTCCATTTATGGACATTTGCAAAGGAGGCCCGTATATGGAGTAACGCATCAGCATAATCGACATGGAAATATGCCGTTTGAGGATTATTACTAATTGGTGGCTTCTCAAGGCATTGGAATGAACTGCAATAACTGCTTTTTTGGTTATTTACAATGATCTTGATAAAACAATATTATTTATAGGCATATACGTTTTAAAATTATTATTTTCTCTTTGAGATTAAACGTCTTTAAAGATATGTGTATAAACCGCTTGTACATGTAATCCCCACTGTACTACAAGGTACGGGCTGCATAGGCGACGAAATGGCTGTTTTATTTAGTGTGGATCTTGCCTTATTAGTCCACACATATTATGGAGAGAGAGGTGATATTATGGAGAGAGAGGGGGGAATTCACGCTCCAAACGCTTAAGTCTCCCAAAGCGTTGTCGTGACAAGAAAATGCGAGCCGCAAACCAAGGGGGCCCCTTCCAAGAAAAGAAGAGCGCCAGTAATTATAACATCAGTATATATAAATCATCAAAATTGCCATTATATCTTTACGCAACTCCATACCAGCCCGACTTTGTTGTATGTTTTATGTATGTTTTTGTCTTCTATTAACCAACTTATTTCAGACAATAAAAGCATTGAATATAAGCTTGACATTTTTGCATTAGGAATTAGATGTTTTCAGACGAAATCAAGGAACAAAAGGACATTTGTTAACTTCAACAACACGAATATTAAGCAGCCATATTTCTCTTACTGCGTTGTATTATGGGCAGTGGCCTGTTCACTAACAATATCGCCCATGCTGTAAGTTCAAAATGTAAAAAAAAGTATCAGTCTTCTCGTTGAGGGTGACACTTCATGCGCTCCGGTTATAAGTCATTCCCATCTTTTGTACATATGTGCAGTGACTACCAACGCAGCATCTGCAACTTTTTTTCACGAAATACATGTAGGTGATTAGCGCAATGCCACCACCCCCCCTAATCCCACTGATTACATTTTCATTTGAAAATGAAGTACTAGTACACTTCCAGAAATGCGGTCATACACCCGGTGCAAGTAGGGATAATTTAGGTGTCCGAACTTTTTAGTCCGTGTTATAAAGTTTTTTATGCACACCGTGGATAGGCAGAATAATGCACATAACACGGAGAATTATTGGAATTCGTGTACACAGCAACAAAATGGGGTACACATCTTGAATCAGTTCAAAGCGAAAACAACGGAAGCCCAAAATAAACCAGAGTGAAGTAACTGGGATGTTTGGGAATATTATAAAATTTGAATTTTACCAGAATCAGGAAAGAGTTAAGGATACTGCATCTGAGAACAGACAGGACAATATGACCACATGCAGAGAATAATAATAATAATAATGATTATAATAATAATAATAATAATTCATTTCTTAAAACCGTGCTACACATGCGTCTCAGCGCTGTTTACATGTACCTATGTATATAAAACCTAAGCACAGATAAATCAAAAACTACTACAAAAGTAATTAAAACTGAATTGTACAAGTTAACCGAATTTCTTTAAATGAAAAAGCTTTTTAATTCTCTTTAAAACAGCGACAAGAGACATTGAAAGACACGAATAGAAAAGTGTCTTGAAACAAATATTAATTTGTAAGTGCGAACTATACTCAGGCCGGTTACATTACAGTCACTGTATCAAAACTGTATTATTATTATTATTATTATTATTATTATTATTATTATTATTATTATTATTATTTTGTAATATGCGTGTAAATGTACCTTGCAGTAAAGAAGTATGCCCTTGTTAACCAACTGAAAAAGAGGCTGGCGGCTTAATGCAGAATGACGCATATTAAAATATTCTGTATGCTTTAGTATTGACGACTCCTAAGGTCGCATTCTTTGCTTATTTATAATTGATGTCTTTGAAACCACGGAATCCCCGAATAGCATACTGGTACACACAATATACTAGTATATATGCACAACAGCTTGCATGCCGTTGACTAAACTGTATGGATCGGAGGTGTAGATAACCAATTACTATCATATTGGGACCATGCTTTATAGAAGACACTTTCAGTGTAAGTTTTACTGAAAGTTAAGCACATAGATTAAGAGTAAACTTGATATTGGATTAGCTTGATATGTTGGGTATAGGGGCAATCAGAGAGAAGAGAGTTTTCTACAGCGGGACTGTCAGTATGATCTAACTGGATCATTGTTTTACATCGTTAATAGATGTAAGTTTTCATATAATCGTACATGTATGTATGAATTTTGTGTGGTCTCAATAAGATTTATTGTTACTCCACTAAGATTTTCATTATCAGAGGCTGACCTATCTTACTATTAAAATCAAAAATCTTTTAGGATATATGTGTTATTGCCTGTATGTGTTATTGCCTGTGGTGGAAAATTATTCTACGTCTCGATACTGTTGTTTGTCGAGGTGACTTAGAGTGTTAATATTGTTTCATTTTTTTTTTTTTTTCAAATGTAGATCTATGGGCGGTCTTGAAGCCTGGCAAGTGGCGTACGCCGTTAATAGGACTTATGATTTTTGCGCTTTATGTTTACATCATCACCCAATTTAGACTTCAACTTTTTTCGAAAACGGACTGGTTTCCATTACGAAATATATCAGAATCCCGCAGAGAGGTTGAAAAGACGTTTCCATTACGAAATATATCGGAATCCCGCAGAGAGGTTGAAAGGACGTTTCCATTACGAAATATATCGAAATCCCGCAGAGAGGCTGAAAGGACACTACCACCATCGACACCACTGCCACCCTACAAAGCTAACGTTACTCACCAGCACGTGGCACTCCCAATAAAACAACCAGCTACTGAGAAAAAGTCAACTCATTTTATTATGGTCAAATTCAAAGGACAGTTGTGTAACCACATGTTCGCCTATGCTTCTCTTATTGGCATCGCTCGAACTAATGGCATGACGCCTGTTTTACAAAGCAATGATATACTCAGAAAAATATTTCAAATCCCAGAGAGCGTCCCACGAGAAATGCCGGCAGGTGCGGCAATGGCTAAATTCCACGAGAAGCAATATGCCTTCTACGACAACAGGACGGAGGGACTTCACGCGCTACGCAAGAGTGTCCAATTAAAAACCTATTTCCAGTCGTGGAAATATTTCAAAGACGTTGGAGATGAATTGAGACGACACTTTCGATTTAGAAAGGAGCTTGAATTCCGAAACAAAATCGACGACTTCCTAACTACGGGAGCTTCTTCTGTCGGCGTGGATGCCGCCAAAGGCGACGTTGTATACGTAGGCGTTCACGTTCGTCACGGCAAGAGCATGACGCTTAATAGTGACAAGGGTTATAACGTCGCCCCACCAGGCTACTTCGCCAAAGCTATGGCTTATTTCGAAACTAGGTACAACAATATAGTTTTCGTGGTCGTTTCTGATGATCTTGCATGGTGCAAAGACAACGTCCAACACCCACGTGTTATTTATAGCTCCTTCGCTAAGGATGGCGCCTTAGACCTGGCTCTTCTGGCAAGTTGTAATCACACCATCATGTCAGTGGGGACGTACTCGTGGTGGGGTGCATGGTTGGCGAGAGGCGACGCCGTTTACTACAAAGACTGGCCTCTGAAAAACACCAAAATATTCTACGAAACTAACCACGAGGATTATTTTTTGCCGACTTGGGTTGGGATATCAGTATAACGTTCTGACTGCAGTGTTTTCCCGTTCCACTAACGAGGAAACACTAATAAGAATTGTTTATTCTAGAACTATTTCTCAAATGTATTTTCGCTAAAAAAAGTTCGAAATTTCAATACAGTGTAGAATCAATCAGCTTTGTTTTAATTTTATTGCCTCCTCAAGAAGATCAGTTGATTATATCCAGGAATAACAAGACAGTTTATTGAAGGAATGCTGGTCTGGTAATAAATACTTACCTACTATATAGACAATAGATAAATGTAAGAAAATATATGATATTCATATTCACAGAATGCCAAATACTTCTCCGTCGTAGGTTTAATTCCAACCACATTTCAGGCAAGGAGAGATAAAGAGTGACAGTGCATTGTGTTAAAATTGATAGACCGTGAGATGACTTCTGTGGGGCTAATTGTATCTCGGCAACAACCTACATTTGCATCGCCTGGGTCACTGTTGGTGCCTGTTGAATGTGGACGAAAATGAAGTCGTCTTCGGGTGTATAGGATTCTCTAGCCACAAGCTGCGTTTATAACAATATCGGAGTAGAAAGCATGAGTTCATTTTCAGTTGTCACCTGTGACATATAACTTTCACTGATGAATTGACAATTAATTGACAAGTTGTCGCTTTCAATGTTTTAACAGTTAATGCATTCCTTTTGAAAGCAGGTGTAATAATTTGCGAGATGCAATGCATGTAGATAGTGAGTACGAGACGTGACTTTTATTTCTTAAATATCTTATAAAACACACAACAATATCTATAAAAAATACAAACCTACATATCTACAGACTTGACATTTAATATGGAATATTTTTTTCCAAATCATTTTTCATCAGTTTGTTCCTATTTTGCTGACTGATGAATGAAAATAAAGATTGAAATCGTCTTCTAATAACTTTTAATTATCTCTTTGATGTCATTGTGACATCAGTTCATTAATGGAATTGGCCAGAGAAGCAAACAAAAACACATTGCCTATTCTACGTCATATGACAACCATTAAAAGAGATATTTTGGATCTCCATATTTTCCAAATTATTGTCTGTAAAAGAGTTACACGCTCCCCAAAGGACCCTCATGTCAGTGTCTAGTCACAGTAACGGTCGCTGTAACGCCTGACTTCTTCTGGCTGCTACCAGCGCTTTTAAGTGGCAAGGCATATTCCTTGGGATAGGTTTTTAGAGTTCAATCTGGAATAACATTCCAGGCATCAGTCAAAACCTGTCCTATTTGGTCCAGTTTTGTTGTACGGCATGTAGGCCATTGATTCTGCGAGTAATGGCCTACTCACATGCTATCCATGTGGTTCAAATATGGCGGTTTTGATGACCAAGGTAGCTGCTCATTCCCTTGGTTCTGTAAGTTATCTGCTATTAAAAGTGCTCTGTGTGAATCGGCAATCTCACCGTGCAACCTAAAATTGTTCCTAAGGTGCCCCCTATCAAATGATAGTCAAGTGGTTCCCAGATTATTCCTTTATTTGATCTGGTTCAGGTTTTCGTCGATGACTGCCGTTGGTGTTTTGGCACCAATGTGGTATCCACTCCAAATACTGACGCTGGTAATGACCTTAGTCACTTTAGACGCGGCACACACTTCGTCGTTGGCCTCTTCTGGATGTCTGTAAACTCTTTTTTGACTAGTTGAGCGGTACAGGTGAAATCTGACCTCAATAAAGAAAGCCACGAGGTTTCAGTGTTCAACCCAGAAAAGGTCAAGGTCCCCAATTCATTAGAGAAACTTACAACGATGTTTTGCTGTTTACAGTGGGTTCCTCGGAGGTCGTTTGGTATTCTAACCTGCTAAAACCAGTTTGGTGTTCGCTAAGGGCCTTGAAATATGCGTTTTGGTGGCAATTTTCCCCTCATTCTGAACGGACTGGGTGTTTTTTGTTTAGTTGCAAAAACATATCCTGAAAGACAGTGGGTCCTGTACCCTGGTGGTAAGATTTCAATACATTGGGTGTGGCCTCTATGTAGGTACATCAGTCTGGGCATTACTCTATAAAACTGTGCGGACCGTTTCGTTTGGCACGATTATCTGTCTGGCAATGTCTGTCTTTTTCGCGCCATTTTGCCACAGATTAACAAATTTGTAAAGCACTTGATAGCTCATTTTACACACTGCTTAACCGACAACCTGCATGCAAAATTTCAAATTCTTCTATGCAGAAGTTGCCGACATATGGATACTTTTTGGACGGAACCATGCTTAGCCAAAGCCAAGCTTTGACCTGCCCAAAGGAGCACTACCCAATTAAATTACTGCATATTACATAAAAGAGAAGCGAAACAAACCTGATATTCAGTTAATTGGAAGCGACACACATGACTTCACCCTTCTCCATTCACATATCTTATATGAGATTGGAGTTTTTTGAAAAAAGAACGCATTTCTACCTAGGCATACCCTCGAAACTGAAATATTCCATATTAAATGTCAAGTCTGTATTAAGAGAAAAATCAAAGAATCATCCTTTCCGTTGGCTATGGGAAAAACAACAGCTTATAACAACTGTGTTTGGTAAAATGACACTTATTTCAAATACACATTATTATCTTTAATAAAACGTTGATCAGAAACATGGTTGTTAATTATCTCATATGATCTTTTGTGATTCATTTCTTTGGATCCAGGACGTCTTTGGCTTATGAATTTTATTGCATTTTTTTGATGCAGTGTAACGAAGAGAAAATTGTAGTTTCACACTTCAATTCACCTTTGTAATAAAAACTGAATTTTTAAATATGAATATATTTTTCCATGGCCAATGTGAAATTCTAGCCCTACAAGGTAATTACGATTATTACAGGTCAGTTTTTAGCCAGAAATATTGGAGTGATTATTAAGGACAAACGTCACCTGTACGAAGTAACGGGGGAAGGGACTACGGTTCTTGGCGGACAACTATTTTTGTTGAACTTGTGAAAGTGAGTAAAGTTCCCTTTGCCGTATAATAGGATGTCATTCAGTGCCCGCAATTTTATAATAGTAAAACTTTACTCGCTAATTGTTTCATATACACCTGTATTAGTAATACACATGTACATGTATGTATGTAATACACATGCGTAGGTAATATGGGCCGGAGGCCTTGAATCCCTCAATAAACTTGTTCCAAGTGATGAGCACTAGGCAGTAGCAATAGCACACGTTGTAATGGCATAACCAAGGCCATTAACTATTATTATTATTATCATCAACTGTCCACCTTTCATTTGATCGTAACGACTATAAAGATAAAGAGGACGTCCCGACCCCACTCGTGATGACAACAAGTCACATGCCGTCAAGAATGCCATGTACCGTCATAAATAAGCCTGCGGCAAGGGAGACCGAACAAGCGGCGAGAGCATGTGCCCGGGGATATTCCACTTAGTAAATACCCTTTGTGAAGTATTTTAGTGACACAGTGGACGTCGTCTTCGGTAAAGGAATCACAGGTATACGTACCAGAGGGCTTTGTGAGAGGGTTTACGTTCTCTTGATGATTGTTGTTCTTTGTTTTATGAAGTCATCTTCCCGGTTGCAACTATCAAGGACAGCGATCGGCAGCAAAACACCGAACTGTGACATTTATTCCACTTGGAACTTATCAGAATATAGCCCAGATAATAGTTACATCGGAGATCAAGTTAAACTGGGGTGATCATCTTCGTTAAAAAGTCCGTGAAATCAACATTGTTCTTAACATTGTTTTTCCCAGACAGAAGGGTTAGTGAAAGGTAAGTAAGAGAATCGAATGACTCTCTTTTTATCTTAAGACATATCTGTGAATATCTTGTGAAAAATCAATATGTCGCCCTGTAGAGGGTATGTGAAAGAGGGTACCCCAGCTTGGTTATAATATCCTCTTCGTTATCTGCGCTGTCTTTTGTCATGATTTACCGAGCGTAAGCTTCCTATTAAAACACTATACATGTAACTGTAAGTCATTCACAAAGCTAAAAAAACAGTGACACTAATACATAGTGGAGTAAGGCTTGAGATAAGCTAAAGCTACGGCCTACCTCATGTTTAGTTTGTTTGTTTGTCTGTTTGTTTGTTTTTCCTGGAATTGAGATTTTTTATTATTTATCATCCGTTTTGAAAATATTGTCTTGGACTCCAAAAGACTTTACTTGAAGCGGAATCTTCTCTCACTCCATACATAAGTTATAGATCAGATCATTATAATTTTTCTAACATCTATATTACCATGCTAATAACATTTACCGTAACAGCTAAATCCGCAGTTTTTCCCCGTGTTTTTTCCATTAGCTAATCGATATATTAATAGATCTTTTTAAAGCTGTCCTCCTAAAATGCCAGTGAACTAGTACATCATTTTTCATACAAGTCAGATTTAAGTACGCTAAATCATCATTAAACTTCGGTAATTGTAATGTAACCATACCGGTGAATGGCCTAACGGTCTTTTCACATCAAACGTTGTATCTTATTGATGCAGTTTTATCGGTGTGACAGGGATGTCGTTCCCAAGAATAAAAGTCGAGGGTCCCATGGCAATTATTACATGTTAGGGGTAGCCGGTCTTACGAAACTGAGGGTCCGTGTGTCAGAAAGTTCGCCCTCCATTTATTTATAATGGTTAGGGTCAGCCTGACCCAAGTGGGTCAAAATCTAAGGCGAGGCTTACCTGTACAAATGAATGGGAAGCGGACTCTCTATCATGGGAGGGGGGCTCTCTGTCACGTTACACCGGGGTAAAAAGGCCAATGACGCTTGTACAATATGATGGTAGCGAGAAACAGGTGACTACTGTTCCTACCTTTCCTGTTACAATCTTGTGACAGTAAGTAAAGTCCCCTGTAGGGCATAATTACACTGATATTAAACCGATACATCTATATCGTTAATATATAAATATCGACACAAAAAGGATCTTAAGCCTCTTTAAAGACAAAGCAGACCATTTTGTACTGAGAGATAAATCTTTCGACCAATCCTAACGAGGAAAACCGCATCAAACCGCAATGGATTTGTAATGGGGTTTGTCATAAATCTCAGTCTACCGTTACATTGGTTTCATCTAATAATAATGAAGCTGGGCATGGCGACAGAGTACCAGTAGGTAAGCTTTGGCATATGATAAGATTTTTTACTTTTTTTCCAAATCAAAGGACAAAATCTGCTGGATCGCTTTATTTCTTTTCCTTGACGCGTGCCCGAGTGGTGTGTGTGTGTGTGTGTGTGTGTGTGTGTGTGTGTGTGTGGTTGCGGTTGGGGGGGGGGCATAACTATTTACGTCAAGGCCATATAAAATTTACACTTTCATTTTCTTTCAATATTATGATAATTTTATGCTAAATGTACTTGTCAACAAGTTGAATCTAAACCGCAATAATTGTCAACACGGAGGATGAAGGCCACATTTTTCAGTGCTATTGACATTATTTTGGGGGAGCCATCTCAACCATAGTGACCAACGTTTTTCATTAGCAAACGATCCGTACATTTTTTCATAAGTAATAAGACACATTACTCACCATATTGTCTATGAACAAAGACACGGCAATGCCTCCATTAGTGCTAAATGATATTGAATTAGATTAAATCTGAACTGAAATACTGTACTTTGGGGTACATGCGTTAAATGCCTCCTTTTTGGACCTATTCACTGGTTGTCCTAATGTTGGTAATTGATAAAAATGTAAATAACACTGTTGATGACGATGAACGTGTTCTGTTTATTGTAATCTGTAATATCGTATTTATGGTAGGGGTTTATAAATGAGTCTTGTGCAACAGCTTCCACTTTGTCCTCTCACCCTATTTGTCCAATTGATGCTTAGGTTTGTTATTAGAGTCCAATAATGTCCAGGAATGTTGTATGGTAAATGTACGTTGCCGAAATAGGTCTTACATGTGTACTCTACTGATACCCAGGTAATTGCCAGACGGAATGAACCTTTGTCTAAAATTATTTTCAGAAGGTACACCAAAATAATTATTTGGAGTTCCAAGCACAAACTACATGTAGATAGGTGGGGTACCTTATAGGGAGTTGAATAGTTTTGATGACATTTTTTTTTAGTGTGCAACCGATTACCATGTTTGCGCTACCACATATTGGACGAGCATAACATACAGACATTCTTATTGTACATCCTCGTTTTAGTATCACTATTATTATTATTTTATTTTTTAAAGTCTCTTTATGTTTATTTCTAGATTAATTTATACTTTTTACAAATGTTTTGGAATAAAACTTGAAATTTGAACAAGGTCAAAAATTTGCTGTTTTTCATCCTTGTTAATAGCCCACGTACCTACAGTATTTTGGCTGTAATACAAAGTGCACGTACACTATTCTACTATAAGGCTACCTATTCCCTCTGGGCATGATGACGACGAGAGACTCTTTCATAACTGTGCTTGGTGTTCTCATTCATTTTCCACCTTTCCCCCCAAGCACATTGTCACAGATAAGTCACAGATAAGCAGAAGTGAGTACCGGAAGACACGGAGCATAAATTGTCTCAGCATAAGACAGTTAGCATGTATCTGATTAGAAATCGTCTCAGCATAAGACAGTTAGCAAGTATCTGATTAGAAATCGTCTCAGCATAAGACAGTTAGCAAGTATCTGATTATGGCGATAATCCAGGGAATAAAAGTCCGTCAAGTTCTCGTCGATTTTTTTTTTTTAGACTGCCTATTGACATAAGACAGTCTTGTTTACTTTTTGAATATAAAACTTTAAATATGTAATCTGTAAATCTTAAATGTAAACTTCAACGCACATTAAACATATTGCTTAAAAACTGTGAACCAATGTACGCAGCCTTGTCTGCAGTAGGCCTATACGGTGGCGCCCTCTTAAAGGGGTTTTATTTTAAATAAATGTTCACACTGTATGTGTGTGTGCGAGCACCTAAGCGTGTGTGTGTGTGTGTGTGTGTGTGTGTGTGTGTGATTGTAAATTGTTTAATTGAGTCTATGTATTACTGTGCGTGTACTCGTTGCCAGATGTGTTCCGCATGACATTGCCGTCACGTAAATCGTGATGCGTCACACTGTTCTGATCTCCCATCCACGGACAGTTTTCCCTCAATAAAAGCTGCATTCCCGTTACATTAAAATTATCTAACGATGACTTGCACAGTTGTGTAATCGGGGCTTTTTTTTTTTAACAACTTTTATTCAAAAGAATGAAGTGGAGGCAAGGCGCTGGAAGTATTATATGCTCTCCACAAAATTAAATAAGTAAATAAATAAAACAAATGGATCGGGGCTTTGCTTGCAGATTTTTAAAAAGAAAACGGATCTAGCCTTCGCATGAGGAATTTTAAAATCCCCCTCCGCCCCCGCTGTCACCAAAAGTGTACCAGCTTGTCAGGGCATCTAAGTCCCACATTGATAACCGTGTCCGTTATCTTGACTCGCACACTGTAAGTTCCCAGGCGGGGCTTAGATACAGCACTGCACTGTAAATAGAATATACTCTGATATGGACGCTGAGACTACGAACTACTGGGCGACCTAACATGGCGGTATAGCGTAATCTACTGCGGAAAATTACACGGTACAGGTAGGGACAGAAAAGGGATCAAGATTTAGCTGTACCGGTACGTTCTGTTATGTCACTTTGCCAAGATTAAAGTAACTGTTTTCCAATATTTCGGTGTCTGTCAAGTGTGTCAAGTGACCTTCTCGGGGTAAGGTGTTGAAATAACGTGTACTCGGGACATGAGAATTCAACTCATCCTGTTGCGTACACGGTACTTTGACAGCGTCTGTGATGTGACTGCGATATTTTACCGCATTACATTTATAAGCAATGGTTACGATGCTTCACTACCTTGTTAACTCTTCTTGTAGATACAGTAGGCCGCATACGCGTGCGTTTATGTTCTGATTGTGATAGATATTCAAGTGGCTACATATATATTGTTGGACATGTTAAGACTTTTTTGTAGATTTGTGTAGGTAACTAGTACAGCAATCAAAGAGGAAGAGAAAGTGCGGGCGCCATCCTTCCATGTACAGTAATCTCTAACAAACCATTAATGTAGAGCATCCTAGGTAAGACTTCAGTGCGTTAGAGGTGACGATATGCGTTTTGATAACAATGTCGAGATTACCAGCTGTAGGTGGAAGTGAAGATATATGCCCCTTTCTACGGGCAGACACGTATCTGTACCAGTGGACTTTTTGGCTGCTTCAGCTGCTACAAAATCGGTAAAAGGTTCTTTAACCGGAGTTTTAACGGTTAGAAGGGCCTCCTCTGGCGGAAAGCAGACGCACTGCGTGCGTGCACACATACATAAAGCACACCTGTGTCTGTCCCAGTGTCGTCACCGTTAGTGTCGCCGTCGCAGTGAACTTTTTTACTCGTAAACAGCGTACAATGATTAAAATGCTACTTATTATTATCACACTTACAAGTATTATTACACTGGGGCGGGACAACCGAGGCATTTCCCTCCAGGGTGAGTTTACCGTATCCGGTAGGCTATTTTAAATGAGTTTTCTTCGGTTAAGGCTGCCCGTCTATTGTGGACAGTCGCCTTACGTCTGTGATTAGTCATGCTGAGCTGTACTGGAACACGTACAGTAAATGCCACAGATCGAAAATTCCCACCACTGATACTACACAGTGTATAAGGCATTAGCTTGAAATCATGAAAATGAAAATATAACACGAAATTTCCTCAAATCGTCGTCATATAAAACACCGTCTGATACATGTCATCCTGTTTACTTTATGAAAATAAAATTTGGTCTGTAAATCTTAAATGTAAACCTCAATGCAAGTAAAACATTGCTTTAAAAACCGTGAACCGCAAGAGGTCCTGATCTGCAGTATACGGTGGCGCCCTCTTTGTGGTGTTTTGTTTAATTGGTTAGAGTTTTATAACGTGTGTGTCGCTCGTGCATGTGCGTGGGCATGTGTGTGCGTGTGTGCGTTATATACATTGTAGATGTTAAGAGCTGACTTTTCCATGATACAAACATTAGCACAAAACCTACAGAAATGGAATACATATGTACATGTAGCTTGGTGTGTGGAGGGAGCGCCTCCACGGACCTCCATGGTTCCGACCCTTGGAAGTGTGTGTGTGTCAGTGTGTGTGTGTGTGTGTGTGTGTGTCAGTGTGTGTGTGTGTGTGTGTGAGAGAGAGAGAGAGAGAGAGTGCTGTACATGTACCTGTATGACGGGGTGAAATCGACAGTTTACAGTTAATAAAAGAAGGAATTAAGCCCCTCTCTCTCTCTCTCTCCCTCCCTCAATCCCTCCCTCTCTCTCTCTCTCTCTCTCTCTCTCTCTCTCTGTGAGTGTTTGTGTGTGCATATGTGACAAACGATAAACACTAAGACATCAGATGAATTTCTATTTTACTTACAAGTTGTGGTATGTGAAGAGGATGGGACGCTTTCACAAATTAGGTCGGAGGTGTGTGGGAGTTAAAGAACGGTTCATGTATATATACAGTACAAACTTGTACATGTAGCTAATTGACCAAACGGCTCTATTTAAAAGCCACAGTTGTTATAGATATTTTAAGATATCTCCCCCTACTTTATTTTTAAAAGTGAAACAAAACGTCAGATTCGTTAATATAATTACCAATTAGACTGCTTCTCTCCTACATTTTAACCTGTATATCTGTACACTAATACAACATTGAAAGTTTCGAAGACAAAGATAGTGGTTTTTGTTTAACGTTTTATGTGGAAGTTTGAATGTACATTGTAGATGAATGATTCTTTGGTTGGTGGGAGAAAATCAGTTCCCAATCCAACCACCAAGTCTTAATTTAGCATTCCACATGCACTTACTTATTGATATATCGTTTGTGTAAACAAAGGTGAAACAAATACTGTTTGCAACCTTAAATTAATTTCAACCTCGCTATATTAAAATTGATATGCGCATTTCACTGTCGTACGTTACATGCACAAGTTCTTATATTTAGCATTCTCATCATGCGTTCTAGGCAGAACCGTACGAAAATACCAATCTGTCATTCTTTGCTAGTGGTTACAAAATGTTGAATTTGACCGAAAATTTCAAACTTTCTCTGGGAAGCTGTAATTTTGCGATGTGATAGCTACACCATCACAGTTTATCATTTCATAAAAAGGGAAACAGCAGCTGCCCTTTTTAGGGCACACAGGAGAGTTGAACAGCTATACCCACCAAATCCAAGACGCGTTACCCTGGGCAATATATTTTGCACAAACTAATGAAAGTCTAATGGAATGTTTTCAGTTTTAGTTTAAATCATAAGGGGGTGTTGTCTCAATGCTTCAAAACTGGGTTTGAAGAATTTAATCCACATTTCATAATTAATAAAAATGGTGAATATGGGGTTCACGGTTACGTTATTGACGCGGGTACAAAACTTTTTATAATCATGTAAATAATAACAATATTTTTGCTATTATCCATACACACTTCAATCATGAGGGGCACACCACTTTCACATGCTTTTAAAATGGAATTGACAAACACAGAGGAATAATGCACATATTTTATTTACTGTAACTCTTTCACATGGGACACACACTGAACAAAGTTGATCTAAAGAATGTTCCAGATTGTAGTTTTTTATCTGAATTATTATTTTTTTATTATTATTTTAACACAATAACGTTCAGTTAAATACAAAATTTAACAAAATGAAGTTCAGTGTAACACAAAGTTCATAATTATAACATTCTTCCTGACATATGTGGACCAATGGTGATATCTGTTCTGTGCTCACTAAGGCATCCACTCTTGGGATTCTGAAAAAAATCACACAAAGAATCTGTTAACTCTGATAACGAACAATGGATAACCTAAGGTCACAAATAGTTTATTGCTTATTCAAACAAAGTACAGTGCATTATGAGTGGCAAACACGCATATTACTGAGACACATTTCCTTCACCCATTTTCGGTGCTTCATTGCGTAACGTAAGTGTTGCTAGTAATCCATTATTGCTGTTTTTACAGACGGTTAAATTTTAAACGCACGGAATACAGTGTAGCAGCTTAATTTAAGACAAAACTAAAAAAAAGTAATTCAATTTCGATGATTGAGTTTTCGAGAACAAGAGAACATGAATACGGTATCACCGCGTCACCATGTTCAATGTGACCTTTAGTCCCCCATGTGACACAGACGCAAAACGAAAGTTCAGACGAAGTCACCCTACTTATAGAATGGTAAAAATCAATCGGTACACAAATATGTTGAAACAATTGAAGAAAAATGAAACGAAACTCATTATTTCTCACCTTCATACAAAGAAGATCCCAATAAACAATCCTGTGACGGTTAAATCGAGGGAATTACACCTGTGCCCTGCATCCTATCTCGACAGCGTCATTGCGTGACATGTTATCAGAATGGGCCACCCGCCAGTTTGAGCTGGTTTTTTAGTGTGCAAAAGAAGCCATTCGTGTGTAAGACGTCATCAGTTAGTGAGTATGGAAGAAGATCGCTATCGATGTATAATTTTCACGCGGCATTTTAAAGTCGTCTGATAAGAATCGATCTCTGAAGTTTCAGCGTTGCGAACGTTATATTGGGACGCGGTGAAGAAAAATCGACCTTGCTGAGCAATAAATGTGAAATTCTTAAGAAAACTGATATTATCATGGATTTCGTGACACAAACTAACCGACATACTACTTTGGACGATTGAACAGTTTTAATACGGAAAGATAGGATTAGATGAAATTTTCATCGGGGTGGGACACCGCATGTATCGTAAGTTAAGCTAATTTTGTGATCATTTTTCAGTCACTTCAAATAAATTTTTATTTAAATAACCATTTGCACATTCTGTTTATTATATCTTCTTGCAGTAGGTGTATTCCCTGCTTCAATAATTCATTCAAACCCTAAACAAACTGTTCCTAAATAGAGGTAGGGTCGAAATTCCACAAAAAAGGACGCCATTTTGAGGGTAATTTTGATATATTTTCTGCTTTTTCTCTTATTTTGCTTTTATAACAGCATCCTCCTTGCTCATGCAGCTTCTTTGATTTGTTATTGAAACATACACAACGATGTCATGAGAATTTGGTTGGCTATCTAAATTTAAATAACATTCTTGTTATGGCCCCCCTGCAGTGCACCACTAGCAAAGAATGACTGCAATATACTATCATGACTTACATATTGCTTTGCCTTTAATCAGAGAGAAATAGAATTGGAAGGGTGATTTTAGCACAATTTTTGCCCATCCACTGCTATAGTGTGAAAGACAAGAAAGTCCAAGGCATGAGTTAAGATGTGAAATAGAGCCACGTCTATTTTAATAGTTGCAGTCATCTCAGGTATTCTCATAAAATTTTAATTCATGTTAGTATGCAGTAGTTAAACAGTGGGTGGGTTGAAATGACTGTAAATGAAAAGTATGGCGGAGATGTTTACGTTTAATTACCATGGCAACAACTGGCGAGTGATAAGGGTTATATCGGGAGAATGATGAAAAAGGGAAAATGAGGGCATTATTTAGGTCACATTAAATATGCCACCAAAATGTTGATTTATTTGACTTTTATCCGACGATTTAGCGGCTAAGTTTTATGAGGCCCACGTGCGACTTCCAAGCTCTGAGTCTACGCATGCGCTCTCGGCGACATGCATGACTGTTGTGCTCTTTGGAAACATATTATTCGTTAATGTATGCGCGGTAAATTCTGTTCAGAATGTCCTGGACGACTTAGCGCATGAACAACATTTTATTTTTAAATTAGTAACGCATCAGACACAACATTATCAAAATCATTACTGGTTGGACGTCTAAATAAATAAATGCGGTTAGACGGATGCACCCGCTTTTGCTATCACCCCCACATGTAAAAACACGGGTTAAAAGTGTGGAATAAAAATAGTTTTAAAAAACTAGATCCAGTCATCTTAGTGTGCTTTCTTATAAATTATTCATGTGAGTTTGCTTTAATAGAACAGCGGGTGAGGCGTACTTACTGAAAATAAAAAGTATGCCGCGGATGTTTACGTTTGCCATAGCAACAGCTCGCGAGTGCTACAAGAAAACTGGAGAAAAGTAAAAAAGGTAAAAAAAAGGACATTATTTCGTATGTTTTTTAGTTTCTTCGCAGATGAATCTAAATGCTAGTAGTTGAACTGTTCGGCTTGTATTCGTCGATTTAAAAGCTACATATAGTGAGGTTCAAATGCGGCTTCCATGCCATATGTCTACGCATGTGTATCAGACGTCATGCATGACGCGAGTGCGCCTTGGAAACAGGCCATTTGTTACCATGGTAAACTATAGTCAAAAACCAGCCAAAACCGGTCAGAACCGGTATTATCCCGAAAAATCTGGCCCACGTACAGCATTTCATCCAAATTTACAAGGAGACAGACGCATCACCATCAAAACTAACATTGTGAACGTTTTATGCCGGTTTGATAGATGCACACACTTTTAATTGTACATTAAGGTTACATGAAATGTAAAAAAGAAAGCAAAAGGTTGATTTTTAAGAATGTTTATGGTTAAAGGATGACCTCTTATCAACAAGACAGCCCTGAGATTTTTTAAGGTTCAGGTGAAACTGGTTCACACCTTGCCATTTTTCATTGCCTTTATTTCCATTTTAAGTGGATGGAATAGATTCGTGCGTGTGGCTTTATCTCAGTTGTTGGCGTGTGTTCGGTCGAGATAAATTTCTCATACACTGTATATAGCGCATAGTTAGTAGTGTCTCACTTACGAAATACCGCAACTTTTATAACACACTGCCCAGCTACAATCATCATAATTAGAGATTAGAGATCTGCCCAGACAACAGTTAGGATTTCTATATTACGATAAGGTAGGAGGAGAGGAGGATTAACAATCTCCTGCTTTCCTTGCTGTAAGCTTAAAATTCATTTTAAGATATTGTCCTTATGATATCACCGCCTGATAGATTTTTCTTACATTTATTGCATAAATAGTTGGCACTAGATTATAAAAAGGTAGGTACCCATGATATTTTTGTTGCTATGGTGATTTGAACTTTGAATCTAATTTCTATATAGAGAGAGCCATATAGGAAATTTCATTTTGGGTACATTTTCAATTTTCTTCACAGACGAAGTGCATTCACTGTTCGTAAATTTTGTTGCTATGGCCCATTGTTTCAGGATAAAAAAATAACTTCTATTATCTTAGTACCTAACATTTCCTTAGCAGGCTGTCTATCTGTTTGATAATGTAGGCCTAAATTGTGCGTGCGTGAGAGAGGGAGAGAGAGAGAGACCGTGTTGAACAATGAAATGGCTTGCTGATACAAAGGTGCATATAAATGGTATGCTTCGTCTCAGATTTGCTCATTTTTGACATTGGATGCCGCAGTTATTGCCAAGCCAACCCTGCAAAATATCACGAGGTTCGACCAGGAGAGAGATACAAAGATGTTAAGTGCTCATAGATAACACACTGTACGCCTTAAAAATTAAAATGACATTTCTTTTCATTGACATACCTCCCGTCTTCTATGCGCAACCGCGCGCTTCGTATGCTGCAATTCTACTAATTTTTCTTCTATGGCTTGCAAACAGTCCATTCCCCTGAACTTAATAATTTTTCCTCTTCTGGCGTGTACGCTTACCATGTGATTTTATTGAATACAATATCCATTATCAGTAAACCTCCTGTATGTGGGCCGCTGTGTTTCCGAGAATGTTAACAAATGGCATCAACTTTGGCTGCAACTTATCTGTTCCCGACATGACGTCCGATAGAAGCTTCTCTTAGACACTAATTATATTTCTTTCGTTCTCTCTCTCTCTTTCTCTCTGCGTGTGTGTGTGTTTGTGCATTTGTGTGCGTATTAAAAACGGATCTAGTGAAGACCTTATCGATATATGTGCAGCACATTTGAAATAGAGAAGGTATTGTTTGATTTCGAAAAAGGAGAAGAACCCGCAAATAACCCCCCCTCTCTCTCTCTCCATAGTTATCCACTAGCTGTTTTCATGTCTCTCCTGGAGATGCCAAGTGATTTTAGCACGCTCGACCTACTGTAACACGTACTAGTTTTTCCACAAGAAATAACAGAAAACTCAGTTTATTAATTTGGTTGAAGTAAATACATTTGCGTATGCAGACATAGGGATTCTTTGATCATTTCCTTTCTTATTTGACTGAAGTCCAACTGGTAAATATGAATTCATTATCGAAACCAGTTAGGCTCCAGTATCCAAGCCGCAAAAGTGATTACCTTAACTGCCTAATGACAATTACGAACTAATAGCCAGACAAGCTGCTTAAATTTTGGTCTGGGATGATCACGTTGAGTTTTATCGATCTTTTTCTCTAATGAACGGTGGGAAATTTTGCACAGCGGGGGTTCTGATAGGTTTTGTACAGTGCCGTTCTATGGGCTAGCTCTGCGGCACTTTTACTGTTGTCTTTTATTAGTATTATCGGACGGTATCGAAACCATCATCTTAAATTCTGAGATAGGATTGAGGAGGTTTTGTAACGTCCACTATCAGAGGCGGAATTTTAGTAATTTTGATTTGCTTATCTTTTTTTTTTTTTTTTTTGCATCTCTTTACCAAGCAGAATTATGCTCGTCATTACACCAAGAGAGAGTTTGTCACCGTCCATAAATTGAAGTGTTTTTTCCTGTGGCAACTGATTTCTTAAACGGAAATAACGGTTATCTGATAAGTGAAAAAAAATATCATTATATGATCATATTGCAGGACGAGAAGCAAAGCCATGGAATGGATCTTGCTGCTGTTCTCCGCTGTCGTCTGCTGTCATGGAGGGGCGGTGTGGGACTCCTGGTATAATTTTGGTAAGTAAAACAAATTACGGCAAAGAGATACGAGACCTTTCTTCCTTGTGGCGT
This sequence comes from Lingula anatina, assembly GCF_051362555.1. Taxonomy (NCBI): domain Eukaryota; kingdom Metazoa; phylum Brachiopoda; class Lingulata; order Lingulida; family Lingulidae; genus Lingula; species Lingula anatina. The sequence goes on along the minus strand of NC_141771.1, from coordinate 7,719,829 downwards.
TCTTTATGTACAGGATCCAAACAAAACCAGTGTTCTTCTCTGCCTATGTTTTTTATTATCCTCGCACTTTTGTCAAAAAAAGTCCGTGATCGCATTCATTTTATTTTTATTTCTTTTATTTTATGTAATTGCTGTCAATTGGTATTCGTTTGTAAAATCCCATGTGTCAAAAGTATCAAGGTTTAAATTTACACGATGGTTTTTTTCTATTTGTGAATAAAGTTATTTAATTAATTGGTATGATTCTGTCCTCTATGGCGTACAAATACACATTCCTACATAACACTTTCATGCAAAAAAGTAGTGATCTCGTTCACAAATGCACACGCAGACACACGTTAGCACACGTGTTCTATCAAATCACGAACACACACTCGCGCGCGCACACACACACACACGCACACACACACACACACACACACATAATATCGATTTGAACAAACAGGCAGACAGACGGTCAAACCAACATGGCGGCGGTGAACCCCAAAGACAACATGTAGGGCAGGACTGACGTCAAATAAAAGAACTAGAGCAAAATTTAGAAGTAGAACAAAAGAACTCGGTAGATGAAAAGACAGAGTGACTAATACCCGTGCGATTAGGTACTGTATAAATGTATGACAAGTACATTTATTATCAGATGAACAGGAATCTATAGTGGGCATTATATTATTAACACATGAGAATCACCGCTGTATTGACATACAGATACTTGTATCTGTAATGTTTATATTGAAAATGAACGCTAAAAAACCATTTATGTTAAGATGCCTTCTTTTCTTAAATTGACAGAATATTAATTGCGAACATCAGTTTAAGGTTTTAACCGTGAAATTCTACAAAATATTGAATCCAAATATGGACTTTGTTTGTCCACTATCTTGGAACGAAATAATGCTAATATATAAACAATGGATGCACTAAATTATTGAATTGTAGGACTATGTATACAAAACAAAACAAACCCAATAAAAACAAATAAAAATTAATAAACAGTGTCAAATGTGCAAACGACTTTGACGCGCGAGTGGCTGCAGTCCAGGCTTTTATTTCAGTGAATTTAGGGAATTCATTCTACGTGACTGATAAAAGTCCTTCTGAGTAATTAAGATACAGTGTTGCGTATCACCTTAATTGAATACAACGCCGAATCTGAATGGATAAATTGTGTTTTCGTCAATAAAAAATTCTTTTGATAACAGAACTGCGTCGCGGGACTTTGATCGATAATTAAATTGATATTCTCATGAGACATGATGACGACTGCGAATAATTGGAAATTATTATCACACCAGTCTTATTCTGTATGCTCTATTTATATTAGCGAGATGTAGTTTTTCCGGTTATCGTTTTATGAAGGCGCTGATGTGTGGACTTTTCTACAGAATAAAACGTAAAACCACGAAATTTGCTGCAGACATGAACTGATCTCACCGAATCAAAGGTCATATCACACATTTAATGATGGCGTAACTTACGGGTGTAAATTACTATAAAACAATAATTTCAAGAAATTTTCAGATCGCGCAATTATTCCTCTTGTCTTTGCTTTTCATCTGTGTTTTTTTTTTTTTTTTTTTTTCAGATTTCATTGAAAATGCGCAATTCTGTCCAAACGTCTACCCACTCTTTAAGTACCAGCACCTCTCCAAACGCTCTACCTCGTCCAATTGGAGCCAAGGGACACCTGTAACGGACGGAAACGCCACAGCTTCCGGTATATATACGCATGCGCACGACAACAAAGCAGACGACAGCGATCCCTTTCTGATATCCAGGTCACATTTTAGTGAAGACCTCGATGATGATTTTGATGAGACAAATGACTCTTTCGATGCGGGTGAAGAAGAAGATGACAACAACGAAGGAGAAGACAGTGAATTGCCGGCTATAAACGACCCCATGGAAAACCCTGACGATTTCTTCTACGATGACGGTGAAGGATCCGAGGAGTCGCCGCGGTATAGGGATATGAAGAAAACCCCTATGTTACCGACCATAGAACTTTACAAGACAAAAGCGAAGCCGCTGTCTAAGGATGACCCTTACGTCAACGCCGCCATTACTAGGTTACCTTACACAAACATAACTTACGTCAAGGACTACAAAAGAAAACCAGTAGCCATTGGCTCGGGGACATTTGCTCACGTTTACCTGGCAAAAGTTGCGATAGGCGACCAAAAGAAGGACGCCGCGGTTAAAGTTCTTTTGGAATACAAACCGATGCAGATATTTCACGAAGCCAGGTTGCTGGAGTACCTTAAGGATACGGGTCTGTTTCCTGATCTGTATGGAGTTGCGAGAAATTATATTCGGGGAGCGAACTCCTGGGCACTGGTACAGGTATGGGTTGGACGCCTACTTAAAGGGTTCATTCTCAATGAAGCTATCGTTCTACGTAGATCGATCCAACTCCGCTGGGACTCTCGCTGAATGCAATCAAATTAATAGATTAACACGCCTTCTCTTGTTTCCAGCGTACTCGTATAATCACCAGCTTTTGTGTATTCCACGCAACTCACTTGGTCGATCTACGCGTACGTACAACGATAGCTTCATTTGGAACGAGCCCAAAGACGGTTAACAATGTAGATGTTGGTTCTGGGGCATAGGCAGATACAACAGGCAGAGAGGGCAGCACAATACTTACAATTGCAGCCACTTACTCTCAGCAGAGAGATTACCCGAGAATTAGAGCAGTTGTTCAAAAAGCCCCTTATATTGCATCAGGTTTTCCATAAATGTTTTAGTAGCAAGGTTGCGATGTTATTATTGTAATGGGAGGGTAATTACCTCCTTGATACGTTGGATTAGTCAGGGATAGTACGATGGGGATGCGATTAATAGGTCTTTTATTTTTAGAAGAAAGGGGCTATCGATTCGATTTTCGGAGTTAGGCGGTCATTTTTTTTTTAATCTTACATTTCATAAATCATAATTGTGGCATTTTGGTAAAAGTGTAAGAGTGAATCTATCCCAAATTCTTTTTTCTCTGTACTGACATTTAAATACACGGACAGTTATTGTAAGTGGCATACCTAGAGAATGGCGTTTTGGGGCAAGTGCCATCGGTGCCACATTCCAAGTACTGATATCTGATGAAGTTTGATAAATTGCAAAGTTATCTTAGATAATTGATGTCAAATGTTTAGACAGGGGCGCAATTTCGATGTTTCCCTTAGGCGCTAAGCTATGGCCTTTTCTCAACTCCTGTCATATCATTTGGCCACAGTCGAATTCCTACACTCATTCAGATATGTAATTTCTGTATTGCAGGAGTACTATGCGGATGGAGAGACGGCTTGGGATTTCCTCCACAGTCGTGGCAACACTTATGATGTTATAAGCCCTCACAACTGGCTGCAGCTCTGCCTAGACGTGAGTGGAAACACTTTTATGGGTTGGGGGTTCACAAAAGGAAGTGCGGCCCTGGGAGGCAGTATGGAGGGAATGGGAGTGGTCGTTAAATTTTTGGACCTAAGGGTGTAATAAATCGCCTTAGATGAGCAAGGTCTTTTGTTAGAAATTTAAATGTTTGTTCTCACGCTAAAGGAATTATGTAATTTATCACTGGTAATACAATTAATCATTGGTGCATCAACTTTGGTCCCAAATCTAATTCAACTTGACGGACTCGTTTCAACCTTTTTTCACATTTGTTTGATGAGAATGTGATAATGAACAACCACAAGCCCATTGCGATAGTTGTGCCTGGTTGAGATCAAACGCATTCTCATTCCTCCATCTTTCAGGCCGCAGAGGGAATGCAGAAGCTGCACGAGAGACACGTTCTGTTCAACGACTTCAAGTCCAACAATATGCTACTTGCCAAGGAGGACGGACGGTACAGAATGAAGCTTATTGACGTTGGCTGTTCGTCGTATCGCACTGGACATGCTTTCGCCAAGTCGACCGTAGAGGAGCGGAAAGAGATGGATTTTATTGCCCCAGAGGCCCACGACGGAGAGAAGACCACGGTGGCATCTGATATATTTAGGTACATATAAAGTTGATTGTAAATTGATTGAAAGTAATACAAGGTAACGGACCGTCATTTTGATACTATAAAGTAGTCAAAGGAAATGGTTTTAATATGAGATGAATGATTGTCTTCGCAGATAAAATAATTACGCTGAAAAATTGTAAATACATGGGATGAAAACCACCAAGTTTATAACAGGTCAATACGTATCAGGTAGGTGGGTTGGGGCACGTGCGGGGTTTTACAACCCTCTTTCCACGAGCACAAGTAAACTGTAGCTTTTTTGTTTTTTAGTTTTTGGAAAGCAGCTATGCTATGCTTTTGTAACTAGGGGGCCCTCACGCTTTTCACACTCGTTTAAAGCTTGAAAGCCCACGAACTAACTAACTGGAATAACCATTGATCAATCCATTTTAGTCTGGGTTTCTTCATCTATGAAGTTGGGGACATGACGGACCTGGTCAAGCTGCTCCCCCTGGGCAAAGAGTGTTTGGTGGAGGACCCCCAGGAGAGACCCAGCATCCAGTACATCATTAACAGTCTTAAGCGCATAGGACAAGAGCTAGACCGCGAGACGTCGCTGATGTTCCCCAGAACGCCGGCACTGCCAGAGACTAACGTGCCAAGAAGTAAGGTAAAACAAACGTGCTGCCTTACCTGTCAGATTGTGATAACAATTAAGTTTCCCATAGGTGGATGTAGTGGTGCAATTGTTTTCAATAGAGTCTATTTCTGTAATTTATCGAATCCATACAAAATGTAAGTACCTTCACGGAACCATAACGTTATTTGAAGTACATGCAGTTGTCTGATATCAAAGAAACGTTAACACAGCAGTGATAATGAAATTGCAAAATTCATTGACCAACATTTTGTTTTGAACAGGTTTCCTCTTCATTATTCAACACCAACGACACATTTGTGACCACCCCCGTGACACGTATTCCCAGCAATGACGTCACCATCATCTTGAACACGCGGGGAAGGCCCGTGGAGGTCGGTAAGGGGACATTCGCTTACGTCTATCTGGCTCATCTCAAAGCGTCCGATGGCGGAGACAAGAAGCGCGTGGTTGTTAAAGTCCTCAAAAAGCCCCGTGTAAAGCAAATTATTCACGAATTAAGAATGTATGAGTACATAAACCGGAGCGACTTGTTCCCGGTCACTTACGGCATGGCAAAAGTGACAGTAAAGGAAAAAGTCCAGTGGGGCCTGGTGCAGGAGTACTATGGGAACGGGCTCACCATGTGGGATCTCCTATACAAAAAGGTCTACTTCGACGCCCAAAGCTGGCTTGCAATCTGCCTCAAGATGGCGGAAGGACTCAAGGCGTTCCACGACAAAGACGTTATATTTAATGACTTCAAGACGGACAATATTCTCATCCAGAGGCTTGGCAAGGACCATTACGGGAACCCCGTTCTGGTGGATGTTGGACACACCTCCTACAAGCAGGGGTTTGAATACGCAGAGTCTACTGACGAGGAGAGGGAATCCATGAAATACCTTTCCCCCGAGGCACACGATGGAGTGGAGACCACAGTGGCGTCTGACGTGTTCTCCCTAGGCTATGCCTTGTATGAGGTCTACGACTACGCTCAGTTATTCGTGCTGAAGGATTTGGCTGAGGAATGTATGGAATCGGCCCCAGAAGACAGGCCTAGCATGGATTACGTGATTGATCAGCTAAAGGTAAAGTGATAAGGTTTACAGCAGATCTATGTGTGAATGTCCAGTTTTCATAGCTAGGCGGGTCCTGGTTACCCTTTGCATTTTAAAAAGTTGCAATATGTTCAGATAATTTGTGATGATATCTCGATCCTACTGTACATGTATGTATAATCTGCGTTGATTGTTATGTTAAAAACTAAAAGAATTCGCGCGCGCACGAAAATGCAGTAGTATCGAAGTAGCAAAGAAGCATTAACGCAGTAGTGGTGTGGAGCATATTTGCAGTAGAAATGCAGTATAGCCTACTGCAATTCTACTTCAATATTTACATAGGGTTGTACAGAGGAGGAGCATTAATGCAGTAGATTAGCAGCATGATAAAAGCATGTTTCAAATATGCTAATGAGCTCCCTACTCGAAGCAGCTTTGAGGCATGTTTGCAGTATGATTGCAGTAGTCTACTGCACTGGAGTATATACTGCGTTTTCTTGCGGCGCACCCACTTCTGTCTTCAAGCAGTAACAAGTCGTTAAATGCATTACATGTTAACAAATTATGTGGTTTATTTTTACCAGGTATTGCTGTCCATGGTTAAAAAGACTGGGGATATATTCCCTGCGTCTCCTAACTTACCTGAGCCTCCTTTCTATGACACTAAAGCTGATGTAACAGACGATGGAGATCCTTACATGGCGGCGGTAATCAAGAGAATCCCACGCTCCGAGATCTCGTTTGAACGCGACCAGAACAGGACCGTGAAATTAGGTGACTCAACGCACGCAGTTGTATATCGCGCAAATTACATCACTAAAGGTAAGAAGAGAAGTGTTGCCGTGAAGATCATGACGCCACCGAAGTATAAACAGCAAGTGCACGAGATCAGAATCTCGAATGTTCTCAGGGGCACTGGGATGTTTCTCAAGATGTTTGGCATGGTGCGCACCAACGTCACGGACGGGTCGCAGCTTGAGTGGGGGCTTGTACAGGAGAACTTCGCCGACGGATTTACGCTTTGGGATGCCATTAGTAAGATTGACAGAAAACAGCCGATCAGCGCCGAATTGAAGAAAACGTGGCGGGAAATATGCTTGCACATGGCAAAGACAATGAAAGCAGTTCACTCCAGAGATGTCCTCTTTAACGATTTTAAGGCCAGCAATATTCTTATCGTATTAAAAGACGATGAGGATTTTGAACTTAAATACATTGATCTGGGTTTAGCTTCATACAAAAGAGGATTTGAATACGCAGTCTCCAGTGAAGCGGAGCGTCTCTCGATCCCCCATCTAGCTCCCGAAGCGCACGACGGCTACGTTACGTCAACTGCTTCTGACGTGTACAGCCTTGGATACACTATACATCACATAGCAACCACAATACGTGACGTCAACCTCATGAAGACTTGCATCACGTGCGTTGCTAGGAAAGAAGAGGAAAGACCCACTGTCAATGATATTATTAACAAGATAGAGAAGCTCATCGCCAAACGAAAGTAACGCACAGGCAGATAGTTTGAAAACCTCAGTGTTGACTTGGTCTTATTTTCAAGGGACATATTTGTAAAATATGCAAATGTAAAAAAACTGCATTTACAAGTATAGAAAAGTAATAGTATTAAGAATGGCACTAAATCACTGATGTTGCTTGAGGTAAGCAGTTTTAAACAGCTTTAACGACCATTGCTGTTGTACACAATAACACTCAAAGAAGTGTTTGTATATAGTTTTGTGTACAAAGCAAGTCAAATATGGTGCTCCTATAGCAATATTAAAACACGATAGTTAAAAAACGACGTAGCTGCAGATTTTACCTAATACTGATTTTAGTATGATGTAACCCACACATGTCAGGTTTGAGGAGGCCCGTCATACCAGTTCGCGGAAGATCTGCAGCTACAAAGAATAAGTTATTTTACATGATAAAGAAACCCGTTTTAATGGAAACTATCCGAAAAAAAAAAGCCCAAAAGCCAAAACGAGGCGGTCGGTGCTGTGTGTATCATACGAGACCTGTAAACGTGTCAGAATCGGCGTGAAGCGGGGCTAACCTTATAGGCAGTAATGTTGAAACTATGGGCTGGGAATTTAGTCGTCAAAAAGCATTACAGAAACAATATGCTTCTTATAATGAATACGTACTGTTGTGCATAATTCACAGGCTTCAAGAGATAACGAATAGAAAAATATCCCTTGGTAAATTTTGTCAGTTTTTATTCGCGGTTGCGCAATACTAGCTCGGGTGCCATTATTTCTGACCCCACCCCCTCCAAATCTCGCGCTATCTTGTTCGATTTTGCGCTAAGTCTCACGACGTAGGGCTATCTCGGATGGTTTTCATTTGAGAATTAGGACTTATCATTGTGTTCGGACCTCAGCTTTTCTTTCCACGTAGTTAAAGTTTGCTTGTAATCGTCATAGGCCTCAACATTTTTTGACGGTTCATGTATTAATACTGTTGCCTTCCATATATGACGTCGGCGGTTGGCATGATAACGAAAGGGTCTCCGGTTAAGCTACGATACAGATATTTCATTTTTCCGTGTGAATCAGGTAGACTGTGAAAATTGTGATGCTGTGAAGAGATGACTAGCGTCCAATTTCGATGGATGCATCATGAAATAGAAGGTCCAAAAAATCAGACTTTAGTAAATTCGTTTAAACACATTTTGTCAAGATTACTTCGAAGCGCTCTGTGATACGACAGGTAAAGTGCAGTATTATAGCATCTAAGGCACTATAATTATTTTGTAGCATTTACGTTAAGATCATAGTTCAAAGGTCATAGTTCATAGGTCATAGTTCAACAAACATTACAAGATTTTAAATGCTGACCTCATTCCCTCTTCAAGAGATTCTTCAGTAGATATTTTCAGTGACACGATCGTTTCATTTATTGCACTTCCCATGTCCATCGTGATTCATGTCAAGCACCAGCTGCACATTTCCATGTTCATCTGCCCCCAATTTATAATTGGATATAGAGCAACTTTACCGACGTGTGGTAGGAGTCTTAAAACTTCCTCATATTTACTCTCCTCTCCATGTGATATGTTTCTTTTCCTGCGTTTCAATGTCTCTGTTATTAACACCATCATGCAAATTGAAATGGAGATTATTTTTCCCATGCTCTGAGGTAAAAGACGCGACCATTTAATTGCAATGTAAATTTAGCTATAAACTAAGTATGGATAAGACATGAACTTATTTTTGTAAACCTTTTAAAGTCGTAATGTCACAATTAGGAATTTGGCGACAAAGGATGAGATATCTAGTCACAAGTAAATCGTGTTAAGGAAAGGTAATCTGATTAAGATCATAATTATATAATGTGATTTTATTTTGAACATGTATATATATTGGGTTGTGATGGTAGCGCTTAGGGTGCAGAGGATTCTAAGTCATGTTATTATATCAAGTATTGTCATATACAATATGTACCTGATCATGAATGGAAATCACACGATTTAATTATTTTTCATAGAATTATATTTGATATGAAATTGACAAAACTTCCATCGGATAAGATAATTACATGCCCATTTTACTTTTTATATCATATTTGTCACAAGGTGTTTCCCGCCGCATGTGGGGTGCATAGCAAACCCACCAAAAGACTAGATTACATTTGCCACGCGATGTCCGTACGGCGCTCCTACACTGCCTGCGAATCCCTTTTTGTGCGGCGTCTCTGCGGAGACTGGCTTGTTGCCTTGCGAAATTGTACGAAATCTCTAGATTTTGTCATGCCAAAACGCTTGACAATTTATTAAATCGTACCATCATACGGCGCCCGTGGCAGATTTAGTCCGGACTAATGTCATATATTGTATGTTCTTAGATGACATACAAACAATGTCACCCGTCAATTGTCATTATGAATATCACAACATTGTGTTAACTGAAATTTGCGGCATTCCATATTTATGAAGCGTCTCTTGTTGACTAAAGGCGAAACACGTACAACTGATGGTATTTATTAATTGCTCAACAGTTTGTATACAATTCTTGAATAAATTACCTTTTGGATTCAACTATACAATCTTGACTATGAGTTATAATGGATGTGACCGGGCAAACTGGAATATGCATCGAGTTGAATTGCGGCAACAGATTGGTTGTCTCCAAAATAATAATAATAATTATTATTATTATAATAATAATAACAGACTAACAACAGAAAAGACGATTTTTTACACCAACACAAATGAATTACCCAGTAGATGTAAAATAGTTTAATGCCGCATAGAATTGTAGAAATAAAAAGTAAACGTGCTCCAAAGACCAAAAGAGCTAATGGTAACGAGACCTTATGCATTTTTCCATTAGAAAGGACTGAACATTTACTAATAGTTTTCTTATCGAAAATATCACATTTCACATTTGACATCAAACCTAAGGTCAGCAAAATGGTTAGTCTTCATGATGTTCTATAAAGTGATGTGCCATGAAAATGATATCAATTTTATTTTGCGAGTATATTGTGAGCTAATACAGCCAAACATACAAGTAACAGGTTTTAGAAAACTAGAAAAAATGACCTAATAAATAGTTTTTAATTTTGCCGAATAAAATAAATGAATAAAGAAAGAAAGAACGAAGGAAATAGAATATCAACTCTCTGTTTTTACTTTCACTATCTGTCTCTATCCAGTTTTTTTGTGCTGATCACTGTACTCCAACGTTATATATCCTGTACATGTACACATAGAGATGGAGATAGTGATTTGCGATTGAAGCTACCGCTAATATATGTATGCATCGTATACTTACTAAAACGTAATATCCCTCACAACATTTTCTTGGCACAATTTACAGACACGTGTGGATAAGGTATGACTTGATGGTTTACCAAGACTTTTGCTAGAATAGCATAAAATATGCATATGATGCAATTTCCTTTTTAATAGAATTAACTTCTTTCTTTTTTCTTTTGATCTGGGGTATTTTGTTTGTCGGGCATTTTCATGAAAGATGTCCACTTTGTAAAATGTTTTCTTATATATAGCGTGTAGCACCTATCTATTTTGGTCATATCAGAGCAATTGGCAGGCGCTCAGAAAAACTATGAGAAAAATAATAATCCGTATACAACTGAAACAAATTTGACGTTACCCGTATATAATTCATATGTCTCTAACTAACAATTACGAGAACACGAGTACAAAATTCAAGGAAAACCGACGTTTTAGGCCTACTGTACATGTAATTAACAAAAAGATCCTCACTTCTTTGAGCAATGTGTATAGCACCGATGACAATTAATTCTTTCACTAGCGATCTAACGAAATTATCTATTCTTAACATAAGTGGAATTATTGGGCATTGAAGGCATCTTTTGCTGGCAACACCTAGCGGCGACCTCAAAATCCGGGCATTTCTTTTCCCATCCGGGTACCTTCTTCGCGTTGGCATGGTTACAGACGAAACCCTTGAGGAAGAAGGTCTCTGGGGTACCGGATGCTAGGCAAGGGATGGCAAACGGCGTGTCGGTGTTGGGGGGCATTGGAGCATTGGGGATAGACTGACTCCAGTCCTCTTTTGTGTCCACGCGTCTGCAGGTAATAGCAACTGCCACGTAAGGGATTCCGTCAGCGTCGGCAGGTGGGCAACCCTAAAATGACATCAGATATTATTAACAGTCCTTACGAGAAGCAGATAGAACTTTTCAAAAAAAAATCATCGGTTTTAAATATCATATTTCGTGTCAGACAATAGAATTATGATAACAGTGAACATGGAACCATCATACAAGCACTGAAAAAACTTAAGTCCATCAAGTCCGATTTTCATGTAGGGCAACCGGAAAAGTTGATTATTTTTACAGAGGAGATTTTTTTTTCAATTGACTTCTGTGTATAGTCTAATTACGTCGTTATGTGAAACACAATTTAATCAAAAATTACATATAATATGAGCCAAAATGAAAACTCAGTTGGGAGTGAGGTCAATACGGGAACCTACTCTATCTATGTCAATCTCCCAGTCGCCATCGCCGTCATCGGGTGTGTCCAAGTTCTTGTAGTCGATGTTTTCACATTTACCTGAATGAAATGTACGGAGAATGTCAATTGAGGCAACATTAATTTTTATAAGATAAACAAATATATAAGGTCCATGACCAGAACCCTCATTGGATTGGATAAACATGCCTTTTTTGTGTGTATTTTCTGCTACGGTGCTCGAGGGGCATACTGGTGCAATGTTGCGATATTTCATGGCGCCTGGCGTGAGTACTCCTACATTTTGACTCCAACAAGACCAGCCACCCTTTCTACCGATCAAAGCATCCCTAGTTGTTATATGAATGTATATGTAGTATACTTACAGGCTTGTGGGTTACAGCCCATCTGTGTCTGTGACGCAAGGCCCGGGCAGTCCACCCCTGGGGTGCCCCCGTACATGCAGGTACGCGTGCGAAGCTGTTCTCCCGGACCGTCACAGTTCACTGAGCACCGGCTCCACTCCGACCACTCAGCCCAGACTGAAATAAAGTTGTGTGTTAAGACAATCTTATACTGTTTATACAATCTTATATAATTCCTCTCACAGGTTCTGTTCTCTTAGATGTGTAATGTTGTGAAAAATGAAAGGATAAATATGAAAACAAAGAAACAAGCACATATAAAAAAGTAAATTAGCACATAAACTTAATAAATCTTATGAACACAGAAAATTAACTGACTGTTTGCGAACTTTAAAATGTATGTCTCCAATATAATGAATTCATTAATATGATAACAATTACGAACGTATATACACATACTTGGGCACGTGTTTGTATTACAAGCCTCCTTCTCGGTTGTGACCACGCCCACACAGTTGCCAGAACACAACCGTTCACGTATGCGTATTCCTCCGCCACAAGACACGCTGCACCTGCCCCACAACGCCCATTCGCTTACTAAAAAAAGAAACTGACTGTTAACATATACTTGGGTAGTATTTATTTTATTAATTTATTATTGAAATGGATTGACTAATGTATGTTGTATGAAAGAGTAGAGTTTCCGAGAGTGAGAGTAAAATTAGTCACCGTGGTAACTATTGCGCTATTCATTAAAAAAACTCATATATAAATGATAATCAAGAGGAGATTATGATAGGAAAAAATTAAGCACAGCAAAGTACGTTAACTTCAAAATATTGATACGGTAGATTAAGTCTCAAGAAAAAATCTTAAAACGCATAAAACAGGGTGATTTAATACACGAATCGGATATCATAGTCTCTCACTACTATTCAAAAAGTGCATCCAAAAATCTATGGGACGTGAACTTACTACATGGCTGCTCGCCACACGTTCTAGTTTCTTGTGTGCTGACACCAACACAATTTCCACTACACGTTCTTCTTCTGAGTTGACTTCCGCCGCCACAGGTGACGCTACATCTGCCCCATGGCGCCCAATTACTGACTGAAGGTGAAGAATAATTCTCAAATTAACAAAAAGTCACATATAAAATTAACATTTTAAACCAAGTTGCTGTGTAGTTATTTCTAAAAGTACCCCATGGAGTCCCATTGACTCTGAGGGGTATGAGTTTAGAGTTTCTGAGCCTAGCCCGATAATCAGCAAAATGAGGTTCAGATGCAACAATAATTTAAAAACAATTTTAAAATATTTGATTCATCTGAGAGAAAATTTAACAAGGCTGTACAGATAATAATTGCAGCAGTTGGTCCACTGCGCTAATCCACTATGATTTGATCGGAAAAACCTTTGTTAAAAGGCATATTGCTTTTATTGTTTGAGAGCTGCAATGTGCATGTACGCATATGGCTAGTCTAAACTTACTACAAGGTTGCTCATTGCAGGCCCTGTTTTCATCCGTGCTGACACCGAGGCAGTTTCCGCTGCAAGTTCTAGTTCTTCGCTGGCTGCCGCCTCCACAGGTAACACTGCAGCTGCCCCACGGAGCCCAGTTACCGACTGAAAGTTTGACATTTCAAATAAATAAATAAATTCAATACAATCAAAGTGGACTCGTTAGGCATTCATGTTATGCCTATTTTCACTGGAGAGATTCGTGCTAAGTGTAGTCACACACACGTGTAATTCCACCAGTACAAGGAAGTGAATATGTTCTTCGCAGATGGAACGTGCATTTCAAATGGCACCATAAACAATGACACAAACCCACAGTTCGAAATTTAGGCAAAATCCCAGCCCCAACTTACTGCAAGGCTGTTCACTGCATGATCTGGTTTCTTTTGTGCTGACACCAAGACAGTTTCCACTGCATGTTCTGGATCTCATCTGACTGCCACCTCCGCAGCTGACACTGCAGCTACCCCATGGTGCCCAGTTACCGACTGAAAGGTTCGTAATTAGTGTTATAAATAAATAAAGTTAACAATTAAATCATATTTTGCACATTCATTTAGATTTAGCACAATTGTGTTAAAGCTCAAACTGTGTTAAAACTAGCGTATTAATGCCGCCAAAAAAAAACTTCCTTTTTCTGCGGATGCTACATATTCACATTTCTTCGTTATGGCAAGCCTTAGTGCAAACTTACTGCAAGGCTGTTCACTGCATGTTCTGGTTTCCTCTGTGGAAACACCAAGACAGTTTCCACTACATGTTCTGGATCTCATTTGTTTTCCACCACCACAGCTTACACTGCATCTACCCCATGGTGCCCAGTTACCGACTGGAAAGGTTAAAGCAAAAAGTTTCAAAAATGTGCTAATAAATCTTTACAAGTGAAACAGACCTTCATCAGACATTAAAAGCCACGGCAGTCATTTAATAACAATTATGTTGGAAATAAATGTTTGAGAATTAGATACATCGTGCTGATTGGAAAACCAAAATATGAATACTCAGAACTTCTTTGTTGAAAAGAAGAATTCGTTTAATCGTTACTCACTGCATGGCTGTGGAGCGCATGGCTGATATTCCCGAGTTTGGATCCCTTGGCATCTTCCTTCACACGACCTCGATCTCATCTGCTCACCTCCGCCACAAGTTACACTGCAAGAGCCCCACACACTCCACATTCCCACTGAAAGAGAGGCTCTGACGTTGAAGTGCACGTGCTTGTGTAAACGCCATCATGTTTTGTGTATGTACGCATTTATTTTCCCCAAAAAAGTTTTTAATTTCAGATACGATATTCAAAGACCATATAATGTTTGATTAAAGTACCAGGTTTTTTAATTATGTGTGTTATATATTACATCAAAGGTATTTGGATTTTTAATGTCGTTTCTTAGGTAAGACGAAAAAAATTCCAAATAATAAACATACACTGTTTTCTAACCTTTACGGTTAATAAAGTTTAATTAGATAAACTGTGGGAAGTCATCATAGCCCTCTTACTGAATGGAGTACATATTTTAAATCAAACATAATATGCAACAGTGGGTTTGCTACTTTGACTTACGGCACGGCTGCATATTACAAGACTGCATTTCTTGTAAGCTTTTCCCCTCACAGTATCCATTGCAAACTCGTGATCTGACCTGGTTACCGCTTCCACATGTCTTGCTGCAAACGCCCCAAGAGGACCATTCTAAAACTGCAAGGTGAAATATTAATGTATAACTGTTCTTTTTGAGAAATAAAAGTCGATTTATGTAAAGGAATTGTTGGATTGACACGTTAATTTTGTCTCAACTTCTATTTTATCTTAATTTCAACACAAGTGATCTTCCTTGTCATTTCTTTACGATACAATTTATCGATAAATTTGTGAGAAACCTTTTCTTTTTATTGATTTTTCCCGATAATTTAGCATTTACGGCCACTAACATAAAGACAAAGTGTATATTCCCTCTCCATGTATGAAGCAAAATACCATACTTTGTGTTAATTTATTTTTCCTTCCTTTCTTTTTTTCAAATTTCTACTTACGACATGGCTGTGTGTTACATGGTCTAGATTGTGATGTTTCCACGTTTGCGCAATTTCCTTCACATGGCCTCGTTCTGGTTTGTAAGCCTCCTCCACAGGGGGCGCTGCATGTCTGGGTCAGTGACAGAGAATCCCATGCCACCCACTCGCCAACTGTTGAGAAGCAAACATATTTCATTAGTACCGTTGTTCTAACAAAATCAATTAATATTGAAATTTCAAATTTCTAATAAGATTCCAAAATATATCCCGGTATATACTGTGAAATACTCACTGCAAGGTGCTAGTCCACAAGGGCGTGTCTCCTCTGTGACCACGTCCACACAGTTGCCAGTACACAGCCTGGTTCTGACCTGGCTACCGCTGCCGCACGTCCTGCTGCAAGCGCCCCATATCGTCCATTCTTTAACTGAAAAAAAAACGAGATTTTTTATAAATCATGAGCTCCAAATTTTTGGAGACTGATTCCAAGTTTGATGATTGAAGTATAGCAAGTTCGTAGCATACGGTAATTTTTTCTCCAACGGTATGCGGTATGCTTTTTGGTATTCAATCATCAAAAAAGTGTATTTTTTTAATAATACAACATATTTGGTCTTGCTGGAACCTTGTTGCAAATGTACATCGCAGAAGACCATATGCAATAGTGTATTGTATACCAGTATCAAACAATGTACTCGTGATATATTGGCACGAGCATAAAGGCGTTGAAAGCCAAGCTCATATTGCCTTGCCGAACACGCCAGTACCCGTTGGCGTTCGTACATACATTTACCTGACTGATCAGCTGCTATATACTTACTGCAAGGTTGCGTATTGCATGCCCTTGTCTGAGACGTTTCCACGTCAGCGCAGTATCCGCTGCATGGCCTCGTTCTGGTTTGAGTGCCACCACCACAGGGAGCGCTGCATTGAACGGATTCCCACGCTACCCACTCCCCAACTATTAAGAAAAGACTATGAAAACGTGCCAACACCTCATGACGTCATCCACATATATGACGTAACAACCGGTGAAATAATGCAAATACGTAATCTAAAGAATAAACTCAAAGTCCTTGTTCCATTGAAAAAAAAATAAAAGGAAAAGAAACCCTTTCTCCTTCCCCTCAAACAAATTACCAACCTCTCACAAAACAACAAGGGATTAAGTTACCAATCTGAAATCACCAATTTAACAGAAATCTGCAACCCTGATTTCAAAGAAACAAGACAGTATGTTTAAGGTGTACATGTACCTGACTCCCATAATGAGCACACACTTACTACATGGCTCCATCCCACACGCACGAATTTCCTCCGTGAACATGCCCAAGCAGTCCCCTTTACATGTTCTGGTCCTGCGTTTCTCCCCACCACCACAGGTGGCGCTGCACATACCCCACACGCTCCACTCACTCACTGCCAAGAGGTAAAATACGGGGTTAGACAAATCAACATGAACATGTGTTAGAAACTTAAACAGCAAAAAAAGCCCAACAACCCCCTCTGTTCTGCAAAGTATATCCAAAACTTAGTGCCAGAGAGCGCGGTTGATAACAAAATAATGGTATTTCATGTTATAGATGGTCAGATGGTCATTTGGTATGATTTGCTATTTGGGATTTTTATCATCAGGAAAAAAGTATTCAATTTTTATTTAATTGTTGGAGGATTAACTCATTTTTTTTTTCTTGAAATAAACAAGTTGCGGGATACTGGCCAAAAGCAGATCTATGAATGACCATAAAGATTAACTTTTTTTCAGTAGATATTTTGCTTGCATGATAGTTTGTATGTGTAGTGTCCATGGTGTCTTCATTTGCTGTTGATGTTTTGGGCATCTCTGCGAATTACGTATGACTGCCATAGAAATGACAACGGCCATATTGTACATCGTACCACCCTTAATGATATCCTTACAGCATCAATCTCCCTGAACAAGGTTTTCTTGTTTGGAAGATAGCCATGGTGTATTCGTGTCCATCATTCATAAACATGTTTCCGAGCCACTTTCATGACAAAGTGTACTTTAAGTATCGATGATATGAGCCGTTACATAGGGGATCTATAGTGACTTTTTGTAGAGAACACCATAATGATTAAATTACCGAGAAATGCTGCCTCAGAATGCTTATAGATGTTTGTAAACCGTTTTTGATATCCACCTATACCTTACCCCCTGCAGAGCGGCCATGCAGGTGAATAGGTTGTACAGAAGTTAATATTTTCTTTATCTTAATTTTCTAACACTTTACAAATCGAGACCAACACGGAGCGTCTTTTAGACCCAGACTTTTTACTTAGTATTATTGCGTGGGTATAGAATCGTAGATAACGTCTTTGCATGAGAGGGCCGTTACATGGAATACGATTTATAAATTAAATTAAATTAATATTCTTCGACAATTTATTTGGGACTGTCGATGATTTTGGGAATGACAATAACAGCCCGCTACCAGGAATACCTTCACCATCCAAAGTACAAGTACCTACCGCATGGAACATCGTGATACATGTATTTACAGACATCTTACAGCTGATGGATAATGGTACAGCTACCATTGTGCATAAAAATATGACTTATAACAACTATGCTCTTGCCAAGTATAATACGGACCTACAATTTTCAATAGAATGAGAGCGAACTTTTTTAAAGAGGACTAGCCCTGTCATAGAAAGTATGCAAACATCTACTTACTGCAAGGTCCTAAATCGCAGGGCCGTTCTTCAGTTTCGTCTCCGGGGCAGGCACCGGCTTTGGGACACGTTCTCATACGGACTTGCTTACCAGGGCCACACGGCTCGCTGCAGCTTCCCCACGACGTCCAGGCAGTCCACTCCACCCTGGGGTTTATTTATTTATTTATTTATTTATTTATTTATTTATTTATTTATTTTCTACAGAACATGCATAATGGTGCACTTGAACAGTTCTTGACTTGCCTTCGAAAAAAGGCAAGTCAAGAAAATACGCTTCATTCTTGTTTAATGACGAGATATTATGGCTTGTCTTTTGCTGGGGTCGGTTCCGCCTGTCTAAGGCGGGGTTTTGTATACTATATTGATATACTGATAATATTTGTACAAGAAATGGATGTAACAAGTGACAACCAATGATAACTGTTAACACTCGGATTTCACGGAAGTGACGGGCAGGGTAGGCTGAATTCATCATCATAGGGAAAACAAATCCTATCTCGAGATTATTCCATTCCATGCTTGTACGTGTCCATGCGTCCACTTACCTGATACATTTTTCAATCCTAGGTCCCACGCACGGATTGACGTTCATAAACTTCCCATTCTCATCAATATAGGGGTCGAACATGTTCTTCCTCCCGTCTTTATAGCTAGGAAGAACACTGGTGCCGGGAGCACAGGGCATTTTGACCGGCCGGAACGACCAGCCCCCCTTGGCGCTGAAGTCTCTCAGATGGGGAACGCACTGCCAGAATACGCACAGGTCCACGGTGTCACGGATGTAGTTGTTCCAGAAACGACAGGGATGGACTAAAATAAATAAATAAATTCGTGTATTTTCAAATAAGCAATAACACCATTTTGGAGAGGTTGTTTGGGTCATGGACTTTGTACAGGTATGTATTCTAATTTTAAAGTAATGTCCGTAATACGTAAACGTTACACAATTCTTGTATTTATTTTTTATTTTAATATACACATTCGTCATTACACATTTATTAATTCATTCCAAAAACCTGTCCGCATTCGACATGTACAAGTACATAATCAGTGATTTCGACAACCTAGTTCTTGTTTATATCTGTGTTTTATATCTTGTAAAACATCCTGTTGAACAAGGCCACAAGTGTCAAAAAGCATTACCTTATTTAAACGTCAAGCGGTCAATGAGTTCAAACACTGAAGCGTTCAAAGGACAAGGGTGTTTGGGGGAGGGGATCTTTTGCATTAAAATGAAATTAGACAGTTATGGTTTGAATAATCAAGCGCCATTTTATTTGAAATAGACTGAATTTTTCAGTAAGTAATCAAAATACAGGTAGCTAGGCCTTTGTCAATAGTTTGTGTAATATAAAAACTTCAAGCTCTAATTGCAACTGGTTTAGTGGTTGAAGTATTTGAAAAAAATAGGCAAAGATCACACACATGTCACGTTTAACTAAATAAAAACCTAAATACGATAGCAGAAGACGGGACGGTGCAATGACCGCCATTTTGTCGGAAATGCAAGACCGGGCGGTGACGATCATTGGTTACTTAAACATGAGCAGTATTTGTACAAGCAGGTGCAGAATTATCCGTTATTTCGCCTGGGAAACTCCATCATATAGAACAAGGTGTCCATAAAGAATCCCGTGTCCTCTAGATGACTTTATTATCACGTCAGATGAGTATTAAACTACTACTAATGGCGTTCACACCTTGATCTTTAGACTTGATTTTCAAGAGTTCACATATAGGCCTAACATTAAGAGGAGGTACAAATATGAGCTGTTGTTTTGAAGTAAGGCGGGTATGGTACAAATTGTCTTAGCCTGGCCTACTTCAGAACACAGTGAATAAATGTTAGATCTTTACGAGTCTCCTTAGAAGTTAAAACTGGGCTGATTCTTCTAAATCATATAAAAACATTCCAAGGCAAAATGATTCAAGCAAAATAGCATTAACACAGCTTTTGACAGAAGTCCTTCATATTTTACCCTGATATAAAACACAATTCAGACAAAAAAAGACAATTGATGATAAATGCCCACTTTTAACATTAAACCATTAGTGTTATAAAAGGCCGCATGTAGTAATTGCTGCACGAGCCGGTGATGTCGCTGATTTTGGTCGACAGGGAGATGGATGCATTGTTTGTCTACAAGTACCTACATTACTGTATGTCCAGGCTTGGACGTGCTTAACACATGACAATGACCACTGATAGACACGGAGCTTCTGTAGGTCAATCCAAATATCTTAACAGTACATTTCTACCATTTATATACATGTACATGTACATGTACATAATTTATTCATTTGATGTTTTCGAACTATAAACACGTTTCGGTCAATTACAGAGGACTTTTCTGTCTAACTACAACACTAAAATAAACATATAAATACAGGCCGTTTAAGCCTACCAAAACTGAAATCTTTCATGCGTATATTTTCCTGAGTTTATTGCTGTGGTGAAAGGCTGGACATCAAACATGTATGCCTTTTGGCCGTCTGTGTCTCAGTTAAAATAAGCGGCACATACATCACCTTGGCCATATTGTGTGATCACACATTGTGGGAACCCAATATCCATTTTTGTGTTCCATATTCTTTTACAATGTTCGTAGTGAAATAAGTCAACTTTCTGTCATTCCAGTATGTTGAAAGTTAAAGTAATGGCGCGATACTGAGAAATAATGGTAAAGGGCTATGTGCGGAGCGTGATTGTGTCCGTGCACAATTCGGTTTTTTTTTTTTTTTTTTTTTTTTTTTTTTTTTTTTTTTTTTTGAGAGAGAGAGAGAGAGAGAGAGAGAGAGAGAGAGTGAGAGAGAGTTTGCGCTTAGATATTTATAAGTTTGCGATATTAAATTGTCTGTTTTGTGTTTAGTAAAAAATATCAGCTGCTGAGATAGAGGGGGGGGGCTCAATTTTAGTCATATGAAACAGGTTGAATAATTACCATTTTTATTAGATGTCAATAAAAATTATACTTAAACCTCCATTGACATAGAGTTTACTCAGATCAAGATCTTAAACGAAAGTCACGCAAAATTAATAAGTGACACAGCACGCATTAAGAGCACAAAAGCTAAGCGCCATTCCCTGATAAGATGCTTTCTAAATCACTGATAATCTGCCCGATAGTGCTAATTATATAGGTTATCAAGTTTGGATGAAATCATTGGAATAATGAAATGTCTACGCGACTAACTAGCTGTAATGAATACACGGACGTTACCTGTTTGGCGACAGGATTTTCCAGGCGTGTCTTTCACATGCAGCCATTCCAAAGCTTACTACACCACACTAAATTACTTCAATTTCTATCGACCGCAACAGTTAATAAATTTCACCGTCAACTTATTCCTGGTTTCTTTGTTTATTTTGATTATCTTTATTTAGCTCTTTAATGATCTGTCAAAATGGCGTTCTGCTCTTTGAGGTTTGTATATTTACTTTCTCGTCACGAATCTCAGTATCGCGGTTTGTGCACTTTACAATGGATCCTGACTGTGGTTTGATGATTTCCTTGATACTAAATTCCCAGTCACCTCTCAGTTTATTCGTAGCAGACGGATGTCAGTTTTATCAGTGTCATAAATCTTATCATAACGTGGCTTCCAAGCGTGCAACTCATCGTAATCTTTGTGGCTAGTCGCATATATTATAGTATATCACCCTGTATTTTCATTTGGTTAAAGTTAACTGTCGCTATTTGAGTGTTTCTGGTATTTATATCAACTTTTTCATCCCATTAGATTGCATCTAAATAACTGTGATAATTTACAGAGATTATGGTGCTCTTGGCTCAGAACTTTTTAAAGTTTATCATAGCTTTTTTCACAGAAAAAGATATTATCGTTTCAGAAATTCTTTCTAGTCTGAATTCGAATATCATACAATTAATTATGAAACACAACTCTAGCAGCTTAAGCGAAGTGGCATGTACACTGTGTGTCTTATCGGAGTGTACTGGTACCTTGGGTGGAAATGACACCCCCTAGCCAAAACGATCCACTAAGAAATAGTGGAACATACCAAATGGTTTTGTCTAATCAAAAAGCGCACGGTTAATGGATCTGGCGCTTTCAAAATTTTAGTAAAGTATGATCATGAGACAGCCATAATAAATGACAAGATAATGATGTCGTTTGAACTCCTTGTGCAATTTTACATCCAATTATTTTTAAAGAATAGTTCAGAAATTTTATATCTTTATTCACAAGCGGCCGCCTAAATTTGTAACAATTTTAAAAGTACAATTTAGATGAGATTTATTGTTCAAAAATTCAAAATCAAGCTAGGATGGTTGACAAGTAAAGGCTATTTAGTAGGCCTACGTGTATATAAGCATTCTTCGTTCACACTCTGTACGCGCTGCCGATTATGAAGTCGTTAAACAAAATTTTCATTTCAGATTTAGTAGATAAAACTAATACACAACTCTGAAGGTTCACATCAGTGTCTTTGGACATTTATCATCGGACAGGTTGACACAGCACGCTCATGTTATACAGGTGGTCCGGAGAGTTAACACATACCAGTGGTACAATACTCTCCTTTCACCATCTGCATAAACATGAGGACTTCATAATTTGTCAAGTAATGCAGTGAGTTGGCATATCAAATGCGTTTTTCACATATTCTTAATGTTGAGAAGGAGGGAGTGAGAGAGTGAAATGGGTCCAACACGTCAGGACGCCATGGGGTTTCGGATGTACAACGGGAGAGGGGGGAGACAAGAGGTCACATGTTCATCGCAACCATTATTCTTCTCCATATTTCCTCTTTGTATTTTCTCGTTCAACACGATGACTATTCTACCGGCATATTTACAAATTACACTATAAAGGGAAGTAAGAATCTAGCTTACTGATTACGTATGTGGCTAACATTGTTTCCAGTATGATAATCAGATGTCTTGGACAACTGTGTAGAGATTTTAATGTGTCGTGACACTTATACTTAAGTATAGTTATCTTTGATTTCATACTGGGGGTCTTCTAAGCACTCCAGTAGATCACTAAATAATGAAGTTGAATATCTTGCACTTCCAGATATTAGCTGATTGTATGCGGCTAATGGTGTAATGGTATCTAGAGTGATGGGGCATTTTCTATCAAATTGGTGATTGTTTATGTGTCTCACCAAAATACCGAAATACCTTTCTCATTTTTGTTCCTTTCGCGTCATGCAATGATGTTTATTTGGAATTGAAAAAAGATGGATCGTACAAAAATTATAAAAATAAACGAAATTATTAAACTCATTAGATGAAATTTGATGGCCATTAATAAAAATATTTTAATTAGTTAAAGTTATACTTGGTGCATTGAAGATATGTGAAATACATTAAGAACACGCGTGACATTGCACTGTTGTTTTCCTTACCGTCTCCTTACCGCAAGAATGCTGGAATAATACGCTATTGTCCTGCATATGTGTAATCAATTTGCGAAGCAATATATAACAATATATCCCCTAAAGAAATACACAATAAGTACCGAACGGTTAAATATAGAAAATATTCTGCACTTTTGTGTTATTTATTTTCTTACCATAATACGTGAAAGCATTACATTTTAAACCCAGAGGAACCACGAAGCTATTTGACAAGTTCGGAAAAATACATGTGGCCAGTGTATACGTTTGAAATTTATTGCCTCACGCATCGTCTGAGCTGTATTTAGATGGCCAGGACATTCCTATAAGAACATGTCTAGATCAATTATAACGGAGACGGAATGTAATTGATGTTTTCTGTTGAGTTCATGGTCGCTGTAACCAACAACATCTCATGTCAAGGGGCAGTCAAATTGATATATACAGAATGAATTATAAAACAAACGTCCAGTTAGCCGTTGCCTATGGGGAAATAAACCAGAGAGGTGCTGTATTTTTTGTCGTCATTGTTTCGTCCAGTGATTATCTTTCTCTCAAACACGCGCACGCAGGCACGTAACCAAAAACAAACACACACAAGCGTGCGTGCGCTTTATATGGGAGCCAACACATGTACACAAAATCAGCACTAAAAACTAATCACACACACACATACATACACGCGTACGCACAAATACCCACACACAAATGTGCGCAAGATTCAAGTAAAGCCGTAGCGAACGAATTTCAAATCTCCAGTCGAAATTTGCGAAGATCGGACACGCGTGTCCACACCTATAGGCCACGATTTACCGTACCATAAACACGTGTCGGTCAATTTATCTGACCTCAACCCCCTATTATATCCACGCCACATATCTCACGTCATTGGGGCTAGTAATGGTCATCCCCCAAAACAATACCCCACTGTATATTGTTAGACTGGTATGACTATCGCTACATGTACCCCACCCATAGGGGAAGTGCTTTAAACAGGAGGAAGAAAGATAAACTCTAATGGATTATTAGCACTTGGAGTTGTACTTATAACTCATATTTGTCGTGCCAAAGTGTGTTTTGTTTTTATTTATCAGTTTTACTCTAGGGAATAATCGTTCGTTGCAAATGGGTGTTGTTCAGAAACAAAACGCCTATTTAATGTATAGGTTTATCAGCGTCCTTTGCATAGCATGAAATCCATTTTCAGCTAACTTCTTTGGTTTTTCCACTGTTTTTCATATAAATACCTACATATACCCATTCTCGCTTGCATTCCACACAACAAACCGGTGTCAAAATCTATGTAATAAGGGTATATGTTACATTTATTTTGTATTATGTAATATTAAAATATCAAACATATACTGTAAGCTATTTCAGTTTCAGATATGAAATTAAAAAAAGTGCACTTAACTTTCAAAGGGATTAAGCTATGATGGAAATTTGATATGCCTGGCTTTCCCATCAGATATGTATGTAAACGATAAACGATTAGCATTCATCACCTTAATTACCGTGTACACTATGTAATTCCTGTGTTAATGAAGGACCGGAGGATTACATGTCAATGAAATATGCTATTTGATGCACATCTTTATGCTGACATTTGTCCAAGTGTATTTGTCCAAGTGTATTTAAAGCAGAAAGACGAATTGATAATTTAGGGGTATTCTGTACACTTTTTAAAATAACCAAAAGTCATATTTTTTGTATTAGTACAATCTTTTCTATTGAGTATCTCCTAATAAAAACGGTGGATCCTCAAAAATGTTTTTTTTTTTTTTTTTTTTTTTTTTTAAATTTTATAATACATGAACGACGATTTGTAATGATTCGTGACTAGGAGAATTTTTCCTTGGGGTAAATTTAATTTGGTTTAAGAATTATGTAAAGAATACCTTAAATGGAATCTAGTAATGTCATCCCCTCTCTCTCTCTCTTTCTTTCTCTCTCTCTCTCTCTCCTTATAACAAAGTGCGTATTTCGCAACGCAATATACAGTGAAATTGTTGGTTCACGAAGTTGCATCGATCGTACTGAACGAATTTATAAACTTAATTTTTTGGCTAATATCTACCTCAGTTGTTCTGTACTTACTTGGCTCCGCAGATGTGCTTGTGAATGACGCCACTACCAACGCACATAGTCCAATTAAAGTAACTTTCTCCATTATGGTCGACAGAAATATCCCTGAGATATTGATATTGGTGCCAAGTCTGACGGTTGTTTCCTCTTTTGCTCCCTTGTCGAAACCGATCAATTGGTGTTTGAGGTTTTGTCTGAGGCTGAGTGAAAAAATCCGCGGTGAAGTTGAAGAATCACTAGGCTGCAACCCGAGCGTGTTCGTTCTCCAACAAATTTCTGGATGCCAATACGAAAATTTTCTGTTGACTCTTTTTAACAGGGTTTGGTTGATTCAGACTTGTCCTTGCCTTTTGTACCGCTTATTGCAGCTGACTTAACGCACGTTCAGGAAATTCTAAATCAGACTTCCTCACGAGCACCAAAGTCAAGAAAACTATATTGGGGGTGACTCGCCCCTGCCCGGTGCCAAAAGACGTTTCACCGATGCGCAGCACCCTGTTTTGGAGCAGCCGACACGACAAACGCGCCGTCCTTATAAGAGGCCCGTTAACGACCACTGTGTGTGCCTTGCCCTCATTTAGTGGGAGCAAGGGACCGCTAATGAATTCTCAGGTAGAGCACTGCGCCACTCACTCTATCTGATAACCTTCGGCTCCTGGCCAGTAGAGGGAAGAGCCTCCTGCGCAGGCGCGAAATCTACAAATATTTGTGTAAGAAGAAATACACGGTGGTTTTGTGCGTGTCGGGCGAGCACGCGCGTTTGTGTAATGCTGTCATAGTGAATTTTAACCATTTTTATTTCAGAAAATGCGTTATGTTGAGCAAAATGCGTATGAATTACAATGTACTTGCGTCACTGCATAATTACATAATCATTCTGTGTTACCCAAACTACATCTACATGTCAATGTCTGTACACGTATAACCCGTACTTCTAATAAGACTTTTAGGACAGAAATTCCATTAATAAAATGTGTAATTTTATTGTATCTGATGCGTATGTTTGAATACAGATTGCTCAGTTAGATCTACTAGTTTCCTTTTAGTAAAGCTCATCTTCGACTCCATAAGTTTAAAAAAGGCCAAAAATCGTGTCTTAGAACCTGTGTCTTTAAATGAATCTTGGATAAATTTTTGCAAGTAATAAGTACATGCTTACTAGCAAGTCATTTCTCACTTACCGGTAAGTTATTCTAAATTTCCAAATACTCAGTATCCTCTTCTGCGGCTTTACGTGTGTTAATAAAGGGCCTTTCGTAACTGTATAATTAGTCTTTTAGTATATTCTAGCTCATAAAAGATATCTTAATTTCGATCAATTTACAAATAGCATTATCTATTGCAATATTTGTAAGGAAATTATGACTAATTCTCTGACTGCTGAGATTAAAGGAAATCGCGTGACACGTGAACCGTGAGTGACGTCACTCTAGGAACGCCACGATTGATAAGTAGCTCGATGAAAGTTGATAGATTTTGATTCTACATGAAATGATTATTATTATCTGTAATTCCCTTCTTGGTATAGAATGAAATGGAAACCTTCTTTTCCCCCTTTTTTCCAAGACGGCAAGCATTAAGTTATATGTGGCAGTGGCGTTAAAGAAGAAACACCAGTTGTGTGGTAAAGTAAATTATGATTAAAAGAGAAAAATATACATAATTCTAAACCACGAAGAGTTAATGTATAATAAAACAGGTGACAAGATTTCACTAACAATTATCATAAAACTAGAGCATAAACAGATCCGTTTATTAAATTGCTTAAAACTTTCCCATCACGAATTTTGTCGTTATTCAAAAATTACCCCATCTTTTTTCGTTGTAATCACTACAAATAAAATAAAATAAATTATGATACGATTAGCGTTTTGTGCATTCAAAATTATACCTGTCAATATATAAAACCCTCCTGGCTCAGAGATAGACTTTTTGGTATGCGAAGATGATAATTTAAAAAAGACGTCTTCAATCATCTCTCCTTTAAAAGAAATTTATTTGTGTTACATTGCAAAAAAAGCCTTGCTTTAAAAACTCATAGACATCGTTCTTCTGGTTTAAGGTGCACCTGATTAAGTATAAGTACTATTAGTGTCGTCTCCGACAAGTATTTAAGTACTGGCCTACAATTAAGGCGACGAGTGCCATCTTCAAACATTTGTCATATATATATATATATCGATTTAAAGACTACTTTTCATCTTTGACTTGCAATTAGTCGATAGTTGCACGCATTTTGTTGCATTTTCAAGACGAATTACACATTATTCGTTTTTTAGAGGGGGATATCTTTTCCATTATACAGGATAAATGCTATATTTGTAAAATGACAGCAGGCTATTTGATGGAAAATTTTAAAGATTCTAAGAAGGGAAATCTCACAAACTGCCACTTTAATGATATTTTGTGGACATGTGATCTCTTTCTATGTATGATATTATTTAGTTATGTCCTTGTTTTAATATAGTTTACTCTTGTATATAATGCAATTTGTTTCTAAATTAAAATAAAAATAAGACGCTGTCTCACATGTTTATCCTTTTTGTAGCACAGAACAAATACACAAAAATTGTTCTTAATGTTTTGATACCATTCATTAGACCAACTGATCTCTTTATTAGATAAAACAAGAGAAGAGTTCAATGAAGGAAAAAGCGTGGTAACAGGACCGAGCGTCGCCACTGTGTGCCTCATTGCAGACCAATATCTTATAGATTTGAAATAATACTGGCCCTCGGCTCTAATATTGTAAATGAAGAGTTGTTAAAGAGTCTGGCTGTTAAATAAATAGGAATGAAGCTTTTATTTATTACTCATCATGCTAGAAGGAAATGGCTTACTTTTGCGTCTTATATTAATTTAAACCACAATAATGAAACGTCTTTAATTTAGTTTTCAATATGTCTTTAATGATTTACGAATGAAATGTATTCGATACACTTCATAAAATCAAGGCATATAAAACCTACAACACATCAACGTTTATCTCCTATCTAAAACATAATGAGTGCTGCTTTTCAATTATGTCAAATAATGGCAGTCAAATTGGCATGGCGTGTCCGATTGAAGTCTTCGCTTAGAACGTCTCCGGAGCGCCAGACTTTCCTAACTACCCCACAAGCCCATTTTGTCTATAACATGAAACGATATTTTAAACATCTTTAGACAACCGCGTTGACAAAATGACGGGAAAGGAGTCGAAGCGGAGGCTGCGCTTAAGAAAACGAAGAGATACTTCAAAGGTATTTCACCATTACCACCAGCCCCCCCCCCCCCCCCCCTCACTTAACATTCTGGATTTGACGCTTTATGATTAAATGTCAATGACATTTTAGTCTCACCGCAACACTTTTAATTGAATTACTAAGATAATAATGATGGAAGCTAACCACCATTGTCCTCCTTCATCATTACTTTTAAGGACAGTTTGCTGCAATATTTCCTTAAGGATAATAAGCACATTACACTCCTTGTCCAACTTTAAGCTCAGGTTTGATATATGTTCGGCCTTGTTACTATTAATATTTAAAAAAAAGTATTTTATCTTCTCTCGAATCACCAAATACTTAAATACACATTAGGGAAAACCGCACGGCAAATACCTTTTCCGTTTCATTTGCCATATTCAGAAAGTGGCATTCTCACTAGTGTTTTTTTTTTTTTTTTTTTTTCGATTCATTTTTCTCAAGATCAACTCATTTTATCTTCTTCCGGTGAAATGTCAAGAAAATTCACTGGAGGAAGATAAAATGCGTTGCTCTTTTACCTCGGAATCAAAAAATCTGAAAGGTCCCACACTACTTAACACAGACACAGGACTGATTTGATAAGTACTAGGAGCACGCCAAGAAAGAAAAAGAAATTATGTAAGAATTCATTTTGAAATATGCATCATTTGTCATCAGTAAAGGGGACGTTTATCCATTAAAACGAGATTTCTAAAACCATTGACTCATTTACCTTTGAAGTAAAGGGACGATTCACCAATTTTCAATAGCTATATAATACTGACACCAAATATTTATCACCTATATATGAACATATATTGAAACTAGAAAAGCACTCAGAGAGCGCAGACCTCCGCCAAGGCAGCAAAGTCTCCATCCAATGCCGTTTCACCCCTAAATTTTCATTCTATAATGGTTTAGTTTTATTATTTTTGATTATTGATTGATTATTGATCCGGATCACCACCAATAACTAATCATCTGTTCCTTGACCCACTTCTGACAGTTCCTGAAAATTTCATCAAAATCGGTCCATAACTTAGTTTTTTTATTTTTTATAATTGATTATTAATTGATTCTTGATCCAGATCACCACCAAAAACTAATAACTGCTAAGTTAACCCATTTCTGACCTACCCTAAAAATTCCATCGAAATTCATCGATAACTTTTTGAGTTATGTTGATGACAAACAAACAAACAAACCGGGTGAAAACATAACCTCCTTGGCGGAGGTAATTACTGATAATAATATTGAAACTGGTAGGGGTTGAAAAGTAACCGCTCCTTTTTTAATATATCTGTAATAAATTTCATATACGTGAACACGTGACATTTTTGAACTTTTTAATCATAGAAATGCATATAATATATTTATGAAGTTAGGTCTATTGTCAACGTTAAACAATTGTATTCACACTTTAAAAGACAACTTTGTGCCAAATGGTTATCCAGCATTGTAATAAGAAAACTGCCTGTGACGGGAGAATTTTCTTAAATCTAAATAAAAGTGGGATAAAGATGAGCATACCTTAATTATATAACATGTATCAATCTTTGTACACTTCTGAGAAAAAACATAAGAAAATTAAACCTCATCGAACAATTACAGGCAGTCTTGTGTATGTTTCTTATAGTGGGGGTATCCATAAATCAATCCAGAGATAATTTCCATTGTCTTCATCATTATCAATAAAGAACGTGTTATTTGTTACATTTATTATAAGAGTACACCACCGAATTTCTTTCTTTTTTTTTTTTTTTTTTTTCGTGTCAGTTAGGTCTACCAGTAGTTCAATTTTATACAATAAATTATTGTGGATAGTAGAGAATTCATTTTTGGTGCCATAGTTGTCCGTTCTTTACCTTTATCAATCCTATAGTGAGGCATATAAAATATCTGACACCAAATGACGACTCTTCTCTCAAAACGTTTCTAGCTCACCGGTCAGATATAGCGCATGCTCTCGGGCGCCATCTAGCGCAGGTCTGAAGCCATACATGATCACAAGAGTATGACGCAGAGTACGATATATATGTTTATCACTTTAATGATGGGTGGATATTCATTGTCAAAGTCACTGCTGGTATAAACGTGCAATTTGTTTCACATATTTGGTCAACAGTGACAAGGTCGTCGCCAATTACCAACACAAAAGGCAATTTTCGACGCTATTCTTAAACTGTCGGTTTACCAAGAGAGAATGACAACACGTCACATTGGACAATAAAGCCGTCCTGATGACCTCCATTTGGGGTCATCAACATTGTTGTTAGCCATTATGGATACAAAATACACAATAAAACACAACTGAAGGTAATAGAACGACACAGATCACCATGTCTCATATCGTCAGATGACATCTCCAAAATGTTATCGTTAAGATAGTATCAATGGATGTTATTCACCAGCGTCCGGTTGCACCAACGGGCGTAAATCTGTCGTAAACCGCAGCGCCTGGCGTCAGTGCGGGTTTATTCACCCTGCTTACGTCCGTTGCACCAAGACAAAAAAATGATCGTCTTAACTACGCCCGAGTAACGCTTCGTTATATCGCTACCCAGTAACGTGGATGGTAGAATTGGGCAAATGAGGAGTTCGCAGCTGCAGTCATAGTAGGATGACGACATAAATAAACACAAAATGAGCTAAATGTCTTTTACACTAGGTTTACGTTTGGCTTCACCTGTGACGTTATTGAGCACGATGAAAGCCAAAGCGGTTCACAAATAGGCGGTTTTAGTTGTCAGTAGTCTTTACCATTTCACTGTGAAGTTATCCGGGTACTGTATGAATATATGTACAGTCTTGATAAGCAAGGTCAAAGGGAGGCATAAAAAACAAAATGTATGATTAAGTAAAGCAATAGCGGCGACGTGACTTTTGAAAAAAAATCTTTTCTTACTGATAATCCCAACGAGCAGATTTTTTAGATGAAAGGGCAATATGGCATGCATGTCGCCATGTCGTGTAAGATATTGACTCAATTCAAGTGTGATCTGTTGTGTAGTTGGTGAAGAATAGAGATCAATGACCATTACCAATAAGTATCATTTTTAAGACTTTAAAGTGAAGAGAAAATTGACGACGCAGACTTTATGATAATAACAAGCAATAAATTGTTGTAAAATCAATCACTAATTCTGAACTATACCGTTTTTTTATGCAAAAGATGATTTGCCCGGACCCACGAGAGTCTGCATTCGTTTTCGATTGCTGGGCTATCTCATTGTTGTGGTGAAGTGACATGCGTCATCTGAGATTCGAACTCCTGACTTGTCGTTATTATGGTTTGCTAATGGCCTGATTTGTTTTTTGCAACAAAGCACGCTACCGACTGCGCCGTCAAAGACCCACCCACCTTCCGTGGGTATAAGTTTCCTCTTATAGTAATCAAACTCAAATTTTGGAAATTATTTCGAACAAAAAAGATCACGCCAACATCTTGGGATTTGAACCCGTGTACAGTATCTAGTTGTGTCCAAGACGACGGTGTTACCACGGAGCCATTCGAGCTTCGTTGGTACGATTGTAATCAAATGGAAACTTTGTACTTTCTCACTGAGAGGGCCAGTTTAGATGTACATGTATATATCTGCCATAACAATCGATAGCTCGTGAGGCGTCCATTTCCACGGTTTTTATTGAACATTTGTGACAATATTGTTCAACAAAAGCTTTCTGCATACGAATATTTAAAATTAATGTAACACAAGAATTTCCAAATATATGAAGAAAAATTGTCGATTTTAGTGTATTGAATGCCGAAGCACAAATAAAAAGATAAGTGTATATAATTTTCTGGAAAGCTATAAAGAACTTAATGATAAAAACAGGTCCAAAGCGGAATATGAGTTTCTCATTGTAGCCTTCCCTTAATCTGGAGGTCTGCTTCTCTCATGATCTTAAAATATCTACCTTTATCCCCTCCCCAATTAATTCCCCATTTTTTTTAAATTTTCCACTAGAGTTTCACTGAGTTTGAGAGGTCACTGGAGATACTTGAGGAATCAGAACAATAATGATGAACTGTGTATTTTATGTGATTTCATTTTTATGTCATTTCATATGTATTTTTGAGCTTACATATTCATTCAAGTTTTTATGAAATATGCCTTTTAATAACTATGTTGTTGGCTGCTTTTGTGTTCACATGCCCGCGTGGCAAACACAGGCATAGCAGAACAATCATCAATCCGATTTCACGACACAGAAACCGTAATAACCCACGGTAGGCCTACGTTTTCGTTGCGGTTGTTGCCAATCAGACAAAGTAATAACTATTTTGATACAGGTGTGCAAAAGGTACGGTGGGCCCAAATGAAATTAATCTTTAGTGGTTTTGCACGAAGCACAAGTGGTATTAATTAAATGCCCTTTGAATGTTTTTGTTTTATTGCCTTCATGTGTGATCAAGCAGTCGGGCGCCTGACTGGCCTAGCTGTCTTGAATAATTAATATCCATTCCGAGAAGAGTAAGTTTTTGCATATGTAAAAGAAGAATAAATAAAAAAAGCCTTAGTTTGTGGTTCAATATGCAGAGTGACATAACCCTGTTACTTCATTTGTAGCTTAAAACCATAGTTATTTGACATATTGATAGGACATGGTCTTGTAAAAATGGACCAGTACCATAATATTATATGAATATTGTGAAAATAAAATTATGTCTGGTTACTATCGCCGAAAACATGTTCACGTTACCAAAAACACACTCCGTTAACGCACCAATATTGTGTGTTTTGCCTAAATGACCTATTAAAACACACGACTTGATTAGTGATAACCACACCCTCACAAATGCAACGTTGATAAAATATTACCAACAATAAAGCAACTCCGATTGCCTGGACACTTAGTGCTAAAAGTTAACAATGAGAAAGACGAGTTTGGTCTAAATGAATGATAACCGATCCTGCGTATGTCGTGCGTTTCATTTAAATTGGGGTATCCATTACAAGGAGATGATTGATCTTTGCTGATATACAAAAGTCTTATCAAGAAGTGAACTGGGTTGATAAATGGCTTATTTGGACTAATCATGAAAATAATTAGTATTCACATGACTGACTCGATACCATGAAGGTATTACACTACCCTGCCCATGGGATATAACGTAGTTTTGTCTTAATTTTTATTGTAAAGGTCCATATATCAATTTGACAGGCGCACCCATTGCATCCCTATTCACACGATGTTATTTCGTGGTATATAAATGTTTCCATTTCAAGAAGAAAAGGCACCCACGGTTGGAAATAAGTTCATTGGAGCAAGTTCTTATCATAAGACGCACCTTCGATCCTTCATATAACATAAGGGTGAGTCCTTAAGTGTATTTCATACAACTTTACCACGGAATTCGATCGGTACTGGCAACCGTCTGGCAGTGTCCACGTTGCCGAAAATGACCTTTTAAGACGGGGCATGCTTCACATTTAAGACCAGGCACTTTTTAAGAGCAAAGGAAAGACAGCGCAGTAACAGTGCGTTATAAAAAGGTCGCATCAGTTGATACATGTGTATGTAGTGGCAAAAAAAAGAAGAACAGACAAACATACAGAAAAACGTTGCTCAAACTATGTTTCATTAATCACGGAAAGGCGCATGCCACCGTACATACATATGTACGTTAAGAAGTTGTCGATTGATCTGTCTGCCATCATTCTAAAGGACATAAGCGGACGCTGCTCAGAATATGTATATATATAAGGTGTACATGCTAGTAAGATTTCAGAAGACACCATAAAAAGCAAAAATTTAAAACGTTTACAAAAGTGTAAAATGATATCAGTGTATTTATTTAATACGCCAACAAACACAGTCTAATCAGATATTTGTTTTTCTTTGCAAAGAAAGAGGGGTCAGGTGTCTACGACATGCAATAGGATCTGTGTTGTAACCTCCTTGTTCCATAGTACTGGGAGAATTCTTGACGTATGCGCCACTAATACCAAGAGTCTCATAGGAACTGGAACAGAATACTCTGGTAATAATAAGACTGTCATGACCTTTGTAAATGCTAACCGTATTTGCCACGGTGCCTGTAAAAGAGTATCAAATTATTCGTTGATCATCAAAGAATT
Source organism: Lingula anatina (assembly GCF_051362555.1). Lineage (NCBI taxonomy): Eukaryota > Metazoa > Brachiopoda > Lingulata > Lingulida > Lingulidae > Lingula > Lingula anatina. Next base: position 7,684,876 of record NC_141771.1, on the reverse strand, counting down.
CAAACTTAAAATTTCGTCGAAGTAAGCATACATTTACGTGCAAACGACGTTTATTTTGGAAAGTCCAACGGAACATCAAGGTCGCCAATTGGAATATATACTTATTTATGTTCTAATTCGTTACGCTCAAAGAAACGTAAAATACTGTACTAATAGTATTCACATAGACAACGTGTTAGGGGATGAAGACCTTCGAAGTCCGCAAGGCGTAAACCTAAATCACTGAAAAACATTTTATGCTTGATCTTTTGCCTGTGCAAGGTACAATAAGGAGACTTCGGAATTTGTGAAGTTTCACAAGAAAAATCAAGGTCATAAAAAAGAATTTTCATATATAGTACAAGCTGCCCAAGCGTGTTACAAACCATCATGGCGTGGATGATGAACTTGTTGTTTCTCGTTATGACCACGACAGATATTAATTTTACCCTGACTGGTGCCATAGAAATCCATAAACAACATAGCAACGTAAGGAACAAACGCGCCGAAGACAGGGACAGACAAGCAAGAAACGAGTCCTTTCAGAATAATAGTGCTCTTGAAGACTTGACTTCTGTCACTCCTTGCCAAATTACGGAGAAGTCCATGCACACACTTAGTAACGTAACAGCCAATGCCATAGAAGACCCCAACAACTTAACAATCAGCCCTTCGCCACAGACAAACGAGCACGGAGATGGTTCCTCGAATTCTAGTAAATTCGATGCTGCTAAAATAGCTACAAGTGAGTCATCTATTGCAGGTGCGTCTGGAGTTCATGACGGAACTTTCAATGCCACTGATCCTTTCGAAACTGCAACCCAGCCACTGGAGGATATGGAATCACATAACTATTTCGGCAGTTACGGAGACTATGATTCCTTCTGGCCGCCATATGGACACCCCTTACCAATACCTGGATTACCTCTAACCATAGCGCCACAAGGAGAGATGGACGACTTCTGTGCATCTAACGCGAACATCACCGAAACGTTAATGCAAAATACCTCTGCAATTGTGACTTGTGAAAAAGCAACTCCGTCCTGGAAGTACACTTGTTCCGACGCTTGTGGAATGCTTTTCCGTGAAGGCAAGCAGGACAGCGCTAGCTTTAGCGGTTATGTTACAATGGCTTGCTCTTGCAACGACTTTTGTGAAATATATGGAGATTGTTGTTTTGACTTTCCTTACGTATGCAAAAAAGTTGCATCGGAAAGTCAGACAAAGGTTGATGACGGTCTAGGCAAACCGATCTGCTGGAGTGACAATAGTGACATTGGCGTTCGAGTTTTAGGGGAGCAGTGCGCCGACAAATGGACAGGAAGTGAATACGAGGAGGGCTGTCTCAGTACGCGAAGCGAGGCAGCCTACATCACCCCCGTCACCGATCTGTCAACAGGTCTACACTTCAAAAACGTGTTCTGCGCCATCTGCAATGACGTAACGAACTACACCTTCTGGTCCCGCGACTACGATTGCACAGATGCCGTCACGAGACTGGACTTGTCAGATCTTGATTTGTTCTCCGCCTGCAGCCTGACGGTCAATCCACCTAATAACACGGCAATACACACGTGTGACACAAGAGTAGAGATATCCACATGCACAGAAACATGCAATAGCACCCATATGGCAGACATGTGCAGGAAATTCAGCAACCCTGTCCGCTTTTGGGGCGCCACGTACAAGAATCAGTTCTGTGCCATGTGTGACAACGCCCCAGTCGCCGAGTTAGTATGCTTTGATTTCGATATCCCAAGCTATTTCCCACCAACGTTCACAGCACCCCATCTGAGTAGATTTTCTTTCTCGGTGCTCATGGACTTTAATCCCTCTTCGGGGCTCAGCGTTGGCCTCTCACGGAGGGACGTCGCAAGCGAAGTTGAAACCCTATCGTGCAAAGAGGGGACTGTTGGCTTCGGCGATTGTCGGCCGATTTCGTGCGTCCCTGATTACGAGCTGGTAGGTGGAGCTTGTCGTTATCAGTGGGAAATCTATCTAGTTGATTTTGACTTTACGTGGAATATCACATCAGAAATTGTTAAGGTAGACTGGTCCTTCACTCAAGGTGTACTGTTTAACTGGGCAGCAAATCTAGGGGATACTTATTTGTCAACCTTATATCTAAGCACGGTTCGTAACGACATTCATTTTCAACCTCAGGCGGCTAACGTCAACTGCTCACTGAGCCTGAAGCTTCGTGTGAGACGGAAACGACCGAATATCACCGAGACTGTGAAGACGGCGGTCCAAGATATCCAGTCGGGAACTCTCCTAGAGTACGACGACTCCACCTTTCCCTTCATTTTGCAAAAGTGAACACAAACATACACAAGGTAACTTAAATATTATTTGCACGGTTTCAGGCTACTTGCCCTGATAAACTTAAGGTCATTATATTATACGGTTGATGGCTGTAGGCTCGTGTTTCACAGGTTTGCCGTTGTTGTTAGCGAAGCACCCTGAAAAACTCGTAAATGACTTACTAATGTATTCATTACTTCATTTGTTACATGATCACGTATTTTGATATTGGACGGTCGTTTGATAGATAATCATGAGCAGTCAATTATCATAGTAGTTGACCTCCTAGTCAACTTATTACACATTTTACATCTACATGTAAACTGAGTGAGCCAGACTCCTCGTCCATGAGTCATGTATCATTATTGTTTCAATCAATTCTTAAAAACTCTTAATTATGTAAAAAATGAAGTTGTAGATTTTGTTCGTACTTTGGTCACCTTTGACTCGATCAACGCTCAGCTAGGTTTACTGACCTGTCGGTAGCGGTAAGTATCCCAGCTTCGGGTTGATATCTAGCTTTGTGGTGATCTCAGAATGAGTCAATAATAATAATACTTATTATTATTTTTATTCATAAGGTTTACTCTCCCGAGGTCCCTAACTTGGAAGGCAAAGAAGAAGTACCGGTAGGACCTATTTTCGATGGTCTTCCCCCTATTTCGGAGAAAACAGGTGGCTATCCTTTGCCGAATGACGGTTCTTTGCCGTCGAATGACCCTTCGTCTGTATTTTCGAAAGTAGATTGCCAGCGCGTGAGGCTAAGGGACACAGATTATAAATGGACTGCAAATGACACGATTAAGTTAAGGACATTTAATAGGGTTTTACAGTCAAAGGAATATAAAGTCATTAATGGCACCATAATGATCTGTGCAGATCTGCTGAACAACATCACCGCTTTGTATGGTCATCAGCAAAATGAGAGCGTCTTGGAGACATTGCCGCCACCTATGACAATGAATGCATCTGCCACCATGGGACTTGTAACCATCGTCTGCTTGAGTGTTTCGATAATCTGTCTTTCGGCACGGATCATTCTTCAGCCCTGTATCAAGAAGTACGCCACTTTTCCAGCGCGTTTACAGCTTTGTTTGTGTTTGGCGTTATTATTTTCAAAACTTATTTTCCTTCTTGCTCCCTTTGCGTCAGAAGGCGTTTGTAAAGTTATGGCCATCTTGTTACACTGGACTATACTCGTCTCCTTTTTCTGGATGAATGTATTGACCATCGACATGTGTCGTGTCTTAAATTTCACGGCCTCTATGAAGTTTAACACTGCCGGTGCCAAGAGGCGTCTCTTCATCCTGTATTGCATATATGCTCTTCTTGTTCCAGTAGCCATAGTAACCATCGCCATAGTGATCGACCATGTTGAAATGGATCCAGCATTTCAGCCAGGCTACGGAATAGGATTGTGTTGGATATCGCGTAAATACCCACTCATTATCTTCCTCGTATCGCCGGTCGGGGTAATCATCGTCTCCAATCTTGGTCTCTACATCCACTGTGCGCGGCTGTTGCGTAAAGCGGTTGCCAGAACAGCTAAGCTGAAAAACACAAGCCAAGAGCACCCGATTGGCATATACGTCAAGCTGTTTGTCCTTCTGGGCGCAAACTGGACTTTCGGATTTTTGGCGGCCCTGCTCAACACAGAGGCCCTGTGGTATGTTTTTATTGTCCTGGCGACGCTTGACGGTGTCTTCGTCTTTGGGTCCTTGGTCTGTAATCGAGCGTTGTATGAAGAAATGGTCTCTAAGATCAAGAAGAGACAGGTGGGTGGACATACAGTCACAGATACCAGCACAAAGCAGGGCACGATGTTAACTGACATGGGGAAAATCAATGAGACGTTTGCCAGTGTTTAAGCGGAGGGGCACGGACGCGCGATATGGTTCGTGCCCTAACAATTAACGGACGACATTAATGACTTATGAAAAAAGTTCACTTACGTTGTTTAATTAATGATGAATAGCAAACCTTTACTTAAAGGGGCATACAAAGCGAGTGAGGGTGCTATAATGTTTGTTGAGATAACATAAGAGTGGTGTTTAAAATTATTTATCTTAAATAATCATCACCACTAGATGTGTATATTATTCGTCAAAACGCGATTTCAGCTTCGTTTTTTGTCCGTTCTTCTCGTTCAGTTTTACGCTCTGTTACGTTCAGTTAAACACTCCTTTATGAAATTAAAAAAACACATATCCCTGTAATTACACTTATTAATATAATCATAGGCTCTGTCCTATTCTAACATATCTGTTAGATGCATCGCATTTCATTTCAATCAGAAAAGTGACACTGAATAAAGGGTACCGGAGGAGACGAGAATTGATCAGAATTGTGCCGGAAGTGACATGTAGTGGTGTAAGACGCGAAGCTGAGTGGTCATTTTTAGCTGGAGGTGATCGGGAGTAAAGACGTGGACTTGGAGACCCTTCCGTCTCTGATGATGGTGGGCATAACAGTTTGCATACATGCAAAAATTCCACATGATAATGATTATAGCCTCCCGGGAATTCTTTTCCCTTGACGCTCTTTCTTGCGCCGGCGGTCGATGCAGCATATATTTCAAAACAAATTGTCTGCAAACTAAGCACGATTTTTTACTCTTAAAATTCGTGACACGTTTTCATACCATGCTCCTATTATTTCTACACGTCTTCTCTCCCCCAAATGCATATTGATTAATTGTTACCTTAAAGTGTTGTTAGAATAACTGCTTTTTTTCTCCGAGTCCACGGCTTTTCTCCCGTTCAGCTCCAGCGAAATATGACCACTCAGCTTCGCGTCTTACACCACTACACGTCACTTCCGGCACAATTCTGATCAATTCTCGTCTCCTCAGGTAATCCTTATTGTACTTTGATTTCGAAGCAGATTGCTTTGCTGAATACAATCGCTAAAACGTTAGTCCGAAAGTCGTAATTTTCCATGCCTTGTATTAAAACGATGTCGCCCTTAATACGCACAATTGGGAGCATGCACACAAGCGCGCCCTCTTTTTCTCTCTCTTTCTCTCACACACACACATACGAGCGCGCGCGCACCCTCAAACGCAACCAAAACATTTGGATATATAACATAAGAATATACAAGGTCCAATCAATGTCTTAGATAGAATGTACGTGAATGATAACACTAAGAATAAAAAAGATAATAAATAATAATAATAAAAGAACATCCACGAGTATTTCTGCTAGAATCATTAGTTAAGACAAAATCACAGTTTTGCCATTTATGGCAGAAAACAAAAATGCCCCAGATGTGCAAAATGTGCTAAACCTTGAAGTCGTCGCTGATGCAATCTCATGTGAAGGCAATGGGCCTGTTCTCAGTGCATATACCAGTGCAGTGTTGTCATTTTGTTCTGCAATGGTTAACACGAAAATGACTATCATTTGTTGTATGAATTTTTTACAGGATGTATTTGCATGGATACAAAACTGACACTCTGTGACAGCAAATAGCAATGTAAAATCTCTTCCAGAACAGCCATGTGTTTTGGTGCAAAGTGCAACCACAGGCTATCGATGCATATCTGAAGAGGCTAGTCTGCCAATGAGAAGAAAGATCAGTTACTGGTCTCCTTAAATCCCCAGCCACCCTCTCTCTCTCTCTCTCTCTCTCTCTCTCTCTAACTGCGCTAAGAATGATGTGGTTGACCCTCCCTTCTCCCGGCTTTTACATCGTCTGGGTATATTGCCATCAAACGTCTCTTTTCATGTTGGTATAATAATAAACAGGAACACGACATAAGTGGAACGGCCCATTACCCTCTACAAGGGCGACAGGTTGATTTTTTTTACAAGAAATTAACATATATGTATGGATGGCTAATTAGCAAAATTGTCTACAGAATAATAACTGCGGCCCTGGTAGAGGGTAGCGACCCATAACTGATTAGTATCTTATCCCTATTTAAACTCAGTC